>NC_057865.1:58993434-59593434 GCF_019393635.1 Dromiciops gliroides | reverse complement strand
TGCTGAAGAAATTCTTGAAGTCATTCTGACTTGATGCACTATGAATTTATGTTTACTTAATATCTAATGAGTTCTCACTACTTGACAACAATTCCTTATTAATACTATATCAACTGCCTTCTCATTTCAAAATCCTAACAGTACCTTCCATAGATGACCTAGGTAGGCACCTGTTTTAATGAGCTCAGGCAATCAAAATGAACCCTCAACTCCCCTCCTCTAAACCTTTCAATGTCCTCCCCATTCTTTCCCGCCAGTCTCAGGAGATGGCCCTTCTTGTCAAGTCAAATCCCTCACGTCTAGTGTCTAGCAGAGACTTTAGCGGTTATGTCATCTCTTTTCTCTCCCATCCACAAACGTGATCCATTATTCATCTCCTTTCATTCATGCAATCTTTATAGTCTTTCATCAGCCTACAAACAGGTTCAGGTATCCCATATCCTTACCACCTCCCTCCCCGATCTCTCCACTCCAGCAAAAACAAAACAAAAACTTTGCAATGATCCAATTTATCCCTAACCATATACTATCCTCCTATCCTCTATTCTCCACTTCTAAATTTCCGGGGGGGGGGGGGGGGGGGGAGAGGGAATCTATTTTCATTGCCCTCCCCTCTTCCCATTCTCAACCTCCTGAACTCCGAATTCCTAGTAATTCCTTTCACAATTGTAAAGAGATGATAATTTTTTAAATCGTATTGTAGTATATAAAAATTTGATTATGACATAAGTAAAAGAATATGATTATATTTTTTAAAGTTTTGTATAATAAAAAGCAGTGGATCCAGAATTTAAAAAGAAACACAGAAAACAACATTTTAAAGCAAACCAACTTCGAAAGATTTAAGATTTCTTAGCTCTACTAAGCAAGACAATTCCAAAGGACTAATGATGGAAAATGCTCTCCACATCCAGAAAAAGAACTGTGGAATCTGAGTGCAGATCAAACCATACCATTTTTACTCTTTTTGTTGTTTTTTTTTCTTTTTTAAGGTTTTTCCCTTTTGTTCAGATTCTTCTTTTACAACATTACTAATGTGGAAATATGTTTAAGGTGATTGTACATATATAACCTATATTAGATTGCTTTCTGCCTTGGGGAGGGGGAAAGGAAGGGAGGGAGAAAAATTTGGAACTCAAATCTTATAAAAACAAATGTTATGGGGCAGCTAGGTGGCGCAGTAGATAAAGCACCGGCCCTGGATTCAGAAGGACCTGAGTTCAAATCAGGCCTCAGACACTTGACACTAGCTGTGTGACCCTGGGCAAGTCACCTAACCCTCATTGCCCTGGAAAGGGGGGGACACAACAAATGTTGAAAACTATATTTACATGTAACTGGAAAAAAATAAAATAATTTTAAGATTAACAGAGATACCTTTTTTTGGGGGGGGGCTGGGGCAATGAGGGTTAAGTGACCAGCCCAAGGTCACACAGCTAGTAATTTGAACTCAGGTCCTCCTGAATCCAGGACCAGTGCTTTATCCACTGTGCCACCTAGCTGCCCCTGAGAATCACTAATACCCACTGACAAAACTCTCTCATCATGCATACTTTCTTCTATTACCTACCTACAAAAGCAGGCTTCCAGTCCGTCCCCCTACACTCTACTGAAATTACTCTCAAAAACAACCATTAATTTCTTAATCCACAAACCTCGTCTTAACTCAGCAACCCCCCAGAATTTAAGGAACAAAGAACCTTAGTGTTTCAAGAGACTTCAGAGGTCCATTGAGAATCCCCTCTATAATATCCACAATACGTGGTCATCTGGTCTTTCTTGATGACCTCTGATAAGGGGCAACCTAGTACCTCCCAAGGTATAGTCTCCTTCTTGTTGTCACTCTCCTGCCTTCCTAAACCACCCCTGCAAAATATGATGCTATTTCTCTGCTTCTTGTAGAACTCAATTCTAATTCCTTTCTCCCTTCCACCTCCAGAGGCATTTCCAGGATTCTTTTCTTTAGTTCCTATCCCTCTTTTGCACTCTTTTCCACCAGGAAAACATTCTCTATCTCCAGCCAGTTCCAACTTCTCTCCATAACACCAGTCTCAAATTTGCACAGAAAGTTATTTCTGGGTCAAAGGATATGAACAGGTTAGATTACTGTAACATCAGGATGAGAACACCTAGCTCCCAGAGTTTTTGTGAATATCAAATGAAATAAATGGTATTTGTAAAGTACTTAGCACAGTGTTTGGTAGATAGTAGGTACTATTTAAACACTATGTATTATGTATCATTATTATTGTTGTTATCATTATTATTAGTTCCAAATTGTTTTCCAGAATATTCAATATACTAAAAACAGAACACATTTCCAAGCCAAACCAACTCCTCTTCTTTTATTCTGACCTTAATCCTAGTAACTCATGCTTCAAACCTGGGAGTAATAATTGACTGTGACCTCTTCTTCTACACTGCTTAATTTTCCTTCACTATATTTTTTCATATTCACCTCCTAATATTTCTATTGCCCCCACACATTGCAATTATTAGTTACTTCCCAAAATTTCTCACAGAACTTTATTTTTGTTTCATGTTTTCTAATTTGTATTATTGTGATTCTGTTCAGATCTCATTTCCCCTACAAGATTCTTTTTTTTTTTTTTCCGTTACATGTAAAGATAGTTCTCAACTTTTGTTTATACAAGCTTTCTCCCTCCCTCCCTTCCCCCCCCCAGACAGCAGGTAATCTGATATAGGATATATGTATGTATGTGTGTGTGTGTGTGTATGTATATATATATATATATATATATATATACACACACACACACACACACATATATACATAGTAACATTAATCCTATTTCTGCATTAGTCATGTTATAAGAGAAAAATCAGAGCAATGATGAAAAACCTCAAAATAGAAAAAACAACAGCACCAAAACCAAAAGAAATAGTATGGTTCATTCAGCATCTATACTACACAGTTTGTTTTTTTTCTTGGATTTGGAGATCCTCTTCTATCATGAGTTCCCTGGAACTCTTCTGTACCATTGCATTGGTGAGAAGAATATAGTCCATCACAGTAGATCAACACTCAATGTTGATGATACTGTGTACAATGTTCTTCTGGTTCTGCTCATCTCACTCATCATCAGCCCACGCAAGACCCTCTAGGTTTCTATGAACTCCTCTTGCTAATAGTATTCCATTGTATTCATATACCACAACTTGTCCAGCCATTCCCCAATTGATGGGCATCCCCTCAACTTCCAATTCCTTGCCACCACATAAAGAGCAGCTATAAATATTTCTGTACATTCCCCTACAAGAGTCTAAGCTATGAGAGAACAAGAACTATGTTTGAACTTGTCTGTCTCTAAAACACGTAGTATGGTTACTTGATACTAAGCACCAAAAAAGAAAAAACCCATCTTGCATTCCCAAGGTATATTATTGTACAATAATGCATAGTTGGTATAGCTATAATTGGTACAACCGTTGCAGAAAACAACCCGGAACAAAATTACAAAAATTAAATAAACTATTCAAATGCTCTGACCAAAGAATACTACTGCTGAGTATATACCAGAAGGAGGGCAAAGATAAAAGTAAAAAGATCTCACAAAATCAAAATTATTATACTAACACTCTTTTTGAAATAGCAAAAACTCAGAAACAAAATTCGGATAAGTATGAAAAGGCTTATATGAACTGATGCAGTAATAAACAGAAATAAAAATAGTAAGCAAAATGACAATGTAAATGGAAAGAAAACTCGATCAATATAATCACCAAGAAAGAGCCCAGGGGGCAGCTAGGTGGCACAGTGGATAGAGCACCGGCCCTGGAGTCAGAAGGACCTGAGTTCAGATCCAGCCTCAGACACACTTAACACTTAACTAGCTGTGTGACCCTGGGCAAGTCACTTAGCCCCAATTGCCTCACTAAAAAAAGAAAAAAAAAAGGAAAAAAAAAGAAAGAGCCCAGAGAAGAGGTGAGGAAAAGGTATATTCTCCTTTGAAGAGGCAGGGAAACTAAGGGTGTGAAAACTTAAATTATGCATTGCTTTGTTTTCCTGAAGTGCTTCCCATTCCCCTTCCCTCCCCATTCCCCTTCTCTCCCCCTCCCCACCTCCTGCCTTATTTTTGTGCAAGGAATGGCTAGCTAGATAAGGAAATAATTTCAGCAAAGTTGAAGGGACAATATTATCTAAATTAATTTACTTATCCAACGTTATGGCAATCAAACTAACAAGGGAATGTCTTATAGAGCTGGAAATAATTTAAAAAATGCATATAAAGGAACAAAATAGGTCAAAAATCTCAAGGTTCAGGGGTGGCTAGGTGGCACAGTGGATAAAGCACCGGCCCTGGATTCAGGAGTTCCTGAGTTCAAATCCAGCCTCAGACACTTGACACCTACTGGCTGTGTGACCCTGGGCAAGTCACTTAACCCCCATTGCCCCACAAAAAAAAAAAAAAAAAAAGAATCACAAGGTTCATAATTTTTAAAAAGGGAAGCAAAGGGGTCTATCAATATCAGAATTCAAATTGTACTACAAAAGCAATAATCATCAAAAACAATTTGGCATGGGTTTTTTAAAGGGAGAGATGGGGGGGGGGGTCAATCTCTAGAACAGATTAGGAATACAACATATAGAAGCAAACAAACAGCAGCAATGTGTTTTTTAATAAACCCAAAGACACCAGCACTGAAACGGCTCACTATTTCACAAAAACTTCTGAGAAAACTAAAAAACAGTCTGGCAGAAACTGGGTTTAGGCCAACACCTCATACCACATGCCAAGATAACTTCCAAATGGACACATGACAGATAAAAATGGTCACATCATAAGCAAATTCAAAAAGCAAAGAGGGTATTACCTTTCAAACCTATAGTGTGAGAGGAAGAGTTCATGACTAAACAAGAGACAGAAAGGGTCACACAAGATAAGATGCACAATTTTGATTATGTAAAACTTAAAAGTTTCTGAATAAACAAATTTAATGTAGTAGAAATTTAGAAGAGAAACAGGTTAACAAGGGGAAAAATCTTGGCAATAAGTTTCTCTGAAAAAGGTCTCATTTCCAAAGTCCATAAGGAACTGATTCAAATTTCAAAATTTTAAAACGAAGGCCATTCCCCAGAAGAGCCATTCCCCAGGAGATAAATGATCAAAAGAAATGAACAAGTACTTTTCAAAGGAAGAAAAACAAGCTATCAACAACTAAATGAACAAATACTTTGGATCACCCCCAGAGAATGCAAATTAAAGCAACTCAGAGGTTCTACTTCACTTCACACTTACCAGACTGGCAAAGACAACAAAAGAGAATAATGATGACTGTTACGGGATGGTGGAAAAAACAGGTATCACAGTGCACTATACTAAGTGGAATTGTGAACTAGTCCAGCCATTAAAGAGAGTAGTTTAAACTATGCAAAGAAAATTACCAAATAGTGCAGATCATCTGACCCCACTGATAATCACTATTGAGCCTACACCTCAGAGAAATCAAAGAAAGATAATAAGGACTTATTCATATAAAAATATTTATAACAGCTCTTTAAATCATAACCAAAAATTGCAAAACTCAGGGGGTAACCTCCTTTTGAGGAACAGTTAAATTGTGGTATATAAATGTAATAGCATATTATCAGACTTATAAGGAATTTTTTAATGGATAGTTTCAAAAGAAACTGCTATGAACTTATTCGGACTGAAGCAAGCAGAACTAGGACAACAATGATAACGATATTATACAGAAAACAACTTTGAAAGACTTAAGAACTCTGATCATTCTACTGTGATGGACTATATTCTTCTCACCAATGCAATGGTACAGAAGAGTTCCAGGGAACTAATGATAGAAGAGGATCTCCAAATCCAGGGAAAAAAAAGAACTGTGGAGTATAGATGCTGAATGAACCATACTATTTCTTTTGGTTTTGGTGCTGATGTTTTTCTATTTTGAGGTTTTTCGTCATTGCTCTGATTTTTCTCTTATAACATGACTAATACAGAAATGTTTAATGTTATTATGTGTGTGTATATATATAAGACCTATATCAGATTACCTGCTGTCTAGGGGACGGGGGAGGGAGAGGAGGGAGAGAGAAAAATCTGAAATTGGAAAGCTTGTATAAACAAAAGTTGAGAACTATTTTACATGTAACAGGAAAAAAATAAAATACTTTATTAATTTAAAAAAAAAGAAAAGGAAACTGCTCATATCCTTTGACCATTGATCAATTGTGGACAGCTCTCATTCTTATCAGTTTCAATTTTTCACATATATTATGTATATATATGTACACACACATATATATTTATAGTGATATCTTTATCAGATAAACTTGTTGCAAAGATTTTCTCCCAAAAAAAAAAAAAAGAACTCTGATCATTAAAATGATAAACCACAAGTTCAATTAAGAGTAAAGACAGGGGGCAGCTAGGTGGCACAGTGGATAAAGCACCGACCCTGGATTCAGGAGGACCTGAGTTCAAATCTGGCCTCAGACACTTGGCACTTACTAGCTGTGTGACCCTGGGCAAGTCACTTAACCCTCTCCGCCCTGCCCCCCCCCCAAAGAAAATGAATTTAGTAAAGAGTAAAGACAAAACTTGCCACTCACCTCTTCTCAGAGTGCTAATGGATTTAAAATGTAGTAAAACCAGGTACATTTTCAGACATGGCCAATCTGGGAATTTGTTTTTCCAAATTACGCATCTATGTACTGAAGGCTTTACTTTTTTAAATGTGTTCAACATGAGGGTTTAGGGTTAATTTTTTTTTAAGTCCTTAAATAAAAGGACTTATTCTCTCAGAGGGGAAGGGAGAAGCACATGGAAGGAAATTTAGATGTCATACAAAACAAAACATCCATTAGAAATTTTCAAAAAGAATGTAAGTGCCTTTAAACTCTTTGAAAACATGGACTTTTTGCCTTTCTTTGTATCTCTAATGCTTAGCACAGTAGCTAACATTACTTAATTAGTACCTTTTCCAGTCATATTCTCAATGCATACTCCCATGGTTCCATCTTTTTTCTGCTTCTGCTCCTTTGTTCATGTTTCTCTAAACCAAGGAACTTATGAAAAGACCTTCAAATCCTAGATAAAAGCCATAAGTGGCACAGTGGATAAAGCACCGGGCCCTGGATTCAGGAGGACCTGAGTTCAAATCCAGCCTCAGGTACTTGACACTTACTAGCTGGACAAGTCACTTAACCCTCATTTCCCACCCCCCTACCCCCCCTCACCCCTGGCCAAAAAAACCTTTTCTCATTCACCTCATCCAGGAGCTAAGACAGCAGAGTAGGAAGAAGCTCTCCCCCCAAAACTCCTCCAAAAAGTTCTAGAAAATAAATCTGATTGAATTCTAAAAGAAATCCAAGTTGAAAAATTAAGAAGTCATTTTTCTAACCCAGGTTGATATGAGGAGAACAAAGAAGTCTATTGACCCTGGGGATGAGATCTGTGAGAATATTACTCTTCAGAGCCCCCTGTCGAGAAAGCATTCGACCTTTCTGAGGTCGAACTGGCCTCCTGGAAGTAGCCTCACAATTCATGGACCACCTTTAAGTCATGGCAATCAATGGACTTAAATACTACCAGCCAATTAGCTTGGAGCTGTGTGTGGGGACCGCTCCTCTTCCGGTCCCACAGGGAGCTTCTGGTTGAACTGAGTGAGGCTCTTTTTGGAATAGTGATCTGCTAGGTGAAGGCAGCTTTTTCTCTCTCTCAAGCATAGATCTGAGCTAGGTTTTTCCATTCTTTTAGAGAAACATGTTCTCTCTTTACTAACTTCTAATATCCTTTAATAAATCCTTAATACCTAAACTGTTGCTGAAGCTTCTAATTATAAATAAATCCTAGCTAGTTTCTCCCCACACTGGGGGGCAGGTAAGGTGATTTAGTTTTACTCGTCACAGATCTGACCACAAATGTGCACATAAAACATCCCAGCACTGGGAGAAGTGTCGCACCAGGTTAAGACAAAGTCCCAGATTCATACTAAGGGACCATGACCTCCTACAGGAACCAGTGCCAAATGGAAATTTTGTCACCCTCAACCTAGTCCCAAATCACAGATCCAAGGTAGAATGATGGAGGGATCTTCATCCAGATATGGCATTTAGTGATAGCGAATGGTGGCCATAGGAAACAAACAGAAGCTATGTGGCTCAGACCCTACAGGAACAGAATAGGGTCTCGGTTCCAACTTCTAGACCCGACTGAAGCCTTCAGAGTAATAACAAGGGCAGAAATCTCAGACCAAAAAAAGTCTGCAATTCTATTTCTCTGAATCAGCAGAGCTTCCCAAGCTGCCTAATAGGGACCAAGGGTAGCAGACTTGCTCAGACCCAAACCAAGATCAGGAACTTGCAGAGCTCAGGAGGGCAGGAACCAGACTCTGCCCTAGAGCAGACCACTTTGGCAGGACTGAAAGCTTAGAGATTTTAGCCTAAACCGACCCAAGATCTTAGAAGAAACACAATATTCAATACTTGCAGAAAGCAGTTAACAAAACCATCCTAATTCCTTCCCTCAAAAAGTGTTACACACTAAAAGTCTTTAATATCAAGTAAGAAGTCAAGAAGTAGGCTAGAAAAAAGTGCCCCCCCAAAATAAAATAATAATTCCACTATAAAGTTATTATGGTGATAGGGGATACACAAATCACAAACATAAATTTCTAATTTAAAGAATTTTTTTTTTTGGTGAGGCAATTGGGGTTAAGTGACTTGCCCAGAGCCACACAGCTAGTAAGTGTTAGGTGTCTGAGGTCGGATTTGAACTCAGGTACTCCTGACTCCAGGGCCGGTGCTCTATCCACTATGCCACCTAGCTGCCCCGGTTCTATATGTTTTGAAATTTATGTTTGTAGGGGCCATAAATTCTGTCGCATTATACTTTGAATAGCATCTCCTATGCTGGACTGTGAATAAATTTTAGAAAACCATGACCATTTTTTATTCCTCTTCGTATAACCCATGGTACCATACATAAAATAGGCATTCAAAATATCTGCTGAATGAAAGAAAATTCATTTCTCCTTTCCAAAAATATTGCCTTTTTAAAATACAACTCTCTAAAGTTCTTAAAAGTTTTAGAACAGCAAGGTATTACTATTTCATTTTCCTATTCTTTTTAGATCTAAAGAAATTCTACTGTTATATAAAATGGCAACCATAAAAATTGATACTGGCTAAGAAATAGGGTGGTAGATCAGTGGAATACATTAGGTACACAAAACACAGTAGTAAATGACCATAGTAAGCCAGTGTTTGATAAACCCAAAAAACCCACCTTCTGCAATAAGAACACACTATTTGACAAAAAATGCTGGGAAAACCAGAAAACAGTTATACAGAAACTATTATAGACAGGATATAGTCAAAATGGGTACATGATTTATAAGACATAAAGGGTGATGCCATAAGCAAATTAGGAGAACAAGGAGGAGTTTACCTGTCAGATCTATGGAGAAGGGAAGATTTCATGACAAAATGAGACAGAAAGCATGCCAAAATGTAAAATAGATAATTTTGATTATATTAAATTTAAAAGTATTTGCACTAACAAAACCAATGCAACCAAGATTAGAAGGAAAGCTGAAAGCTAGGAAATAATCTTTAGAGCAAGTATCTCTGATAAAGGTCTCATTTCTCAAATATATAGAGAACTGAGTCAAATTTGTAAGAATACAAGCCATTCCCCAATTGAGAAATGGTCAAAAAATATGAAAAGAGAGCTTGCAGATAAAGAAATCAAAGCTATCCATAGTCATATGAAGAAATGCTAGTCTAAATCACTCCCCCACTCCCCACCCCTGCAATAAGAGTTAAGTGATTTGCCCAGCTAGTAAGTGTCAAGTGTCTGAGGGCATATTTGAACTCAGGTCCTCCCAAATCCAGGACCAGTGCTTTATCCCCTATACCACCTAGCTACCCCCATTTTAAATCACTTTTGATTAGAGAAATACAAATTAAAACTCTGAGACATCACCTCTCACCTATCAGATTGGCTAATATGAAAGAAGGAAAATGATAAATGTTGAAGGGGATATGGGAAAACTGATAAAAGTGATCCAACCATTTTGAAGAGCAATTTGGAACCACGCCAAAAAGGCAATCAAACTACATATCCTTTGATTCAGCAATAACAACAACACTAGCTCTGTATTCCAAAGAGATCCAAAAGGGAAAATAACCTATAAGTATAAAAATATTTATAACAGCTCTTTTTGTAGTGGCAAAAAAATTGGAAATTGAGAGGATGCCCATCAACTAGGGAATGGCTGAACAAGCTGCAATATATGAATGTAATGGAATAATATCACTACACTATAAAAAAGTATAAGCAGGATGCTTTCAGAAAAACCTGGGAAGACTTACATGAACTGATACAAAGTGAAATGAGCGGAACCAAGAGAACATTGTACACAGTAACAGCAACATTGTACAATCATCAACTGTGAATTAAGACTTAGCTCCTTTCACCAATACAATTCCAAAGCACTCATGATGGAAAATACTGTCCAAATCCAAAGAAGTGATGGAGTCTGAATGCATGTTGAAGCATACTATTTTCAGGTTAATTTTTGTTTTGCCTGCCTCTGTTGCTTACTACCTGTGTAACCTTGGGCACTGCCCCCTCTTAGGACTGTAGGCTCCTCTTCTGTAACCTCTTCTAGGTCCCTTCTAGTCCTTGACCTTTGATCCTGTGAAGGAGGATCAAGATGTGTTTGGGTTGGACACATAGAGTTGGAGATGCTACCGAGCTATCCAGGTCCCATGCAACTGAATGTCAGGTTTGGGACCCATCTGTTTCCCACAGCTGTCAATGCCTTCCATCCCACACTCTCTGGTATCTCTTTTTGTACCTTCCTGTACATGTGTTAGAATTTCCCTGAGCAAGACTAAATTAAGCTCCCAGAGAGCAGGACAAATCTCATTTTGTCCTTGCAGCCCCAGGGCCTGGTATATGGTAGGCAATAAGTAAATGCTTGTTGATTAATAAATCACCATTTAATTAAATTAAATTCCACAAACCAAAAAGTTTAAAATTGTCTTTATATATAATTGGAAAAAATAGAATACTAATTAAAAAAAGAAATTCTAGAAAATGTTTTCCATTCCTATATAGTGATCTTTCAGAAGGCAAAATAGCTAGATTATTATTAAAGACAATCCACTCTAGGAGGCAGCTAGGTGGCACCGTGGATAAAGAACCGGCCCTGGATTCAGGAGGACCTGAATTCAAATCCGGCCTGACACTTGACACTTGCTAGCTGTGTGACCCTGGGCAAGTCACTTAACCCTCATTGCTTCCCCCCATCAAAGAAAGATAATCCACTGTATCAAACATATTTGCTCTTTGATGAAAGATAAAAAGAGGTATAGCAAACCTAAAACAGATACTAGAGGTTCTTCACTTCTCTTTTCTCTCTCTTTCTCCCCTCTAAATGCCCCTCCAATCCCATTCTCCTTTGCTTTTCCTAGGTGTCAAAGTAGATAAAAAAGCCAGGTCTGAAATCAGAAAGACGAGTTCAAATGTGGCTTCAGACACTGTGTGACCATGGTCAAGTCACTTAACTTCTGTCTGCCTCAGTTTCCTCATCTATTAAACAGGTATCATGATAGCACCTACTACCCGGGGTTGTTATGAGAATCAAATGAGACAATAATTGTAAAATGTTTAGCACAGTGCCTAGCACAGAGTAAGCATCATATAAATGTTAGCTGTTATTATTATTTTCCCCCCTTATTCATCTGTTAGTTTTCCAAATAGTATCTATAAACATTATGTAGCCCACCCAGCAAAAGAATTTTATAACCCTTTCTGCTGTGTTCCCCCAACCCATCACTTTAATCATAAACAAACAAGACTAAAAAAAAAATAACCTTCCAAGTCATCAAAATTTTAAGGTTAATTTCTCTTACTATAGCCAAATTCCTATACTACTATTCTAGTCATATTTGTGTCTCTCCTCCTCTTAACAGAATATACACACCAGATACTGCTATGAGATCAATATATTTCTGGACAATTAATGCACTTATTACTCTTTAGTGACCAAACACTGCCCAGAAACAAAAGTGTGACCTGCTTTTGCTGGAGGCCTGGAAAGAGAGTAAGAATGCTTTTCTATTTTCTACCAACTTCTTCACCCCAAAAAACTAAGAGCACCTAAGAGCAAAGAAAGATCACACTGCATAAGGTAATACACAAATATAAATGAAACTTAATCTATCTCTTTAGTATTCCCAAAAATATTACTAAAGACTACTTTTATCATTCTACCACAGGAATACTATAAAGAGCAGAAAAAGATTTTTATTACTATGTCAAATGTGGCAATAGATGATCATTTCAGGCATTTAAATGTGACTAATGTAACATGTCTACAGATTTAGTAAAAATAGTAGAATCTAAAATGCAATTCTGAATATTTTCTCATTTGAAAAGATCCAGTCAAAAGCTCAAATGTGACCAGATGATTCGACCTTTATCTCCATTTCTGGATTTTTCAATCCACAAAAATTGCTAATGAATCCTAATTTTAACTTTACTACTTTTAGTAGGTATTCGAAGGAAGTCAAGAGTCAAGAAACAGTTGAGCTGTTCAAACATTTCCAAGTATCTTGTTTTTTCACATCTATTTAAAAGCCACATTTCAATATTCAGTCCAAATTAATTATATAAGGCTTTAAACAGAAACTTGACAATATAAAACTACAGAAGAACTGCAAGGTTCTGTAGATACTGTAATATCTACAAGAGGTTAATATTTTAAATGAACACAGCCCTTACCACTCTCGCTGCTCTTTCCTGAGACTCGCATTTCCTGCAAAACCAAGGTCCAGTGGGTACTTGAACAATGCCATAGCAAGCTGTTAGAATGAAAATAAAATGGTTAATATATATAAAAACCTCAAAAAAAATCACAGAAAATTAAAACACTTTAAAAAACTGTTCTACTATAACTACTCAATAGAATAGAATATATAAATGAGGATTTGGAATATTCTGGTTAACAAGAAAAACAAAATATTTCATATATATATATATATATATATATATATACTTAATATTTTAAACATAGTACTATTTTTTAATCAGTACCAAAATATGTCACTCATGTTAAAGAGCTCTTTGCAAAGGAAAGACCAGTATGTCAAAATTAACACAATTTATGAAATTTTTCTGTGAAACAAAAATTCAGAATTTCATCCTAAACTTAGTCATAGCAAACATTCTACATTGCATTTTGATTACATGAAAAGATTTTCAAAACATCTTTGAAAACTGAGTTAATAGGACAAAAAGAAAAAATGAAATGTCATGCTAAAATATTATTTAACCTTAACCTTAAATATATAAATGGAAATACATAGTTGGCTCCAATGCCTCTAACCTCTTGAAAACATACTGCTCTGAATGACTATCATTCTATTTGTTTATTTCTAAATGCATACATACAAATCTTAAACTAGTTAAAAGCTAGAGCCATAAATTGACTCAAAATTTCAACTACATGATTTTAATGAATTTAGTAATAAATGTGACGATAAACCTCAGATTTAAAGATATATACAATATCAGAAGATTAAAAACAACAGTACAAAGAACCCAGCAGGTGTGCAATCAACTGTAAGCCCTCAACCTCTGTCCACAAATTAGTGCTTGGGTAAGACAGATTATACTATATAATTCAAAATACAACTGAACATTTTCAAAAAAACATGTATCATGGTGGCTAGTTTGTAAGATTTCTACCAATGTCAAATTTCTAAGCATTAAGAATATGGGTCAAAATATATAATGTCCCCGGCTAAGAGTCTATTAAACATTTCAATTTAGCAAAGCAATTTTACCAACATCTCATACCCACATGATGCCTTCATACTAAAAAATAGAATCATACAAACAACTCAGTTCTAAGTATATTTTTCAAAGTTGTCAGAGGCTCCATTTTTAGATCAGCATTCTTGTATTAAATTGTTTATGTAATACTTAAACATGTCTCTTCATTGCTGAAAGATACTGAACTAGTCACCTGAAAAAATGGGGAACGTTTCCATACTACTAAACACAATTCTGCTCTACTAACACCACTACTTTAAGCATTTGTAAATATAGGTTATATTTAAGTGCAAGGGGAAAATATGTCAAAAGTAAATTACAATGTATTAAAAGTCAAATCTCAATTGTCCTTTCCTTGTTTACTCAGAAAATGTACCTTGAGAGCACAGAATCAAATTCTCCCAAGTTACACTGTCTAGAAGAGGACTTGGGAGGGAAAAAAGCAGTAACATTTAATGTTTAAGTATGGGAAGTAAGACAACTACATGATAAATTTACACTGTATAGGTCACACTCCCCCATAATTATCCGTAGAAATCGTAACTCCACGTAATACAAAAAAACCTCAGTTCCAAAGCAGCGAGATCACTATTTTCTTGTTTTCTAACACTTAAATTCAGTCTGTTCTTTTGATAGAATATAACTCTTCAAAAAGAACAGTTCGTTTCTACCTCTTTAAAAAGGAACATGAGCACCAGATCACTCCTGCTTATATCACTGTGGTGCCGGATGCTTTTCAGAAAGTAAAAATCGCACGTTCCTTTTTAACTCATCTGTCTCAACCTGCAAAGATTTCCGGGGATTGTGTAAAAACACACAGGGTCGGATGACTTGGGGTAGGGGTGGTTAAAGCCGAACCGTTTCAGCCTGATTTCTTTAGCCCGTCAAAGAGCGAGCTCCAGTCGCCAGCCACAGGGCTCAGTGACAGCCCTCCGCAGCCCCCTCCCCCACGTGTGTACCCTCAGCTGGAGGAGCCCACAACTCGCCAGGATCAAAGACCCCCCCCAACAAACATCCTAAGCCAACTACTTCCTGAGTCACTGACACCAGGCTCGTCTCCTCCGGTCAGCAGTCCGCGCTCCGGCCCAGGTCGGCCGCCAGCGTCCCGCAGCGGCCCCGGACGCGCCCAGCCCCGGCGGCAGCTGCAGCGACAGCCCGGGCAGCCCCAGCAGCCGCCGCCCCGGGCGCCACAGGCTCCGCCGCAGCCGCCTTCCCTCGTAACCCCGAGCAGCCCGGCAGCCCCCGCCTCCCAGCGGCCCTCCCGTCCGCACAGCCCAGGAAGTCTGCGGAGCTCCTGCCAGCCAGCCAGCCAGCCAGCCAGCCAGAGGCGAAGGGGCGGGAAGACGGCCCGAGAGGAGGGGCGCCCGCGGCGGCCCCCGCCCCCCGAGCCCGGCCGGGCCGCCCGCCCGCCGCCCACCCCGCCGCGGGGAGCCCGCGGCCCCCTGACAGCGCGGCCACACGCCCTGGGCCCCGGCGCCCCCGGGCCGGGCGGCCGGGGGTCGGGGGCGCGGCGGGGTGGCGGTTGGGGGAGGCCCGGCGGGCGGTTGGGTGTTTACCTTGATGCACGGCGACGCTGCAGCCGTGCCCGTCGCAGTAAACCAGCGGGTTCTCGGCCCAGCCTCTCTCGTCTGAGCAAACGCAGCAGCCTCCAATCATCTCCTTCATACTATGGGAGACCTCGTCCTCCAGTGACACGGGCCGGTCGCTAGAGACCATCTGCGGGGGAGGGGAGAACGACCATTGAGGGGGGAGGGAGCTCACGAGGACCCCCTCCTCCCCGCGAGCCTCGCCGCCGGCCTCCCCCTCCCCCGCCCCCCCCGCCGCACCCCACCCCAGGCCCGAGCCCGCCCGCCCGTTCCTTGTTCGCTCACTCGGGCTTTGCTGCTCAGTCACTCACGTTCTGCACTGGAGTCAGGAGCCATGTCCGTGCTGACTCCCTCCCCCCCCCTCCCCCCTCCCCACCCCCTCCTCTCCTCCTCCTTTTCCTCCTCCTCCTCTCCTTCTCTCCCCTCCCCACCTCCACCCGGGATGCTAACACAGGAACCTGGAGAGGACACACATAGCAACTAGGCCTCCGCACAGGCGCACTGGGGGGCTCCCGCGGGGCAGCGGGGAGCCTGGGAGGGGAGAGAGGGAGCTCGCTTCCTCCTCAGCGTCATCCGGCGTGCGCGCCCGCCTCGGCCCCCAGGAGGAAGGGGAAAGGGGGAGGGCTTGGGGAAGCAGGACGTGCGCGCCGCCGGCATGACGGCGCGGCTTCCTTTTTCCCTTCCCTCCCTCGGCTCGTCTCCTTCCCCTCCCCCATTCCTATCCCAGAGGGTGAAGCGGGGTGGGGGAGGATGGGAGGGAGCCCAGACCGTGGAGAGCCGAGGCTGGAGCGCGAGGCTGGGAGCGCGCCGGGCCGTGCACGCGCACGAAGGGGGCGTCAGGTCAGCCTCCTCCTTCCTCGGCCTGCAAGCTTGCCAATGAGGCCATGGCAAGAGATGAGGGTAGTGGCTGATACCCGGTGAATCGCGGATGAAAACGACATCCGTGGCCTCTCCCTCATTTTGTCTACCTGAACGAATCCTCCCCGAACACTTACTCATTTAAGAGCCCCGGCGTTGGGGATATCTTTAGGCTTCCTAAGAATGGAGGGTGGGGTAATGAAGCATGGCTCCTTGTGGTTGGTTCTGCTAAACTTATCAATTCTGCTGCAGCCCTTCTAGTCGCTTAATTCCCATTCTGGAAACTGCTTAAAGTTAGTAGACCACGTGGAAAGAAGGTCTACCAAATCCAGCGACCCATTTACGTGAGCTGCAATGACAAATGAACGTTAATACATCTTCATCTTGGAGGCCAAAACCATGTGTTAGTGTTACACATGGAAGGGCTGGTGATAACACCTAAACTAGCCCTTTGCTTTATGGCGTGTGCATGGCTCTTAACTCCTTAATCCCAAGAGATACCTGAATGCGTTTTGGACTCAGGACTCCGTGTATATTTTATTTTCCCAAAACTACCCTGGGAATTTTTATTATTTAGGTAGATGGGAGGGAGCTGTATTTTTATATGCTTATAAACAAAAATGAATTGGACCTTGGTTGTTTAATTAGCATAACAGGACACAGTACTGTCAAGCTGTGAAATCCCCTCCAAGTGAGCACAGCATTTGATTCCAAATAAGATCAATGTCATAAAGATAGTAGTTTAACTTAGTTTTCATCTACATCAGTCTACCAGCCACATACTTTCCACTGAAATTAGAATGTATCAGTAGGTAATGTTTAAAATAGCAGGCACGGTTACAAAGCAAGTTTGCAGTTTGGGTTTAATAACTTGCAAATTGCAGGTGCAGAGTTGGTATTCATGGCAGAATAACATAACTAAAATAGTGATGATTACAAAAAATATAATTATTTGATGCAAAAAAGATGGAGCCCTACCTCTACCTATTCCTCTCTTCACAAAAGAAACATCTTTAGTTTGAAAAGCAATCTAAATATTTTTGTAACCCAGACAAGAATGGAAACAATTTCACTAATTCACTAGAAATTCACAATAGAATTAAAATGCTCATACATACACATGTGTAACAATATGGTAAAAAGAAAGGGCATAGAAACTCATTAAAATCTAATAGACCATAAGAAGTAGAGGAAAATTTAAATTGATCAGATGCTCTAAAGAAAATGTTTTCTTTTTAGTAATATCAGTAAATTTAGAAAATTTTATTGCAATATATGAATGTTTATATGTACAATATGACCTCTTCCTTTTGGGGTAGTAATACGTGATACTCTGAACATATGATAGCTATATACTTAATTCATTGGTATATGTAAAACTGAAAACTGCATTCAAGCAAAATCACATTGCTTTATATATTCCATTTAACTGTATACTTTCTCTATACTAATACAATGGAATACCAGTTCGATACCCAACTGCTACTCAGACTCCTAATGTGCAGTAATTCTGAGTTAAGATCAATGTGAAACTTCCCTTCTTCAAAAATGCAGTCAAGCCTTAATGCACTAAATTATTTAATAATACATTTGTTTTATTTTTAATGGATTGAATCTTAGTTCTTTTGATGGAATTAATTTATATGAACAGAAGGACTCCATGATCACTACCTTACAGTAGTAGTCTATAGTATTTGATAGCAAAATTTAGATAGCCTCTTGATAGTTGTGTAAAACAATCGTTTGGAGGAAACCTTTGAAATAAAAAACAAAATAAGAATACGTTATCTCAAAAAAAGAAACAAATAATAAGCAACAAGATCTGAAAATGAACTTTTGTTAATAATATAGTGCCATTAAGCATTGATATGGAAACAATCCATTTTTTTATAGAGAAAAAACATCTTTGAAAGTGATTTAATACATCCATGTATAGTTATAATTGTGATAATTAGAAGAAAATCTAATGAATCAAATAAATATGAACTTAATTGTCCAATATAGAACTTTTTCTCGAAAGTTATACATCAGAAGCATATTACTTAACAAATTTTTCTAAAGAGTACGTAGGAAAAATATTAGGAAATCTTAGCGATACAATTCATGCATTAATATTTTCCCTTTGTATACATGCAGTTCAAGACAATTTTTAAAGTGCTACATGCCATAGTAGTTCTTGTACTTCTAAATAATTGAACACTATACTTAAGTTCCAAACATTTTTGAAGATCAACTGGGCTGTTTTTGTCTGTTTGGGAGGTTTTTTAATCTTTTTGTGCAAAAAAAAAAAGTGATGAAAAATCAAAATAGAATTCCTATATTAACTAATGAAAAGAAAATTTGCAATTTCTTAAAATAGTGGTATATTATTGCTAGATATTTTCTCCTTAAGTCTGATCAACATTCTCAAAAGGTTGAAATATGTATCTAGTATTTGTTGAGTAAGATTAAAGCCTAGATTCCCTAATATTCCTCTTGATATAAAAGCAGTTCCATCAGCTATTCCTGTGAGCTAATCAACTGATGCATACCATAAGAAGCTCAAGGAAAAATAGTTTATGATTTGACCTATGACCTAAGAATAATGAAAAATATGAACAATGTTTTTTCTCTTCTATGGGAAGTAAGAGGTCTTAATTTTTTTCTTTCTTGTCTTTCTTAACTGTTTTGTTGATTTCCTTTTGCGTAGGCCTACATTTTATATTACTTTTAAATAAAGTATCTACCCAGAAAGAAATATTTAGAACAACAATTGCTATATAGAGATGAATATTGTTCATGCTTATCCTTTTAAAATAAATCACTCTTGATTATCTTGTTGGTAGACACTGTAACAACCCTAATCAAAATACATTTTAATCAGATATGTGTATAAAACTAAGAGAGAATATCTACATGGTCACTTTTCACAATGTATTTTCTTAACTCATGTCTTTGACCTCTGCAAATGGTGTTTTAAATGGTATATTGGCTCAGATCCAGCAATTATTTCTAGCCATAATCAATAATAGAGTTCATGCAGCCACATAACCTTACTTAGACAGTCTTGCTTCACATTACTTAAGTTGGAAAACTTCAGTTAGGAAAAGGCAGTTTCTACTTTATATAATAGGATGTACTTACAGACAATTCCTACTACAATGTGGTTCCTTTATTAATTAGAAAGGTTTTTTTTCCCCTTTGTTTAGTTTTTCTACCTATTTAAGTCTCCAAGAATCCAGACCTTTTATATAGAGACTTGATAGGAACACATTTATTTATGCCAGTTGGGTAAAATTATTTTAAAGTTGAGCTATTTGCATGTTATTTTGGCATACTAATTTTGCTATTATATCTACAGAGACATGAATTCATTCATACTTATATCTTATACTGTATATCTCTTTAGATACACACATATATGCCACGTGTATATGATAGTATTTTCAGTGTCCTAAGTGGTGTCTTAAAAGTAATTCTTTCAGTTGGGTTTTTATCATTGCAGCATCACCTTTGTTGGCTTTTCACAAATTCCATTTAAGAAAGAGTAACAGACTCATTAGTAGCTTTCAAGTACCATATTACCTGCCAAAGTGCCTTGCACATAGTAGATTCTCAATAAACATTTATTAAATTAACAAACAACATTGTTATTTAAATTTTAATTTGGGGCCCAGATTTAATATTAAGTATGAAGTAATATTTAGCTTTCAAGGAACAATATTAAACTAAAAATTCTAAATAAGCAAAGTATTAAAGCGAAACTTCCTTATAGGCAATCATTTCTTTAAAAATTATCTATAGTTTGAGATACTGATGAAGGATTTTTATTTGCCAGGTGATTTGTAATTCTCTACACTTAAACAGTCCTCAAATGATAAACACTTTTTTGGTCTATAAATGGTAATGATGTTACAAAAGACCTCCAAACTGCAAACCATCACAGTGAATATTATTGTGTTAATCCCAGGAAATCTCCAGTTAGTAAATGGGGAAATTTAAATTACATGCAATTTAAATGAAATACTTTCTTGAAATCAGAGACTAATATTCACTTGGAAAGTTTGATTAGACAAGTATAAGACTAGAATTTGAGCTGTTGCATTTGAATCTTTTCTGATAATGGTGTTATTATATTGACTAGTTCCATTTTTCCATCAAATACTATGTAATTAATTACCAATGCAGGGAATAAATCAGAAGTCTATCTTCATGTTCTTTTGTTTCTCACAAACCCTGTATAATAAAAATTTCAACCCTTTACTGTGCGTTAGAAAATTCATTTTTAGGCAGGGTAGCAATAGTAAAAGGTTGTATGCTTTGAGTTTTCAAAGTGATTCTCCCAATAATGTAATAGCATGTTGTTCTTAAACACACACACACACACACACACACACACACACATACACATTCCCATTTTCCCTAACATTAAAGATTTGCATTTCTTTCATAATTAATTCCCAAAGAAAGTAACGCATTTTGGTTTCTAGAACCTGTTTAAAAGACAAATTACTCTAAAATAAGTTTAGGTAGGAGAAAAAATGGTGATCATGAAGAGGGAAATCCATTTATTAAATAGAAGAGAACTTGATGTAAATGAAGCACTCTGAATTGCTGTTCATGTTGAATGAAACTGATTTGCAAATACAACTTGGACAAAGAAAGGTTACTTTTTTATTTAAAATGTTTTCTCCTCAAAAGAGACCACCACTTCCTAAATTCAGAAACAGGCCCAAGAATATGTTAATTAATTGCATTGTTTCCCAGGGAAAAAAGTTGACAAATACAATTCCAACATTATATTTCTTAAACACCTTTTGATTAATATGTTACAATTGATTGTCAAGCACCTAATTTCGATTTTTAAAATCTGCAATGTGTATAATTTTATCCTTTGAAATTGTATGATAACAGTGCCAGAGTCTAACATGACCCCATAGGGTGAATCTTATGAAGCTTAACATTCCTGGCGAATTAAACACACAAGCCTCGGATCCCTTTTTGTCAATCTTACTGTGGTACTTCGGGGTCGGAATGTGGGTAATTTTTATTTGGTGGTACTTCCCCCCAATTAAAAAACCAATGGTCCTTGGTGCATACAAGAGTAGGAAATAGGGTAACACGGTAAAATCAAAGAAAGGTAGCACGGAAGACCGACCAGGAATCCTGCATATATTCCTCTCCCCCCACTCACAGCTAAACCATCCCTCTCCTCCATCCCCCACCTCCGATTGTTCTCAGCTTTTCTCACAGAAAAACTCTTTGCTGTTGTAGTTTGTAACATATTCTTTTTATTCTAAATGATACATGTCTGGGACTTAGGGTCTAAATACGATTCCCTTAGCCTTCAAACACCAACCAAACAACTGTTTAGCACAAAACCCAACACCAAGGTGATCAATTAGGTATAACCAAAAAGAATCTCCAATCTTCTAGTTTTCTTGGAAGAGGAATGAATGAAGACGAATATGGAGGAGAATGGATTTGGAGCATTTACTTATAAGCACAGATTTTTTTTTAAACTTTACGTCTACTCTTCAGATAATTTTTTTTTAAATTCCCCCATCCTCGGAAAAAAAAATAGTGAGAGAATTCCACAAGGGAAATACAATTTTAGAAGGTAGGAGACCAATCAAAGTGATGTGTTGATGTTTATAAATGCAAAAAAATTCTGATTTTGATGCAGTGTTATAAAAGAAAAGGAAAAAAGGGAAGCTACTATTACCACTACCTCAAACTTGACTTTTAAGGGGTATGTGTAAAGAGGGCAGAAGTCTATGAACATCATCTGTTAAACTTTTTTGTTGTAATTGAAAACTTTTGTCAAATGATATTTTCATAGTGATGTGTAAATATAATATTCTCAATATTATATCATTTCTAATTTTTAAAAATCCAACTTGCGAAACAATGCCGTTTACATTATAAGAACCAGGGAATAGATATTTTAGAGGGAATATCAAAAGTCACCTACAAATTTATTCAAAAAGGATTCTCTTTCTCTAGAAAGACCTGGGCCACTGAGCTTGATTTTTTCACTAGCCTTCACTTAAGGTGACCCCCAGGTTGGATTGAAAAAGTCTCCAGCACTTGTTGGAAATTCTTTCATTGACTTGTTGGAAAATGTAATGTATGCCAGAAATATTGCCTCTGACTCACAGCGGGAAAACCAAGCTTAGTTTTTGATAGCGTGGTTGCAACAATTTCTTTCAAAATTTTGGTTACAAAACATTGCATTTTTTTTCTTTTGAAAAATACCATAATTTTGAAAACTTTTTTCAAGAGGAACACAAGATTACCTTTAACTGAGTTGCATTCCGGATTTCGTATCTTAATGATATTTTGTGTTCCAAAGTAATCTTAGCATTTATGTACAAACATGTTTTCCAAAACAACTCTCTAGTAAGGCTCTTTTTTTTCCCTGAACTCTTACTTTTTTAAAAAAATGGTCAAATCTTCCAACTTTCCAGGTTCAAAATATATATGTATACACATGTGTGTGCAATATATTCCACATGTGTCTATAAACAACTGTTACTTTATGAACATATCTAGAAGCTGCTTTTCTTTTAACACGTGAATTGCAGCCTTACTCGGCTTCCTTCAGTTCCTGACACGTTTTAAAGCCTCCCTCTCCACCGGGTCTTTAGCTGAGAACCCCTAGCCTGCCTTGTCAGATAATAAAACTTGTCGCTCTGACCCAACAATGTTTGAAGTTTAGGGCGGGTGGGGGGATGGGGCTGAGAGCGGGGCAGCTCCAGCTCTTCTCTCTCCCTTGCAGGAGAAGCTAGAGGAGAAAACTGCGAAGGCCCCTGAACAATGGGAGCTGCTGGAGGAAAAGGAGCCCAACTTGTACTTCCTCCCTCTCCACTCATTCAACACCGCAGCACTCGGCGCCCCCTCCTCTCTCTCTTTCCTCCCTGCCTTCATCCCCCACACCACCCTGGCTTCGCTATAGCTTTCTTTCCTCTAGCCCGCCTTCCTCCCTCTCGGAGGATCCCCCCGAAGCCGCCAGCGTTGCACTCTCACTGCCCGACTCTGCAGACTGCCAGATACTCTTCGCAGCCGCCGTCCTCCCTCCCCCCGACCCCCACCCCACCCCACCCCGGCGTCACAGCAGCCATCCTCCGCCCGCCAGCCTGCTCCATTCACTGACTGCCTCGCTGCAGTATTCCCAAGCCCGCCCGCCCGCGTTTCCTTCCTTCTTGGAGCTAAGCTGCTTGAAGCCCGCCTTTCTGTCCCCTCCTTTTCTCAGCTGCTTTTATGATACTTTATTCAATTCTCCCAATATGAATGTTACTGTTTTGCCCAGTTTTAAAAAGCGACTCAGAGCTGCCTTGGGGGAGGAGGTACGGGGGGAAATCCACGCTGTCCTTTTTCTTCCACCTTCCGTGAGTTTCTGTAGATAGGATATTCCACTCCAGAGATATATATATATATATATACAGAAAAATGTAGCTAATGAAAGGAAACTTCTTTCTTTAAGCGAAACGTATCCCTGCATTTAGACCTAACAACATGACCTGGGCAAAACAGCGACTCCTCTCCCTGTCTGATTTCTCCCTTTTAACGCATTTATTTTAAACTTTAGGGTTCCTATTTTAAACCAAATGCATTACATACATTTTGATAGGGGGAAGAGGAGTAAGACAGCATATGTTGGGCAGCGCATTAAAAATCAAAGATTTTTTTTTCTTTTTGGAAAGAAAAAGGGGTGGGGGTGGGGAAGCTAAGAGATTGAACCAAAGAAGGGGCTTCGGAGGATGGAAGGCACACAACTCACTGGCGGCATTGTAGGCTGCGGAGGCCAGGTACAGAAGGGAAAAGGAAAGGCAAGAAAGAGGATCAACTATCAAGTCGGTACATTTCACAAATGAGGGAATCAGGAGCACAAGGGGAACGGGGAGGAGGGGCTGGAGCGTAGTATAACCCCTTGGGCAGAAAGGAGCTCCTCTCCAAGAGAAGAGTAGTTTATTGTGGGAAGTGGGGGAGGGGGAGGAGCAAACCCGCAGCCATACTTGCAGGAGAGGGGGAAGGGGGACAGAGTTTGAGATCTCGTTTTTGTTTTAAGGGGAAAAAAAAACGACAAGGGGGAGAGGGGAGGCGGGTAATCAGAGAGGGGAAAGCCATTCATTTCTTCCTCTCACGTTTCCTTAGAGGAGCTAGAGAGGTGGTTAGTAAGGAAAGAGAAAAGGAATAAGATTAATGGAGCCCAATAATATTCAACAGGTACTGGTCATCCTCCACCCCCACCCCCACCCCCCTTCTAGGACTGCTGCTGTGGCTGCCGCAGCCCCCAGAGCCAGCAGCCCTTATCCCGCCCCCTCCTTTCTGCTCCCCTCCCCCTCCCTCTCCAGCTGGGCCAGGCAGCACACGGAAGGCCCAGCTCCACCACTTCCCCCACCTCCAGCCCAAGCCACCACCCCGCCTCCTCCCGCCATCTCCGCCGGAGCTCCCTGGGGATTGGGGCGGCGGGGGTGGGGGGGAAGAGGAGGAGGGAAGAAAGGAGGGAAGGCGGGGGCTCCCAGCCGGGAGAATCCTTCCTCTGGGCTCTAGGGAACTGGGGGCGGAGGGGGGGGGGGAGAGAAGGAAGGGAAGGCGCCCGGAATGGCGTGGGGGGGGGGGGCGGCGCCGGCCAAGGATTAGGGAAGTCTCGAGCTCGGCACGAGCGCGGCCCGCGCGAGGGATTCTGGGTAAAAAGTGGCCGCGACCACAGAAGGAAAACGCCGAGAGGAGCTGGGGTGAGAGGTCAGCGCCTGGGAGCCCCGCGCGCCCGCCGAGCCCCCACGTGAAGGCGGCGCGCTGGAGGGAGGCCCCTCTGCTTCCCGGCCTCCGCTCGCCCTTTCTGCCGGACTGCCTTTCCCCGAGGCGGAGGAGCTGGGCTCGGGCTCTCCAGCTCCCACCCACCCCCAGCCCAACTCTCCCCTTCCTCTCCACCCTCCTCCTCCATGCGCTACCCCCTTTTTTTTTTTTACACGGCATGCAATAACGCAGTAAATTTGCTTTAACAACAAGTGGGGGTGGTTGTATTTTCTCCTCCTCCTCTCCTCCTCCTCCCTCCCCCTCTTTCTGGGGCTCTTGACACTAGTACAAACCAGGACTATAAACATAAACATGTGTCACTGTAACAGGGCAGGTAATATACGGATTTGGGGGTGGGGTGGAGGCGGGGGGGGTCGGTGGCCGCTTTGGGGGCAGTAAAAACGCGTGCTTCACGTGCTCGTTCGCTTTGGGGGCTCCCCCTCCCTCTCGGATCTATTTATATAATGCCGCCGGCACTGGGTCACTTACTCATTCTGCTGCACCGACCGACAAAGCGAGACTTTGCTGATGTTCGACGCAGCCAAAGCGAATACTATTTATTTGTACACGAATCCCCTCTCTGTGCCCAGCCTTTACTGCACTTTCTTCCATTAGCAAACAATCGTGTCGAGGCTTTAATCCTATTTTCCTTTTTTAAATGCCTTTCTAGTCAGCAGCGAGAGATCAATTCTTGTGACTCATTTTAAGCCTTAAATATCACATCCCTTTCGACCATCTTCAATTCGTCCCCCCCTCCCAATTGTACAGGCATCTGTTTTGAGAAAGATGAACCCTTAAAATTCCAAGATAGGCTATTTGACTGATCTGAAGTTTGATGTCTGTTATTTAAAGGCTAATTCATGAGCTTTACCCAAAGGCATTTAGCAACTTCTGGTTGGACTCTGCTGACTGTGCTGTGCTGATCAGCCACAGCAAGCATTTATTATTATTTATTTAATTGGTCCCTCAACTTTTGCCTATTCTTAGTACAAACAAGACCTGCCACAGACCACCTAAAGGCAAAGTTAAAGGAGTCCTCCAGGCTCCTTGGCCGTTAGCTTGAGACGGAGGGAGATATAAAAAATGTTCAAATGGTGAAGTGGGTTCCCTTTGTTCTTTCATTGTTTCTCTACGAACTGCCGGATACAAGGACAGACACTTACCTTCTCTTCTTTATGCTCCAAAAATCAGACGTTCCCATCAGCCTGAAAATATACAATCCACTTCGAAAGTAACTACAAATGTCGGAAGAGTTTGTATTCCATTCTTTTTCGCTCCCTGCCCTCTTTTAGTGTAGGATTAAGTTGCCAAGCACGTTGTTGCAAGCTGTAGCCCCCCCGCCTTAGTGAATCGGTCACGTTTAGGACCCTCTAAGTCCATCCTAATTCTGCCAGTAGAATCGAGGGTATTGGAGGTCTAAACTTTCAAAAGGAAGGGTGCCTACAACTATCTAGAAAATTTACAAATACTCAGGCTTTTTTTTAACACTATATTTTGCACTACATCACCAAGTGTAATTTGCCAAGAAATATTAAACATTTTATCTATGGAAAGTTTTTTTTTTAAGTTTACACTTAGCAATTGTGATACTTAGACAGATGGAGTGAAAGGCAGATTTGTATCAGCATTTAACGCTATGAGTGCGTTTTACATAGCGTTTGTTGTGCCATGTGCTTATAAAAACAACAAACAAAACAGTTAAGAACCCAGAAATATTGGAAATGAAAGTTTGAATTTGAATAGTGTGTGAGGAATTGGGTAGAGACGGTTCTTTTCCATTTATCTGGGGGAGGGAGAATCGACCTCACAAAACAAAGCTATTCAGCTTAAAATGCCTTAATTTTCATTTTTACTCCAATGATTCCAAAACAAACCAAAAAAGGGAATTTCCTGTTTGCTGTGTAATCCAATAAAAAATTAGTGCCCAGGCTGTAGGACATTGCTCTATAAAACCTTGTTTTAATCTGATTGTGATGAGATTTGTTGATACAATTATTATTTGAAAGGATCCTTGTGCTTCCTTAAATGGGAACTTGTGAATTTTTTATCTCCCGCTTTTTTGTGTTCCCTTTAATTGCAGCAGTGAAAGGTACTGACTGGAGTCCATATTTCTAGAGATCCTTGGGCCACCGCCAGTGGATTACAACCAAGACTGCTTTCGGAATCTGGTTCTGTCCCTTGTACCCCCTTCCTTGCTCTCCGCCGCCTATGGGTGCTACTGAGTTTTCCAGAGAAGCTTCAGCAGCCTACGGATGGCGCTTGACACTTCAGTGTCACTTAGCACTGAATCTCTACACATTTGGTCCCTGTGTAAAATAAACAAATAAAAACTGGCGATCCAAATAAATTGTGGTTCTTAGTATTTGGGTGTCATTTAAAAAATCTGTTTTGCACCCTACTTTTCCAGATTTTTTTTTCTAAATTCAAAGGCACGTTCTAAAATGCCCTTGTGTCTCATAGGAAAATATTGCAACAAAACAAGATAATTGGGGGGAAAAGGCGCTTGCAGAAGGAAAAGTGGCTTTTCTTTGATAGCATTTAATTGGAATTAAAAGATTCTTTAGCTGTAAACATTCTTTATTTATTCAGCACACATAAGCAAGCATTGTTTTATCACCATCATAATTATGGTGTCCTTTAAACTGGCTGATAGCAGGAAAGATAAGGGAATGCGCCTGTACATTCAGATCATATCTCTCCTCTATCTTCTGTTCTCTCTCTCTGTCTTTCTTGCTGTCATCCACCCTCTCTTCCAATTCCTTCCTTGATCATCAGGGTCCTCACAGTCCTTGGAAACGTGGAGAACTGGAATTTTGTGGCCTGACCAATCCTTACATTATCAAAGTGATTTGTATCATGTTGCTGATTTGATGCATTTCATAACTTTCTGATCTCCTGTGTTTATCACTGCCTTTTAGTTTACAGTATATAATCTCTGAGAATAGTTCTGGAGTAGCATATTGCTTACCTGTATGTAAGAAAATGGTCTCATGCACTAGGATCCCTTGCTGCACCTTTGTCTAATTCAAAATGCACACTTTTAGGGCCTTTTCAGAACAAAGCCTCACAAAACCCTCTTTACCTCCAAGGATTTGCAAATTTATAAAGGCTGCATTGAATTCAAGATGGGTCAAGGGGCAAAAAAAGGGTAGAAGGTCACTGCATTTTGATTATGGGTCAGTAGACAACATGGCATGTACTATGTGCCCCAAACTCCTGTTAAAAACAGGATTTTAAAATGCCTAAGAATAGCAAGATAGGCAGTTTGGAAGACACCCTCATTCCTGGTCAGTTTGAGATAAGCCTAAAAGAAAAAGAAAATTCAAGGAAAATACACTTAGCTAGCTTATAAATTGTTTCTTAGTTTATTATTTATCCCCACTCTTCCCCCTCCCCAAAAAAAACCTTCAAAGGTGTGATATTGTTGGATAAATTAAGTTATGGATCTTTCCACTGTCAGATAGGATTTCATTGTCTCACATCTTCAACTGATTCAATTCAACATGATTATTTTTCTCATATTTTAATTTATGCTCTTTTAAGTATTATACTTGCCTTTTACTAATAGCAGAAGGAACTCCTCTTACTCTTTCAAAGTATTATACTTATATTATTGGTGTCTCTGTGATGTCCTCAAACTGTTTTCTTTTTTAATCCAGTTTGAACAAAATATGCCCATGGATCACTAAAACAAATGTATACAGAGGAGGTGGGGGAGAGGACTGAGGGGTTGAATCCTCATTTAAATTATGTATGTCTGGGTGAAAGCTTGGAAGGAAAAGGTTTATTTTAATGCTCTTCAGTACTTTAATTATATGACAGTTGTAGTGTGGAAAATGCAAAAGTACCCTTAGGTTTTCCTTCAGGTTTTCAAAAGAATTTTCCCCATTAGTAAACTACTGCTGCAAATTGCTGTTGCATTTCCCAGCTAACCATTTAAAAGACTGTAAATGCTGTGTGCATTACTCGGCTCCAGAGGGAAGAGGTCAGACTGAATTGCAATGGTATTTAAACATAAAAATGCAGGGAAAATAAATCAAAATACAGCATCTGAAGGTAAATTTAGCACATTCACAGGGGATATGTAAAGATAAAGTTTCATGTTCTCATTAATTTAACACACTTTAAAAAAAAAAGCACAATCTTTTTTTACAATAGGTATAGTAAGTAGGTGTTAAGAATCTTATTTTATCCTTATTTATTAATGATGTTTTTCCTCTGACCAGCCAGCATTGTTTTGAAAGCTAAACTACTTTCTACCATAGATTGTTGATTGCACATTCCTCACCACACAAATTATTATATTTAATTAATAAATTTAGGATATGTCTTGTGCATATATCTAAGCACTCACATACTTCACTTATGGAGTTATGAAGATGGAAACATACATATATGTGGATTTTAGTGTATCAACAAACATATATATGGATTTGGAAGCAGAGAAATCAATAGATATTTTGTTAAGAAGAAATTAAGACTGACCATCTCTTGAATTGGGTTCATCGTTGATTGTAAAGGAGGTTGACATGGTCGACAAATTTATCAAAGAAACTCCTTTGCTTTTGAGAGATAGCACTTTACATACATCTGGATCTGTACACACTCAAAGTAAGTAAATTATTGCATAACTTTAAACATAATTGATAACAGACACCTTTAATTTTTCATCTCCATTCTTTTGGCCAGCTTTCACATTAATAATCTAAGCCATAAATGTTGGTAGCTATTGATCGCAATCCCCTGTGTGCATGCAAATCCATCTTAAAGTCCCCTGCCTTTCATGTGTGTGCGGGCAGGGGCCTCCACTAGATCTTTTTATCGGGATCGACCCCCAAGGTGCCTGGAGAAGACCCCGGATATACAACGTGTGCTGATGGCCACAAGAAAGCTGTCTGTCACATTCTGCACACACAGGCACTCGAGTGTACACACACACACACACACACACAACCATGGGGAAGTTAAAGGAACAAAAGAATGCATTTGACGTTCAGAAAGATTCTTACTAGAGGTATAAAAATATATATGTGTGTGTGTGTGTGTGTAAATACATAAGCACATACAGAGATACATATCACATATAAATAGAGCTAACATTTCCCAAGATTTCTGGCTTTTATGTTTCCCTATTTGACTCTCACTAACTGTATCTTGTATTTTTTTTTAACCCAATATACTTGCTACTGGTATTTAAAGCACCCTTAAGAGATGGCAAAGAGGGAAGAGTCAGGTAATTTTGAAAGTTACTAAATCATGTTGCCATGTGCAAGTGTGTGTGTGTGTGTGTGTGTGTGTGAAAATCTAAACAGAACTAGAGAACAACTAAACTACCTGGCAAGGGAGGACTGTCTATCCAACCTTTTGTGATCTCTTCTCAAAGGCTTTCTCTGAGTTTACTGTTTCTTGACGGTTTGACTCTATAGTCTTAACCTTAAAGCGGGGGGGAGGGGAATTGGGCGGAGGGGAGCGGGGAGGGAGGAGAGTTGGCAGTATATAAGTGCATCAGGAGGAATTTTTAAACGACATTATTGTCTCTGGCAATAGAAAGGCTCTGATGATTCTACTTTGTAAAACAAATACCAGCATCTGTTTTGCCTCGAAACTTTACTTTCTGCTCAGAGATTTTGCATTCTGCCTCCTGTGAAAGTGAAGGAGAAATCCGCGGCGTGATAGATCCCGATGCGCCAGAAAGCTAACTCGGTGGATGGTCTGGGCTGTGACGAGGCATTGTTCATTCTGCCTCTCGGTTACGTTGAAAGCCTGAAATATCACGAGATCCATTCAATGAGCCTTCTTTCATTCAAGGGACAAAAATGTAATTTGCTATAGCTCTGATTTCTTGGATGGAAATGCTATCCTTAGATTTCAAAGGCAAGAACTAGACATCGTGGTTTGTACACACATTGATTAAGTTGAAGAGCGGCGATTACATCGGTGCTGAGTGCAACAGTAGTCCAGGGCTGACTTTTCAAATACCAGCCTCCTGAGTTACAGACTCTCTTAAATAGACTTCCTTAATTTCCGGATGTACTTCTTGAAATTCCCAATTCTCTTCAGAATTCCTGGGAAATTGCAAGGGAGCTGAAGTGGGGGTGGGGAGCTGTGGCATAGATTCCGCCTTGTCATGCAAAACTACCTTTTTTCTCCTCCACCATTTCCCTCTCCCTGGTTAAATTTTTTATTTTTATTTTTATTTTGTCTTATCTACCGGTGCTAAACTCTCCAGGCCATGGCAGTGGAAGCTGGAACTTTTGAATGAGAAGGAAGACATTATTATACACCTTTTCCCTTCATTGAAGCCCCCCCTCCCCGAAAAAAAAAATCCGTTTATTCTTTTAACCACTCGGGTGTGTCTATTTTTGGAAGATCAAGAATCTATATAAGTGTCTATGTTGCATCCAGTTTGCAGTTGCAAACGTTAACAGAGGACAGTTAGTAGGATTTTGCAGAATTTTACATATCAGCTTGCAATCTGCCAAAGGAAGCATTGTAATCCAACTGAGAAGAAGCTTGCTCTCACTTGGCAGTCTGGGATATCCTCGTGAATGACACGAAAATGTCTTTTAAGGTACCTAAGAAGAAGTTAAATCTTAATGTTACATATCCAAAGTAAATTAAAAAAAAAAAGATCAGAATGCTTGGCTTCCATGGAAAAATAGAAGACTGTGAAAAGCTCACTGAAAACTACCAACCAGGAGCATCATAGACTACTGAAAGTCTACATCACACAGCAGCACTTTTTTTTCATCATTATTACGTAAAACCTCTGGAAGCACCTTGGGTGTTTTACATTTTCTTTTCTTTGCTGCAGAAGCAATCAGCTCCCTGGAATCCTGGCTGCACAATCCAAGACCCTGGAATCGCCTAGACTGGGGATCCTACTACGATTTTGCAAGCGATCCAGCCTGGTTAATTGTGAAAAGTGTACACATTTCTGGCTTATCTATGCTTTGTTATGGGTCTGACGTGAAACCACCTCCTCCCTCCATACTACAGAGCAGATATTCTGTTGAGCTGTTACAGTTTTTCGGAGCAGAAGCCTTCGACAGCCTCCACAGCCAAATAACTTTGTTACTGGATATAAAAAGGCTAGATTAAGCAAAAGAGGAAAATCAAGGGAAATCCAAAACGTAAGTATCTACTAGGGGGTGGTGAACAGCCGAGGGTTTAACTTTGTAGTTCCCAGCCTCCCTCCCCACTCCCATAAGGGAAATACCAGGCGATTCTGCACATTTCCCCTTAGCTCCATTTTCCAGAAAGAAAGGAGAAGGGAATGAGTGGTTATATAGACGTGGTAGTATTTTTAAAGTCCCTTTCCTTTGAAAGGATGGTACATTGTGTCCGTAAAATGCCAAGAAAGCAAAAATAAGCAGTATTCCTTTAAATACATATATAGTATTTTTTAAAGCCTACAAGGCATGCACATCCTACTAACGATGAAGTCTGTGAGTCAGTGTATTTGAGCTCCGATAGTTTAATAGAAAGATTTATATACTAACTGTATTATTTACTTTGGGAGGGGAGGTGGCAGTATAAGGGTATGCTAATTAGTGGGAGATTTTTTTGGGGGAAGGGGTGGAATATCAATTTTTATTGCATCACCTGTCAGGAGTGTCCAATCAGCGTTGGCTTTAGGGGAATTAATTGATGAAGGTGTCTCCGGACGAGCTCACTTCACTCTGTCATTTTATTTGTAGCTAAAGCAGCGGCGGGAATAGCAGCTGCATTTCTTTTCTCTTTCTCCCTTCACATTCCATTATCATAGTGCTCCCATGGAGAAGCAGGGAATAATAAAGGGGCACAGGTACTGATCTTCAACAGCAACTTAGACACTCTGGCAAACCAGGAGCCTGATGATTTTTTCCTTTTTTCCAAAAACAAAAGCAAAAGCCAATCAGGAATCTAGTCAATGTAATTTCATATTTTTTTCCATCTATATGTCTATATTATTTCTCCTCGACTTTGGCACTCCCTTTCACCGAGAATAACAGTCTTTGTTATTTTATTAGCAGGATGCCTTGAGACATATGCAGCATCTGGTGGAGGATTAACATACATACATCTCTATGTATGCGTCACATATATATTTACTGCAAATGGTGGGAATCATTTAAGACCCGAAATGGGCGACTTGAAGTCGGGCTTTGAAGAGGTGGATGGCGTGAGGCTCGGGTACCTCATCATTAAAGGAAAGCAAATGTTTGCACTCTCCCAGGTTTTCACAGACTTGCTGAAAAACATCCCGAGGACCACCGTACACAAACGAATGGATCATCTGAAAGTGAAAAAGCACCACTGCGACCTGGAGGAGTTGAGGAAACTCAAGGCTATCAACAGCGTTGCCTTCCACGCAGCCAAATGCACTCTGATCTCCCGGGAAGACGTGGAAGCGCTTTACACTTCTTGCAAAACCGAACGGGTCCTCAAAACCAAGCGGAGGAAAGTCAGCAGGGCTTTGTCAACAAAGGAGCTCCAACCGGAACACGCCGCCGCCGACCCTTACCCCGGCTTTTGGAAGGACAACCACCAACTTTGGCTGGGATTGAATGAATCGACGCAGGCTCTGCCAATCAGCAGGCAGGCTCTGCGTCCCGGGGACGCCGCCTCGCTACCGGCAGTCGATCTACCTCAGATTTTTAGTAAATCTCCGGGTCAGCGCTACCCGGAAATCGCGCGATCGCCTTGCAAACCCCCTCTAAACTATGAAACTGCTCCAGTCCCCGGGAACTACATCGCCTTCCACTCGGATCCCCCGTACTTTCGGAGCCTGCTCTGCAGCAAGCACCCGGCGGCGGCGGCGGCGGCGGCTGCAGCTGCGGCCGCCGCCGCCGCCGCCTACTACCAGTCTTCCGCAGCCCTCCCGCAGCCCAAGCTTGCGGCCGGGACCGCGGGGAGCCCCGTGAGCTTGACTTACAGATACAAGCGGAAGCGAGCCTGCGAGGCGGGCGGCAAAGACTGCCTGCTGAACCCCCACGCCAACGCCCGGCGCCTCCTCATCCTGCCTAGGTCCTACAAAGCCAAGGCGGCGGCGGCGGCGGCTGCAGCAGCGGCGGCGGCGGCGGCGGCAGCGGGGGCCACTTGTCTGGAAAGGTTTCACCTCGTCAACGGTTTCTGCCCTCCTCACCACCACCACCACCACCACCACCATCACCCCCACCCCCACCCCCGGCCACAGCAGCCGCAGCAGCCGCCGCCCCCGCAGCCGCTGCCGCAGCCTGCCCACCATCCCCCGCACCTCCCCCATCACCAGCCGCCGCCGCCTCAGCCGCCGCCGCCGCCACCGCAGCCGCAGCAGCAGCCACATCTGGGCAGCTTCCCCGAGAGTTACAGCAGCGACTCCGAATCCAGCTCGTACTCAGACCATGCAGCCAACGACTCGGATTTTGGCTCCAGCCTGTCCAGTACCAGCAACTCCGTGTCCTCCGAAGAGGAGGAAGAGGAGGAGGAGGGAGAGGAGGAGGAGGAGGAGGAGGAGGAAGAAGAGGAAGAGGAGGAGGACGGGAGTGGCTTGTCGGACTCGAGCGAGGTCAGCTCTGAGGAGGAGGACTCGTCTTCGGACTCGGATTCCAGCTCCGGCTCCAGCCAGGTCTCAGTGCAGAGCATCCGTTTCAGGCGTACTAGCTTTTGTAAACCTCCTAGCATGCAGGCGCAGGCCAACTTCTTGTACCACCTGGCCACCGCCGCCACTGCAACCAAACCCGTTGCTTTCGAGGAGGCCGGCAAGCTGCCCGACCTCAAAAGTAATGTCAAAGCAGAATCGCCAGAGGATTGGAGTCATCAGAGCTGGGCATCCAAAGCGCCTCCCGTGTGCTGCCCCGGCAGTCTGGGAAGTTGTTTCACTGAGATAAGGAACGATAGGGTATCTGAGATCACATTCCCACACTCTGAAATTTCCAATAACTTAAAGAGAACTGACCTGACAATTAACTGCGTTGCAGAGGGGGCCTCTTCACCTAGCCCAAAGACAAACAATGCATTTCCACCACAACGAACACTCAGAGAGGCTAGGAAATGCCTGCAAGCTACTACTACTCACTGTGCAGATAACAATACAATACCTTCTAGGTTCTTAAATAATGATTCTGCTGCTGCAGCAGCAGCAAATTCAGAAAAAGGTTCTAAAATCCCTCATTGTATTGAATTTGCCACGGATTTGCCCCCTTTACAAACTGATCCTGAGGTGGATGCTGCTGTCGCTCCTGCACACCCAGAAGCAGCAGCAGCAGCAGCAGCTAAAACAGAAACTCCGTGCCCTGACTCAGGCAATAAAGCATTGCCATTTCTGCACAATATTAAAATCAAAATAGAGGACAGTAGTGCTAATGAAGAATATGAACCTGACCTTGTTAAGCATAAGCTAAAGTGTGAGTGCAATGATACAAAGGGTGAGTTTTACAGTGTGACTGAAAGTAAGGAGGAGGACGCTTTGTTAACAGCCAAGGAAGATTTTGCATGCACTGAAAAAGAAACCACTTCCTTAAACCCACTGACTCAGAGTCAGGGCCTTTCATGCACTTTAGGTTCTCCAAAACCTGAGGATGGGGAATATAAATTTGGTGCGAGGGTGAGAAAAAATTACAGGACACTGGTGCTGGGAAAGCGACCTGTACTGCAGACTCCTCCAGTCAAACCAAATTTGAAATCAGCTAGAAGCCCTCGTCCTACAGGTAAAACTGAGACACATGAAGGAACACTGGATGATTTTACAGTTACCAATAGACGAAAAAGGGTAGCCAGCAATGTAGCATCAGCAGTGAAAAGGCCATTTAATTTCATGGCAAATTTTCCCTGTCCACCATCACTAATTATTGGGAATGATGGGGATTTGTTGCCGGCTTATTCCTTAAACACCACTAAGGATTCCCAACCTCCTCACAAGGCCCATCCTATATGGAAATGGCAGCTGGGCGGTTCTGCAATACCTCTTCCACCTAGTCACAAATTCAGGAAATTTAATTCATAAAAATATTTTGGGAGATATTTTCTTGAACCATATTACCTTCCTTATGTTGTAAACTGCACGGGATGGTTTGTACAAGTCCATTATTCTTTACACCCCTTTTGGAGTCCTGGTTTATCACATTGTGAAGACAGAAATCGGATTACTTTTTTTTCATTGTGGTTTTTTTTTTTTTAGTGGGGTGGGGGTGGGTGGGAGGAGGGTTGGTTTACATTCCACTGACTACTTCAGGCTAAAGACTCAAGTAAAACTCAGTTATTATGGTAGAGCTGGAACACTTTACTGTTTCAATGCTAATAATGCACCGGGTACCTCAATTCAACTGCTACAAATAAATGTCAAAAGGTTGAATAATAAATATTACAATGAGCCATTAAGTTTATGCACTAGATTTCGGACATGGAAGTGTAACTGTTAATTCAGTGAAAGTTTGTTAAGTTACATGGTTACACAGGGAGGTATCAAGAGGGTTCTGTGTGGCCACACTCTGCTTTCCTGGAGCTCTGGCTGGTTCCGGTGGTGTAGGGTATCTTTTCTTTTTCTTTTTTCTCCACCCCCCCCCCAAGAGGAGTTGCACTTACTATTTTTTCTATAGAGTGGAAAGGTTGGGGTTTGAATCTTGCTCAAGTACTGGTAAAAGCTGCCTCATCTATAATGAGTAAAATAAATATGGAATTGTATTTTTGGAAAGGTGTGTTTTTACTTGTACAGCCACTCCTTGCAATTGGAAAAGTAGGGTTGTTTTGTTGTTGTTGTCGTTGTTGTTGTTGTTGTTGTTGTTCTTACCCAAAGGTCTTAAATAAGGTTACTGTTATCCACCAATGTGCTGAAGTTGTGGTCTGAACATATCCCTCAAAGCTTGCAAAGCAACTAAAATATTTCACTGGATAGGAGGACAATTTATAGCCCACCTCCTCATAGCAGATAGAACAAAAAAGTTAATATAACCCAGAAAAGTCAAGTGAGGGGTCAGAAATGACTAGAGCACCACCAATGAGAATAACAAGCAGTCCAGGGCCTTTTGGTACCAGAACTCAGGCATTTGAATTTTGTCACCCATCTCTTTTTTTCTGCATCTCTCAAAACTTCAGTTTCCTTCACCATCCTGTATATAGAGCAAGAGTATCTCTACTGCAAGTGACAATCAAAGGTGATTATCTATATTTGCACTTAATATCAAAGTAGTAGAACATGCAGATGGTTAGGGTGTAGCCCTTGGTCAGGGCCATGCTGGTGTAATATGTTGTGATGATGGAAGCAGTAAATCAAAATTATGGAAATTTGCACTGTTGAAAAGCATGCTTTAGCTTTATTTTCAATTAAAAACACTGTTTAAAATTCCTGGTTCCATACATTTTGACTTATTCGAGATTGAAGTATAATTAACAGGAATGAATGGTTTTCTTGGCTTTTTCACTTTTAAGTTTTGTTTGGAGGAAATGCATATACAGGGGTTAGTGTTTTCTTGTAAAAGTGAGATGAGAAGAGCCAGGGGATGGACAGAATGCTGGTGAAATCCTTTGAAAAAACTTTGCAAACTTGTCATAAATCAAGAGTAAAAAGTTCCAAGTTAGAGGAAAGTGAGTCACAGTTCAATTGTAATTCTAGTGGAACTTGGGTCTAATAATTCCTACTCCAATTTTCTCTGCCTAATGTGTTACATATCCCAAAACCTTGCCAAATTAAATCTAAGCAATTTCATCTTCTGATCAATACCCAGAGAATACCTTATCATAAATCACACAAGAAAGCAAAATACCAATGAAATGAAATGTTTACTTATGAATTGGAGTCAGCATTTATAATGGAAATTAGTTTACAGTCTATTTTTGAAAAATCTTTAAATTTTTTCTCCATTGAAACTTTTCTTTTGTCTATAAATATCTCTAGGAGACACTAGGTTGATCTCAGTCCTGATGAATGGATATGTGGTGTGGTTTTCCTTTCATTGCAAAAGAGCAAAGCTAAGAATACCTGCATCCAGCTCCATTTGGATGGAGTAAACAGATGCTTTGGAAATGGTTCCCTTCCTTCCCTTCTTGAAAGCTGCCAGATGTAGATCCACTGAAAACTTAGAAAAACTCTTTTGTTGGGATGGTGGCTATGTACAGTGCATAAATTGGGGGAAGTTATCCTTAAATCTGTGTTTGTAAATGTGTCCTGGGGACAGTGTACTTCACAGTTCCAGTCCTTCCAAAGTTCCATTCCCAGAAAGTTGTGACTCGCCTCTCAGTCTGGGTTCTTGATTCTTTGGAAAGTAGCATTTAGACATAATGAATTGTTTTGGAGAGAAAACTATTTTTTTAAAGTGTGAGACACATATTGAAAGTCTGCAATTTTTCCTCTTTCATAGTTGCTTGGTTGAGAAATGTCAAAGTCTTATTACTACTACACCTAGAACTTGTACACTTTTTTTGAAGATGAAGTCATTTTCTCCTAAATTGTAAGTTGAGGACATTATTTTTTTTTTAGTTTACAGATACTCTTTTTGTGGGGAGGGGGAGAAAGAGGAAGAGAGGTGAAATAAGCACAATTTGAAACAAATGGACCCTATGGAATTTCAGACGTAAAATATGGGCATCCAGCTCTGACACTTACTCTCCTGCCCTTAGAGAATCAATAGTTTCAGTTTATGGGAGCTGGAGAATGAGCAACATCGAGGCTGAGGCATTCCAGAGTGTGTCATTCCTGCAGACTTTTCTGGTGGGGTCGATGAACAAAGGCACCATCAAAAGGAGAGAATTTAAATAGTCAACATGAATTTTATCCACACAATTCTACTGCAAGCCAGTCAACCACAGGGAAAACTTGAGTAGGGGCTTCTGTTGAGAAAAGTACCAAGTACTGTACAGTAACTTTAAAAAAAGAAAGAAAGAAGGATATTCTTTCAAAACCTAGTGGGCCCCTTAGCTTTTTTCTATTTTGCTGTGGGAATTATTTTCAACATGTTTCATTATTATTGTTATATGATTAATGACAAAAACTAAATTTCCTAACTTGCTATAAATGCCTCATTTGTTCAAAAAAGGTAAGTTTGAGAGAGAGAGAGAGAGAGAGAGAGAGAGAGATTGAGAGAGATTAGCTCCATTGCTAAAATGCAGTTTTACATGGAATTTTTGCAGGGAATTAAACTTTAAAAAAACAAACAAAAAAAAAAAACCACAAAACAAAACAACACTGCACTGTCAAGGTCCAGGGTCACTGAGTCCTATGTTTATAAAGGTCAACATTCATAGAAAGTAAAGTAGGAAAGCACTTTGGTTTCTTGGAAAATATTCTAAAGGTTTTATACCCCATAAAAAGAATAAGAAATTTCCTGGAAAGATTTCTGCTGAAGTAGTAAAGATAAAGTTTTGAAATATTCCTAATTCTCTTGGGTATTTTTTAAAAAGGATGTATGTACTTTGTTTCCTTCTATAGTCAGGTATCTATGCCTTAAAATATGTAACTTGCCTTTCTTAAAGTGGGTGTTCTCTCCTACAGGCTTACTTGATTATAGTGGACTAATCTCAATAATGGTTGTTTATTTTAAAATCAACAACAACAAGGAGCTACCACTAAGCAGCAATAACACAAATTAGAGGGGCTGGTGTATAGATTTTTGTCTTCTCGTCTGGATGGCATTCCATAGTTTGGGAATATCCTTCCAAAGTTTTAATTACCAAGAAATAGAAGTGTCTGCAGAAATGAGGATGATGCTTTTGTTTGTTAAAAATGGCAAAAGATGTAAAACCTTGAATCTCAAAGGCCTTTCTCCTCCCCCACCAAAAATCCCAAACTGAAGCATACACTTTAGATATCCTCATTAATGATTTGTAAAGTTATTTTAATAAAATGTTAGCATATACAAAAATCAGAAAATGTAGTGATTGGTGTGCTTCACCTAGGAAAAAGAAAACTTCGTGCTTGAATATAATATGTAAATGAAGGGAGTTCCCAATGCCAATGGAGGCAGCTCCTCCAAAGTGGAAAAAAAAATTAAAAAGGAGCAACTAACCTCAGGAAACTGGGAAGAAGGATAAAGGCATCCACCTTACAGAGTCTTGCTCCCTTAGCCACTAGTCATTTCCAGGATTTCCCTCTGGTATTTTCCCCCATTCCATAAGAAAACAGTCCAAAAAAGGCCTGCTTTGCTGGCCTGGGCCAAAGGGCATTTTGCAAACTAGTCTGGGGGGTGGGGACAGAAAGCAGATCGAGGAGGAGGGTTGAATTTTACCTGTTTTCTGGGCCTTCTCTGTTGCTTTTTAGGGAAAAAAAAACACACACACACACACAACTGCCCCAGCTATCATTCTTTGCCATGCCCTAGGTCCCCGCTTCTCTCTACCTCTTTTCAAACTGTGGCGGCCTCACAAGCTCCAGCTTTAAAAGGCCTGAGATGTTTTGCATGAGGCTCTCACAATAGGGGTTGAGGGAATTGACAGTTTTAAAAACAAGGCGTTCTGTCCTTTCCAGCTGCCGAGGACCTCTTGCTTACACCATCTCTCTCTTGGGCTCCCCACTGCTGGTCGCGTTTTCCTCGCCCAGTAAATCTTACCCCCCCACCCCCCCCCCACCCTACCACACAACCTTCTTCATCATCTTTCTCCGCCCCTCCCCCCAACCCCCATTAGCTGTGTTTGTAAACAAGGGTCAGTTTGGAGAAGCTTCATTTGGGACTAGCTGGCTCCGTGGAATGAAAGGGGGAATGGCCTAGTGTCCGAAAGAACCGCGGGAGGGGGAAAAAAAAAGGCCTTCCCGGTGGGGAAAAGGGTCAGAGATGCTCGGGCAGCCAAGCAGGCTGGCCCACTCTGGCTGGCCGGCTCCTTAGAGTCCTGGAGCCTTGCAAGCAAGACACGTGCAACCCAGAGGCTAGCCTGACCCTGGACTGCTTTCTGCTCTCTAGCCACAGCGACAAGGCACTAGGAAGACTTTTAAAATGCCGCCATCTTGCCTGATGGCAAACAAATTTCTCTGTGGATTTTCCCCTCTTTCCCAGACTGGGTTCTTCACTGAATTGGTTATGAACTCATTAGCTTAGGCGGAAGAGCTTGAACCCTTCCGCCACGTCCGCCTCTCTCCCTATACCTCTCGCCGACCCTCATATCAAATAAGCCAGTTCTGCTGGGTCACTGTTCTGGCTCTCCTCTTTGAGGGAGGCCGGGAGGGCACTCAGTCACGAGAGCAGCCTTTTTGGGCTGCTTCTTTTGCCCCCATTTTGGTAGTTACTTAGCTGAATTTTTTTTAAACTTTGCTCTCCTTTTGTCTGATCCCTAGCAATCTTATGCTCCTCCCCATCTCCCACCCTCTCTGCCCTTTCTCCACCACTCAGTCCACGTTCAAGATCTTCCACGTGCAAACGCGAATTATCTTTTTGTTCTGGGCTGAGAGCTGGTTAAGTGTCACTAAAACACATTGGTTTACATGCTCAAGTTAATATCAGTGATGATGAAAGGAAGCTTCATACACCGTAAATATGGCTGCAAACTTGCTATATGAAGGAGGCACACATAGAGAATGTGTAATACACACAAAATCTGGAGGTGGGGGAGGAATAACTCACAAAGAAGGAGAATAACGTGGGCTGTTGTGTCGTGGTTCTTTGATTCTCATAGTTAAGCTGAAAATGAAGTTGTGGATTGTAAAAACATCTCTGGTTGTGAGAAGTTACAGTTGAGCAAAGCAAACAAAAGCAGTAACTTCCAAAAGAGGGAAAGTAGAGGTGAACTGCAGATAGGTCAATAGAAAAGTGCAACAAGCTTGTTTTCCCTGGTGTTTAAAATGCAGCCACAGTTGTAAAGTGTGTGAAATTACGCACTGGTCTCTTAAAGAGTGCCTAATTTATAGTAAATAGCAAGGTCTTTGTAAATGGCTTTATTATGTTGTTTCTTGTTAATTGTTGAGAAAATCCTCATTGTTGAGTGTGAATGGCTTTATGAGGTAACCTGGTCCTTGGTGCAATCAAGGGGCAGTAAATGGCCGCTCTGCTTCTGTGGCCTAACGCAAAAGCTGGGAACCGCTGTGGCAGAGGCGATCTGACCTTTCAGAGAATCCGCAGTATCCTGGCTATGCACGCTTTCCTCTCGGCGAGAGAGGCGGAGGGTTTTCCAGATTTTAATTAATTAGAAGGTGTGTTTTTAACGGGCTGGCACTGGAGAGCAGCTTGCAAAGTGCTGCTGGGTAAGCCCCAGGGCCGACTCCGGGGCAATCCTGCCGGGTTGAGTGCTAAGGCCCGTAGGGAGAGTTGAGGGGTTCCTATCACAGGCTAAAATGGACGATGGCCAATCTCTTAGGCACCGAGAGTGTGCAGTGGGTGGCGACCCAGGCGTTCCCGACCCCTTGCACTGCTGTCACTCCGGGGCTAAGTTGGGGCCTCCCGGCCTCAAGGCTGAGAGCAGAGTTGTGTGTGTGATTGGCTCTCTCACCGTCTCTCACAGCAGCGGCTTTGTCCGTAGTGTTCCAGCAGCGCCCTTGGATTCAGGGGAAAGACCCTTTCTGCTGGACTCTGAGAAAGCCCCAAATATAGGGTCAGAGGAGGGAATCTGCAATCTAAGAAAAGCTGGAAGGCTAGAGAGGCGAGTTGATAAACCCACTGGCAGTCACTGCTAGGCTTTTGTTTAAACACCTCTTTCCTCCTCTTCCCTTTTCTTCTCTTCCCTTCCCTCTTCAACTCTAGCTCTTTTCCGGCTCCTCTCTTCTCCTCTTCCTCTTTTTTCTCAGACATACATCCATTGTCTAAGAAACTTAATTTTTAAAAATTGAATCCCGAGACAGGAGAAATAGGAGGAAAGGTGTTTAATTAAAGGATACATTTGCCCTGCCTCGGAAGGATAAATAATCTATCTTCAGTCCAAGGGAAAGTATTCCCTTTTTCTTTCCCGTCTCCTCCAATTCTTCTCTTTCCAGTCAGTTGGATCTTGACGAGGGTTGTGAGCAAAACCAAACAAGCGCTGTGTTTATTTGATTAACTTTCAGAAAAGGACACCATACAAAACCCGGGTCCTGGAAGAGGTGGGGGAGGGGTCAGGGAAGTGGTCTTCTTGTACTCGGACCTGCGGCATTTCCCTAAGATTCTGTGACCGTACCGGGGAAAAGCAGCATAGGTTTCCCAGCCTCCCATGCAACCCGGCTACAGAAAGCCCCGAGCTCAATGCTGAAACGAAGAAAATACGAGATAGGTGGGTGTGAGTTTCATTCTCAGGCCTGGGAATGAAAGCGTGTGAAAGTCTGGACGTTAGCAAATGCAAATCACAAAGACATGTAAATTTCACCGAGAAAACCAGTATTCTCTTCATTTCTAAAATCTCTCTCTCTCTCTCTCTCTCTCTCTCTCTCTCTCTCTCTCTCTCTCTCTCTCTCTCCCTCCCTCCCTCCCTCCCTCTCTTTCTCTTTCTCTCCTCTCTCCCTTTCTCTCTTCTCTCCTCTCTCTCCCTTTCCTCTTCTTTCCTTTCCCCTCCTCCCCCCGAATTAGCTATTAGGTGAAATCCCCCTGGGTTTAAAGCACTTGTTTCGAGGATTTGCGTACAGCCCATATTAACTATTCACTTTCTGCTGCTATTCCTCCTCACTGTCTCAATAACTGTCTCCCCTTTCTTGGACGCTGTCTTTCTTCTACGAAGAATATGATGAATTTTATTTTAGCCCCAATCGATGCGTGCAAATACTGGGATAACACAACCCACACTCCTACGGTGGAGGCTATTTTCAAAATTGAGTTTCGAGATCAATATTAAGTCGAAATGCCTCAAATGCACGAATCCACCAAATTCAAGGACCTGGCTTCCCCATCCCTTTTCGGTCAGATTACTGCATTCGGTGTAGATACTGAGGCTTCCACAGTTCATTTCCCTCCAAACAGGATGTTTCCATCATGCTGTATTTGGTTTTCCCCAAAGATCATTCCCGTTTAGTTGGAAAACACGACTCTCAAACACGTGGAGATAAAAAAAAAACAATAAAAAAAACCCTTCTCTATAGCGACACACCTGAATCTCTTCACATATATGTATTATATTACAACCTATCATTTTCTTTTCCCCTATTTTCCTATAAGCTAAAAGCTACCTGTTCAGAATTGAATAGATCTTTTTTTGATAGTTGGAGAGCAGTTCCAATTTGGGCCACCGATTTGCTATCCATCTGCTTTGGGGAGGAGCTCCTGAATTTCTACTAAATATTATTAACTTGGGGCTCTAGCTTGGGTTGATATATGGCCTTGCTATATTACTTTGGTGGGAAAATAGAGGACTGAAGGGGGTTGCTTTTAAAATGGCTACTTAAAGAGAGAAAGGGAGAGGATGGAGAGATGAGGGTTGGAGGACGTAAAAAAGAATTTGGAAAGTACACATCTAAGCCTGCTACTCCCCAGGGAAGAGATACTTATGAGTCTATCGCAAGAGGCAGCAAACTCGCATACACAGCCTGCATCAGGGTTTCCCTACTTTTCAAGCTCAACTCACTCCGCCTCGGTGTCCTGAGTTCGGAATGTGTGAAGTGTATATTAAGTAGGCGTGTGATTTAGAGGGTGTGAGAAGAGAAACCTTATTTGTTCTTGCTTTTCTTCACGGAGGTTGAAGCATCCAGGCATATAAACCGTGTGAACCTATATTTTGTACTATCTTTTTTCGAGTTCAGAAGACTTAGAAATAAAAACAGACTTGGAGACGTTAGCTCCACCTAAACGTTCTCTCTCTGTGTCAGGGAAGGGAGCAAAGTCTCACCAACCTGCAAATGTCTTTGGTCACCTTTCTATGAGATCCAAGTGAAGGAAGGAAAGAAAGAGGGAAGCCTGAAGACCCGGTGCTTGACGTTGGAAAACAAATAAATCAACAAACCAAAAATTCTCAGCGAGAAGAGGCATGGGGAGAAGCAAATGCTGGACACCAATAAGGTGGAAATAACGCTTGCGGGGTTAGTTGGCCTTTTTTACGTTGCTCGGCTGACGGAAAATAAAATTCGTGTGATAAATGATGAGAGCATGAAGGAAAGCAACGTTTGATGCAAGGTCCCCAGGAGGATGACTATGCCATGCTGAAGAACTGCCCTGTGTTTCTTTTTCTTTTCAAAAGTTAGTTTATTACAAACTAACTTCCAAAGATTGCAACTGGGAGAAGCAGGGTGTTGGGTGAAGGGCTGCTACCTTCTGTTAATTCGGGTGATTGAAACGTTGTTGAAGAGTTTAGAATTCGGGTGGTTTTTTTTCCCCAAGAAATAAAAGTATATTTTTTTGGGAAAATGTCCTTGACTGTCATCTTTCGCTTATCCTCTTTCCCCATTGCATAGGTGTTCTCCTCACCTTGTCATTAAGTTACTATTTGCAATATCATTAGAAACCCAATGCATAGTCACAGCTTGGTGAAATCCCAGGTCTTCAATGCTTAATATGGGTATTTATTTAAATGAAAAAATAGAGCGATCCAAGGATAGATAAGCATGGAGGGGGCAGAGGGGGAAGCATCCACAAAGTGAAATCTGCAAAGTCTCAGGCTTTGAGGTTAACATGTTTATCTTTCTCCCCCTTTCTCTATCTGCCTCATTCTTCCCTTCCTCCTCTCAGCCTTCTCCTTCCCCTCCCCCTCCCTAACCCTTGCACCCTTGTGAAGACTTCTTGTGGAAATGCCAATATTTATTAGTATTTTTCCAGAGGTGGAAAGGATGATATTTCACTTAGACGTTATTCATCAAGGCCCCCTTTGAAGAAGGCAGTGCTTCAGAACAGTCCCTTCTATATCAAGCTGAACCTGAGAGGGGGGAAAAATCATGATGCAGTTTCTCTGTGATAGCACCAGTGCCTGTGACTTCATAGGTAGGGGTCTCAGAGGCTGGGTGTGCAGGCTTATTCAGGTTAGTTTATGAACATCAGATTGAATCTGATGACCTAAGAAAACTCAACTACATAAACACAGGGGCTGCAGCACTAACACTAAACACAGTGAGTGCCCGATGAAAAGAGATGTTTTTAATTTTACTCCAAGTGTTATACATCAACATGTGGTAAATGAGTCTTTAGAAAGCCAGTTTTGATTTTTCTCCGCTAGCAATCAAAAAAATTTAAATGACTTTGCTCAGATATGATAAAAGATAAAGATGAAGCATCCACGGTATCAATGCTGTGTTATATATATTTAAGTAATATATACATATATCTCTCACCTATATACATTTAAAGAATAAGAAAAGTTATCAATTTTTCAAAAAATTGGGCTTGGTTCATTTCTAAATGATTTGTTTTTCTACTATTGTAATTTTCAGAGAATGAAAATCATTACTTGACTTTTTTTGTCCTTTTCACATTTTTTATTTGCTGTAAGCTTTAAAGAGCAAAAAAACCAAAATGGAATTAAAGACAGCAAAACCATGACGATCTTTTTAAGAAAATTGACTCCAAAATGTTTGTTTTTGAGGAAATTATATTGTTTCATTATTTCTTTCGATAAAATAATGTTCAGTTTATCATTTTTAATTCAACATAATTGCTGCACATAGAGGAGATATTTACCCTATCTGCTTTAAGACCTGAGACTTCCAAAATAAGAAAGACAATGTTAAAGAGGTTACCAGGTCCTCAACAGTCTTGCCCTTTGTACTTAGGTATGGTTAGGGTCTCTGAACACCAACAGATCTTTCATAACATCCTCTATATAACATGTACACTACAGAGAGTGTCTTGAAACAATGGAATGATTTAGAGATAGTTTGGTATGATCCAAATGAGTTTTATCATCATCAGTTTCCTAACTTTCCCTGTTTTGAACCAAATCCTTAGTGTCCATTGTAACCTTGATTTTGAAATTCTGATTTCTCATAAGAAAAAAATGATTACAAATAAAAGGAAAGCAGGAAATCTTCCATAAATATTGTGTTAAGACCATTGGTTCCTGCAACTTGCTATAATATGAATGGAGTCATTATGGCTTTTCCATTGACATGGTTCCTACTCTTCAGAATCCTGGCAAATGGAATAGCATGTCAATGTGTAAAATTCTCCCCATGCAACACCTCAGAAGAAGATAAGCCATTACAATGTAAATCTAGATATGCAAAGTCTCATTGAAACCAATGAAATTGAATGTAATGCCCATACTACATTCTCATCTTAGTATTCCAGGATGTACAAAGTATGTAGCTATGCACTGAGATGAAACTGCATGTAAAATGCCAGTATGGAATACAGTGCCCATTAAAATATTATTAAAAAAAAAACCACATCAGTCCATATTCACAAGCTTTACTTAACTTTTAACTGCATGTACAAGGCAGCTCATGAGGACACAAGAATACCCTACAAAATGTCTGGCTTTGTTTTCCAGTCACCTTCTCTCCTGTTTTCCCCATCCAAACATTATATGTATGTGTGTATATTAGAAGTAGATTATAAATACAATATGCATATGTATTTTTAATAGAAACGCCTTGTCATTCCATGAAATTACCCCAGTGTTTTTCTAGAATTGTAATTAATTTTTTTAAAGGACCAAAAATAATTTAATTACATATCATGAATATGTGAACTATCAACAATAGAAAGCATCCTGGACACAAACCTGTGTGGATAAAAGAAGAAAAAAGGAGAAAGAAAACACCCCACTGTGGATGACAAGGTTATGAGACAGGTCACTAGGAAAGGGAAATTTAAAAAAAAAATGAAAGTTACCTTGGACTTGTAAATTATGCAACTTTCTTGGAAGGAAGCTTAAGGTTCTCCTCACTCAACAGTTCACTACCGCCTTCTCCGCCTCCCCCCCCCCCCCCATGTCCTTCATTCTATTAATGCTAAACTTTGGGTGGGCAGTTGTTTAATTGGGATATTTGTGGCTACCTTGGAAGTTGTTTTCCTTCCACTTTTTCAGATCTCATGAGCCCCTGGTTTGTCCACTTCTGAGAGTGTCTTTACTTACTATCTTCTGGGCCAGGAGAAGCAGAATAAATGAAAGTTAGAGATGCCCAGTTGCAAATTGAAGGCGTTAGAATGGGGTAGATAAACAGACAGGGCCAGGAGGGGGAAGGGTAAAAAACCGGCGTCGGTGAGGGTAAGGGGTAGAAAGAATTCGGTCTTACAAGAGAGACGACCCTGAGAGTGTAATATATTAAATATTGCAGCGATCGATTTCAATACCCTGAGTGGACACGGGAATAAAAATTCGCCCACAAGCTGAAGTGATTAGGAATGCTTTGTTGCGAGGAAAGAAATGCGATTTTCTGCAGATCCTTTTTGTTCAGGTTAGAAGAGGGCCGGACAATCAGCTTTTAAGCTCTAGGCTCCCAGTTTGGGATATAACCCTAAAGGTTAGTCGCATCTCAATAGCGTTTCAACGCAGTAAAAAGATGAGCCTTTGTATTAAGGAGGATTAAATATCAGCCACAATTATAGGTTGATCACACTAGGAGCTTTCCTCGAAAATCAGAGCGCGCTACATTTTTGGAGACTCCTCTCCATGTCAGTGGGCAAGTCTTTGTTTTGACTCAGAGGTTGTTGCTTTTGCACACATTTCCTTTGCATTAAATTCTGGGGTCGGGAAAGGGAGGCTTGAAGAGGAAGCACCATCGGATTAATTCTCGGTGGCAAAACTTTTAAAATGGATTTGTGCTTGAAGCTGGATAGGGGAGAAACAGTCAAAACGGGTCCCTCCAGGGCTGAACGGATTGTACACTTGCACGCATATGCGAACATACATACACACTCTAAGGAGTCCTCAGGCCAGCTCTGCCATTCTCTGCTGCTGCTCCCACCTCATAGGGGACTGACCAGGAGTATGTTTAGGGCTCTGAGATAGTTACCGGTAAAGGGATTGTTTGCGGTCCCAGCGTTGCATGGAACGCTGGGACCGAAATCCAAGCTTCGGACTTCAAGTGTGTTGCCAGCTACACGTTACTGATGGCTGCCTGCAGCAACTGCACTGGCCTCCTCCTCCTCCTCCTCCCCCTCCTCCTCTTGATGCTGCTGCTGCTGCCGCTGCAAATCTGGGAAAGAAATGCAGCATCATACAAAGGATTTCTATAATGAGGAGGAAGAGGTCCTCTGCCTTGCGACTAAGGAAGTGCTGTGGCTGCCGCAGCAGCAGCTGTTGTTACTGTGTGTGTCCCCCATTCCCTCTGCCATCTCGTTTCTCCCTCCCCTTCCCCTTCACTCTTTGAGTTCACACCAGTCAAGGGGACAGAGAGAAGCCCCTACCCTCCTGGCCTCTCAGATACTCCCCCCCCTCCCCTCCTTTTGCTTAACTCCAAAGCAGGTTTCTGTTAGATCGTGGTGCTTCTCTAAATCCAGAAGGATGGGCAGGACCCAGGAGACACTGGGACTAGGTCCTAGTTTCAAGCAAAGAAGGCCTGGCCCCAAACCACAAAGGGCCCCTTCCTAGCTAACCTTCCTCCGTCCTCATCCTCGGTGTCTCTTCTGCCCATTTCCGGCCTCATTCTAACCGGGTTTACTGGCTGTCTTAAGTGGAAAGCAAATGCTGTACTCCTTGGTTTCTAACAGAGTTCAGTTAAGGAGGAGTCTTGAGTAGGGACACTTTTTGACTTAAGCTGCCTTTGGTTTGGGTTCTGCTTGAGGTTGGGAGTGGGAATAGGGAAATTCAGTTCAGCCCCATTCCTTCTTCCCCACCCCAATGAAACAATATATCTGTAGTATAGAGGTGTACAATAGAGCCAAGGGCTCAAGATTTCTCTATATCTCCCATGGTACACTATAAGTCTTCTTCCTCTGTGTCTGGAATGCATCTCTGCACTGAGGTGAGTGGTGGAGGCTGAATTCGAAGGCACCAGACTGAAGAACAAAAAAGTCACACCCAAGAGGTAGCTCTGAGAGGAGCAGGAGGGCCTGAGATAAGATTTCTCCTCTGTGGGAGAAGAGAGAATCTGGATAATGGAGGGAGTAGATAGAGAAATTGGAATCTCTCTGCCCCCTTACCCTTCCCTCAATCTTCAATTTCTTTTCCATTAAAAAAAAAAGCATAAATATGAAAAGAAGTAGGGTGATGACTCTAATGGGGCCTCCACTGACAATCCTAATGAAGCCAAAGATGGGTGTATAATCTACTTTATATGGGGGTGGGGATAGATCCAAAAGATGAAGAATTCTGTATTTCCTTAAGAGCCTGAACTAATGGTTAAAAGGAATCTCAGGGGAACAGAGTACCTGAGTGGCCCCCAGGGAAACAGACCTTGGCCAAACAGGAGAAATATGTTTTGGAATCTGGGTCCTGGCATGGGAAACCACAGGATGGAAATTCAGATGTGTAAGCCTTCTGGATTTGGGGGAATCTGTTACTCTTGGCTGCTTTCCAGGGGGTCTCCAGAGCTTCTTCTCTGTTGTTGGGTCCAAGGGCCAAGCTAGGCTCTCCTTAGAGCTGCTGGATTCACCTGTCATTGCGATCACAGTGGAGGAACCCTGACAAACCTCCACAATAAGGGCCTGAAAGGGGCGCTTAAGGTTCACTGATCTGTATGTAGGACTTTGGAAAACTGCAAATAAGCGAGAAAATTTGGCCATTCTTGTGAAGGGAAATACAAGTTTGCACTTAACATGGAGCCTCAAGATTAAATCCTCCCCCCCACCCCCTCCCTCCCCCACAAGGAAAACCCCAACCCAACTAAATAAGCCTCTCTCCTAAAAAAAGCCCGAACTCTGCCCAAAAACAAAGCCGGGATGGGCCAAAGGCCCCTGGCCTCCCTCATTATTCCCCAACCCCCCCCCCCAAACAATTTCATTTCCACGGCTGTATCCTAGCCAGCACTGAGGAGAAGTAGGGGACTAGGAGTTGGAGTAGAAGAGGGAAGGGAGGGGGAGTGGAACTGGAGGATACAGGAGGAGAATGTTAGAACTTGGCGTGGCCCTTCAGCCCAGGGGAGGGGGGGGGGCTGGGGGTGCGGAAGCAAGCCGCGGAAGGAAGAACAGTCTAGAAGGAGACAATGGAGGTGGTCTTGCGGAAGGCCCCCTTGGGGCTGAGGAAGCAGCTCTGGCCAGAGACTACCCAGAGGCCTAATGAAATCTAGGCAACTGTAGGGGGAGGTGGGGTTGACATGAGGGGTTGTTTCCCTCTTCGCACCCTGGACCTAGAGAATTTGTAGCTCGTCCCTGAAGGAAGGCTCGGTCTAGGAGTTAATCCACCTTGTCCAGTCCTGCTCTACTTCCCGGCCTCTCCCTCCACCCGCCCCAATCCCGGACCCTGGCCCCCCCACCCCCGCCCCAGTTCAGAGCAGGAGCGAAGAGGCCCGAACCCACTGGCGGGAAATATGATGACCCCTTGGGCCTGGGGCCATAGACCGCTGCCTGGGGAATGTAGCAGCAGCAGCTTCGGCGGTCGTCCCAGCGCAGCTGCTTGTAGCTGGTATTTCCCCGCTTCCTGAAAAAGGGAAAAGCATCTCCCCCTAGCAAGCTGCTGAAGTGTTAAGTCGGCCGCAGGCAGACTCCGAGCTGCTGCTATTCCTGCCAAGCTGTGCGGCTTCCCTCCCCGAGTTAGCGAGGGTGGGTGGACTTTCCCGGCGCGGGAGGCGGGAAGGGTCTGGGCTGCATCGCCGCTTCTATACCTAGGGTTTCCCTTCCGAAGTGGGCTTTTCTGGACAAACCTTGAAGCAGTCGGAGGCCTCAAGAATGAGATAGTAGAGGGCTCTAGCGAGCAGGAAAGTGAAGCAGGCCCAAAGGAGAGATTTGCCGGTTGATCTAAGAACGTTCCAACTTTTGAACCTTTTGCTTAAAGGTGCTCCTGGATTTTTGTCAAAAATAGAAACCCTAAACATAAGATAAATAAATTGGCTCCGCCGTCCCATCAGCTCCAAGCGTGTGTTAATGTTTGTAGGGATGAAAGTGTGTGAGCTGGGGACCCACGTTCCTATTTGTTCACGATGCCTTGTCAAGGAGACAGAGGAAGGGTTTGAGTGATTGTTGCTCTTTTGGCTGAACTCTGACGGGAGAACCTGTAACGTGACTTTTGATTTGTGTCTCCCTACAGCCCACCAGGTAAAGGAGTCTGCGGAGGCAGCTGTGGCCTCTTCCTTACGGAATCCTGTCACCTGGACACCCGAACATCTGAAAGAAAATCCTTGGAGAAACCCGGGTCCCCCGCGCTGGGAACCTTTCCTGAACTACGAATAGAGGCTCACGATCCCCCTCACGCTCACGCTCGCGCTTTCATTTGATTATTCATTTGAGCTGTGCAAGGCGGGCAGTACACGATGCCTTTAGCTTTGGGAATTGTCCCGGAATTGCTGGAGCTGAGGCAGAGGTGACGTAAGGACAGCGAATGAAGAACAGGAACAGCAAAAACGATTTGACCGAGATGTGAACGAGTTAGAACTCTAGGGGAGAGGTTTTTTTCCTTCCCCTTTCTATTCTCTCTGTAAACTCCTTAACCACAATGGACTAGACACTTCAGTACTAACTAGGTTGAAATGGACTAGAGTGGAAGGTTGCAAGTTCTGTGATACTAAATTAGAGCGTCCTCTTCCGAGCTAGTCTGAGACTAAAAAAGAAGATTAACACTTATCTAGACTAATTTTTGACACAATTTTGTTATGACTTTCATTGTGAATGTTTTTTCTTTTCTTTCTTTTTTCTCCTCCGGAGCTGTTATACAGTCATAAGGTAGAAATATAAACACGCACTGTCGGTTTGGCGGAAACCCCTTAACAGTATCTTCCAATGGAAGATCAAGACACTTTGTGAATTTTCCCTAGATAATGCCCATATTCCGAATGACTGATCAGAGAACTCCCGTATTGTTAAGTAAAATGAGAGGAAGGCGAGTGACGTGGGAGTCGAACAATGGCATTTCTGAATCAGTTTGCTTGATTGACATTTGGGGGCTTCGTGACCCCAGGGAATAGGACTCATTACCGTGAATACACCAAAACATCAACCAAGATTAGAACTCTAGATCCTGTTTTAATCCCATTTCAGTCTAAATTATAGTGGGAAAATATCAAATCTGGGAGGAGAAAGAAAGAATGACTCCTTCATACACTGGCTGAACCTTTTAATTGTATTAAGAAGGGAAAATATGAACCCTAAAGCAAAAATAGCTTTAACATCTAAGCAACAGCATCAGAGACTTAAAAAAAAATAAAATGCACAGATAGGAAGGGTTCCTAAGAACAATTGTGTAGGACAAAACATTTCATTGTATTGAGGAGATGCTCTGTTGAGGAAATGTATAGGGACAGCCCCTCCCATCCCCCCATGTTCATTATAAAAAAACAGTAGTAATTTTTAAAAACCCCAACTCTACAGTATATAAACACATAGTAATTAAGAAGTTTGGTTCTCGCAAAAAAAAAAAAAGAAGTTTGGTTCTGGAACACACGGTCTCAGAAAATAATTAGATTCTTTAAATTATATCATCCAACTTCCTTTTTTGATTCCCAAGATTTTCCTGCTTTGTGGGGGGAGGGGAAGAAAGGTGGTTTTATTTTTTTAATGCAGAAAAGTTTTGTTAACATGCAAATGTGACCCAGGAAATTGTGAGTGTTGATCTTGAATTCTTGGTGGAAAATGTAGTATGTCTGAGCAAAATCTATTTTTAACAAAATAGAGAGTGTGAGATAATGCAAGTTGTGTGTTAGATAAGAGTACAATATATGGCAACTTCAAGGAAGGAATATTTGACTTTTCAAGGGGACTCTAAGAGCTTAAAAATAAGAAAATCCTAAAACCTCAAATAGTGTAAAGAAATTTCTATAATTTTCCTTAGAGATGATTTTGTTTCAAAACATGTCTTTAGCTATAGTCTTTTGCTTTTAAATAGATAAATGCAAGGAAAAGTGAGTGTCACAGGAAGGAAGGTACCTTATTACAATAGGGGAACAGAGTTTGTTGCACGATATAATACCTCCCTTCCTAGTATTTAGGTTTTAATGAGAAACCACTGTTGTTGCATGGGAAGTCAGAGCCATAGGAATTATTTATGCGGTTGTAGGAACAAAAATTAATTATTAGGTGCTCAGTAATCACCAAATAAACTCTGAGCTTTCAGGTTAAAAATAGACGACTATCTCCATGTTCAATTACACAGTATCAATTACTAATACAACTGATGTTTCAGCGTCTCAGTGCAACTAGATATCATCTTCATATGGAGATATCTCGGTATTAATTAATGGCTGCTTTATTCTCATTATTCACAAGGAAAAATAGGGGTCATGTCACATTAAAATTAAGATTATCTTAGTTTATCTGAGCTCTTAAACAAAGATCATTCAATGTAATTATATTTCGAATTAACGGAGGAAGGCAATTTATCTCGTTATATTTTGCTGGAAGACAGACTGGATCAGGGATAGGCAGCAGTTACATTTTGAGGAACCAAACAAACATGTTTTGAGTCCTCTAATATTTCCTTTGCTAAAGGGGGAATAAGGGAACTGTTAGAGACATGACTTTGCAAAGTCAAGTACTTTTTAAAGGACTTCGATCGAAATTCTTGCTCTGAAGCAAAGATTCAGGTTTGATTAATTCTCTGTAAGCGACCTGACAGCACAGTTTTAAAAGATTAATTAAAACTGAAATGATACTGAACAGGAATTCAACCTGCAGTGACATTACCGGCGCCTTGTGGGGCTTTGCATTCCGCCAACTTGTTCCAAAACCCAAACTGCCAGGGGTTTCCCGAGCCTAAAACACGCAACTCTGGGAATGTTCCCCTTGCCTCTAGGAAATGAACGCGGAATTTGGCGAAGAGCCGGGGCAGCTCAGACTGAAATGTGGAGCTGGCTGCTAAACCCTCTGGTGGGCTGCACTGCTGAAGGGATTGGGGGAGGGAAACACTTGAGCTCTTCACGTCCGGCTCGTTGGGAACCAACTGGGTTGTGCCAAGGGACCAGAGAGGCCGGGACTGCGCTGGACCGCTACAAAGTGCCTCGGACAGAGACTTGGCAACATTTTCCTTGCCTTTCTCGTGTCTTTGGATGCCTTTGCTGGCTGAGGTCGAGCGGCCTCATTCACCTTGAACCACCGCGGCATGCAATGAAAACTCGCGCGTGCTGGATTGTGCGTGCGGTGTCCGGGAGTGTGAGGGGAGGAGACAAGAGAGACAGGGACGACGACGTGACTTTTTATACAGTCAGTGCCAGGGGCAGACGTATTGTGCGTGTAATTTAGGTGATGTCTGTAGGACTTTACTGTATCTGTTAACTGTTTGGGGGGATGTGTGTCTTTGGGTGTATTGCTGCACGAAGTCTATATCAACTTTTGAAATCTGTTTATTCAATTGGTCTAGGTGTCACTTTTCCACAGAGCCGCGAAGAGACCTGCTATTTCAGTTTATCAATGCCTTGCTCTCTTTCCTCCCGCCCCCCTTGTCCTCTCCCCTCCCCCTTTCCTTCCACTTAACTCCAAGACCCCTTCGCAGAACTTAAGAAATTAAGTATAATACAAATTGTAACTGTAATTAAGAAAACACAATCGCGAAGAGTCCTTGGGCTCTCAATACAAGAGTGGGGATGGGGGAAGCAGAGGGACAGAAGCATGACACACTAGTAGTCAGCTTCTTCGGTCCCCGAAACCTTCCTCCTCTCTACCCTCCTACACGAGGTCACGGTTGTGGCCGCCCTAAGAGCCTGGTGTCAACCGCACAGCTCATTCACCCTCCGACTTTTCCCTAGGGATGCTGCAGGGATCCGCGGGCTTTGGGTTTGGCGGCTAAGAGCTAGAGGTGAGGTTCATGTTTGTGTGACTCTCCAGGGCCGGTTCTAAGGTTTCAGTGCTCTGCTGGCCCTCTCTTCCAGAAGCGCCTCCCCACGGGATATCGTCTTTTTCCAGCGGTTGGGGCCTTAGTCCCGAAGGTTCCGTGCATCCCCTGTCTGGAACTCGTCCCTAGAAAGCTGGTCCTTCAGGATATGCCAAGAGATCTGTAGCCTTTAATAGCGGCTGGGAGTAAAAACAATGATAGCCTAGGCATGAGCTTCTCTCTTCCCCTCCCCCTTCCCCAAGTGTTTCCTGAGTATTTCTACCTCTGCCTCTGGGTCGAGCTTTGAAAGGGGACAGCAGGGAAGGGCGGAGAAAGGACCTGTTTCCCAGACCCATGAGAAGCTGGGGGGAAAAAACCAAACTAACAAAATAAAACAAAAATCTCAAACAAACTCCCCCAAACCCAAACCCAAACCCTCTGGAGAGGGATCTCAGGAGCTGGTAAAATCCAGAGAAGAAAGGAAAGACAAAAACTGGGAGGGGAGGAGGGAAAGGGTGAGAAAAGGCAGTGGTACCCCCTCTGGATCTATCTTGCAATGGAACCTCTTTTCCCAGGTAAATCCATACCCAGCAGCTCCTAATAACGTGAACAAAGAGGTTGAGAAACGCGATCCAGGCTGGGTAGGGGAATGGTGGCGGGCAGAAGGAGGCTAGGGTAGAGATGGGGGTGGGGAAAAGGCAACTCCCCATATTTTCTCCTTCAGCAAAATGATTTAAATCCCCTCCCCCAAACTCCTCACAGAGGCACCGTGCAGCTACAAAACAAGGGAAGACTTGGATTTCTTATTTAAGTGTTGCATGGCCTCTTCCCACCCCCTTCTTCCCCGCCCCCTCCCCCCCCCCCCCGGGGAGATTGCTAGAGACCGAGCCCGGCTCCAGAAGCGTGCTTAGCAATTAACACGCAAGCTTAGCTAGCTGAGTCGGAATCGCGGGGCAGCACTTCCCCCTACAGGTGAAAGGCGCATCTGCAGCTATTTCCTACTCGACCTCCTCTTAAAGGGGAAGACTCTTTTAAGGTGGAACGGTTTTCCCTGAGAAACTTCCCTTTTTCCCCTTCCCCACTGGCTTACAGCCTAGTCTGCAGCCCCTTCAGTATTCTTCTTTTTACGTGTCTGCACACAACCTTTATTCTGAGCTTTCCTCAGGAACATTTATATTGCTCAGAAGCTGAACCTAATTTTTTCATGTACTACACACACCATCACTACCTGTAGAGCCTGGTTCGCGGATGCGCAGACATCGATTTAGATAATCACAATAATTGGCTGCCCGCAGTCTTACAGTCAATCGTTAGGGTTGAAATAGCGATGCATCGTTTTTCTTTAGACTGAATATACTTTTTTTTTTAAATAAAAGAACGAAAAGAAAGGGAGAAGGAAAGGGAGGGATGGGGGAATGGAAAGAGAGAGAGAGAGAGAGAGAGAGAGAGAGAGAGAGAGAGAGAGAGAGAGAGAGAGAGAGAGAGAGAGAGAGAGAGAGAGAGAGAGAGACGAACCTTGGAAGGGGAAGAGTGTTAATTACTAACCACATCCTGGAAGACATATCTTCTCTCATTAAACTTCCAGTGAGAAATCCCGAGATGGCCCCTCTCCAGTTACCTAGTAATTCCCATTCCCCTTTTATATTCTTCAGTAGTTCACTGCCTGTAACAGTGGGAGGTAGAGGTGGCTGAAGTTTCAGGGGGGTTGAGTCTCCCTCCTTCGGAGCCCTGTGCTGGAGACAATCCCTGGCCCGGGTCCCTTGCAGTGAACGCAGGGACTAAAGCCTCAGTGTCCCAGCAGGTCCGGTAGTTTTTTTTTTCTTTTTCGTTTCTTTTCTTTCTTTTTTGTGTGCATATGACAGAAGGATATGTAACAGTGTAGTGTAAAACGAAGGATAGGAAGATCAAACTTTAAAAAATATATTTTAAAAAAGAATAAATGTATGCCTCTGAATGTGTTGTGGAAAGCCATCGGCTCCCGGGAAAAAAGTACCTTTCTCTCCAAACTCTAGAGTTCTTGAGGAAAATCAACTAGATTGGAGCTTAAGAAATCAGCAGGAAACGAAAAAAAAAAACACCCCCAGACCCAGTTCAGGTTCCGGCGCTTTTCCGAGGAACTTCCTTTCCCTCTCTTGTGCTTTCACTTGGTCATTTTTCTCCTCCCTGTCCCCCTCCCCCATCTCTCGTGGGGGTAGGATAAGGGGTCTATCTCCGGGTCATCCTAGGACTATCTTCCCTGGATTGTGGGTAATGCTCCCTCTCCTCACTCCCATTTCAAGTTTGTTTCTAGAGTGACCTGGACTCGGGGCTTCCCCAGGTCCAACCATTTTCATCTGGAAGGAAGGGAGATCTTAATTTTTGTTCCCCTTCCAGTTCTTCATTAAATTAAAAGGAAGAAGCCCTGAAGAACGAGAGAGAAGAGGCAGAGTGGCATCAGAGTTAGCTTCCCCGAAGTAGGAAAGGTGAGGAGGGTGACTGGAATGCCGCCAGGACCAAGCCCCATTTGTAAAGAGCGACTCCAGCTGCCTCAGTTCCCTTTGCCATTCTTGCGCCTGCCCATCCAGTCTTCCGGATCCTCTCCAGCTCAGTCTACCTTTGCCGTGGGAACACTTCTAATCCTTTCCCAACTCCCTCTGCATTCATTTGGGATCGAAGACATCCCCAGCTACTAGCTCTCCAACACTCTCTGGCACCAGCCCGGGGGTAGCTAGCTACCTACATGGTCAACGGTTCAGGCCCCGCTGGGTGGAAACCTAGTGGTAAGGAGGGTAGAATTCCCGCTTCCCCTCTGTGATGAACTGGGGGGCCCCAGTGTACGGACCAGCCTGGCTGGGGCCTGAGGGGCCGCCTCCTCAGTCTCCCAGATTCCAGGAGGCAATGGCCCGGGCTTCCCAAAGAAGAGGAAGCGTTTTAATTTAGAGGAACACCCAAGAACAGATTCCAACGCTTTGGTCCAGGAGCAGACAGGTCCCTTTCTCTCCCTCTTCAGTTTCCAACCGCAACCTGAAGGCAAAAGGGCTAATTTGGCCTTTAATCCATTTCCTTGGTGGAAAGCGCAGCGAGCACCAGTGGTTAACTTTTTAGTTGAGAAGCAAGCAAACAAGCAAACCAAACCCAGACCACCTCCATAGCATTCTTACTTGACCCCGCCTTGCTTACTTCAATCTTCCCCAGTGACAACCCATTTCCCTCTGGTTAAGAGGGAAAACAAACCTCGTTTTTATTCGCTTACTGGAAGGGACTTGGAGAGAGGGAGAGGGAAGAGCAGGAGAAGCCCCAGTCGTACCTACTAGCCCTGTTGTACTGGTGTGTCCGTGTGTGCATGCTGTCACTGCGGTATGTTTAGCAGCTTCCCCAGCCTCCAGTCCCCCAAGTGGGGCCTCCACATCCCCCGCCTCTGAATGAGCCCATGTCAGTAAGGGGAGGACCCTGCTGTCCAGAGATGGCCCGGGCTAAGATGAGATTCCAGAGAGGAGACTGCAAAGAAGGGAAAACCGAGGCCTGGAAGTTCTGTTGATGGGCGTCCTTGGTGGCCTGAGACGAGACAGGAAGGGTTCACGTAGTTAGTTCCAGCAGTCAGGCAAAGATTTGCCCTCCCGGAGTCGACTAGAGATTTTTGCAACAGCTATTTCAGGGCCTGTCCAGCTCCCCCTCCCCTGACCTTCTCACCCTCACTCTCTGAAAGAAAACGAAGGCTAGCTGCAGGAAAGGTCTCCCGGGTTGCCGCGAGGATTTCCTGCTTCGCGCGCGTTTAGGCTTTCGCTCCTGGGCTGGCTCAGCTCTGGGAGCTACCGCAGGAACTGGGAAGCGAGCCAATGCTGGTGGCTGCTCAGCCACGCTCCGCAGCCTGTGCTGTGGCGGGGCGAAGAAGCCCAGGCAGTCCCAGCGAAACGCCAAGTCCGAGTGAACGCCAGCCAGCACAAGATTGGCCCCGAGGCCCTACCGCAAAGCTGGCGGAGACGAGGGCCGGTGGGGGTGGGGGTGGTTCAGAAACCTGATGGCCATCCAGTCTGGGCTCTGTTGTATCTCATGCTGGTCAGGTGTAGACAAATATTTAGGAGGGAGAGAACGAGAGAGAGAGAGAGAGAGAGAGAGAGAGAGAGAGAGAGAGAGAGAGAGAGAGAGAGAAAGCTCGAGCTTTCTCTTAAATTAAAAAACAAAACAAAACAAAACGACAAAACAGAGGCAACCCTGGAATGTTTATTTCATTCAGAACTATTCTTGTTTATTACTTAACTCACAGTATTTAAGAAGTGAAGTGCAAACTTTTCAAAAGAGTCTTTTCATGCATTTGAAGTCTAATCATTTTGCTTTAAAGCAGTAGGGTACTAACATTTTAGCAAGGGCAAATAATACTTATGTATAGATATGCGTATGCTCGCACACAGCAGCACTACATTCACTGTAACCAACACTGCAGTCAAGAGCCTTGTAATAAATAATTCTGTGATGGCTGATTTTTTATAATATTTATTGTCACTGGAGAGAATGGTCCTGAGTTATCTCTCCACTCCCCATTCATAAATCTCATAACAGAGATAAGTCATACTATCCGCCTATAGCTCACTCCCTCTCTGGGCTTCTTCTCTCTTTCACACACATGAACACACAAAGTATACACATTATCCACAGATTTTTTTCTAATCAGACCTTAATATATGGTCAGTAAATCAAGGCTCATATTTTAACTTTCCAGTCTGTGTTTGAACAACACATATGTTGAAGAACTGGACTTGGCCCATCATTGTGTGAACACTTCATCAGTGATCTTTGGTAAATCAATAAAACACAAACCCTTGCTATGAAATTTACTTTGTGTTTAAAAGAACAACACTGAGTACAGTGTTAAAAAATACTATTTGGAAACAACAACAAATTATTTAAAGTAAGAATGCTCATTATTGTTCCAAATATTCAGAAATTAAAACTGTTGATTTAGAATTTTTTTTGGAAGTGGGAGCAACCAATTACAAATTCAGTTGGAAAAGAAATAAACAATGTATAATATTAAAATACATTCACCTAGTTTTTAAAAAAAGGTTAAAAAATAGGTTATCTGATACAGACTCCTTCCATGAGTTAGAAAATTCTGAGTCATGGACTAATTAAGAACTTTTATTGGCTATTTGACAAAATTTGAATGAAAAGTCTTTTCTGAAAAACAAAACCAAATAGGCTTTGGAAAAAAAAATCAATCCTTATTTTTCCGGAAACTAAGCACAATGAAGAAACATTTTAATACAATTGGATAACTGTGACTCTAGGGACAGTCATTACATTTTGTTCAGTAATTTCTATTTGTTAGAATTAAGATAAGTTATTGTACAGGGCACAGAAATAAACACTTTGATTTGTACCAATATTGGGACAGGGGAAAGAATTTAACTCCTTTCCCAGCATCACACTTGTCACGCAGGAAAGCAGTGATGGCAAGATAAGCATCATATTTCCTATCATACTGTCCACAGGAAAATCCCATAATGATTCTTTGGAAATATGCAATAAAATATATATTTGCTTTTAAAGTTCACAAATGAATACAACCGAGCTTGTAGCACTGAAAATGTGATTCTCACTCAACAATATCACAGGAGTTGCCAAAGAATTTCCTTTGAATGACTTCAATAATGTCAGAATGTAAGGTAAGATTTCAATAAGCAAGCAAGATGTGACGAAATGAAATACAGAACAATGAAGCTATTGACAAAACATGCTAACTTTTGAAGACAGACTGAAATTATTTTTTTTTTCTTTCTTGCACTGAGGTAAGCATCCAAAGGCATCAATACTTATCAGGTTCAGGGTAATAAAATCTGAGGGTTGTTCAATGGACTGTGACTACAATGGGATTGTCAGGTTTGGTGGGTGACTACAGTGTTTGTCCCTATTTTAAGGACCTGAGATCTCTGGTCCATGGTAGGGATAGGTGGGGTTTGTGGAGAATTCAGGCCATAGTAGAAAGAAGAATATAAACTGAATTCAGCATTATATAGATAAAAAAAAGCAAGCCCACAAATTTTTGTTGTCTGGATTTGGTGTCAGTGAAGAAGTGTTTCTGTGAGCTATTTAGGTGAAATAAATAGAATAATGTTTAAAAGGCAGATGCTCTGACACAATTTTCCCTCAAAGTATCTGATTTCTGACATCCAATAGAAACTGGGAATTCAAGTTAGTATTAGAACCTGAATTTGTTCTGCCAGAGTGAAAATTGGTTTCATTAGGCATTAAGCACAGAACTCTTTTACTGAACAGACTATAGCTGGAGATATGATATTTCCAACTAGCTGAAATAATGAAGTCTTGACTAATGCTGGGTGTGCTTTGGAAAACCATCCTGGTGGGTTTTAATTTTTTTTTATTGGAGTTCTCTAATTTTACAGTCCTCATAAACCTAAAGCAAGTCTAATGAAGGTCAATGGAGAGGCGGGAAAAAAGTCTAATAAGTGCTACTTTGGAGCTAACACAGTTTAGATAAGTTAAAATGTGAAATATTCAATTATGTGCAGTTGTAAGGTTTGTTTTGTGGACATTTTATTACTCAACCCACATTTTCCCACACTCCTTTCTCTCATCATGGATTTGCAGTGCTATGGGGAAAAGCCTCCTGAAAGCAGTGATATATTAGTCAGCTATATTATCCAAAGATCTTAAATGCTAGTATATAACTGCTTAAGTCAAGTCTGAACTAAAAAGAAAACCCACAAAACTTTTTTATTGCATATTTGTGTATGTTTTATGACACATTCTGTCCAGTACAATAGCAATCTTAAGGAGAGAAATGGGGGGAAAATTATGCAAACCTCTAAAAAGATATAAGATAATTTATTAAATAGAAGAGGGATTAAATAAATCCATCATCCATAATACACACGTGGATTTATATACATGAAGATAACAATCTTTCCAAAGTGAAAATAACAAATTGCTCACAGGAAGCCCCAGACATGTTTCTTCATTTGAAAATATTTGATCCCAAGGAGACAGTATCTATGAGTGAAGAGCTCCATGGACATTATCAGAAAAAGAAATCATTATTAATGAGAAGTCTGCTGTTATGGACAATATAACAATATGGAAACCTTCAAATTCCACTCTGAAATTTATCTTAGGAATCCATTTTTTTGGTCTTGTTTCCCTTGTCCACTGAAAATGCACCATATTTCTCTGTTGTTTATTGATTTCCTTTTTGGGGGGGAGGCTGGGAGCTTTGGGAGCTTCATAGGGGTGCTTTAAAGGAAATTATTATAGTGTTAACTAAAGTTAAAAGTCCCAATCTTAGTGGGAATGTTTTGGCATCCATAGCAACTAACTCTGGAGACATCTACAGTATAATCCAGGTAGTTTAGCCCTTAATTTCTTTCACCTCTCATTCTAGGTACCATCTTGAGAAGTCCCCAAATTCTTGACTTGTTGGAACTATAGAGTTCAAACCAAGAAAATGAAAAAAAAATCAAATTCTTTACATAAATCAAAATTCAGTTAAGCCTTAATTAATACAAAATATATTTTCTGTTCTCAATGAAAAAAAACACACCTATATCTGATTCTTTTTAAAACATTACTCTAACTTCTCAGAAACTTTTTGGATCAATATAGCTCTTTCTTCTAACAAAGAAGTACCATTAAGCAAAACCAAGCCATGCCTTGTGCACCTGCACCCATGCCTTGTGCACCTGCACCCATGCCTTGTGCACCTGCACCCATGGTAATCCACCTTTCTCCCAAGATGAAGGGGGTCTCTTTTAGTGTGATCCTCTGATTCTATTGATCACTGCATCAGTCAGACTTCTCTTCTATAGTTTTTTGCCCCTAGTAGTGTTATTTCGGTTTGTTTTGTTTTGTTTTTTGGTGAGGCAATGGGGGTTAAGTGACTTGCCCAGGGTCACGCAGCTAGTAAGTGTTAAGTGTCTGAGGCCGGATTTGAACTCAGGTCCTCCTGAATCCAGGGCCGGTGCTTTATCCACTGCGCCGATGGCCCTGGATTCAGGAGGACCTGTTCAAATCCGGCCTCAGACACTTAACACTTACTAGCTGCGTGACCCTGGGCAAGTCACTTAACCCCCATTGCCTCACCAAAAAACAAAAAATTCATTAGACAAGGAATTGGATTGATTATGTCAGGTAGACAGCTTCCTTGAAGGTTTACCTTTTGGGTAGAGTCTCTAGAGTAGATTAATTAAGTTTAAAAGTTCTGAAAAATCTCTCCTTTGATTCCAGAAACTATTTGAACAACAGAGAAAGCCTTTCTCATTATATAAAGGATATCCAATTTTTTAGAGAGTTTTCCTGAAAATCATGTCAAATGTTCCACATCAATGCCCAACTCTTCTCAGGGTGTTTTTTTGATGCAAAAGAGATTGCATTGCTCCTGTGGGAGTCTTGCTCTTCCCATCACGCATGGAAAAAATGCAATAGGCAGTTCCAGGAGTGTTGTCTCTGACAGTATATCTCAGGGGACTTATATTCTTGGTGGCAAATTGCCAAAGTAAGTAAGAAAGAAAAATTGCCAAGCAGACTAAGCTCTAGTGTATACAAGGTCTTGCAATAGATAATAAGAAAGTCAAAAGAAACATGCTAAGTTAAAAAGGTGCAGAAATTTAGTGAGTGGTACTCAGAGAGAACTGGTACCTTCAATAAAATGGGGGAAGTGTTTGAAGAGCTTTGTTTTACAAGCCCTCCTTTAACAATTGGGAACAACTTCTCAGGTCTTCCTGACTCCAAGGCTAGCACTCTATCCACTGCAGCACCTAGCTGTCCTTTCTGGGTGATAGGGCAGATCTAGAAATAACTGTTAGTAATTAATTGTTCGGTTAATTTGATCAATGTAGCTAGCCAAACAAGTTAATTTCTAGGTTCTTTTTTAAAATTGAAAGATATACAATATAACAATAAAATAACAGGTCACAACAGTTAGTAAATATATCAACTTTTTGTTAGGTATAATTTCTCCGTATGTAGGTTTCTGCACTGCAAAAGAAAAACAAAATACAATAAGAATATTAACTAATCACCAATGACATTTTCTTTATATGGTTCTGCTTACTAGATGCTATCATACTTTATTTTCCTATCCCTATTTTAATTGTGTTTTAATATGTGCGTGAAGAGAAGTAAGAAAGCCAGTGTTGCAGGACCACAGAGACCTGGAAGAGGAGTATTGTATAAAAAGATTGGAAAGGTCGGTGGTGGTCAGGATGTGATGGGCTTTAAATGTCATGGAGGGAAATTTGTATTTAATCCTAGCATAAATAGGGAGACATTAGAGCTTATTAAGTAGGGGGGTGATATGATCAGATATTGCTTTAGGAAAATTAGTTTGGCATGTGTGTAGAGAACAGATTAGAATGGGCAGAGACTTGAAGCAGGGGGAGGGAGACTAATTAAGAGGCCATTGAGATAGCCTAGGTGAGAGATGATGAGGACCTGAGAATTGGGATGGTGGCTGTGAGTAGAGTAAAAAGGATGGATTGGGGAGATTTTGTAGAAATAGGAATGACAAGATTTGGAAACTACTTCAACATGTGGAATCAGGGAAAGAAAGGTGTCAGATAGAGAAAACCTAGGTGTTGATCTCCAGCATCAATGGTGACTCCCTGGGGAAAAGAAATGTAATGAAGTCTTTGGTGCAGATTGCTACCTATCCATGCCTGCTCATCTTGTGCTGCTCATTCTGTCTTTTTTTTTTTTTTTTGGTGGGACATTGAGGCTTAAGTGACTTGCCCAGGGTCACACAGCTAGTAAGTGTCAAGTGTCTGAGGATGGATTTGAATTCAGGTCCTCTTGAATCCAGGGCCAGTGCTTTATCCATTGCGCCACTTAGCTGCCCCATCATTTTGTCTTACCCCAACTGAAAAGTAAGAAGAGGGAGAGCTCTTGCTACCTTTCTTAAATTGTGATTGGTCTTTGCATCAATCAGAGTTCCTTCTTAAGTCTTTCAACATTGTTTTTCTTTAGAATTTGTTGTTATTATAGAAATTGTTCTTCTGATTCTGCTCACTTCATTTTGTATCAGTTCATATGTCTTCCCAGGTTTCTCTGAGACTTCCCCTTTTATAATTTATTTAGGCACAATAACATTTATATTCCATGTTACATCCACACACAATAATACCATATCACATGCATATGCCATAATTTGTTCAGTCATTACCCAGTTGGTGGGCATTCCCTTAGTTTCCAAATCTTTGCCAACAGAGAGCTGCTATAAATACTTTTAAACATGTAAGTTACTTTCCTCTTTGATTTTTGTGAGGTATAGTCTAGCTAGTAGAGCTATCATGGAGTTAAAGAGTACACAGTTTAGTGACTTTGGGAGCATAACAAATTTCTTTCCAAAATGGTTGGACCAATCCACAACTACATTATTAGAATGTCTATTTTCCTATTGTCCCTACAACAATCATTCATTTCTTATGCTGTCATTTTTACCAATCCAGTGGGTATCAAATCAAAGCCCAAAGTTGCCTTAATTTGAATTTATTTAATTATTAGTGACTTGGTGCATTTAAAAAATATGATTATTTGAGAGCTTGGATTTCTTCATTTGAAAACTTTCTAGGCAACTTTCTATAAGTTCTAGAGTAGATACTGATCTGCATTGGTAGGTGAATTCTTCCCTTGGAGTTCTTGATGAAATCATGGTCTAGTAAAAAAGAAATAAACTGACATTCCTATAACCATTTACAGTGAACATGACATTTTAGCTTAATTAATCAGAATAATTTTGTAGGTTAGATAGTGTTGTCTCCAGCAGCCCTAATCACCAAAAAGATCTTCCTAAAATGGAGTATGTATATGACCTTTGGTAAGTCATTTTCCCCTCTCAAGACCTTATTTTTTTAATCTGTAAAATGATGTAGTTGGGCTATATGACCCCTTTTTCTTTCCTTTTTTTTTTTTTTGGCGGGGCAATTGGGGTTAAGTGACTTGCCCAGGGTCACACAGCTAGTAAGTGTCAAGTGTCTGATATAAGATTTGAACTCAGGCCCTCCCGAATTCAGGGCCAGTGCTTTATCCACTGCACCACCTAGCTGCCCCCTAAATGACCTCTTAAAGACCACGTTGGAATCTATGATCCTTTGGATTTATAACTGAACAAAATATTTCAGATGTGATACAAACAGAACAGATTATGGTGAAACCATTATCATTCTTTTTCTAGACAATATACACTAGTAGGTCACTAATTATCCTTTTCTTTTCCTTTAATCAAATGCTAATATAGACTACTTCCTGTTGAATGGTAAATGTGTATATGTGTGTATGTATCTGAGGGGGTTTCAGGGAGAGAGCTATATTTACATATATATACATACACACACACACACATATATATATACACACATACATACACACACACACACACACATATATATATATATATATATATATATATATATACATGTATATATATATAAAATACCCAAGAGTACATGTTACCATCTTTTTGGGTCAGGAAGTGAAACACAGTATCAAAAAAATGGTTTAGGGTCTAGAGTTGAAGTTCTTAAGCCCATGGATAGAATTCAAGAGGTCATGAACTTGGATGGGACAAAAAAACATTACTTCTTTTGTTTTGTTTTTCTTTTTTTTTTTTTTTTGTGAGGCAATTGAGGTTAAGTGACTTGCCGAAGGTCACACAGCTAGTTAAGTGTCAAGTGTCTGAGGCTGGATTTGAACTCAGGTCCTCCTGAATCCAAGGCCAGTGCTTTATCCACTGTGCCACCTAGCTACCCCTACTTCTTCATTTTTACTACCTGCTAATGGAAATTTAGCATTTCCTTTCATTTTGAATTTTACAAAAATGATTCTGAGAAGGGGCCCATTGGTTTCACCAGATTATCAAACGGGTCCATATGACCCAAAAAAGGTTAAGAACTACTGACCTAGGGGAAGGGAATTTTGAACCAAAAAAAAAAAAAAAAGGAAGTAATGGCAAAGAGTACCTGGAAGAGATTATTCAGTGATCCAAATTGTACAAATTAATTGAGTCATGCAAGATTTTGTGGGGTACCCTTCAAGTATATGCAGTTTAATTTGTATCCCTCAGTTGCCATGCATTGTCGTAAAACATTGCTGTTCACTGCAAACTGATTTATGGGCCAGATTGCTTTTGTCAGGGTTCTGTGACCACAAACAGCCAGGTTCCCAGGACCTCTGGCAAAGGCATGCCTGAGAGAATCAGGAAGGACTTGGAAGGTATTTTCAAAGACACAGTTGTCACTGACCTTGTTCCATCTTTGCCCAGTCCTTTGGTTTCCCTTGGGCAGCGAGCTACACAACTTAATACACAAAGCATTTCCCAGGGACCTGGACAACACAGGAGAATCCAAACACAGATGTTTAGGGAAGGCTTCCCAGGGGCATCAGATTCCTCTGAGCCACATTGCTTTGCCACCAACTCTGAAGCCCTGATGTTCTCTTTCTATGTGCTGCGGATGGGGAGCCTCAATGTAGCAAAGAGACTGGTATTCTCTTTAGGGCCTATTAGTATCCACTACTCCCTTGTTTCCTTACAGCTCAACTGTCCTACCTTCTTTTTATTTTTTAATTTTTAAAATTTTTTTAATTTTTTAGGCAATTTGGGGTTAAGTGACTTGCCCAAGGTCACACAACTAGTAAGTATCAAGTGTCTGAAGCCAAATTTGAACTCAGGTACTCCTGACTCCAGGACTGGTGCTCTATCCACTGCACTACCTAGCTGCCCCCTTTCTTTCTTTCTTTCTTTCTTTCTTCCTTTCTTTCTTTCTTTCTTTCTTTCTTTCTTTCTTTCTTTCTTTCTTTCTTTCTTTCTTCCTTCCTTCCTTCCTTCCTTCCTTCCTTCCTTCCTTCATTTCTTCCTTCCTTCCTTCCTTCCTTTCTTTCTTTCTTTCTTTCTTTCTTTCTTTCTTTCTTTCTTTCTTTCTTTCTTTCTTTCTTTCTTTCCTTCTTTCCTTCTTTCCTTCTTTCCTTCTTTCCTTCTTTCTTTCTTTCTTTCTTTCTTTCTTTCTTTCTTTCTTTCTTTCTTTCTTTCTTTCTTTCTTTCTTTTGTCTTACCTTTTAAATTGAGATAGTTGTATAGAATACCCATTTTACATTTCTGAGCCTTGCTGGGAAAGCTTACAAAACAGAGCCAATTTCACCTACTACAGCTTCATGTGATATAACCTCTACAGACCCTTACCTTCCTTCCACAAGTCTTTTACTCTATTTACTCTATCCTTACCAATTCCCTATCGTCTCCCAGAAGATCTGTCCCCCAACCTTCTTCTTCTCTAAACGTCTCCCTAATTTATTAAGTCCCTACACTTAATACTGGACGACCAAAACTTTTCTACTTCACTGGGAAGATGGAGGCCATACAAGGTATGTTCTGTCAGTCCTGCCTTCCTCCCCTTCAAATCTTCTTATCCTCATTCTCTTTGGTCACAGTGAAAGAAGTATCTATTCTCACTAAAGTTAATTCTGTGATCTTGGGCAAGTCACTTAAAGGATCTCTGCCTCTGTTTTCTCATCTGTAAAATGGGGTTGTTGTAAAGATAAAATGAGTCAATATTTGTAAAGTGCATTGTGAACCTTAAAGCACAATATAAATATTAACCATTATCTTTGTTACAAGTATTTATCTATCTCATATTCATATGCAATTTCTCCTTCCCAGTTCTATCCCTCTCCCTCTGCCTTAAAGCATGCTCAGGTCCTAAAATACTTCTTCCTTTGATTCCTCTACCCAACTACATTGCTATCTCTTATTCATTCAATCTAAGCATTTTTTAAAAAAGTTATCCACACCTGGTGCCTTTACTGAAATAAATGAATCAATAAAAAGGCATTTATTAAGTTCTTACAATGTATGAGGCATCTGCTTAGCACTGGAGATACAAACAAGAAAGTCTCTTGCCACAAGAAGTTTGCATTCTAATAGGAGAAGATAACAAAAGTTGGAAAATATATGGGGATCAGGCAAGATGCACATAAGGTGGCATGATTTGTAAGTGGCTGGGAATGACCATGGTGGCCTGTTTCTGGGCAAGATAATGGGAAAACCTAGAGCTTAGGATCTCCAAGGACAGAGTTGAGTTCTTGTGGGAAGAAGTCAGAGTTCAGATGGCATCCTGTGCATCCTTAACTAAAACACCCTTGATTAGTGTATTGCCTTGGTACCAAGAGTATCCTTGCCCTTGATCGGTACATTTGTAAAAACTCCCAAGTCCTTTTCTTCTTCAGAGTAAAAATGTAAGCCCCAGTGTTTAGGTCATTCCTGGCCAATTAGTGGTCTTGATAGAATTGACTGGTTAGGTCTCATGAGTGCTGTAGCATGTCCCAAATCAGGTCAAAGGGGCTCCAGGTCACTATTTCCCAGAGTAGTTCATGTTCCTTCCATGGATTTTGTTTTTTATACCAATGAATTATAATGAGGCAAGTTCCTTGAGAGCATAAGCTATGCCCTTCTTCCTTAAACCCAGCATCCAATTGGTAGACAGGTTTTGGGTAGGGCTTGGAGCAAATGACCCCTAATATTTCTTTACCTCTCAGTGTTCCAAGCAAATCAGTAGGCTGGAAGAAATTTCCAAGTTGGCAGTAACATATACACATAAAATAACACGTCCAGACAAAATATAAAAAATAATGTGAGATCAGACAAATGACCTGATTTTATTCCTTGAACCATGTGTCCATATTTTGCTTCTCTGCACCACACATCCTATTTTGTCTAGTATTGCTAAACTTTGCATTTTGGGACTTCTAAAGTCTTGGGGCTTTCTGCAGCTGCATCATTTATACAAACTAAGTCTGCAAGTGCTCATGGGATGTGTGTGAAAGTTCTTTTTTTTTTTCCTCACATTTTTCGTCCTTGAATCCTAGTGACAGATAATTCAAGGAGGTTCATTCCAATTTTTTTCTAAGCTAATAAAGCAGACAATAATAATCCATAGCCAGGGGAAATCTGCAGAGAGAGTCCAAGGTCTTACCTCATCACTTAAAATGAACATACCATGTTTTAAAAAACCGTGTCACTCACAAGAATGTTATGAGTGAGGATGGAGGGGGAAAAGTTCATGGGAGCATTTTTAGTACTTTAGAAATCCAAAGAATTACAGTAAATACTTGAATCCCATTTGGTGAGAAATAAAAAGTCAGAGCACAAAACAGGTATGAAAATAGTTTGGATGTTCACTGTGTTTCAGAGTAGACTTTAGTTTCTTCCTTGTTTAGGTTCTCTTGTTTCATTTATGTCAATGTATATGGACTACCAGAAGAATTGATTTTATTTATGAAATTGCAAGGCATGAGGAGTATTTTTGACATCAGTGAATTATAAGTAGGTTTTTCCCTGCTATAACTCAAACACGAAAGAGTCATTTTCATAATTAGAGTTAATGATATCTTTATTAGAATCAGGAAAGTCCTTTAGCAGGCTAAAGCTTTCAAAATAACTACCAACCAGTGAATATGGGGAAGCATTCCATTACAAAAAAAAAATGTTTGTCAGCCATAGACACCACTCTCTTAAATCCCGCATACTTTTGGGGTTGAAACATTACAGGTTGAGCCTTCATGCAAAGTTTGGGGAAGCTTGAGTCAAATCAGTTCAGCTGTTTTTGGATTAAATGAGTATGAAAAAAATGCACTTTTTCTACCGTAAAAAAAAAAAACCCTCCAGTGACCTTGCTTTGCCCTCAAATAACTCAAGAAATGGCTGAACATAAAAACTTCAAACTTTACGTATTCATAGTTCTCCAAGGAATACAATCCTTGTTAAGTTGAAAAAAAGCCTAGTATTTTTTGAGTTAGAGAGCTCTAACATTACATGTTTGCACATGCTCTGTATGTAACTCTTAGCTGGTTGCTGAAAATTGATATAGGACATTTATAGCACATGGGTAAATGGTGGTTTGTTACTTATTGACTATGTCACATTACTTATGACATCACGTGGAGTTGTGTGCCACAAGCTTTGTATCAAAATGAAAGCTTTTCATCTGTTCAGAAATATCAAAACAAAGGTTATCCTTTAAAATGACAGAGGTTATGAACTAACTCATACAGTAGCTGTCTGAGTTAATGATCGTCTCTTAGCCACCTCAGAGTGACCTAGGCACTGTGACATGTAATTCATATCTATCATCCAATCAAACTCCTGGTAGCTGTTGTCTACAGACCTCCTCGTCACTCTCTTTCCTCAATGAGTTTGGTACCTGGCTCACAATTTTTCTTCCCTCTTTAATTCCTGCCCTAATATTAGGGACTTCAACATACATATTAACTCTCTCTCAAACACTCTAAATAAATACTCAGTTCTTCAACCTCTACACTTCTCATGACCTACTCCTCCACTCCACCATAGCCACACTCCAATATGGTCATATAAATGAACATGCCATTACCCCAAAGTGAAACTACTTTCTCCAAAGTTATCAATGGGATTTTGATTAAAAAAATTTTTTTTTTCTTGGCGGGGCAATGGGGGTTAAGTGACTTGCCCAGGGTCACACAGGTAGTGAGTGTCAAGTGTCTGAGGCCGGATTTGAACTCAGGTACTCCTGAATCCAGGGCCGGTGCTTTATCCACTGCACCACCTAGCTGTCCTTATCAATGGGATTTTAATCACAAACTCAGTGGCCTTTTTTCCTCAACCTCTCTGCGGCTTTTGACACTGTTGATCACCTTCTTCTCCTTGATAGTCTCTTGTCTCTAGGTTTTTGGGACACCACCATTTCCTGATTTTCCTTGTATCTAACAGACTTTTTTGGTCTCTTTTGTTCATTCCTCATGAAAATCATGCTGTCTAACTATAGGTGTCCCACAGGGTTCTATCCTGGGCCCTCTTCTCTTATCCCTCCATATGTCTTCATTGGTGATCTCATCAGCTTCCATGAATTTAATTACCACTGCTGATGAATCTTTTTTTCTTTTCTTTTCTTTTTTTTTTTTGCATGGCAATTAGGGTTAAGTGACTTACCCAGGGTCACACAGCTAGTAAGTGTCAAGTGTTTCAGGCTGGATTTGAACTTAGGTCCTCCTGAATCCAGGGCCAGTGCTTTATCCACTGTACCACCTAGCTGCCCCCACTGATGATTCTTTTATTTTTTATTTTATTTTTTATTTTTTAGTGAGGCAATTGAGGTTAAGTGACTTGCCCAGGGTCACACAGCTGGTAAGTGTTAAGTGTCTGAGGTCGGATTTGAACTCAGGTACTCCTGACTCCAGGGCTGGTGCTTTATCCACCACACCACCTAGCTGCTCCCTCTCTCTACTGATTTCCAGTCTCACATCTCCAACTGGATGTCCAGTAGACATCTTAAACTCAACTTATCCAAAACAGAACTCATTATTCTTCTCCCTAAGTTCTTTCTTCTCCCTTCTCTATTACTGTAGAGGGCAATAGTACCCTCCTAGGTATTATCTTTGATGCCTCACTATCTCGCACTCCCCATATCCAATCAGTTGCCAAAGCCTGTCAATTTTACCATTTCGACTTCTTTTAAATACACCCTCTTCTCTCTTCTGACACTGCCATCCCTCTGGTGTGGAGCATTATTACCTCACACCTGGACTCTTGTAATATCCTGCTAATGTGTCTGCTTGCTTCAAGTCCACTCCTCACTCCAATTCATCCTTAATTCAGCTACCAAAGTGATTTTCCTAAAGCACATGTCAACCACATTACTCCCCTAATCGATGAATTCCAGTGGCTCCCAAATGCCTCCACGAACAAATACAAAATCTTCTGTTTGGTGTTCATTGCCCTTCACAACCTAGCTCCCTGTTACTTTTTTTTTGGTGGGGAAATGAGGATTAAGTGACTTGCCCAGGGTCACACAGCTAGTTAAGTGTCAAGTGTCTGAGGCTGGATTTGAACTCAGGTCCTCTTGAATCCAAGGCCAGTGCTTTATCCACTGCGCCACCTAGCTGCCCCCATCCCTGTTACCTTTTTTTTTTTTTTTGCAGGGCAATGGGGGTTAAGTGACTTGCCCATGGTCACACAGCTAGTAAGTGTCAAGTGTCTGAGGCTGGATTTGAACTCAGGTACTCCTGAATCCAGGGCCGGTGCTTTATCCACTGCGCCACCTAGCCGCCCCCACCTGTTACCTTTTAAGACCCCTTATACAGTACTCCTCTATGCCTACTCTTTGATTCAGCAACACTAGCCACCTTGCTGTTCCAAGAACAAGAAAACCCATCTCTTGGCTCCAAGCATTTTCTTTTTTTGGTGAGGCAATGGGGGTTAAGTGACTTGCCCAGGGTCACACAGCTAGTAAGTGTCAAGTGTCTGAGGTCAGATTTGAACTCAGGTCCTCCTGAATCCAGGGCCGGTGCTTTATCCACTGTGCCACCTAGCCACCCCCAAGCATTTTCTTTGTCTGTTTCCTATGTCTGGAATCATCTCTCTCCTCACTAAAATTCCATATTCTACAGGAAGCACATATTACATGTTGTCTTCTCCATTAGATTATAAGCTTCCTGAGGGTAGGGACTCTCTTTTAACTCTTTTTGTATCCCAAGTGCTCAACACGGTGCCTAGTACACAATAGGTGCTTAATAAATTAATTTATGATTTACTCCTGCCAGTCCTTTCTCTGATTGGCTGGTTCCTCCACAACTATCCATTTTAAGGCAAGTGTTCAGGCCAACTATGCTCTCATTCCTTTCCTGTCTTTCCCGACTTTTTCTACCATGCCCAATGGCCTGAGTACACCTGAGAACAGGTGTTCTGATGTCTTATTTTTCTGACTTCTCACAATTTACCAGATGATGGCATATACCTTTCACCTAAAGTGAGACAATAATTTTTTTTTTCTTAGGAGCAGGGCAGGGCATAGAAGAATGAGCCTTCCATTCATCTTCCATCCACATGAAAGTCAGAGTTCAGTGTCTCTGGCTTGCAACAATGTCTGTGAGACAATAAATTTTAAGGCAGGCAAAAAGGCAGGGGGTTCATTCATTCATGAGCCAACATATTAGCTTTAGATGTATAGAAAGCCTGAATCCTCTTCCATTATGTTGTTGTCTCTCACGTGATCAGCTAGGAGGAAGACCAAAGAAAAGAAGTCAAACCAAGATAAGAGGACACGTTGAGTAAGACTCCCACATGGGAGTTGTGTCAAAGGACCCCCTTCACATGTCTTCCTTTTTAAGGTTGTCTTGTACCTATTCCATATGTATCTTCTATATGTACATTTATGTACATCATCCTTCTTTAGAATGTAAACACCTTAAGAGTAGGGACTGGGTTTTTAATTTTTTTATTTTTATGGTCACTACATAGTGCCTGACACATAGTAAGCACTTAATAAAAGCTTGGTCGGTTGTGATATATGATTGTGATGGAGCACTATTGTGCTATGGGAAATGAATGACAAGGAGGGTAGTTTCAGAAAAACATCGCAAGACCTATATGAACTGATGCAAAGTGAAGTGAGAAGATAATGATGATGAACTGTGAAAGATTTAGCTATTCTGATCAACAAACTGATCCAAGACAATTCTAGAGGCCTCTTGATGAAAAAAATACTATCCACTTCCAGAGAAAGAAATGATGAACTCTAAGTGAAAATTGAAATACAATTTTCTCACTTATTTTTCTTGCTTTTAAAAATATGGCTAACATAGACAAGTTCTGCATGATTTCACATGTATAATTGATATCATATTGCTTTCCTTCTCAGTGGGTGGTTGAGGGATAGGAAGGAGAGAATTTGGAACTCAAAATTTAAAAAGAAAAGAATGTCAAAAATAAATTAATAATTTAAAAAGCTTGTTCATGAATGCTTAAGTAAAAGTGTGCCTGATGTCTTCATCAGAGCCAGATATACTGAAGCAGTCTGAGTTTGTTTGGACTCTCAACAATTGATTAATGTATTTTTCTTCTTCTCAGAGTCTGTTTGGTTGATTCACTATCTTTCCGCTTTCCAGAGAGTCTAACTCCCCAACAGACAATAGGTGATTGTGCTATGTTTCCTTGGTAGGGTCCCAATCATTCTTTGGGAATATTCTTTTAGACTACTATGCATACTTCTATTTATCAGTTCTTTCTCTGGAGGTAGATAGCGTCTCCCTTTATAGATCTTTTGTAGTTTATTTGAGTATTTATAGTACTCAGAGTAACTTGGTTGTTCACAATTATTTTTTGAACAATATTGCTGTTACTGTACCCAGAGTTCTCTTGGTTCTGTTTATTTCACTCAAATCTTTCCATATTTTCCTAAAATCAACCAACTTTTTTCTAACAGCACAATAGTATTCCATCACAATCATATACCACAACTTGTTTAGCCATCCCCTAACTTATGGAGGTCCCTCAATTTTCAGTTTTTTGCAACCCCAAAGAGAACTGCTATAAATGTTTTAGAACATATAGGTTCTTTCCCTTTTTCCCTGATCACCTTGGGAAACAGATCTACTAGTGGTATTACTGGGTTAGAGGGTATATACAGTTTTATAACTCTTGGGCTATATTATTATTTTTTTTTGGTGGGGCAATGAGGGTTAAGTGACTTGCCCAAGGTCACACAGCTAGTGTCAAGGGTCTGAGACTGTATTTGAACTCAGGTCCTCCTGAATCCAGGGCTGGTGCTTTATCCACTGCTCCACCTAGCTGCCCCCATATATTACCTTTTTTTGTGGGGCAATGAGGGTTAAGTGACTTGCCCAAGGTCACACAGCTAGTAAGTGTCAAGTGTCTGAGGCTGGATTTGAACTCAGGTCCTCCTGAATCCAGGGCTGGTGCTTTATCCACGGCGCCACCTAGCTGCCCCCTCATATATTACTTTTTTATTTGATGGGCAATGGGGGTTAAGTGACTTGCCCAGGGTCATCATATATTGCTTTTTTTTTTTGGTGTTGCAATTGGGATATATTACTTTTTCTTTTTTGGTGGGTCAATTGGGGTTAAGTGACTTGCCCAGGGTCACACAGCTAGTAAGTGTCAAGTGTCTGAGGCCAGATTTGAACTCATGTCCTCCTGAATTCAAGGCCGGTGCTTTATCCCCTGTGCCACCTAGCTGCCCTGATATATTACTTTTTAAAAATTATTTTTTATCCTGAACTTAAAGCATCAAAAAAAGAATATTTCCATGTATGTAGCAGAACACAAAAGGGGATTACATGTGAAACTATCAATTTCTATTTTATGTTGCCTATTTTAAAAAAGTTTATAATACATTCTACATATTACTTTAACAATTGTCCCATTTACCCATGCTTTTCTCTGAACTTCTTTGAATCATCTGTCTATTCCTCAGACACCGGAGATTCACCAAAGTCAGATGACTATGGATCCCTATTAATTTTGAGGAATTATTCCCCTTTCAGTGTTCTTTTTCACCATTGGCTCTTATCTTCTGTGTGACCTTGGGGTGTGTAATATATGAGTATTAATTTTGTTATCAGTTCTCAATCTATAATCCTATGCTTCTTCAAGGAACTTAACATACTATTTGGCTAAAATGACATTCTTAGGGCAGCTAGGTGGTGCAGTGGATAAAGCACCGGCCCTGGATTCAGGAGGACTTGAGTTCAAATCTAGCCTCAGACACTTACTAGCTGTGTGACCCTGGGCAAGTCACTTAACCCTCATTGTCCCATCCCCCCCAAAAGAATGTGAAAAAAAATAAAATGGCATTCTTGGTTCACACTCCATCTCTCATTTCCATCTCTTTGTATTCTCTATCCCTCACAAGTGGAAGGCACTGCTTCATCACTTCCCCCTCTTCAAATTTCTAGTTCCCTTTGAAAGTCTGCTGAAGTGCTTCCTTCACTAGCTGCTAGTTTCTCTCACCTTTCCAGTAATCTTGATTTTATTTGTACATATCTTTTGTATATGTTTGAAAGCAGGGATTATTTTACTTTGCTTTTGTATAGAACATGGCATATAGCAGGTACTTAATAAATGCTTGCTAAGTGATTGACATAAGTGATAATTAATGATTTTAGATGGTTCCCAATGGATACCAAATGAGTAATAAAGACAGATGCTAGAGAAATTCAGAGGATGTAGTGATCGCTCTGGGTTAAGGTTGTCAGGCAAATGGGACTCAAGTGAGGCTTTGAAAGATAACTAGGGGGGCAGCTAGGTGGTGCAGTGGATAAAGCACCACCGGTCCTGGAGTCAGGAGGACCTGAGTTCAAATCCGGGCTCAGACACTTAACACTTACTAGCTGTGTGACCCTGGGCAAGTCACTTAACCCCAATTGCCTCACCAAAAAAGAAAAAAGAAAAAAAAAGAAAGAAAGATAACTAGGGGGGCAGCTAATTGGAGCAGTGGATAAAAGCACTGGCCCTGGATTCAGGAGGACCTGAGTTCAAATGTGGCCTCAGACACTTGACACTTACTAGCTGTGTGACCCTGGGCAAGTGACTTAACCCTCATTGCCTTGCCAAAAAGAAAGAAAGAAAGATGACTAGGATTCAGACAGGTGGAGAAGACAGGTTCAGGGGATTGTTCAGGTGGCAATTTGTGTGAACAAATGTTCACAAGACAATGAATATATTCCAGTTGAAATAATGGGAGATAAGGTTGGAAAATTAAGTCAGGACTAGAGTATGGAGATAGTTGTACTTAACGTTTGGAGGTGCAAAAGTCTGGATAGAAGTATTTGAGCACCAGAAAGGGAGGTAGAAATGACGACAGATCTAGACCCTAATAAGTTTTGCCCGTATTCCTGCATAACTTTGGGCAACACTGTTTTTTTCATTAACAAGGGTGAGAATCTCATAAAGGTTCTCTGCTGTAAGCCAGATGCTTGCAAAATGTCTCCATTTTAGAATGAAAATATCTGGCAGGGGGCAGGGATTATGTGTGCAAATATGGCAATTTTATTTTGAGATATTTTCAAACAGTTATGTTATGGAAGAGGTACACTACCACCAAAACTTACAAAAACTGCTAATTGAATTAATTTCAAGTCTTTTTTTTTTTTTTTTGCGGGGCAAAGGGGGTTAAGTGACTTGCCCAGGGTCACACAGCTAGTGTCAAGTGTCTGAGGCCAGATTTGAACTCAGGTCCTCCTGAATCCAGGGCCAGTGCTTTATCCTCTGCACCACCAAGCTGCCCCCATTTCAAGTCTTTAAGTTAAGACTAGACAATTATATCTTAGCAATATGAAAGAGGATATTGTCAGTCAGGTATAGGCTTGATGAGGTCTTTCATGACTCCAATATTCTGTGATTCTATGAATTCAACTAGATTCAATTTCACAAATATTTATTGAGTCTTTTCTAACTACTTGCAGATTTGTTCAGTTTTTTCAGTTGTGTCTGGCTCTTTGTGACCCCATTTGCAATTTTCTTGGGAAAGATACTAGAGTGCTTTGTCATTTGCTTCTCCAGCATTAAGTGACTTGATTAGGGTCACACAGCTAGTAAAAGTCTGAGTCCTTCTTGAATTGGGTCTTCTTGATTCCAGGCCCTACTTTCTCTGTACGGCACTACTTAGCTGCCCCACTTGAAGATATATAAAGATAATGAGATGCCATACTTACCATCATGGAGCTTGCATTCTAGTAACTAAGAAACTGTTGATGGGAATGGTTTGTAATATAGTTGTCTGAAAAGCCAAACAACCCTTTGTATCCTGACCAATTAACCAACAAATCTTGTTTTAACCAACACCTACTGTGCGCAAGGCATTGTGTTAAACACCGTGAGGTCTACCTAAATTATAAGAAATGGTCTCTATCCTCAGATTATACCCTAGAACACCAGGTCAACAAGGGAAATTTGAAGTTGTGAAGGAAACTAGTGAGCTAAAGAAAGACCTGAAGGAGATCAGAACTTTATACAAATATCAATCCAAACTGAGTATTTTGATGCATATGAATGTGTTCAACAGGAATTTACCAAGTACCTACTACTTACAAGACACTGTGTTAGGTACTGAAGATGCAAAGAGAAGATAGGAAAACAGTCCCTTATCTCAGGGAGCTTGCGTTCTCTTATCACATTGTAGTCAATAGGATTGTGTGTTAACTAGCTGGTCAATCTGATTCAAAGTTGTGGAGGGAATAATTTTGGAACAATTCTGCTGTCATACATATGATTTATTTATTTATTTTATTTTTGGGGCAGAGCTATGAGGGTTAAGTGACTTGCCCAGGGTCACACAGCTAGGGTCAAGTGCCTGAGACTGGATTTGAACTCAGGTCCCCCTGAATCCAGGGCCAGTGCTTTATCCACTGCACCACCTAGCTGCCCCTGTCATACATATGAAAACAATCTCAATCACTACTAGAATCAGGAAAGTAAGCAACTTTTGGTTTCCTTATATCTAACACATCTGTTCTGTGGGAACCTCTCTTATGGGAAAACAGCAATACATTTGCTTCAGAATTCTTCCTCAGGCCCCTTATTTTTATTTCCTTATTTCTTTTCTTTCAATCACAAGTATTTATCTCCTGTTTCATTTTCCATGATGCTATGAGCTCATGATTTGTTCTCTATCACTCATTAAATTTACTGCTGTTTAAGAACGCTACTAAACAAGTGGTGCTGGCTGGTGTTTTTTTTTTGGACTCAATTTTTTTTTTAAACAGGGAACAGACAAAAACTTTCTGCTGGAAATGGCTCTGCCAAGATGGCAGAGGAAAGGCAGTGACTCACCTGAGTTCTCCTCAAGACCTCTCCAAATACCTTTAAATAATGCCATAAGACAATTCCTAGAGGAGCAGAACCCACAAAAAGACAGGGCGAAATAATTTTCCAGCCAAAGACAACTTAGAAGGTTGGTAGGAATGGTCTGGAAATACTTCCTCTTTTAGCTCTTTTCCTGCCAAGGTGAATTTTAAAAATACACCAAAGACTCTATTAAAATTATTGATGTGTTTTATTTTAACATCACCTTCATGTCCAAATACATCCTCCTTCCTCAAAGATCCATTCCGTGTAACAGAGAATTTTAAATAGAGAGAAAAGCCATTTGGCACAACCAAAGTCTGACAGTGTTCCCCACCCATAGGCTCTCACTCTTTGCACAGAATGGGTGGGCTGCAGTTCTCATTTCTTTTTTTTTTTTAAAGGCTGAGCTGGATCTCTATAATTCCACAATTTCCAGTTCTGTTTTTTTTCCAAAGAAGAAATTTTAAGAGCAGCAATCTTGGGTATAGTTTTAGTAAAGGGAGGGTAAGAAGGAGAGGCAAATAAATAAAGCAACCTTAAGCTTAGAAAAGGAGGCAGTGAACTGGTTCTGACTGTGGTGGGGTGACCTGGGTAGTTGACACAACCTCTTTCCATCTTTAAAACCTGACGTGGAAAGCTGTGTTCTAGCCCTGATGACTGCTTCCCTAAAGCTCTCAGGATAACACACTGTCCATTTTTAATCAAGTGAAACATGTTGATCTGTCTTTGACTGAGCACTTACAACAAAATTAGGAGCTGTTATGGCTTCCTTCAGATAGTATTTATGCTTCTCTCCAGGAGCTGCTTTTGTCCTGTAAAAACATCCCCACAGTAAGATTTTCAACCTTTTAGGATAGCATCTGACTCTATTAGCTCCTAAAGAGAAGAACCATAAATAACCTCACCATTCTATGCTTTTAGCTGAAGCTATCAATCACTGGCGTTTTTCTCTTTGCCTCCTAAGAGAAAGTAGTTCTATAGCTAGAAAATTTGGTTTACGAAATGCCATACTTTTTTTTGGTAGGGGGATGGTAAAGAAAAGTGTGTATGTATGTGTGTGCTTATGCATGAGTGCATATATGTATGTGTGTGCGTGGAGCAGCTTGGAGGCTTGTAAATGGAGGTAAGTATTAATTTACATCTCCCTTACCATATCTCTTATAATCAAGACAGGAAGACTCTTCAGAATATTATTAAATACTAAGTCTTAGACTCTGTTCCCCACAATAACCAAGCATGATTCTAGAGGACTAATGATGAAGCAAGCCATCCAACCAGATGTGATAGACTCAGGGCTGAGAATGAGACAGGTATTTTTTCAACATGGCCAATGAGGAAATTGGTTTTGCTTCCCTCTTTAGATACGTCACAAGGGTTTGGTTTTTCTTTTTCCTTTTTTAAATGGGGTGCAAGAGTAAAAAGGATGAAAATAAATTTTTGTTAATGAAAAAAATTATTTAAAAAAGGTATTAGAACTTGGACTAAGTGGACTTTATTTTTCTCAGGACTTAATAATAAGTCAGGAATTTCCCTGGTAATAAGTTAGGATGGGGGTGGAGTGAAGAAAAAAAAGAAGAGAGGACATATTAACTCTTTTTTATATAAATAGTATTTTATTTTTTCTAATTATACATAAAGACAATTTTCAGCATTTTTGATCAGATTTTGAATTCCAAATTTTTCTCCTTCCTTCCCTTCCTTCCACTGTCCCCAAGACAGCAAGCAATCTGATATGAATTATCCACGTGCAATAATGGACATATTAATACTTTCAGCTCACTAGAGAGCCACTGTACTAAGTGGCAAGACTATGGCCTGAAGGAGTTAATGGAACTCACCAAGACCTTAGTGCCATACTTCATGGAACTAACTTACTTGGTGTAAGTCGGAATCTTTATGCAGGCTGTTTCTGAAGTAAACATTAAGAACATTTCATCTTTAAAAAAATAATTATATTGAAACCTTTTGTTTATATAGTCAGTCATTTCAGGAGATGTCCTTCCCTATCTCCTCTCCCCCAATTAAACCCTCTCTTATAACAGAAACAACAATGTTTAAGCACAAACAATACACCTACCAATGTGTGCAACATTCCAGGGAGGCCCCTCCCCCTCTCTGCTAGTTCTAACTATTGGCTTTTCTTCTTCTTTTAGTCATGAAAGTTAAAGGAGATTCTGACCATATCTCATTTAGCAAATCGATAGGATTTTTATGTTTTGGATGCCAATGGGACAGAAGTCTTTAAATTAGAAGCCTTGATTTCCTGTTCCACGAGGCGCCATTGTTCTTGCAAATTGTCTGGGATGTCAGGTGAGGTCTGTCTCAGTCACTGATGCATTGCATTCTTTTGGGCAAGTCACTTAACTTTTGGGATCAAATTTATGCGGGGCAAACCGTCATTTCTGAGACTTGGAATTTGCTTATTTGGCCCTATTATGTTGTAACCAAAGTTAGCTCATTTTCATTGTGTTGATACCCATGGAACATATCAGGTTTGACTTAAATATTATTTGTAAAATATTTGTCAAAGTACTAAATACAGTGCCTGGAACATAGTAGGTGCTATATAAATGCTTATTCCCTTCCCTTTCCCTTTAAACCAGCTCAGGTTATTGAGGGACAGCATTTTATTCACTTCTAAGAACCTGTTATAATACCAATGTTATTTATCTTCATAGACATCTGATTCTTAAGTTTATACTTTCTAGGTTGTAAATAGGGATAACTATCTCCCTACTATATGTCCTAAAGTCCAATTTTTCTTATGCCTTCAAATTCTGTATTTCTTTCTTTCTTTTTTTTTTTTGTGGGGTTATGGCGGGGTTAAGTGACTTGCCCAGGGTCACACAGCCAGTAAGTGTCAAGTGTCTGAGGTTGGATTTGAACTCAGGTCCTCCTGAATCCAGGGCTGGTGCTTTATCTACTGCCCCCCTAACTGCCCCCTTGTATTTCTTTCTTTTTTTTTTTTTAGGCAATGGGGGTTAAGTGACTTGCCCACAGTCACACAGCTAGTAAGTGTCAAGTGTCTGAGGTAGGATTTGAACTCAGGTACTCCTGAATCCAGGGCCGGTGCTTTAACCACTGCGCCATCTAGCTGCCCCTCCCCTTGTATTTCTTTCTTTCTTTCTTTCTTTTTTTTTTTTTGCAGGGCAATGAGGGTTAAGTGACTTGTCCAGGGTCACACAGTTAGTTAAGTGTCAAGTGTCCGAGGCTGGATTTGAACTCAGGTTCTCCTGAATCCAAGGCCAGTGCTTTATCCCCCTTGTATTTCTTAATAAATAAGACTTCATGTTGAGATTTGTTTCCATATATATATAAAGACCTTTCATTAGAGAGTACTAGCCTAAGTGATTTCTTTTGTTTAACCCTTCATCCAATACTGGTTTCCCCGGGAAACAGTATATTAATTAGAATAAAATGTTAAAATCTGCCCTTAGCATAAAAGCTTCTTCTGAATCAATCAGTAAACAAATAGTCCCTAGCATCTATGTGCCAAGTATTGTGTTGGGCATTGGGAATACCTAGGGGATACCATACCTAGTACTTGTTTTCAAAGAGTTTACAATTTAGTAATCTACCTAGTGTGATAAAATAATGGGATTTAGCAGATACTCAAAGGCCCACCTGGAGATTAATCTAAACTGATTGAATTAAGTGAGAGTGATTGACTGCTGATTAACCTACTTCAAGTTAACTAGATTGTAAGCACATCTGGCTGGCCCTGAAGATGGTATTGTTCTCAGAAGCTAACTCAACTTGGGACCACCTTCAAGTCCAGTGAACCAATGGATTTGGACGACACTAGCCAATCAGTTTGAAGCAGTGTATAAGGACCTTCTATGCTCTGGACCTATAAAAAAAGCTTCCACACTCAGTTTGGAGGAGTTCATGATTGAAGCAGGCTTGTGGTGGAGGACTTGAGGAAGAACCCGACCAGGCTGGAACTCTAGGCTCGATAGGCCTTTTCTTAACTTCCTGAACTCCATGGGAATATCTGATATGCTTTAATAAATGCTTAATGCCCAAAGACTGGTGCTAAAGCTTCTAACTTAAGGCGACCACACATTAGATTTTTTAGACAACAGATTAAATTTTAAACGTCACACTAGTAGCCACATTCTCGTCTCCACATTAGATAGACAAAACATGAAAACATGAAATAACAGAGGACATTAGAAAGGATAGAATAAATGCCAAAGTGTGTCATAGAATTTTAATTCCTAGAGAGCAGTGAGTAGGTTTTAAAAGTTGTTTTATAGCCCATAGCTCAGTGTGTATCATGCATACACATATGTATGTATATACATACATACATACATACACACACATATATGTACTATATATATATATACACACACATATATTTTTATGGTTGTTGTTCAGTTGTTTCAGTCACGTCCAACTCTTTGTGACCCCATTTGAGGTTTTCCTGGCAAAGAGTGGCTTGCTATTTATTTCTCCAGCTCATTTTATAGTTGAGGAAACTGAGGCAAACTGGGTTAAGTGACTTGCTCAGGGTCACACAGTAAGTGTCTAAAGCTGGATTTGAACTCAGGTCTTCTTGACTCCAGTCCCAGAGCTCCATCCACTGCACCACCTAGCTGCCTTACACATGTGTGTATGTATGTATATATGTACGTAGATAGATATGATTTAATTCCAGAGAAAGACATCCATTGTGTTTGATAGAGACTCCAGGAGGTTATATGAAAAGACAGAGAAGATCAGTGAACCAGTTGTGGTTGAGTTTGCACTAGTGGAGAGAGCCAAACCAATGAAGAGATAGAACCATTGAAGTAATGCTATATCCCTCCACTAAAACCAAGGAGCTTAACTTCATTTTCTGGTGAAATTGTAGAATAATTTCTCAAAGGATTGCTTAGTACCCATCTAGGAAAAGCAATAATGATTAAGAGCCTGTATAGCCTCATGAAGAAAAGATCATGCCAGACTAACCTTGTTTCCAGTTTGGGGTTTGTTTTTTTTTTTTGGGTAGGATCATTAGACTGGTAGATCAGAGAAATGCTATAGATATAGTTTACCTATATTTTAGCAAAGCATTTGACAGACTCTCATGTTATTTATTTGTGTGTGTGTGTGTGTGTGTGTTTTTAGTGAGGCAATTGGGGTTAAGTGACTTGCCCAGGGTCACACAGCTAGTAAATGTTAAGTGTCTGAGACCAGATTTGAACTTAGGTCGTCCCGACCCCAGGGCCAGTGCTCTATCCACTGCGCCATCTAGCTGCCCCAGTCTCATGTTATTTTTATGAAAAAGAAAGTGTGATAGTTAATGGTATAATTAAGTGGATTAATTCCTGACTGAATGGCCAGACCCAAAAAGTAGTCATTAATAGTTCAATGTCAGCTTGGAATGAGGTCTCCACTGGAATCCTCTAAGTTTCTGTGCTTGACTCCTTGCTGTTTAGAATTCTTTATTCATGACTTGAAGACATGCTGATCAAATATGCAGATAACATAAAGGTGGAAATGATAGGGGGTAGCTAGGTGGTGCAGTGGATAAAGCACCTTCCCTGGATTCAGGAGGACCCGAGTTCAAATCCGACCTCAGACACTTGACACTTACTAGCTGTGTGACCCTGGGCAAATCACTTAACCCCCATTGCCCCACAAAAACAAACAAAAAAAGAACAAAAGAAAAAAAAAGGAAATGATAACAAACACACTGGATGGATGACAGAGTCAGGATTCTTATTTCTTTATTTTACAGATTAGGAAACTGAGGCAAACAGAGCTCAGTGACTTGCCCAGGGTCACACAGCTAGGAAGTATCCAATGGATTTGAATTTAGGTCTTTCTGACTACAGGCCCAGGTTTCCATCCACTGAGCCAGAAAGAATGGGTATTATCCAAATTGTTCAATAGGAATCTAACATAGCTAGCTGGAAACAGCAAGGAAATCTGTCATTCTCAAAGCGCAGGAGAGTTGAGCTAAAACACAGGGTTGAATAGAAGTAGGCAGAGAAGCTTTGTGCATTCTTTTGGCTATTCCAGTGGGAAAAAAGCAGTTAGGAAGTACTATTAATCAAGTTTTGCTTGATACACAGATAAAATATCTGCTCTTGGTTAGCTCTGTTCATTTTGGTTCCTTTGGAAAGAGGTGGGAGGTGGAAGGCACTGATTGATTCAGGATACAGGGTGTGAATGATTGTAAGTTACAGTTTCATTCCACAGCCTAGACTGGAGTTTCATCAACATAGCACTGATCACAGCAACTCAGTAAGTCTTCTGGTAAAATGTGAAAGGAGTGTTACTGGCATTGGTGGTGGCCATTACCTACCCTGGATTCCTTGAAATATTAGCTTCAAGTCATAGGATCATTGCTACTCAAACTGGAGATCAGATGTGGCTATTGATATTTTGGTGCTATGAAATTACATTAATATATTCTCTATTTTAATTTTTCGTCAAGAACATGTATACACAGTATTTATAAACAGGGTTACTTGGAACTTCACTATTCTCTATACAGCAAATCCTGCCTAAAGCAGGTCTTCCTTAGATCTCAGTTCAAGGTCTTTTAGGTAGCAAAGTACCAAGATACTTTCATTATAAAGTAGTTTCACCTACAAGGTGATCTCACAGCAGGGACAATGTCATGGTGAGAGTTCATTGTATAATACAGATAGTTCAACCTGGTTTTCAGACCAATCAGTTTAACAATGTAGACTGTAAGGTTCTTCTCTTAGTTCTCATTTTGATTTTAGTTCAAGTGAAGTTTAGTGTAAAAAGAAAGTGAGGATGTAAATTGCCCTGGTAAAAGTAGGTCCTAGTTAAGAATCACCTTTGCGATACCTATTACTTCTTCACTTTCCAGATAGTCTCAGCAACCTTCTAAACTGACTTTGTAACAGAAGCCAAATATACAATGTCCTTAAAACTTAATAAATACTGAACCCCCGAACTGGGGTTCTACCTAAACACTCTGTGGGTATGGAGAGAAATAATAATAAAAACCCAACAACAATAGGGCAGCTAGGTGGAGCAGTGGTTAAAGCACTAGTGTGGATTCAGGAGGACCTGAGTTCAAATCCCGCCTCAGACACTTGACACTTACTAGCTGTGTGACCCTGGCCAAGCCACTTAACCCTCATTGCTCCGCAAAAACACCAAACCAAGACAGAACCCCCTACCCACCCAACAACAACAAAACAACAGCAGTAAACCTCATTCTATTTGTTTATTTTTCAAACTGTGAGAGGCAGTGAGGTTTTGTTTTTTTAGTGAGATAATTGGGGTTAAGTGACTTGCCCAGGGTCACACAGCTAGTTAAGTGTTAAATGTCTGAGGTCGGATTTGAACTCAGGTACTCCTGACTCCAGGGCTGGTGCTCTATCCATTGTGCCACCTAGCTGCCCTGGCAGTGAGGTTTTGTGAATAAATAAATGGGAGTGAAAAAGTATTTCTTAAATGCTACAGATAAATTACACCCAAATACAAAAGGCAGATAATTCCTGCCCTCAAGGAACTCATATTTGAATAGGGGAGTTAAGACCATATAGGGAGGAAAGTGGAAGTCAGGAAAGGATGTTTTGGTCTAGGAAATTATAGAGTCAGTGAATGGAACAATGGGTTAGTTGATTTACATGCCTTTCCCAGAAGCAAATATGCTCTTGATTTAATTATGCTTCCTGGAATAAGAGGTGGAAAGGAAGGAGTGGTACCTGGACAGCAGCTGGGACACTGAAGAGGATGACAAGGTGGCTGAGGTTAAGTAAGATTGATTTTGGAGCTAGCTAGATATATGGGGATCTCACCAATCAGGGCCCAGGCATAGTACTGGGAGTCAGGAAGACCTATATTGAACCCAGCCTCTGACACTTAATAGCTGTGTGACTATGGGAAAGTCTTAACCTGTATGAGTTTTAGGGGATTTATATAGCAAGTTAAAGATGGGTTTCAATCTGCCTCAATAAAGGGAATTACTAAACTAATGAAATCAAAGAGCCATTCATTCATTCATTCATTCATTCATTCATCCATCCATCCATCCATCCATTCATTCATCCATCCATCCATCCATTCATTCATTCATCCATTCACTTGTCTGTGTAGACATGCATGTATGTATGTGTGTATGTATCCATCCATCCTCCCATTCATCCATCCATCCATCCATCCATCCATCCATCCATCCATCCATCCATCCATCCATCCATGTATCTATCTGTGTATCTATCAATGTATCTATCTATATCTATGTAGCTATGCATACTTTTATGTATCTATATCCATGTATGTATGCATGTATGTATGTATCCATCCATCCTCCCATCCATCCATCCATCCATCCATCCATCCATCCATCCATCCATCCATCCATCCATCCATCCATGTATCTATCTGTGTATCTATCAATGTATCTATCTATATCTATGTAGCTATGCATACTTTTATGTATCTATATCCATGTACGTATGTATGTATGCATGTATGTATCTATCCATCCATCCATCTATCTATCTATTTCTTTATTTGCTAGGGCAACAGTCTATATTACAACAACATTGTAAAAATGAACAATTTTGATAGACTTAAAGAATTCTGGGGACAGCTAGGTAGTGCAGTGGATAGAGCACCAGCCCTGGAGTCAGGAGGACCTGAGTTCAAATGCGGCCTCAGACATTTAACACTTACTAGCTGTGTGACCCTGGGCAAGTCACTTAACCCCAATTGCCTCACTAAAAAAAAAAAAAAAGAATTCCAGTCAACACAATGATCAAGTGTAGTTCCAGAAGACTGATGATGAAGAATGCTACCCATCTCCTGAGAGAGAGGCAATGGACCCAAGATACAGAATGAGACACACACTTTTTAACATGGCCATTTGCTCGACTACGCACCCTTGCTACATGAGTTTTGTTCTTCTTTTTATTTTTCATTTGAGGAAGTGTAATGTTAAAAAAATAAATTCTGGTTGAGAATTTAAAAAACTAACAGAATGAATCATAAAAAGAAAACATGTGACAGATTGCTTCATATAACAGAAATTATAGCAGTTAAATATCATAATAATGTATTAAATGATGACTAAAGTATATTATACTGTATGATTTTATTTTCTGCTAATTACACCTATACTGATTACAATTCTGTGTACTTTGTGATCTATTGTCACTGGTCTCCTTGCTCTTTCTGGAATGAGATGTGCATTCCCTGACTGAATTTTTTCATTGGCCATCCCTTGTATCTAGAATTCTCTCCCTGCTCTTTTCTACCTCCTGGCTTTCTTCAAGTCTCAGCTAAAATCCCACCTTCCACAAGGATCCTTTCCTGGTCACCTTTAGTGTTAGTTCCTTTGCCCTGTCAATTATCTCCATTTCCATATATATCTTGTTTGTATGTAGTTCTTTGCACGTTGTCTCTCCCATTAGACTGTGACCTCCTTGAGAGAAGGGACTGTCTTTTGCCTTTCTCTGCATCCCCAGCCGTTAGCACAGTACCTGGTACATAGTAGGTTCTTAATAAATTCTGGGTGACTGACTAAGGTTTACAAGCTCCTTGATAGCAGACTAATAGGTGTTTAGTGGAAAGTTTTCCTTTCCCCCTTCATTCTGTGAGAGAAGAAAGGGGAAGGGAAAGAGGTAGCCATGTTTGGCTAACATAAACAAGCTTGCCAGATTAAAAGGGAAGGAATCCTTTAAGAACAATGGTAGGGGGAAATCAGGAAGCAGACACCCCTCAGCGCACTCCACCCCCTCTCCTTGCTTAGGTGTCCAGAAATGGGCAGATACTATGGATGATTAAGCAGGAGTAGTGGGGCAAACTGGAAGATCTTGAGGAAGAGGACCCAGGGAGGCAAAAGGAAGTAAGACAACTTTAGGACAATTCAGAGTGGAATGAAAGTACCTTAGAGGAGAAGGAGGAGTTTGGACCACACGAGGATAGCAGTTAACAATAATAGTAATTATAATAACAAGTAGCATTTACATAATGCCCACTATGTGCCAGATGCTTTACAATGATCTCATTTGATCCTCACAACAACCTAGGGAAGTGGGTGCTGTTATTATCCCCATTTTACCTTTGAGGAAACTGAGGCAAACAAGTTTAGGGAATTGCCTAAGGCTACACAGCTAATAAGCCTGAGACCAGGTCTTCCTGACTTTGGGCCCAATGCTACATCCACAGAGTCATTTAACTTTATTACTATTTACAAGGAAAGGCCAGGAATAGATGCCAATGGGGAACAGTCTTGTGTGTGTGGCCCCCATAGCCCTCAGACAACAGCAGCACAAAGTGGGATGGCTCCAGACAAGGAACCATGGAATGGTTTTTTAACTCTAGTGGAAGACCCAGCCCCTTCAGGGCTCAAAATTATAGAGTTTTATTTTTTAATTTTTTTAAATCATAAAAGTATTTTGTTATTTTCTAGTTATATAGAGAGATAGTTTTCAACATTTGTTTTTATAAGATTTCTAGTTTCCAATTTTTCTCCCTCCCCCTCCCTAAGACAGCAAGCAATATGATATAGGTTATATATGTACAATCACATTAAACAAATTTCTGCTTTTGTCATGCTGTGAAAGAAGAATGAGAGCAAAAGGGAAAATCCTCAAAAAAGAAACACACACGAAAAAGTAGAAATAGTATGGTTCAATCTGCTTCTAGATTCCACAGTTCTTTTTTTCTACATTTGGAGAGCATTTTCCATCATGAGTCCTTTGGAACTATCTTGGACCATTGTATTGCTGAGAAGAGTCAAGTCTATCATAGTTGTTCATCATACAATGTTGCTGTTACTGTGTACAATGTTCTCCTGGTTCTGCTCTTTTTACTCAGCATCAGTTCATGTAAGTCCTTCCAGGTTTCTCTGAAATGCACCTGCTCATCTTTCTTACAGCACAATAGTATTCTATTACAGTCATATACTACAACTTGTTCAACCATTCTCCAGTCAATGGGCATGCCCCCAATTTCCAATTCCTTGCCACCACAAAAAGAGCAACTATAAAATTTTTTTGTACATGTGGGTCCTTTTCCCTTTTTTATGATCTCTTTGGGAAAAATACTCAAAAGTGGTATTGCTGGGTCAAAGGGTATGCACAGCTTTATAGCCCTTTGGGCATAGTTCCAAGTTGCTCTCCAGAATGGTTAGATTACTTAGCATTTTAGACAAAGATGTCGGGCACCAATATGTGCTACCATCCAGGGTGCAAAAGAGTAGTTGGTTAGTCAGTGAACATTTATTAAACAACTGCTATGTGCCAGGCACTGTGCTAAGTGCTGGGATACAGAAAGAAGCAAAAGCCAGTCCCTGCCCTCAAGGAGCTCACAATCTAATGGAGTAGTATAGTTGTAGAGTAGTACTGTTGGGACCAGTGATATGAAAGTATTTTTTAAAATTGCCTCATAATGAAGGGAAGGGACACAGGCAACTTAAATCTAACTATGCTGTCCAGCAAGAAACTGAAGGGAGTCTTTAGATTTATTGGTCTTGGAACACATGAATCTTGGGCACTGTTGCCATACAAGTAGCCATATCAGTCAAACCAGTTTTCACAGGTTTATAGATATCTTGGCTCTGCAATAACCTCTTTAAATAAGGCACCTGGGGAGATAACCAGTGTCAGAGGAATACTTAATGCTGGTAAATGAGATAATATATGCAAAACACTTGGAAAACCTTAGAGTGTTATAGAAAAATCAGCATTTTAAAAAAAAGCTAAAAAGGCCAGGTGTGATGGTTGCCCACAATAAGACCATGGCTGTATCTCTGCTCTATGTAATTGCTCTCCCTCTGCCAAAGACCCTCTTAGTCTTTCTGTTTTGTCTTTTTGCAGGGCAATGAGGGTTAAATGACTTGCCCAGGGTCACATAGCTTGTAAGTGTCAAGTGTCTGAGGCCAGATTTGAACTCAGGTCCTCCTGAATCCAGGGCTGGTGATTTATCCACTGCACCACCTAGCTGCCCCCCCCCTTTAGTCTTTCTGCATCGACAGGTGATCCTGCTGCCTATGATGGCATGGTAGGAATGGCTTCTGCTGAGTGCATATGGGTTTGTTTTTTTCCCTGCCAGGCACCTGTGTCTCAGAACCCAAGTTATCACTGCTGTGCTGGCTGATGCCTTTCATTCAAGATCTGTCATCAGTGAGAATCTACAACTGCAGTTTGTGTGGAAGAACTAGGAGAACAAGACTGGTCAAGACACTTATAAGCATGTGAGTACAATCAGCTGAGTGTGACAAGTCATCTTGTACCTTGTTCAGACTTGAACTCTGTGTTTTTGGCCTACCTGGCATCCAGTTTTGGTTGATTTTCATATTTGACTCATATTTGACTCTTGAACTATGTTAATGAGCCAGATTAGGCCAGCTAGGTGGCGCAGTGGATAGAGCACGGGGTCTGGAGTCAGGAAGACTCATGTTAATGAGTTCAAATCTGGCTTTGGACATTTACTAGCTGTGTGACCCTGAGAAAGTCACTTAATCCTGTTTGTCTCAGTTTCTCACCTGTAAAATGAGCTGGAGTAGGAAATGGAAAACTACTCCAGTATCTTTGCCAAAAAAATCCCAAATGGTGTCACAAGGATTTGGACATGACAGAAAATGACTGGACAACAGCAAAGAAATTGGCCAGAAGCATTTTAAGCCTGGGCCTGTCTGAAAGAGCAAAAAATATGACTAATAGACCAGAGCTGTGATGGTCTTGTCTATCTTGGATATGGTAAGAGGGTCAGAACACAACCCTGATGAAAAACAGGACAGCCAAAAGATGTCTTGGGATGGAGGAGAGGCAACATAGGTGCCTGTGATGGAGGCAGAAGCAATATAGTAGAATAGCAGAGTTCACAAAGGGAGTGAGAAGCTAGAACAAGCAGCCTTGCTAAGGGAGTAGGGTATGGAAGTCACATATCAACAGAGGAAAGGGGATCAGGGAGAAAGACTAGAAAGCAACAAGGAACCACTGTGCTAAGTGAGGCCTGGAAGAGGGGCCAGGACCATCAAGCAATGAAACACGGAGTTACCCGGTGGAGGAACAAACCTGGACCTGGCTCTTTATTGGTCATAATGGGTCCTGTGAGGTTTGAAGGTCCAGCAAAAAGGGGTGGACTCTTTTCTTGTATAAGGGAGTCTTAATCCAGGGGTCATAGGTCTGTGAACTGGGATTGACCCTATAGTCTCTTGGTGAACCTGGAACCCATCAGAAAGAAGCATTGCTTGACTTGTTTTTTTCCCTGACATTGAAGAATGACTCAATATGGGATAACATTATAAGTAGGCAGTTTTATATGGACCCCTGAGGGAAGGGGGTACCACTGAAAAGGGAAGGAAGATTTCCTTACTTTTTGGGGGGTACAATTTGTATTCTTAATGAGTGTTATGCTGTGTTAAATAAAACTGGCTCCATATTTGAGATCTTAGCCTTGATACTTGAAAGGGAGTTGGAGGCACTCCTTTTTGGGGGGGCACCACCTGTCAAGATTTCCCATTGCTACCTGGGTGGGGGCAAAATGAGCCAGATTGCCAAAGTTCCCAGAATTTTCCTGGCTAGAGTCAAAAAGGGGGGAAAAAGAGCTTTTGAGGATTGTTAGAATTCTCCTCCTTTCCCCATCACAATTACACCCAGGTTCTCCTGTCAGGAGACATGCTCCGATGCCAAGGTTATGTATAATTTATCTTTTGGGCACTAAGCCTCATCACTGTTAACCTTTGAAATTCCAAATGAACTCTTGGAGGTTTAATACAAAACTCATGTAAAATACAGTGCCTTAATTTTAAGTGTCCAATCCACTTTAAAGCCCATTCCCCATTTTCCCCATTTGCTTTCTTAGCTATTTGATGAGGGTCATGAAATGAATTAGTCCTCCAAATGTTGAAGACTTGTGGATTTATGCCCACTTGGAAGCATTTCTTTTCCAGGAATGTCAAAGCTGGCCACCTTTTCGATGTTAATTTGTTTCTCCATCTGTCCCATACGTTCAGTGTAGACATGGGGAATGGATTTGAGCCTACTCAGCCTTTCCTTTTTCTCATTGCCATCCTGATTCCTGTATATGGGGCTTCCTCACACACGTATGTCTTGTCTGATACTAGGGATAAGGATAAACCTGCTTCCATGCCAAAGTTCTTTAATTAACGCAGAAACCCCTTTGGTCAAAAACCCCATGCTAGAGATCGCTACAACATCTGAACTCTGGGATCTCAAAAGGCATGCAATTTTCATAGGAAGTGGTTAAAAGCTCTGAGGCTGCACCAGTGCCCCCTGGCCCCACCCCACCATGCAGAACACCCTCTCTCACCCCTCCCCTCCAGTTAGCATAATTACAGCGTACCACTGGCCCCTGCTGGGATGGACAAATTGTGCCAGAGGTTAGCATTGAGTTAGCAGGCTTTGCCAGGGTGTAAGAGAGTCAACAGCCTGAGGAGGGGGGGGGGGAGGATGAGTCAGGGCATGGTCTGAATAAAAAGCCAGAGTTCAGGGAAACCACATATCAGATGTGGAAGCTCACTCAAGAATTCGAGGTCAGGAATTCAAACAAGCCAAGAAATCCCAGATCTGGAGGCTTGGCTCGCATTTTACAAGTGGCCCGCCCAGGATAGGAGCAGGAAACAACACAGGGAAGGAGCTTTGTGAACATTATTTGCTTCATGAAAGGATAATGCTCCTGGCATCAGTATTTATGGCTGGCAGGATGCTGACCATCTTCCTTTTCTCTTCCCTTCTCACACACTCAGCCCAAGGTGCTGCAGCTATGGGTTCTGACAGTAATCTTTAAAGACAGTCCACGAGGAGGATGCTTTTCTATTTTAACAAGGGGGTGGGGCTAACAGGAGCTTCGTCCTTATGTTACACTATTAATCACCTGTGTATATAAATGAGGACATTCAGTTTGGGGATCTGTGGTGTCACTTTGTGACTCAGATGAACCAGATTTAGGGACCTTAGGGATTGTTATGGGGGAAATTGATGGGGGTTTGGGAAAGGGGTTCTTAGGAATTCCTCCTTAAAGAATTACACCCTCTTGCACACAAATCCAATCAGAATAAAATAATAGTTTATTTAGGGTGCTAGGGAAAGGAAAACAAGAGAGTAATCCTTGGACTTCTCATGGGGAAAAGGCATGGCACAGAGGCATGGCTCTGAGATACCTATCTCCTCAAGCAAGAGACAGGCAGATACTTTTTTTTTTTTTTAGTGAGGCAATTGGGGTTAAGTGACTTGCCCAGGGTCACACAGCTAGTAAGTGTTTAGTGTCTGAGGCCGGATTTGAACTCAGGTACTCCTGACTCCAGGGCCAGTGCTCTATCCACTTCGCCACCTAGCTGCCCCGGGGCAGATACTTTTATAGAGGTCCGATGGTGGTCCAATGAGGTGATCGTCTGACTGTGTAAAGTTCCCCTATTGAGGGAGGACCATCACCCATGGGTGGTAGCTGTGGGAAGTTGGGTGAGGGATGACTCTGGATCTCTCAAGCCATCTCTCTGCTCCTCATGCCACAAAGGCAGCAGCCACACTTAATCTTATCTCCTTGAGGGGTGGGGGAGACTGGTTAGGTGTGTCTGTCCTTTGGTTTAGTTTCTCAAGGAGAAGGTTCTTTTGATTTACCCCACAAAACTTCTGGGGTACCCAGAGCCATTCAAATGAGGTAACCCAGGCCCATAACAGGGATGATGTGGTCCAATCTCCTGATTTTACAGATGAGGAAACTGAGGCTCTAAGAAATCAAATGTGGCCCAAATCTTCAATGCTTTCCTTTTGCCCCTAAGATAAAATTCACATTCCTTTACCAGGCATTTAAACCTCTCCATAATCGGGCTCTCACATACCTTTTCAATATTTTGAATATACTTTTCAACATATTTTTCAATATTTTTGCAACATTTCAGTACTTTTAAAATATTTTGTTGTTATTTCATGTTACTTCCTTTCATGTACTCTATTTAAGTTAAACTGGCCTACTAGCTCTTCTCTGTCCATGGTAGTATAGCCCATCTTCTTGCCTTTGCATAAGTAGTTCCCCATATCTAGAATACATCCTCACCTCCTTTCAACCTCACAGAATCTTTAATTTCCTTCTTTCTTTCTTTCTTTCTTTCTTTCTTTCTTTCTTTCTTTCTGGGGCAATTGGGGTTAAATGACTTGCCCAGGGTCACACAGCTAGTAAGTGTCAAGTGTCTGAGGTCGGATTTGAACTCAGGACCTCCTGACTCAGGAACAGTGCTCTATCCACTGCACCAACTAGCTGCCCCTTTTAATTTCTTTCAAACCATAGTTCAGGTACTACCTCCTGTATGAGGCCTCTTATGATCCCCATGGTTATTAATACTCTTTCCCACTTGTAATTCCTTTCTGTTACATTAAAATATCATTTACAGGGGGCAGCTAGGTGGCACAGTGGATAAAGCACCGACCCTGGATTCAGGAGGACCTGAGTTCAAATCCAGACTCAGACACGTGACACTTACTAGCTGTGTGACCTTGGGCAAGTCACTTAATCCTCATTGCCCTGCAAACAAAACAAAACAAAACAACAAAAAAAGTATCATTTGCTTCTTATTTACTTATATCTAAGTTATAGTCCCCCAGGATAATGTAAGCTTTTGAGGGTTAAGGACTGCTGCATTTTGTCTTTTTATCCCCAGGGCCTGAGCACAAAGATGTAGAATGAATATTCCTTGAATTACTCAAGATAATGTAGCTAGTAAATGTCAGGATTTGGATTTGAATGCCGTTCTTTTAACCCCAAATGCCACATTTTTTTTCTATTATACCGAGTTGGGCCCCTAAGAGCAATAGATGAAAAATCAATATCAGGTAGCTCTGAGGTATATGTCTATAATAGCCACTAACATTTATCCAGAGCCCATTATATGCAGAGCATTATGCTGTGCCCTGGGTGATACCATGATAAATAAGATATGGTTCCTGCTCTCATAGTGCTTCCAATATGATGGTTTTACTATTATTCTGGTACTTTCAGAGAAATACTTTCACAAATGATTACTAAGATGATGCTCATTAGTTGGACCTTGCATGACATACCAATTACCCAAGTTGAAATGTTAAGAAACTACTATGTTTTATTGCTGTAGTTTCTAGCAAAAACTGCTTATTTGTAGGCCAAGATTTCAAGACCAGACACAGACAGAGCAGGATTCAAAATACATTCTTTTTGGCCTTATATATTCTCAGGGAACTATGGATGAAGATAGTCAAGGCAAGTTTTGAGATACTGCCACATTTGTAATTCAACACAATTCCAACTGTTGGACGTGGAATGACCAAATGAACAATGAGATACTTGGCAAGTATTACTGTCCAGCTCCCTCTAACAATCTGCTTCAGGGTATCCTTAGTAGCCTGCTCCATCCTTTCAGTCTAACCATTTTCTAGGGGGTAATGACATGTGATGGTGATACCTTAGAAAGGATTCCTTCTGGTTAATACCTTGAATTCAACAGAGTCACATGTAGACTTGCCTGAAATAAAGGTCTAACAGTATATTTGTATATATGTAGTGCTTAGCACAGTGCCTGGCACATAGTTGGTACTTAATAAATGTTTATTGATTGATTAAAAAAAACTGCTGGCAAACTAAAATGGTAGCAGGGATTAGAAGTATTAGAAGTGGTGCTAGGAGCACTTGGAACTATTTTAAGAGAGTCTCTCACATTTAGTTTTCCTTCTGGAATATTCCTATTAAGTCAAAATGGATTCTTATCCAATGGAATTGTAACTAGGTATTTTTGAGCCAAGGGTAGGCATGAAAGAAATCCTCAGCTGAGGAGTGCAGGGGTGGGATAATGCTCCATGCTGAATAGACAAAGCCCTTAGGACACTAATAGAGGCTGCAGCTGGGGAGGAACCGGGAAGAAGCTCAGTCCAACATACTGAAAGATTCCAAGTACTGTAGAACACCAGGATATAGCCTCAGTTGCCCCTCCATAGTAATAGCTCTGTTGACCAAGATCACTTGGTTATTTCTCATGGAAGGAAGGAAGGGAGGGAGGAAGGAAGGAAGGAAGGAAGGAAGGAAGGAAGGAAGGAAGAAAAGAAGGAAAAAAGGATGGAAAGAAACATTTATCAAGTACTTATTATGTGCCAGGCATCAGTGCTAAGTGCACTCATATAACTTAATCCTCCCAACAACCGTGGGAGGTAGGTACTATTATTATCACCTTCATTTTGCTGGTGAGGAAATCGAGGCAGAGAGAGGTGATTTGAATGACTTAAGTGACTTGCCCAGGTCACACAGCTTGTAACTGTATGAGGTTGGGTTTGAATGCAGGCTTTCTTGACTCCAGACCCAGCACTCTACCCATTGTAACAACTAGCTTCTGATATTCCTTTAGTAATAGGGTACTTTTGAGTACTTTATTGAATTATGTGAAGTAACATGGCAGAAGGAAGTGGTGTGATGTAGAGGAAAGAGAAGCTTAGATGGTGCATTCATTGAATTTGCAGGTGACACAAAGCTTGGAAGGACAGCTAGTATAGCATATGACAAAGTTGGGTTCAAAAAAATCTTGGCTGACTCAAGAATTAAGATAACTCTAATATGGTGAAATTCAATAGAGATAAATATTAAATTTTGAACTCAGACCTGAAAAACTAACTTTATAACCATGAAATGGGGAAACATGGTTAGACAACAAAAGTTCTGCAGGCTTTAGTGGCTAGGAAGCTTAATATGACATGAGACAGTATTGGGATGGAGAAGACAAATCAGATGATATGCTCTTAGACTGCATTAAGAGGACCTAGCTCGGGGGCAGCTAGGTGGCGCAGTGGATAGAGCACTGGCCCTGGATTCAGGAGGACCTGAGTTCAAATCCGGCCTCAGACACTTAATACTTACTAGCTGTGTGACCCTGGGCAAGTCACTTAACCCCAATTGCCTCACTAAAAAAAAAAAAAAAAAAAGAGGATCTAGCTCCTATGCACCTCATGTAGAGTTTGTTGTGTTCAGGTCTAGGCACTATGGACTTATTCTGGGGATGGAAGTATGGTTCAATATTTGTGTAACAGGACTTTGGCACATGCCTAGACCATTTAAGATGGAGGCACTCATATAAGCGACATAAACTATATGCTTCTGGGAAAAGAAACTTGTGTTGGGAACTGCCAGGATCTTTATATCTACTTGACTGAGGCATAGTGGCTCTGCTCTCTCTTTTGAGCAGCATACAGAGGTGAAGGTCTCATTCACCCACAGCAAGGATACAATGCATTAAGCTGGGATTGAGGGTAACCTGAAGCATCACCTTCCTCTTTCCTTAGGGTCTGTGGCTCAAGAAAATGGGCTTGAGGTTTAGGTCTCTTTTTTTTAGTTCTAGATACATGGAATGGGGTCCTGGACCTGGGAGCTTGAGCTGTGGTAACCTTGGAGCCCAATATTCCAGTCCCCATCTTCTTTTTTTTTTTTTAATTACATATAAGGTATTTTATTTTTTCCGTTACATGTAAAGATAGTTCTCAACTTTTGTTTATACAAGCTTTACAATTTCAGATTTTTCTCCCTCCCCTCCCTCCCCCCTCCCCTAGATAGCAGGTAGTCTGATATAGGTTATATCTAGATATCTATATACATATACATATATATATATATACACACACACATATATATATACACATAATAACATTAATCCTATTTCTGCATTAATCCTGTTATAAGAGAAAAAATCAGAGCAGTAATGCAAAACCTCAAAATAGAAAAAAAACCAATAGCACCCAAAACAAAAGAAATAGTATGGTTCAATCGGCATCTATACTCCACAGTTCTTTTTTTTTCTTGGATTTGGAGATCCTCTTCTATCATGAGTTCCCTGGAACTCTTCTGTACCATTACATTGGTGAGAAGAATATAGTCCATCACAGTAGGTCAACACTCAATGTTGATGATACTGTGTACAATGTTCTTCTGGTTCTGCTCATCTCACTCATCATCAGCTCACGTAAGACCCTCCAGGTTTCTCTGAACCCCTCCTGCTCATCATTTCTTACAGCACAATAGTATTCCATTGTATTCATATACCACAACTTGTCCAGCCATTCCCCAGTTGATGGGCACCCCCTCAACTTCTAATTCCTTGCTACCGCGTAAAGAACAGCTATAAATATTTTTGTACATGTGGGTCCCTTTCCCCCTTCCATGATCTCTTTGGGAAAAAGACCCAAAAGTGGTATTGCTGGGTCAAAGGGTATGCACAGCTTTATCGCCCTTTGGGCATAATTCCAAATTGCTCTCCAGAATGGTTGGATCAGTTCACAGCTCCACCAACAATGCATTAGTGTTCCAATTTTCCCACAGCTTCTCCAACATTTATTATCTTCTTTTTTTGTCATTTTAGCCAATCTGATAGGTGTCAGGTGGTACCTCAGAGTTGTTTTAATTTGCATCTCTCTAATCATTAGAGATTTAGAGCATTTTTTCATATGGGAATAGATAGCTTTGGATTCTTCATCAGAAAACTGCCTGTTCATATCCTTTGACCATTTCTCAATTGGGGAATCAGTCCCCATCTTCTTAAACTGTGGGTTGTGACCCCATATGTATAACTGAAGGTGGGGTTGTGAAAAATTTGGCAACATTAAAAGGTTATGTATAGGCGCAGCTAGGTGGCGCAGTGGTAAAGCACCGGCCCTGGATTCAGGAGTACCTGAGTTCAAATCTAGCCTTGGACACTTGACACTTGCTGGCTGTGTGACCCTGGGCAAGTCACTTAACCCTCATTGCCCTGCAAAAAACCCCAAAAAACCAACCAAACAAATAAAAAAAAACCCCAAAAAACCAAAAAACCAAAAACAAACAAAAAAAAGGTTATGTATACCTATTTTATATACCTATATATCCGAGTTGGTAAAAATTTCTCCAGTGAAAAGGGATCGTGAGTGGAAAAAGTTTAAGAAGCCCTCTTCTAGTCCATATGTTGCAACCACCCCAGCAGAGAAGCCCTGAGAAGCCCTGGTATGAGAGACAAGGCCAGAGAAGCTTTGGGCTTGGAACTTGGTGGGACCAATTCTACTTAGGAACTGAGCTAAACTGTGAACCTAATCCCTCTCCCCTTCCCAGAGACCATAAGTGGAATAAGGGGAAATTATGTCTCCCTGGCGTTAGACAGAAATGTCTGTATATTTGTTGCCATGCCTTTGAAGTAAATATTCCTTTGTGAAAAGCTCATCTGACTGTTAAGTGGTTAAGTGGTACTGGGGTATTTCAACCTAAAATTGGAGCAACACAGTTGGTAGGGATTTGAGTCAATGGAAGAAAGGAAAAACGCCCCAACCCTCTAAGGGTACTCAAGAACCTGGGAGAAGGGTGAAATGTAATGGCCTGACCTTTAGGCAGTACAGACCAGTGTAATTATTGTTATTTTAGGAAAATAATCAGCATGATTAATCATATTAAAAACAAACATATACCCAGCCATATGATTATCTCAATAGATGCAGAAAAAGTCTTTGAAAAATATAGAGCAAATATTTATGCAAAAAGCCCTAGAGAATATAGACATGGGGGAATCTTTCATAAAACATTTAAAATTCCATCTAAAACTAAATGCAAGCATCATATACAATGGGAATATACTGGAAGCTTTCCAAATAAAATAAGGCAAGGATTACCCCTGTTCTCCACTATTATTTGATATAACTCTAGAAACACTAGTAATAGCAATAAGAAAAGAGAAATAAAAGGCATAAAGAATAGCAGAGAAGATAGAATTTCCCCTATTTGCTGATGACAATATGGTTACTTAGAAAATCCTAGGGAATCAGCAAAGAAACTAATTGAGACAACTAACAGCTGCCCAGAGTTGCAGGGTACAAAATAAATCCACAAAATCAATTACATTTCTATGATAATAAAACCTAAGAAATACTAATAGAAAGGGAAGTTTTAAAAAATAACTACAAAACATATAAAACATCTGGGAGTCAGTCCATCAAAGCACACACAATACTTGTATATATTCAATTACAAAATATTCCCTAAAGAAATAATGAACAATTTAAATAGCTAGAGGAACATTTATGTTCATAGGTGGGCCATGCTAATGTAATAAAAACAATATTCCCAAAGATGATTTGTAATTTTAATATTATAGCAATCAAATTACCAATGGGAAATTTTACAGTGCTAGACAAAATAATAACAAAATTCATTTGGAGGATTAAAATATCTAGAATACAAGGGAAATAATGCAAAAAGGCAAAAAATCAAGAGGGAGTAGCCCTTCCAAACCTCAAATGATATTATAAACTGCAGTCATCAAGACCATTTGTTACTGGTTCAAAAAAAGAAAAGTAGCCCAATGGAATAAAATAGAAAAGGGAGAATCAGAAATAAGGGAAGTTAATAATCCAAGATTCAATAAACTCCAAAACATAAATTATTTGGGGAAGAAGTACTTATTTGATAAGAATTTCTTGGAAAGCTATAAATCAGTCTGGCAGAAATTTGGTTTAGCTCAACCTCTGACACCAAAATCTTCAATAAATTAAAAATAGATATGTAATCTGAATATTAAAAATCAGATCATAAAGGCAACTAGAGGAAGAGTACATCATATGACTTTCATAGTTATGGGTAGGAGACATATTCTTGAGCAAGGATTGAGGCAATGACAAAAGATAAAATAGATAATTTTAATTATGTGAAATTGAAAAGCTTTCATATGAATAAAAGTTATGCATTTCAGATAAGAAGGAAGACATAGACTAGGAAAAATATTTGTATCAAATATCTCTGATAAGAGTTTAGTACCCAAAACATTTGGACAACAAACAGAAATAGATCAAAATGATGACAAAATATACATGTGGTCAAAGGATATGAACAAACAATTCTCAAAAGAATTGTAAACTATTAACAAACACATGGAAAAAATGTTACAGATCACTAATAATAAGAGAAATGTAAATCAAAATTACACTGAGGTTTTGCCCAAGACCTAGCAAATTGACAAAGATGATAAAAAATGATACTAGAATAACGGTAAATTGAGGAAGAAGCAAGCACTAGTAAGAGTATGGAGAGTGGTCAAGGCTGGAAATATATTATTTAGGAATTATTTGGAAAGAAGTGGTAGTTGAATTAGTAGGAGCAAATGAGTTGGCCAAAGGAGAGAATGTAAGAAAGGAAAGAAAAGAGGGTCAAAGGAATAACCTTGGGGGGCACTCACTTTATAGAGTCAGGAAGAGACAGGGAATCATCAAAAGAAATAAAAGGAGCATATAGAGAGGAACAGGGAGATTCAGCAGCACACATTCACTGAAGTTGAGGAAAAGGAGAGTATCCATGAATAGAGAAAGGGCAAAGAGGATGAGGAAGCCATTCAAGGCATCTACCTGCGGTTGCTTATCATGCCTCTCAAACTTGAGTCTTCATCTCAACTGAATTTGCCTTGTTCCTAGGCAAAAGGACCATTAGTTAAAGCTTTGGTTAGGTCCAAATAGAATCTTAAATCCTTAGAGAACATACTGGGAAATCTTGACAAATGCTTGCTCTCATACTGTTCCACTGTTATGATCACCTTGGACACTGATTCCATGTGGAATCCATCGGTCCTTCTTAAGAGGCTTTGGTGTTTTCCCCTTGCAACTATGGGTGATAGCTTGTCTATTAGGGAACCATATTATATACCCACAAGGAAGTTTCCAGCTGAGTATCAGTATCTGGTATCAGTATTTCAGTATCAGCTGAGCAGTTGTCATTGTAATCTTGAAGAATGAATGGTTGTGCTTTGACAATATTGGCAATAGGCTTTATGAGAAAATACATGGAAGACATTACAATCAGTCATTAAGGGAACATACCAGAGTCAATATATATCTTGTACTCATTGTTAGTAATGAATGCTACTGTATTCATATTGCAATATCCTGAGGCATTTTGACATTGACTTTATGAATATAGAGCTTTACTGTCATGTGAATGAATAACACCACCTGATTCCAGATAACATGAACTGCTATGTTAGTTTCTTTGCTTCATACTGATGGGTTTTTAAATAGTATTTTCTTCTTAGATTGGCCCTTCTTTTTGCAGAATCTATACTTAATAGTCAGGATGCAGTCTATGTAATGTCCTATAAATTGAATATGAGTATCTTTGAAGCAATTTGCAGATGTTGTGATGCATGTATTTCCCATGTTCTGTTTCCTTTGCCCATAAGATCTATGGTGTATATATTTATGTGACAGTTAAATGTTGTAATGTCTCTGGATAGTTTTTTTTTTAAAGGAAGAATTTATGTATCTGAAAGAGAAAGAATGAGAAAGAACATAAAAGGACTAATTTGATAAACAAATCCATTAAGAAATATTTCATTTAGCAAACATTAGGCAACTATTATGTGAACACCATGTTTGGAACTGAGAAAGATGAATTCATAAGTAAAATGTAATTCTTTGTCTTTAAGATAAAGTCTAGTAAGGGGAGGGAATATTGATAGAAGAAATAATTATTGCATAAAATAGAAAGGAATAAATGAATTAGAAAAGGCAATAAATAAGTGTTTGAAGGATTCTGGGTTTTAAGTAGAATGAGACAAAATGGGGCTTTGCCACAGGTCACTCAAATATAGGGTAGTATGCTTTCCTCCAAGAGCATTCTGTATTCTTTGGTACTCTATAAGCAAACACTATAACATGTTATACCTCTCAGCAGGCTTCCACCACCCCCTGGCTCTTTTTGCCATGATATCCATCTGTTGGGGCCCACATCCTATTCCAACTGCCACAGGGACAAAAGATGGATTCTGGAAAATGGTTTACCCTCCTAGTGTAGATCTCATTTGAAACTTAAAACAACTCTGTGAGGTAGATACTACTGGTATCACATCTTCATTTTACACATGAAGAAACAGGTTCAGAGGGTTAAAGTAGTGTTCCTTGATCACACAATGAATGAGTATCCAAGGCAGAATTTGAACCTGGGTCTTTTTGACTGACAATCTAGCATCCTGTCCATTAAAGTCTCACTAAGGACATAAAAGTAAAAGAGAACAACCACATACCCATATAGTAGTCATAAAAACATTAGGTGTCCAGGGGAGTGAGAGATCAATTAGGCTCCATCTAAGCTTGCAAAATCCTTTGCATTTATTGAATTCTTTGTTAAACAAGTCAATGGGAGGTTGAATGTGCTGATCTAATGCCAATGTTTGGGGTCCCTTGGCAATTCAACAAACATCTATCCTAGGTGACTTAGTAGATAGAGTACTGGAACTGGAATCAGAGACTTTTCTTCCTGAGTTAAATCTGGCTTCAGACACTTACTAGGTGTATGACTCTGGGCAAGTCATTTAACCCTATTTGCCTCAGTTTCCTCATCTGTAAAATGAGCTGGGGAAGGACATGGCAAAGTACTCTAGTATCTTTGTCAAGAAAACCCTAAATAGGCTCATGAAGACCCAGATGTGACTGAAACAACTGAACAACACCACTCTGTAAGCTACTGTCCTAGGTGCTGAGAAGATAAGGACAAAATAAGTGAGTATCCTCAAGGAGTTTGTATTTTATTGGGTATATAACATAAAGAGAAAAGTAAATAAGGGTAAATTGAGGAAGAATCAAGCACTAATAGCCAGAGCCATAACTAGGAATCCCAGAATCTTAAGACAGATTTCATTCATGAGATCACAGGGTCATAGATTTAAAGGTAGAAGGGACCTCAGAGGTCAAGTCCAACTGTTTTTTTTTTGGGGGGGGGGCAATGAGGGTTAAGTGACTTGCCCAGGGTCACTCAGCTGTAAGTGTCAAGTGTTTGAGGCCAGATTTGAACTCAGGTCCTCCTGAATTCAGGACTGCTGCTTTATCCATTATGCCACCTAGCTGCCCCCCCTCAACTTGTTTTATAGATAAGGAAACTGAGGGTGAGAGAGGTTAAGTGACTTGTCCAGTCTCAAACAATTAGAAAGTGTCTGAGGCTGGATGTGAACTCAGGTCTTCTTACCTCCATGTCCAATGCACTATTCACTGTGCCAGCTAGTGGCACAAATAACAGTGTAGTCTTGTCAAGAGAGGGGGTGGCCTCCTCCCCAGATTAAGCATGGGAATGATGGTTAGTGCCGGAAAGAAACCTACCTTTTGGGGGCCAAAGTGGGTGCCACTCTCAATCCCAGAGGTCAGTGTCCTAGGGGGCAAAGTCCTATTTGTCATGCATCAATCCTAACTCTGTTAATGAGAAGGAGGTAAGGAAGGGGATGGGGAGCAGGTAAGGCTTTGCATAGGCTGTGACATCTTAGTGGATTCTTGAAGGAAGTAAAATATCCTTTTTTTCCTCTTTTCTTTTCTTTTCTTTTTTTTTTTTTGGTAAGGCTATTGGGGTTAAGTGACTTGCCCAGCATTACACCAAAGTATTCTTTTAAAAGATTTTATTGTTATTATTATGAACCAGATAAACATTTACATATACAAAGACGGGGGGGGGGGGGGAGGGGAGGGGAGGGAAGAGGATTGCACATGAATAAAGGAATTTCTGTGGAATACAGAAACCAAGAATTCTAAGAGATGGAGGTGAGGAGGAGGTACATTCTAGAAATGGAGGATGGCTTGTATAAAGGCATAGAGTTGGGATATCAAATACTGATTTTGGGGAAGCAGCCAGGATACCAGTCTGGCTGAAATAGAGAGTGTATGAAATTGAGTTATGTAAGATAAAGTTGGAAAACTAGGTTGTAGCCAGACTGCGGAAAGCTTTAAGTGCCAGACTAAGAAGTTTGTGTTTTATCTTAGAAATAATAGGGAACCCGGACAGCTAGGTGGTGCAGTGGGTAAAGCACCAGCCCTGGATTCAGGAGGACCTGAGTTCAAATGTGACCTCAAACACTTGACACTTACTAGCTATGTGACCCTGGGCAAGTCACTTAACCCTCATTGCCCCACAAAAAAAAAGAAAGAAAGAAAGAAAGGAAGGAAGGAAGGAAGGAAGAAAGAAAGAAAGAAAGAAAGAAAAAAGAAATAATAGGGAACCATTGAAGATTTTTGAGCCACAAAGTGACGTGGTCAGATAAATATGTATCTTAAGAACAACAACTGGGTTACTGGCTAAAGGATGGATTGCTGAAGAGTCTGGATGCAGGGAAAACATTTCAAAAGAAATCCATGGGAATCTCTCCTTGCCTTTCTCTAGTCTCAACCCCCCCCCCACTCCATCTTATTTATTTATGAATGAAACCCACCTGCCCAATTCCAGGGACTGATGCCTAAATTTAGTGCAGAAAGACAATGATCTCATTTATTTTTCTAGTTCCTTCTCAAGTGCAATTCATTTTTAGTAGCTGTAATTTGCATTTTAATGCTTTCCTATGTGTGTATGCGTTTATACATATAGATAGATATAATTTCAGATTATAAATAGAAAAGAAAAGCCTCCTTATATAAAGTTTTGCGTTGATTACCAATGTTAGAGTTGTTGGTACATTTTTGTGAAGCCCCTAGCTTCAAATGTTCTTGATCCAAAAGCTGGAAAATAGAAAATCATAATTGATTTTATTTATTTTCATTGATTTTATTTTATTTAAATTATAATTGATTTTAAAAGAGACTTCTTAGGCTCCATGGGTCCCTGCTGACCCTCTGAACAGCTCTGTCTGCTTGATTTTTCCTTCTGTCTTCTCTGGGTCATCCAAGTGTTCGGTTTGCTTACTATTTAGTGGGCATTCATACTATGCTATATGCAATACAGAAAATACAGATGTGGTCTTTGATCTTTATAATTTCGTTGTCTGGGAGACAATGCATATGGAAAGGCAGTTGGGAAAATGAAAAGAGAAAAAATGGGCAGAGGAAAACAGAAACACAGGCAAGCAGGGCAGCTTCAAAAGTTACATGTTAAATTCTTTATACACTTGGGGTGGGGGGAGGTGTGAGGGAACAAGCATTTATTAAGCTCCTGCTATGTACTGAGCACTGTGTTAAGCACTTTAAAAATATTATTGTATTTGGTCCTTCAATGAAAATCGAACTGTATATGATAACAGATTTGTAGTTTCATATAGACTGCTTTTTATAGGGAATACTAGTTTAAAAGTGGATAGTTCAAGTATTAAGGATGGAGCCAATAGGATCAGGATCCCATGGACAGGGAGGGATTTGATGCTCCCCACAAACCATAGCACCCAAAGGAGTAAATGGGGATCTGAAGAATGAAGTCAAGTTTGTCTAAAAAACTATTTTGTATTATCTTTCATATCTCTAAAACCTCAGAGGAGGTCCTGAACCCCCTGGCAAATTGAGAAACCAAGATTTGGGACCAATAGGACAGGAGAACAATAGACATGCATTAAATATCCTTATTTAACTGGTCTCTCTTAGTAAAGGTGTTTTTTGATGTGAACTGAAGGGCAGATATAGAAACATCCATTTGACACTGATACTTTGGCAATCTCTTTTCTCCCCTTAGTCAGCTCCGGGAAACCCTAGTAGGTCCTGGATGAGGTAGGATCACAAGAGAGCATGGATTTAGGAAAGGAGGTGAAACTTGAGAGATAGCAGCGCTATGAATAGGGTGGGGCAACCAGGGCTTTCCCTCAGGGGACCAATATTTTAACAGCACTTGGAATCCTTCTGCAGAAACAATAATATCATAGGATCAGAGATTTACATCTGGAAAGGACTCCAAAAGCCATCTGGTCTAACCTAATTTTGTAGATGTGCAAAATGAAGGCCAGGAAGGCTATGGCTTGTCCATCGTTACATAGTTAGAAAGCATCAGGGACAAGATTTGAACTCCTATTCTCAGACTTCAAGAGTTCGTGTTTGTTCCGTTCTATCCCAATGCCTCAACTGAAGTTAGTAGCTAGATAGGAAGACAACAGAGAGCTACCATATGGCTGACTTTCTTCCCCAATTATTATGCCCCAGATGAGTTCCTCCATAACTCAGCCAGAACTGGCACCCCTGCAATGCACCAGTCAGCAAGCTCTTGGTTTTGCCATGATATGTGTGTGATTTGAGGGTACGTTTCAGGCTGAAGAAGGTTCTCCCTACTTTTGTTGCCCCTGGTGCAAAACACTTAAGTTACAACTCTGATGGAAAATATGCTCCCTACTGATCTTGTAACCTATTAAAAACCAAACCAAACAAAGAAAATTTCTATTGGACATCCTTGTGTGGAACTAAAGGAAGATAGTCATGGATGCATGCACGTGTAGCTAAGCCTTTTTGCATTTAGTATTAGCTGTAATAGAAATCTTTGATTGAATGTCTCCTAGAGAGAAGGGTCTAAGTATATGGGAAGCTGTGGTATTCTTGGAAACCTTGTTCTGGTTCCTATCCCATAGCAATGGGAACCACTAGCTTCAAAAAATTCCCACAACTGAGAAAAAAATATATTCTAGGAATTTTGCCCCCTAGGGAGGGTAATTTCATATTTAGTAATACTAAAAGTAACACAAAAATAGAAAATTGAATGATTCACAGAGTAAAAAAAATCATAGCTCTTCTCAGTCTTGTTCAGGCAAAGACCATGGAGAAATTATTTTATGGCTCTTTTATAAAAAGGTTTTCATGAACCACAGTGAAAAAATTCTGACTATTTGCCACAGGGGCAGAATTTGCCATATGCACACACCAGCTTAAAGAGAGGGTTTGAGGGGCTCAAACTAACCCTTGTTGGGTATGGGAAGTGAAATTTAATCTCTGACCTCTTGTCTCATTGTGCAGCCAATGATCCAAATACACTGACCTAAAATTTCCACGGCGGTGTGATTTGTTGGCCGCCCTGGACTCTCTCCATTGTTACTGCAGCTGTCGTTGCGGGGGAAGGGGCTCTCTGGAGTTCAGACTTTTAGAGCCGAAAGAGGCGAAAACAGCTCAAAGAGTTGATTATGTGTGGACTGCTGACAGAGCTTTAGCATTCTATAGTCACTAGCTCTGAAATACTTGTAAGCTCCATGATTTCAAGGGAATTTTCTTTTGAGAGCACAAAGCACTCTCACCCAGAGTGTGAGCTATTGGGCAGAATACTTAACTACACAGCTGTCAGTCATCGTTTTCCCCCTTGATTGACAAATGTCCACGATGTGCTGTGGAAGGTATAAAAGAAATATAAGAAAGGGTCCCTGCCCTCAAGGAATTTACAATCTACTTCCCAGACGTAATTAGAGAATTATAAAAAACATCCTAGTGTGATTTCCAATGCCACCTTCACTTCTATTGTGCTTATTTGATTATCACAACAACTCCAGGGGATAGGCTGGACAAATGGTGCAATCTTTTAGATATGGTGATTTGCACAAGATAAGACAACAATTAAGGGGAGAAAGGGGGAATTTAGCCTAGGGTCTTCTAATCTAAACTGCTGCCCTGGAGCAGGGCCCTGTGGAAGTGGAGCACACTTAAAAGCCTCAAGGAACCAATTTGAGCCTGCCTCCACCTCAGCTCAGCTTCCTGGCTTGATTACCTGGTGAATGGTTTCTAGATTACTCATTCCCAGCAGCACTTTCACACCTTGACTTCCTCTAGTACTTGCCCATATTGACACCTTTTGGCAAAAGACCTCAGCTTTGAACCAGACCCTGCTCAGACTCTTAGCAACGACCACCTACCAACCTCTGTCTACCACTCCACCCCTTGTCACACAGCCATATATAGTTTAGAGACTCCCAACCTTTTCAAGCAGGAGGATCACCATTTAGCATCAAAATGTTTTGCAGGCCTCCACAGGATACTACCTGTTGGTCTAATGCCCTTTGATCAAATACACAGAGACAAGCTACTATGAATGAATGTTTTCTTAACTACCCATAATATCTACATTAGAAAAAATGAATGTGGATAATAAGGAATACATTATTTGACTTATAGAATGTTTATCTGTCTATATATTTATGGATTCATGTGGGTTTGGGAAGCCCTTGCAATAACACCAAAGTGCCATTCCAGTATCTTTGGTCCACAGATTAGGATCTGCTGATTTAGCACTGTGATACAGAACATACATGCTGGGCAGCTGGGTAGTGCAGTGGATAAAACACTGGCCCTGGATTCAGGAGGACCTGAGTTCAAATCTGACCTCAGACACTTGACATTTACTAGCTGTGTGACCCTGGGCAAATCACTTAACCCCCATTGCCCAGCAAAACAAACAAACAAATGAATAAATAAAAATACAGAACATACAGTTTTTCATAAATGTCTTCTGATTGATTCAATTCTCTCCAACCAGAACAAAAAGGAGTTGTCAAGAATCTTTCTTCCATTTGCGAAAGTTTGGTAACTCCTGTTTGGGGGTGAGGAGAAGGGGATATAAAAATAAATGTCAAGGGGCAGCTAGGTGGCACAGTGGATAAAGCACTGGCCCTGGATTCAGGAGTACCTGAGTTCAAATCTGGCTTCAGACACTTGACACTTACTAGCTGTGTGACCCTGGGCAAGTCACAAGTCATTGCCCCGCAAAAAAAAAAAAGTCTGTGAATTGAAAAGTTTTAATTTAAAAACAAAATTATTCATTTAACCAGGATGAATTTACTTGAGAAAAATGGACCTTCTCCCTACTCTCCCTCATGCAATGAGTCTTGTTTACTTCTTTCATAATCAGTCTTGGATCTGGCCATTACTTTCCAGTCCCTGTGCCATCTCTGTTATCTCCTGCCCGGATTATCTCAACAAGTTTTTTTTTTTTGTTTTTTTTTTTTTGAGCAATGAGGGTTAAGTGACATGCCCAGGGTTACACAGCTAATGTTTGTCAAATGTCTGAGGCTGGATTTGAACTCAGGTCCTCCTGAATCAAGGGCCAGTGCTTTTATCCACTGTTCCAACTAGCTGCCCCACAACAGTCTCTCTCTCTCTCTTTTTTTTTTTTTTTTGGGCAGGGCAATGAGGGTTAAGTGACTTGCCCAGGGTCACACAGCTAGTAAGTGTCAAGTGTTTGAGGTCACATTTTAATTCAGGTCCTCCTGAATCCAGGGCTGGTGCTTTATCCACTGTGCCACCTAGCTGCCTCTCCCCCAACAGACTCTTAACTGGACTTTTTGTCTCTGGACTGTCCCCATCTCCATTTTATTTTGCATATTCCTGCCTAACTGAACTTTCTCCAGGAAACACAGTGATTTTTTTTTGTCTGGTGGGAAGTTGGCTCTTTCCAGTCTTCACCACCCATCTCAGCCTCCATGGATTTGCATGGAACATTAGGGGTGTAACAGGGATGGGGAATTGAGAAGGGTCTCCACACTAAAGCTTCTTTGCATTTTTAAAAGTGGAACTCCCGAGGTGATTTGCCCAGATTGTTGACATGATAAGTATTAAAAGGAATTTCCTGGCCATAACTCAGATAAGGGATAAAGAAAGTCCAGAAGACAGAAGAATCAGTTCAAAAGACAAAGACATTTAAAGTCTTATTTAGCTAGCTGGCTGGAGTTTACATAAAAATAGAGCCAAACCCTCCCTGAGAGACTCCTGCTCTCAGTCAGGAAGAACTTTTAAACAGGAGAGGCTAGACCTCTTTAACCTCTTGCCTGGAGGTAACAAACCTCAAAGCCCAGGTCCTTAGGGAGTCAGAGGAGAGGCTTCCGTCAATTCTAGGTTAAGGGTCTCTGCCCTTGTTGAAAGGGAACAGCAGCTCTTCAGCCTAGAAGAGCATTGTAAAGGATTTTTTTTTTCTCCTCTCCACCCCCACCAAGGGCATGCTGGGGAGGGGTGTGGAGGAGTAGGTATAAGGTTCTCAAAAAAGAAGGAAGGAAGGAAGAAGAGAAGAAAGGAGGGAGGGATGAAGGAAGTGTAAAGAAAAAGGGTCATTGAAGTATCTTTTTTTAATGCCCAGAAGAGCCAGACATAATGGTGCATGCCTGTGGTAGCTGCCACTGGGGAGGCTGAGGCTAGCAGTGAGTCTGGGAATTCCACTAAAGTTGATCAGGTGTCTGCACTAAGTCTGGTACCAAATGGTGAGTCCCTGAGCTGGGCGGTGGTATAGCCTGCCATAGGAGTGGTAAACCATCTCAGGCTGGACACAGAACAACTTAGAGTTTCTGTGCCAATCAGCAGCGGCTACAACACTTCCAGCCAGGACAAGATAGGGGATCCAGTCTCAGAAAACAAAAACACAAAATTGCTCAGAAATGTACGGAAGGAAGGTCAGAAGGAATCACAGACAAGCAGGACAGTTTTGAAAGTTACATGTTGAATTTATCCTATGCTTAAAAAGAAAAGCAAACTATGTAAGAGACTTCCAGTTTCATGTACAATTCTCTTCTATCCATATATATGTGTGTATAATATATGTGTATATATGTATGTGTATCTACACATCTATACATACATACATGCATATATATATATATATATATATATATGGAGATACTAATTTTATTTGGTTTTAGTTCAGTATAACACAAACATACATTTGAGCACTATAACACTCTAACTGAAAGAGTTCAGTAACACTTAGCCAAGCCAGAGAGATTGGAGATAGGAGAGACTAGCTGCCATAGAAGAGTGAGTCCACAGAGTCCAGCGGATTGACCAGTTGAGTAGAGATATTGAGCTATGCGAAGAAGTAGCAGTGTCAGGGGTATGAGTTACTTTGATCATGCAGGTACTCTGTCCTCAGGCTATTTCTTTTATGTGTTCCCTCCCTTGTTGCTGGTGGGGAACATGTTAGAGAGTATAACTTTTGGTGCATGGGGGAATTATTTCTTTATACGTCTTGCTATGATGTTTAAAGGTATTTTGCTTTTAATGTGTCTTCTGGTTGGGTGGTTAAAAACCCTACAACAAATCCAACACATTGGGGGGAACTGATGTACTTTGATTTTTCTCAGTTAATCCATAACTTGCCTTAAACCTGGGGAGGAGAAGAGTCCCAGATACTACATTCCTAAAACATCACTTTCATTACATCACTCCCCAGCTCAAATATCTTCTATGGCTTATTATTGTCTATCTAGCTTTCTTAACTTTTTCTTATACTGCTTCCTGAAATTAACTCCATACTTGGGGTCTCCTTATTTCATTCCATTGCCACAGGATCTCAAAAGTTATGTAGCTCAACTCTCATTATATGGATGAAGAAACTCTAGAAAAGAAGGATCAAGTGACTTGCCTAAGGTCACACAGGTAGTAAATAATGGAGCTAGCTTTTGAATCTAGGTCTTCCGACTCTACATCCAGCCAGCTCCCTCTGTGCTCTGTGCTCTGTGCTCTGGTGTGTGCTCTGTCATGCTCAAGTCATGTCAAGCCTTCCGTGTCTCCATATCTCCCCTGAATTCTTTCCCCAAAAGCATGACTAAGAACTCAGCAACCTATGGTTCATATACACTGTATAGGACAATGTTTGCTTTTGCAACTTTTCATCACTGTTTTCTCCACTGGTGTTCCTATGTGTATGTATCAACAGTCAACAAGCATTTATTAAGTAACTACTATATTCCAGGCATTGTGCTAAGCATTGTGAGGATGCAATCTCTCCTCTCCTTCCCTCTCCTCTCCTCCCCTCCCTTTTCCTCCCCTCCCCTCCCCTCCCCTCTCCTCTCCTCTTCTCATCTCTCTGTCTCTCTGTCTCCATTTCTCTCTCTCTCTCTCTCTCTCTCTCTCTCTCTCTCTCTCTCTCTCTCTCTCTCTCTCTCTCTCTCTCTCTCTCTCTCTGTAAGGGGCCATTAGGACCCAGGCTCCCACTCTCACCCTCTTACGTACAAACACTGAACTCTCTCTGTGGACCCATTTCATTCACTCCCCAATCTTGCTTCTATATACACCTGGATGTCTTTCACATTACAGTGTTAGTTCTTTGTCCCTACTCCTTCAATTACCCTTCTCAGTTCACCTGATGAAATACCAGTCCCAAGGCTACAGCCTGATGCTATTAATGGACCCCAGGAATAGCAAACATCTGCCTTTAGAAAACTTCCTCTTAATAGCTGTTGTTCCTAGGGGGCAGCTAGGTGGTGCAGTGGTTAAAGCACCAGCCCTGGTTTCAGGAGTACCTGAGTCCAAATCCGGCCTCAGACACTTGACACTTACTAGCTGTGTGACCCTGGGCAAGTCACTTGACCCCCATTGCCTACAAAAAAACAAAAGAACAGCTGTTGTTCCTTTTGGTCTCTCTGAGTCTGTCTCAACCCATTCTCAGCTCCTGACTCTCAGTTGCTCACTATTCCCCAAAGATGTCTTGTTATTCACACTTTAGTGTAGCATGTTTTGCTGTCTGCTTGGAAAAGCCTCTTTCCTTTTCCCTCTCTATTCCAACCTTACCCTGCTTTTAAAGTTCAACTTCATTCCCATCTTTTCCTTGAAGCTTTCAAAATCTTTCTAGGTCACAGTGATTTTCTGAATTCTTATAGGATCTAGGAATTCAACAAGTCTTCATTGAATGACATGAACAGCATAATGCCAGGCATTGAAGGGCATACACAATGGGATTCTAGCATTGGAAGAGATTGTCTGATCCAATTTTCTCATTTTATAAATGAGGAAACTGAAATGTGGTATCTTTCCTATAGGAGCTAATAATCTTATTAGTGACACAAAACAGACATAAGAAGTAAGTTCATGTAAAGCATTAAATCACAGTCTTTAGTACTCTTAAACACTACTGTCTTTGACAATCTCATTGCCTGAGATTATCTTTAAAAAATTTTTTAAGTGGTCCCTCTCACTATTACTCATGACTGACTGCTCAGTCAGATCTTCCCCATCTTGTGCTTCTGTAGCCAACTTTTGAATTATAAATGTAGGATGTTTATAATTATCCCTGTTAAATTTCATATTGCTGCTTTTGGCCTAGCATTCTGGCTTGTTGAAAAGACTTGAATCTTACTTATGCCATCTGTGGTATTACCTAACCCTCCCAGGTTTATACCATGGGCAAACATAACAAAATCTCTTTTCCCTTCCTCTACATCTTTATCTATATTTCTTACAGTTTTTACTTATGACTGACGTAGAGAAAAGAAGGAACCCAAGGTGAGATTTGGCTTCATATGGGCAACTTAGACTAGTTATCAGCTTAGATTGTTCATTCAGGAGAAAAGTCTATTTCAAAGACCTAAAGGAGTTGAACAGAAGGTTTCCTGACAGAATGGTTCCCAACCAGAGATTCAGAAATGAACATTAACTTAGAATTTTAAGTAATAACCTTTAAAAGCTCAGTTGAGAATGGACTGTGTAAGAGAGAGTGAGTCAAAGTGAATTTGCTACAGATCCTAGACTTATATACTTTATCACTTTAAAGCACAGCTATAAGGAACAGTGTGTGTGTCAAACTATATTTATTGCAAGTTACTTAGGCTCTTAACTTTGGGGTTTTATCTTTCTAGGGCTTTCTATTGGTCATCTCAGCTTCTGTCTTCTAGCATGTAGTTATTAGAAGGCCTCTCTCTGATAAGGGTACAGCTCTTTTGTCATAGCTAGAAGCTAACAAATCTCAGGTTAAGATTTTCTTTTCTTTTAATTCCCATGTCTGAAAAACCAGTCTGACTAAGATTTAAAAATTTCCAAGATACTCACTGGTTTGGCAAGCAAGTGAGTAAGAGCTAGGGAAAAAAAGCTAAATCATGGAGTTAGGACCACTGTTCTGATGTGTTTTCCTCCCTTTACAATGTATATCTATCAGCAATAGGCTTTGGTATTTTGGCCAGTGAGAAACCTTACTGTTTCCCTATATTTGATTTATTGGTTTCAATGAGTTAGAGAATTTTGGAGTTGGAAGAGATCTCAGAGATCATCAAACTTTCAGGTTTGTGCTCTAAGTCTTGAGGTCTATCCAGATTTCTGGGGAAAGGAAAAACTTATTTAAGAGGGAGAGAAGAGTTGCCTTTATTCTTTAAAGTTGCCTCTGAGTCCTTGGTGATTTTTGCATTCTTTCAATGGGGTGAGATAAAGGTTGTCCAGTATCCAATGTATTATAAAAGCTAGCACTTGTTTGGTGCTATGATTTGTGAAGTGCTTTACATATGCTAAATCATATGATAGATTTTCTTACCTTGAGAGTTTGCACAGAAGTTTAGGAACTTCTTTATACATATTGGTAGGGACCTTTAAAAAAAAGCCAATTTTGGGGCAGCTAGATGGCGCAGTGGATAAAGCACTGGCCCTGGATTCAGGAGTACCTGAGTTCAAATCCAACCTCGGACACTTGACACTTACTTGCTGTGTGACCCTGGGCAAGTCACTTAACCCCAATAGCCTCACCAAAAAAAAAATAAAATAAAATTTAAAAAAGCCAATTTTTTGAGGCCCTAAGGGAAACATGAGAAAAAGAGGGGTTTTGGGGGAGCCCCCCAGATCAAACATGGTCTTCAAAACCCAAAACTTGAATTTACATACATAAGCATTTAAAACACCTTTATAGGGGGCGGCTAGGTGGTGCAGTGGATAAAGCACTGGCCATGGATTCAGGAGTACCTGAGTTCAAATCCGGCTTCAGACACTTGACACTTACTAGCTGTGTGACCCTGGGCAAGTCACTTAACCCCCATTGCCCCGCAAAAAAAAAAAAAAAAAAGCAAAAAAGCAAAAAAATCCACCTTTATATAAGGAAATATCTACTGGTGGATCTACATCTACTGTCTCATAATCAGCCTGGATAAACTCTTCACTAGAAGGATGGCCAAAGGCTGATGGTAAGTATTTTATGAAGACCCTCCACAAAAGGGGTAGAATTGTGTCAGGAAAGGGAGAACTCATGTTAACGAAATCATATACTCAAAGTACTTAAGTATGAGAAAACATTATAATATGGTGGCTACCTTAGGGTTTTTAAATCCTAGTCTTAAAGATCTGGCCTGATGTTCAGGGTCTGTCAACTCTATTGGCTGCACAAGTCTAACTATAGATATGTCCCGATTAGGGCTAACAATGAATTCCTATGCATGGATTTTAATTTGTGCTATTCAAAGTTATAATGGCATGATGTGGAAATCAGTTCTAACCCAAAAGAAACATTTAGTGTGAACTTGAATAATGTACTCATTTCAGGGGCATTCATTATTTGAATTAAATAGGACCTAGCTATAGCTATACCAACAAACACATCAATGGGTACCATTAAACTGAGGAAGAAAAAATATCTAGACCCACAAAAATGTGAAAAGAACATGTAATTCCTGATAAAATCACTGAGAAGACATCATAAATAGTCCCTTGCCCTCCCATTGCTCATATTCAGTTAAATGCCCACTCTGGTCATCACCACTATAAGCCTTCTCTGTTCCTGATCCAAAGACTGAGTGCTACTGGAAAAAGACATGACTACCTCCTTGGATTCTTTTCTCCATTGATTATTTATTTCCTCTATCTCCTCTCATCTCAGTCTTTCCCACATTTTCCCTTAGTTTCTCTTTATAAACATACTCAGGCCTTCCTTAGCCAAAAAAATTGCCTTTGCTTTGCTTCTTTTTAGAACTATGGTTTTTTTTCTTTCACCAGTTAAGTTCCAGAAAATACCCTTTTGCTTCTCTGTCATCTACTACCTGTGTGACATTGGACAATTCAATAACCTCTCTGGGCCTCTTTTTCCTTACCTGTAAAGAAGGTAGTTGGAAGTACTTGACGGCCTCCAAGGAACCATCTAGTTCTAAGTCTATAATCATATCAGGATTTGGAGAGACAGAGTAGAAGAGAAGGTCCATTCTAGGTATGGGGTGAATAGGTTTCTAAGTCAGGAGTGAAATACACACTCACATCTTAGAATATTGTGGCCCCTCAATGGAGATGGAGTGGAGAAGAAAGAAACTAGAAGTAGGAAGACTATTGTAATGCCCAGGTAAGAGATGATGAGTACATGTCTTAGGGTGGAGGCCATATAAGTGGAGAGAAGAGAACAGGTGTGGCATGTTGTGCAGGCAGAATCTTTAAGACAATTTGGATATGGGGGGGGGGGGCGGCTAGGTGGTGCAGTGGATAAAGCACCAGCCATGGATTCAGGAGTTCCTGAGTTCAAATCCAGCCTCAGACACTTGACACTTACTGGCTGTGTGACCCTGGGCAAGTCACTTAACCCCCATTGCCCCGCAAAAACAAACAAACAAAAAGACTATTTGGATATGGGAGGGAAGTGAGGGAGACAGAAAAGTTAAAGTCAACTGACAAGTTATGAAAGTTTGTGTTTCGGAAGAAGATAATGTCTTCAAAAGAAATAGGGAAAATTGTAAGAGGTGTGGGTTTAAGGGGCATGATAATGACTTCCATTTAACTTGAATTTGAGATACCAATGGGATGGCCAACTGGAAATGTCTATTAGACAGTTAGCAATGTGGGGCTATGTCTCAGGAAGGATATTAGAGTTGATTACATAGATTTAGAAACAATTTGCATAGAGATTAAAGATAATGGACTTCTTGGGAGTGGATGAAATGGGGAGAAAGTAGAGGAAGAAGAAGAGAGCGCTCTGAGATGAATGTATCTTTAAGGGACCAAGGAACAATGATCCAGCAAAGGAGACTGACAAGGAGGGAGAATTTATTATTAGAGTCACAACAAGAAACAATGGGCTTTGGGGGCAGTTAGGTGGCTCATCGAATAAAGCACCGACCCTGGATTCAGGAGGAACTGAGTTCAAATCCGACCTCAGACACTTGATACTTACTAGCTGGGTGACCCTGGGCAAGTCACTTAACCCCCATTGCCCCACAAAAAAAAGAAAAGAATGGACTTTGACCTCAGATTTGCAGGAGCTGTTTGCTGAGAAGCTCTAGGCTTCCACCGAGTTTTATTTCTGCCCACCCAAGCCTTTAATGCTGTTTATTGTTCTGGGTTTGTTCTATAGTGGAATGTGTATTATATAGTCAAAGCAGAAGAGGTGGCAAAATAAACAAGAAAGGGCAGGGCAGGGGAGGACTGGCAGGCCATATAATTTTAGGTCTGGAAGCATTGAAAAGAGCCTCAGAAAGGGTAGAAATAAGAGGTGTTGAATATGGAAGGTGGGAGGAAGTAAATGATTAGGTGGCAGGAGGAGATCGTCACAAGGGAAGAGGAAAGGGAAAGAGATCTCTGTTCTTATTAAGATCCACCATCTGGGCAGAATGGGGCTGTTGGGGGAGGTGGAAGGGGAAAATTGAGGAGAGCTGCCTGTATAAATCCAAGCTTCTGCCATCTGATCCAGTAATTAGGCTATTATTACTTGCTCTGCCGCTCATCTCTCTGGTTATCTTTCTCTCACTTATCTGGCCAGATGCCTCCCTCCAGATGTCTCCATTCTCAGTTTTCCTTCAGTTCTAGGACCCCTGATATCTCTCTGGAGCTCCAGGTGGGAGAGCATGTCAGGCCTGGGTTTGGCAAATCCCAGTGAGAGACCACATTCTTAGTGGATAGGTTTTGCACCGTGCCTGAAGCTAATTTACATATTTTCTCTATCATAGGAATTTTTCTAAGATGATATTTTCTGACGTGACTGAAAGTAAACTAAGTGGAGTCTCTTAGTACAACCACTTAGTTCTAACTATTCAGCTGTTTAAATGTTGATGGAGTGGTTGTGGCTGATCATTTCGATGCTGAGGTAGGGGCATTATGTATGAGCAGCCGAAGCTTTTATTGGGTGAAAGATGGATGACAAATTCCAAAGATGAGGACTTGGAAGGATTTTCCCTTAATGGCTTCTCAAACGACCTCACTTCCATCATTGAGAATGTTCTCAGAATTTCACCTTTCCCCAAGCTCTCCCTGACAAAAATAACAAAATGCAGGGGTGCCAATTTTCACTCCCCTCCTCTCCTTTATTCACATGGGATAATGTTGGTTGTTGCTTGAGGTAAAAGAAAAATCCCTCTTTGTGCCTTTTATTTTTGTATCCTGGGACCTCTAGCTAATTAAGAATTCACTTTACCAATCATAAAAACAAAAATAAAAATAAATGCATTCCTCACTCCCCCCCCCCACTCCTTATCCACTTCCAGAAAATTATTCTTTGAAATCTTTCCTATTACTGATGGGCTGAGGGAGAACATACAGCTCTGCATTTCCTCTCTTCATCATTACTTTGGAAGTGCTACCTATACCACAGTACACATGTATCATAGTACACAGGTTCTCCAATTTACCCCTAAAGGTTCCCTTCAGAAAACTCTTCTTTGAGGAAATTTGCATAACTTGGATATTACATTTATGCCCTATAGAAGGAAGTAATTAGTTTGTTACTGACTGATCGCCAGTCTGCTAAGGGTGCAATTGTAAGTAGTAACTACAAATTAAATATTAATTAGAGGTAGTGTAGGTCTCTAGTCTGGAAAAAACCAACATAACTGTGTAAAAGGGTATGAGTATCTCAACTTAAATATTTTTTGTTTTTGCAGGGCAATGAGGGTTAAGTGACTTGCCCAGGGTCACACAACTAGTAAGTGTCAAGTGTCTGAATCCAGATTTGAACTCAGGTCCTTATCCACTGCGCCATCTAGCTGCCCCCTCTACTTAAATATTTTTGACATTCTACTTTATGCTATTTTCTGTGCATAACATCCTTTGTCCCTAGACCATGCCTTTGTACTTTGAAACTCATGCTTGGAATACATTTCCTTCTTCCCTTCCTCCCTTGGAACCTCTAGCTCCCTTCAAGTGTTATTTCATAATCCTTTAAGCTTTCCTGACTCCTCCCCTCCTCATATTTGTGACTTCTCCATCCACTTAAATTATTTTTGTTTTGTTTTGTTTTGTTTTTTTGTTGTTGTTGGGCAATGGGGGTTAAGTGACTTGCCCAGGGTCACACAGCTAGTAAGTGTCAAGTGTCTGAAGCTGGATTTGAACTCAGGTCCTCCTGAATCCAGGGCCGGTGCTTTATCCACTGTGACACCTAGCTGCTCTGCCACTTAAATTATTTTGAATTTCATTTGTACACATTTAGTATCTAGTTTTATTTTCCATACCCCACTTCCAGACTGAAACCTCCTTGAAGGAAGGGACTATTTAATTTTTCCCTTGTATCCCTTGTATCCCTTGTACCTAAAACAATGTCCACCACGTTGTAGGTACTTACTTACATTATGCTAACGGAGCTTGGTGTTTTGGCAAATCCTATTTGGTGTTCAAAGAGGACTAGCATCTCTGGTGCTTGTTGAGCCCTATTCAGGGCTGCTCATCCACCTTTGGTGTCTACTTGGCACTCAACTCTTACCTGTGGCTCCAAAAAGCTGACATGTGCAGTAGTCACACTCCAGTAAGCCATCCTTGGCAGATGGGCTAAACCATGTTGAGGGTATTTAATGGGCCAAAAACCTGTGGGTGAGTTGGGGGGGGTGTCTACCTCAAGCATTTGAAGACTTCCCCTGGTGGAATAGGTGGATGAGAACAATTTGTTCCAATGATCATGAAGGCAGTTGAAGTAGGACTTGTGGAGTGCTTAGAACTTGGTCAGACATCGAAGATGCCAAGGTCATCCAAGGGCCATTGCCAGTCACCCTGACTTTTGTATTGCCATTGGACTTTGATGACTCTGGAAGAGAGAGAGTGTGGCTGATGACTTTGGCCAATTCTGCCTACTTAAATCCAATTCATGCATACGTCAATACATCACACTGTGATGTCTTTGGTTCACTTTGAAAATGAAAGACAAACAACAATTAATCTCCACAGACTTTGAGTATAGGGCAGAGGGCCTATTATTTCAAAAACAAAGGACACAAACAGAACATCAAATTAAGTAGGCATAAAAATTCCCCTTTGCCCCATGCATACTCAAGGGTACACTTTCTCAAAAGTTACTATAGCACCCATAGGCACATAGAGAACATATTTGACCATGGTCAAATGGAAGACTGAGGTAACTCATATCTCTGGTATTACAGGGCTGTTGAAACACACTGGTAATGTCATTGAACTGATTTCTTCTGCTTCTTTCATCATACCTGATGGCCTTGTGATTACCGAGCTATTTTCTGCAACTATCCACAGGATTCTAGCTCTTCAGGATCATTTACTGGGTTCTTCACCGCCATCTACCAAGGTGCAGTGGCTAGAAAGCCTCTCTTTGATTAGGACAGTTTATATCTGAGGTTAAAAGCAGCTACCATGCCCGTCTAGAGCAACCAACAAAAGCCAGAAGACTAAGATTAAGTCTAGTATCCTTAATGCCTTTTGTCTGATGGCGATTGTTTTAGAGGCTCAAGGTCCAATAAAGAATTCCTTTAAAATTTTGATTCAGTCCCTTTTTGTAAATCTGTGTCCTGAAACCCTGTTTCCGGTACTCTGAGTCTGGGGAACCAAGATGGTCCTCTTTCCCAGGAATACCTTTGTCATGAAAATGGAAACTGGGAGTCAGAATAAAACCTAGTTGAAATAGGCTGGACCTGGGTCTACATTACTGTTTTTATTCTGTATATCCGCTGGATCTTGCTAGCACAAACCTCTCTGTTATCCTATATGTATCTTCTGAGACTTATGATATGATGCTGAATTTCTATGTACTGGACAGTCAATAACCTGGGGCCCAGTTGTATTCACTAATGAGCACTTAAAAAAATGACATCATTTCTTTAGAGAAAAATAAGAGTGGTAGTTTTTCGGGAAAAACTACCATGACAAAGGCTCACTAGGGGATAGAATATACCTGTGATTTCTTTTGTATAGGAGAACTCCTGAGTAAAGGAATTCCCTCTCTCAGTGCAGGTCAGTGCTGTCTCTGAAATTTATATCATAGTCTTGGAGAATTGCCTAAATCAGTAAGAGGTTAGAGCTGTAAGGGTTAGTAGAGATCTAATCCAACTTCCTTATTTATAGATAAGGAAATTGAGGTATAGAAAGCAGAAGGGATTTGCCCCAGGTCATACAGATAGTAAGTAGCCCAGCCAGGGTCAAGTTGGAGAGAGAGACCCTTTTTCTCATCTGGATTCTGAAAGGTGCCTGCTACCATATGCACACAGCTGCCTTGGAGGTGAACAAGAGCCCTGCACAGCTGCACATCATCTGGAAGATTGGCATGGTAGTGACTAGCCCAGTGTAGTCCAGCTTGAAAGGCTGCAGATGTACTGTGTTTACTGAGTCTGACAAATGGTGAGAACCTTTTGCTGACCCTATCTTTGACCTTGCACTGTTGTTGATTTGGCCAGCTCCCTCAGGTTTCTGGTTGCAGTGGTTGTGCCATGTGCAAGAGAGGGACAAATTTCCATGTCACTGGCCCTTCTCATACTCTGTGTTTGAGAACTTTGTCTTTGATTCCTTCTACTCCATAGATCTAGCCTGTCTTGCTGCCTTCCTACTCTTCATGTACCCAGGCTATCATACTGTTGATTTCATTTTCTAATTCAGTTTTAGGCAAGCCCCTTTGTGCTGGGCACTATACAGTCTCTACCATATATAAGTCTAGAAGGTGTGGCTAAAGAATAGTTTCTGTAGAAAAGATCTGGAAGTCTTATTGGACTTCAAATTCAATATGGGTCAATAGTGTGACATGTGACAGCCAAGAAAGTGACCTTAAATTGCATTCAGAGGGAACCAATGTTCAGAACATGGGATAGACCCACTGCCACTTCAGTATCTTCGCTAAGAAAACTCCAAATGGGGTCGAGAAAAGTCAAACACAACTGAAACTACCGAACATGTTGATAAGCTCACAGACTGAAATAAGTGCAGCAGTAGGTGGTCAGGGTAGTAGAAAGACTGGAAAGTCGGTTGAAGAAACTGAAAATGTTTATCCCAGAAAAGAGAAGCCTTGAGCTGTTTTCTAGTATTTAAAGGGCTATTCCCCAGAAGAACGATTAACCTTGCTCTGCTTGGCTCCAGAAAGCAGAGTGAATAGCAATATATGAACATTTCAGAGAGACAGACTTTGGTTCAATTAAAAGAAATATTTTCTCATAATTAGACCTGTCCAGAAGTAGAAAAGGTTGTGGAGATAGTAGTTTCTTCATCATTTGCGGTGTTCAAGCAAAGGTTATATAGCCATTTGTCAGGGCAATTATAGAAGGGATTCCTGTGAAGGTACAAGTTGGACTCATCGACCTCTGAAGTCCCTTTAAATGCTGAGATTCCTTTTTTAAACATTGCTATAATTTTCCAGTGACTCCTCCCCTCCTCCGTCTCTGTAAAATTATCCCTTGTAACAAGGAAGCACTATTAAGCAAAACAGATCAACAGTGACCAGATCTGACCATGTATGCCTCATCCTGCACCTGTAATCCCCCACATCTCTGCTGTGAGGCAGAAAGCATATTTTAACATCAATGCCATAGAATCATAATCAGTCAATGCCTCGATCAGAGTCCTAATGCCTTTCAATGTTGTTTTCTTTTACATGATTGTTGTCATTAGATAAATTATTCTCATTTTTTTTCCCCTCTGGGACCAAGAATGGGCTTTACAGTTCTCCTGAGTATGGTTGCCTTAAAAAAAATTTTTTTAAAAGCATTTTTGCTCTGTTGCTATAGTCATGGTGTGTTATGCTTTCTTGGTTCTGCCTGTTTCATTCTTCATCAGTTCATGCAAGTCTAAACTAAATGCAATTTTGAAAAATAAATAAATGCCAGTAGTGAGTTTGGAAGTGCTTGCCTTCCAACTGATGTGAATAAATGGCTCCCAAACACAGGCTGGATATAAAGACATTTGTTGTCTTTGTTCAACAGTTTGGTTTTTGTATGGGCAAGAAGGAGCAGAAGATATTGTTACTGATCTGAGATAAATGATGTACCTCCCAGGCAATTTTTGTTATAGGTATGCCCAGTCTGGGCTTGTAGTGTGAGGATTACAGCTGGAGACGCAGGAGGCTGAAAACAGATGCAAGGCAAAGGGAGACAGAGGAAGATGATAGGTTCTAAGCAAGCGATATGTGGTACCGCCGAGCAGGGGTCCAGCCTCACAGAAGTGATAGGGACAGGGTAGAGATGCGTGATTTGAAATTTATACAGACATTGGGGAATCTGTTGCCTCCACCCACATTATCCCCATAATCTCCCAAGACAGACAGGCTGTATAATCACTTTTCTGACCTGCGGACAATGATTAGACAGATCTCCAAGTAGGTTCCTGAATTGTCTGAGGGGGATAGAGGACAAAAAGAACATTCCTGGTCTTTTGAGAGTAATGCTGAACCCAGGAAATTAGAAGTGGTTTGCTTAAGTGTTTCAGAGCAATCCTGTCTGTAACCGTGTCCAGGTAGGTCTAGATTAGATCAGAAAGAGGGAGAAGAAGGGAAGGCAACAAGCATTTTTAAAGCACCAGGCACTATGCTAAGTGCTTAACAAATATTGTTTCATTTGATCCTTGTGACAACCCTTAGAGGTAGGTGATATTATGACCCCCATTTTATAGTTGGGAAAACTGAGTCAGACAGAGGTTAAATGACTCACCGTAGGTGACACAGCTATTCAATATTGGAGGCTAGATTTAAACTCAGATCTTCCTGACTGTAGACTAAGTACTCTGTCCACTGTGTCACCTAATTGCCTGAAAAGTTTCATTTTATAATCCACCTGGGTCAGTCACCACAATGATGATGATGGTGGTGGTGATTTACATTCTTATAAAGCTCATTGATCGCCTATCAATAAAATAGCAAGGATTTATTAAGTACTTACTTGGTTCTAGGTACTGGAGATACAAGAGCAACAAATGAAATAATTTCTGATTACAGAGAGCTTAGTACTTTGCATACATTATTTTATTTGATCCTTATAACAATCCGATGCCATTACACAGGAAGCTGAGGATTTAAAAGGTCATGAAACTCAACTGGTATTATACACCCAGTAGAATAAAGACAGGATCTGGACCTAGGTCTTCCTGACTCCAGGTCTTACATTCTCTTCACCATGCCCTGCTATTTCTGTAAGTATACGGTGCTTTACGAATGTAAGTTAAAGTTGGGAAAGGCTACTAAGAGGCCTGGGAACAGAGGCACTTAGGGCTAGAAGGAACATCTAACCCAAGCCCCTCATTATCCAGAGGAGGAAACTGAGTAGCCACAACATAAACGACTTTCCAAAGTATGCTGCTCTTTCTACCAGAGTTCTTTGGAGATGGGTGCCATTTAAGAAATAAGCAATACAGGACACTTTGGCCCTGGGATATGCTTTCCTGAGCATATTTCAATTTGAATGTATATGAAAAGTCACTAAAGATATACATTGAAATTTGCTATTAAGGAGATGAAAGAGTTTACATTAAAGTAGTAACTACTTTCCATGCCAGCATGGGAAGTGCTAGAAGAGCTAAGCCAAATGATACTGCCATTTCTGGTACTTGTCTGGTCTTTTTTTTTTTAATAGAATTTTATTTTCCAAAATATATGTAAAAACAAATTTTAACATCAATTAAAAAAAAATTGTTCCAACTTCTCTTCCTCCTCCATTCCCACCCCCCACCCACTAGAACTCAAGCATTTCAAAATAAATTATATATGAGTAGTCATGGAAAACATTCCCACATTAGCTAGGTTGTGAGAGAAAACAGTCAAAAAACTCCCAAAACTTCAGGTTCCAGGGCCGGTGCTCTGTCCACTGTGCCACCTAGCCGCCCCTGGTCTTTGTTAATAAATGTTCACTTAAAAAGAAATCATTTCCTCTCCTAATTTTGTGTTCATGTTGCCTTTGTAAACTGAGCTTGGTTACTCTGCTGATGGAGGTGTCACTGAAGAGAATGCAGCTATTCTTCAAGAGAAAATACTGGTCATAAAATTACTTAATGGGGGCAGCTAGGTGGTGCAGTGGATAAAGCACCAGCCCTGGATTCAGGAGCACCTGGGTTCAAATCCGACCTCAGACACTTGACACTTACTAGCTGTGTGACCCTGGGCAAGTCATTTAACCCTCATTGCCTCGCAAAACAAAACCAAATAAAATTACTTTAGAAGTTATATGGTATTGAAAAAAAAATAATATTAGGTTAAGGGTTTTTTTTGGGGGGGGTAATGAGGGTTGAGTGACTTGTCCAGGGTCACACAGCTAGTAAGATTAAGTTTTTTCTTTTATATCCTTGCCTATGAAAGGATGATCAGTGGACAACTACTTCTCTGTCATGTGTTTGTTTGTTTTAGGGTTTGTCCTTTCTACCCTAATTATCATCACTAGGACAAAAAGCAAGTGAGTGATTCATGAAGCTTTTCGAGTTCCACCTTCAAAGGTCTAGACTGTGCCTTCCTTGGCAGAATGAAGGAAAGCCATTACTATATAAGAAGGACCCTGTGTGCTGGGGATAGATGGCAAAGATGAGACAGAAATACTGAACCTCCAGGGGGCCTGGAGACAACTTGTTTTACAAGGGGCTGCATCCGCAAGGAAGGAAGGAGCCTGTGGGAGCCAGTTCCAGACAGGGATACTGAGATGCATGTAGGCCAGGGAGAGATCTGTGCTGACGACTGGTGTACCCACATGGACCCTGGAAGAGAATAGCTGGTAGTGGATGGGAATGTTGAATGAAGAGTGATGGAAAAGTGCAGAATGGATTGGAAAAAGGGTTGGGGCCAAGAAGCTCCAAGAAGGTAGAAAGCCATAATAGAGGGCAGCTAGGTGGCACAGTGGATAAGAGTGCTGGCCTGAGTTAAAATCCAACCTCAGATGCTTATGAGCAGTGTGACCCTAGACAAGTCACCTTTTTGCCTCAGTTTCCTTATCCATAAAATGAGCTGGAGAAGGAAATGGCAAACCACTCCAGTATCTTTGCCAAGAAAACCCCAACTGGGGCCAGGAAGAGTCGGACATGATTGACAAAAAATGACTGAAAAGAAAGCCATAATATGAAGAATGTAACCCAGCCTTTGCTCTGCACTCATGTGGACCAGGGGTATTAAAACTCCCTCATGGGCTGCATGAGGAGCCTGGAATCAGATTAAAATGTAATTAGGAAATAGTTAACAAAATAAATAAACATACAACAAAACATAGATAATACACATTTAAAACTAACTCGATCAGTGGCCTGCAGAGATCCTTATGTATGGATGGATTAGTGGCTCCCATTTTTATTTGGTTGTGACACCACTTGTTGTGGACTGTGCAGGTGTAGGGGTGGAGGCGATGGTCACCTCTCTAGTCAGAAAGCTATATAGGCTCCTCTGATAAGTAGAGTGGAGAAATTTTCCTGGTTATTTATAGGTTTGGCTATGAGTTTTTCTACTGTTTTGTGTTCAGTCTTGTTGTTTGGTTGTGTTTGACTCTATGTGACCCTGTAGACCTTACTGTGCATGGAGTTTTCTTGGCAAAGATACTGGAGTGATTTGCCATTTCCTTTTGCAGGGGATTAAGGCAAATAGAGGTTAAATGACTTGCTCAAGATCACATAGCTAGTACGAGTTGGAGGCCTTGAACTCAGGTCTTCCTGACTTCAGGCTCAGAACTCTATTCACTGAGCCTCCTTGTGACCAGTCAGCAATAACCAATTATCTACTTCATAGGATGTACCTACAAGCAACGTATGCATTCCAAAAATTTTACTTTATATATGTGATCAGGAAATGAAACGAACCCATACTAAGTCAGAGAGTGGTTGTAATACTCTTGTTTATTCAGCATCCTTAGGGGATGAGGTATTCCATTAAAAAAATTCTATATAACTGAAGCTTGCCCCCTTAAATGCCAAAATTTTTATTTTAATCACTTTAATAAAGGCCTTTCTCAAAAGCATTGTTCGAGTTTCCTGCTTTATTAAACAGATGGTACTGAACAAAATTGAACCTCTTCTTCATGATTAGAGATCATTATGAACATCAAATAACAGTATTCTGATGTATAGGTACGCTCCCAGTGGCTATTTGAGATATATGGAACAATTCATTCCCCAAATTCAATTCAATTAAATAAACATTTGTGGAAGACCTACTATGTGGAGCACATTGTACCACACATTGAGGGAGATAAAAAAAATGAATAAGATGGGGGCAGCTAGGTGGCGCAGTGGATAGAGCACCGGCCCTGGAGTCAGGAGTACCTGAGTTCAAATCCGGCCTCAGACACTTAACACACACTTATTAGCTGTGTGACCCTGGGCAAGTCACTTAACCCCAATTGCCTCACTAAAAAAAAAAAAAGAATAAGATGACCTTGTTCTGAAGAAGCATATAATTATAGAAGCATATGTTTAGAGCTGAGTAGAAACCACCAAAGTCATATAGTTCAATAACCTTATTTTACTGTTGAGGGGCTCATGGCCCAGAGAGGTAAAATCTGTTAGACCAGATCTAATTTAATCTAGTAGGGGAGAGAAGATATGTACAGAAGTTACTGTGATATAAAGTAGGATAAGATGATTGCATAAGAAGAGTTCAGAGAGAAAGACATCACTTTTTGGCTTCAGGCTACTCTACTGGTCTGAATTCCCATGTCAATGTGGGTTCTCATTTCTGGCTTCTGTCATTGTATCTGCTTCTAACAAAACCTAAGCGCCAGTTCCTTTCTAATATTCTGCTATAGGATACTAAACCAGTTAACCAAACTTATGGCTGTGATTTCTGTCTGAGGGGTATCTGTCCAACAGATGCTACCAATTTTCAATTGTCTAAGGAACATTGAAGTTAAGGGACTAGCTCAGGGTCAATTCAATTCAATTTATTTATTTATTTATTTGTGTGTGGTTTTTTTTTGGTGAGGCAATTGGGGTTAAGTGACTTGCCCAGGGTCACACAGCTAGTAAGTGTTAAGTGTCTGAGGCCGGATTTGAACTCAGGTCCTCCTGACTCCAGGGCCGGTGCGCCACCTAGCTGCCCCCTAGGGTCAATTCAATTTAAACAGTGCTGGAGGAGGAGGAAGAAGAAGAGGAAGAAGAAGAACATTAGGAAGAAGAGGAGGAGGAGGAAAAGGAAGAAGAAGGGGAGGAAGAGAATGGGAAGGAAGAGGAAAAGGGGGAAGAAGAAGATGAGGAGAAGGAGGAAGAAGAGATAAGGAAGATAAGGAGGAAGAAGAGGAGAAAGAGGAGGAAGAAAAAGAAGAGGAGGAGGAAGAGGAAAAGTAGGAGAAAAAGCAGAAGAAGGAAAAAGAAAAGGAAGAGAAGAAGGAAGAGGAAAAGAAGGAAGAAGAGGAAGAAGAAGAGGAGGAGGAAGAAGAGGCAGAGGGAAGAGGAGAAGGAAGAAGAGGAAAAGGAAAGAAGAGAAGGGGAAGGGGAAGGGGAGGAAAATGAAGAAGAGGGAGAGGAAGAGAAGGAAGAAGAGGAGGAGAAGGAGGAGGAAGAGGAAGAGGGTGTATAGTATGTAGAAAGCTGTCCTAGGAGTTGGTAAAACTGGATTTCAAGTCCTGTCTCCATCCATAATCCTGGACAGATCTCTTAGCTTCCCAGTTCCCCAGACAACACTCTAAGAGCTGAAGTGCCTACTTGCATCAGTAGAGTGTCTACATTTGGGAGTTTCTTTTCTTTTCTTTTTTTTTTGGCGAGGCAATTGGGGTTAAGCGACTTGCCCAGGGTCACACAGCTAGTAAGTGTCAAGTGTCTGAGGCTGGATTTGAACTCGGGTCCTCCTGAATCCAGGCTGGTGCTCTAACCATGGGAGTTTCTTATATCAATGAAATTACAGGTTCTATATGTATCTGCCACCCCACATACTTTTAAAAAATCTCATTGATCGAGAGAGAGAGAGAGAGAGAGAGAGAGAGAGAGAGAGAGAGAGAGAGAGAGCGCTAGGTGACGCAGTGGATAGAGCACTGGCCCTGGATTCAGGAGGACCTGAATTCAAATCCGGCCTCAGACACTTGACACTTGACATTTACTAGCTGTGTGACCCTGGGCAAGTCACTTACCCCCAATTGCCTCACTTAAAAAAAAATCTCATTAATTTTTGTCATTTTTACATCAGCCGTGTTTCCAGCTATATCTCTACCCCCCTCAGCAAGCCATTCCTTATAACAAAGAATTAAAGAGAAAAAAAATAGTCCAGTAAAACTAACCAACACTTCAACCAAGCCAGAAAGTATATTCAGTATTTTATAGCCATAGTACCTAACCTTTGCCCAAAGTCTATTTTATCTTAAATTAGAGCAAGTAGTGTCTGAGTGAAGGCCTGAGGGGCTTAGGAATAGTGTATGGGTTTACATAATTACTCATTCAAAAAGTGCTTAATTCACAAACAGCCTGGGAGGAAGGGGGGAGTCAAGCATTTATTAAGTGCCAAATGCCAGGCACCGTGTTAAATATTTTACAAATATGATCTCATTTGATCCTTACAACAACCTTGGAAGGTGGGTGTTATTATTTAGAGTTGAGGAAAGGAGACAGACAGAGGTTAAATAATTTGCTGGGATCACACAGCTAGTAAGTATCTGAGATCGGATTTGAATTTAGATCTTTCTAACTCCAGGCTAAAGGCTCAATCAACAGTGCCACCCAGATGCCTATAAGATTAGGATAAGCATAGCTATCCCATTTTTCAGAAATGGAAACTGAGGCTTTGCCTTAATTAAGAGATTTACCTTTGGGGGCGGCTAGGTGGCGCAGTGGATAGAGCACCGGCCCTGGAGTCAGGAGGACCTGAGTTCAAATCCGGCCTCAGACACTTAACACTTACTAGCTGTGTGACCCTGGGCAAGTCACTTCACCCTAATTGCCTCACTAAAAAAAAAAAAAAGAGAGAGAGAGAGATTTACCTTCAGGTTAGCAGTTAGCCCACCCAGTTTGATTTGGGGCTCAAAGCGAGGTGTTTAGCTCTCCAGTTGAGTGATCTTTCCACTGTACCCAGCAGAGTGTCACGGTTACAAAGTGCTTTCATAAATATTATCTCATTTGAAACTCACAACCACCTGGTGGGATAGTGCCTCGATGCTGTGTCATCTGTTTTTGTTGCTCAGAGGCCCTTTTTTCCCCTTTTTGCTTACTTCAGGGTTCCTGCTATATTCTGAACAGTTAAAGTTGCCCAATAAGTGACCTCTGGGTACGTGTAGTGTCGCTGTAATAAAGATCTATTGTGATATTAAATTTTCCCTTGTTCCTACCTATTGAAGTTGGATAGATCAGGGAAAGAAGAATGTGCTTTCATCTTTCATATCAAAATACACAAACTATATTGACTCATTCTCTCAGTAAGGTTTTAGATCCTTATGCCAGTGCAGAAGCTAGGGGAAAAACAAAAAATTCTCTAACAAGACTCACTTGGCCTCTTTATTTCAGTGATCCCCAATTGCTGTCACATCTGTGCCATTTATTTGTACAACTCCCAAACCACTGCCCTTCTCAAATCTGATTAACGCAGAGCTGCTTTGTACACTTTTCTGAATTTATTTTTTTAAAAACTCAACACTCTCTTAATTCTGATAGATCCTGTAGTATTGGAGATTTTTTTTTTAACTAGCTGGGCTGGGTAAGAATGGGTTTTCTTAGCTCTCCATTCACTCTTGTGGCCTCAGGCTACTTGTGCCAGAACTATAAGGTCTTGACACATCTCCTTTCAGTCAGTGCCACAGATTCCTGCCCTGAGGGAAACGCACAAATTTCCACAAAAGGTGAATTGAGCACATGCACTTTAGGGTCCACAATCCTACACAAATGTCACAGCTCCGGAGTCAGTCTCCATTCTCTAAAATATGCCTTTCAAAACTCTGGGAAAAGTTGAAAGTTCTGGGAAAAGTTGAGGGCAGAGAAAGAGGGAGGAGACTGATGAGATCATTTGCATCATATCGATCCCTGACACTGGTTGAAAGACACTTGGCTTAACTATTTTCAGGTGGCAATGGTGGCAAATGGGTGGGAGGGGGTCTAGATATGTTGCAGGCAAGGCTGCTACCCAGCTGCCCCATGTGCGTGCCTTTGGTCCTTCTCAGTCCTGGTAGAACACCATTGATAATAACAGTGATTATGATGATAATTACCCTTCTCTATCAACTTAAAAGTTTGCAGCATTTTTTTGTTGTTGTTGTTTGTTTGTTTTTGTGGGGCAATGAGGGTTAAGTGACTTGCCCAGGGTCACACAGCTAGTAAGTGTCAAGTGTCTTTAGGTAGAATTTGAACTCAGGTCCTTGTGAATCCAGGGCTGGTGCTTTATCCACTACGCCACCTAGCTGCCCCCGCAGCATGTTTTTATAGACATTATCTCTATTGAGCTTCCCGACAACCCAGCAGGGTAGGTAAAGCAAATATTATTTCTACTTTGCAGAAAAGGAAACTGAGGCACCCAGGTGATGAGTGACTTGTCCAAGGTCACACAACTAACAAGTGTTTAAGGTGCGTTTTGAGATCTGGTCTTCTTAACTCCAAGTTAGGTGTTGTTGCTACTAAACCAAGTTACCCATGGTCCTACAATGTCAGAGGAAGGATATAAACTTGGATCCTCCTGATTCCAAACCCAATGTACTTTTTTTTTTTTTGTGAGGCAGTTGGGGTTAAGTGACTTGAGGGTCACACAGCTAGTAAGTGTTAAGTGTCCGAGGCCGGATTTGAACTCAGGTACTCTTGACTCCAGGGCCGGTGCTCTATCCACTGTGCCACCTAGCTGCCCCAAATAATCGCTTTTTTTTTTTTTGGCGGGGCAATGGGGGTTAAGTGACTTGCCCAGGGTCACACAGCTAGTGTCAAGTGTCTGAGGTAGGATTTGAACTGAGGTACTCCTGAATCCAGAGCCGGTGCTTTATCCACTTCGCTACCTAGCTGCCCCCTCCAATGTACTTTCTTTTGGAGAAGGGGGCATTTTTGTTTTTTACATTTCTCTTATTTTTTTTTCACATGATATTATTTCTTATTTTACAAATTCAATCTTATTTTATTTTCAGTTCTGAATTCTCCCCTCTCCCATCTACTGAGAAGGCAAGAAAAACAAAATCAAAACAAATATGTATAGTTATACAAAACATTCCTGAATTATCCATTTCTCTCATTTCCTAATGACTCACTCCCCCTTATTTGATTCAACAATAATTTATTATTTTATTAAAAAAAATTTTTTTTGTTAAGTGACTTGCCCAAGGTCACACAGATACTAAGTTTCAAGTATCTGAGGCTGGATTTGAACTCAGGTCCTCTTGACTCCAGGGCCGGTGCTCTATCCATTGTGCCACCTAGCTGCTCCCCAACAATCATTTATTAATCATCTACTATGTGCCAGTCACTGGAGGGTACAAAGGAAAAAATGAAACAATCCCTGTCCACCAGGAGCTTATATTTTACTTGGCATTCACATTCAACTTGTATACATATAAGTAAGAACACACCTTAATTAATTCTAAGATTGGGAGCAATAACAGAGAAGGGATTTAGGAAAGGTCTTTTGAAGGAGATGGCACTTGAGCTGAGTATAGAAGGAAGCTAAGGCTTCCAGGAGCTAGAGATTGTGATGGACTTTAAATGTCAAAGGCAACTGTATTTTGTTTTATACACAATAAGAAGGTACCTTCTTCAACAGGGAAATAACATAGTCAGAAACAGGGGAATGACATAGACTCACACCTCTGCCAAAAGAGAAGCCTCCCTTAGAGTAGAATAGTGTATTTAAGTAAAAGAAAATGACACATTTTCCTACAGTACACCTCCTCTCAGTAGAGAGGCTAACAGCCATGGATCAGAGTTCTGAAGTCCCTTGCTGTTGTTTCCCTTTACTTCACCAAGCTCTTTAGTAAATGTTCTCCTGGCTCTGCTTATTTTACTTTGTATCAATTCATTTATGTCTTCTCAACTTTCTCTGAAATCTTCATATCCTTCATTACTTATAGGGCAATAATATTCTATCACATTCATATGTCTTATCTTTTTTTTTTTTTTTTTGGCAGGGCAATGAGGCTTAAGTGACTTGCCCAGGGTCACACAGCTAGTGTCAAGTGTCTGAGGTCAAAATTGAACTCAGGTCCTCCTGAATCCAGGGCTAGTGCTTTATCTACTGTGCCACCTAGATGCCCCTCATATGCCATATCTTGTTCAGTTAGTACTCATTTGATGGGCATTCTCTCAATTTCCAATTCACTTGTACTACAATTTGAGTCGCTAGATATGTTTTTGTACAGTTGGGTCCTTTTTTACTTTGCTTGATTTCTTTGGGGGTATAGACCTTGCAGATACATACTTGGTCACAAGGTATTCACAGTTTATTAGCTTTGGGAGCATAGTTCTATATTGCTTTCCAAAATGTCTGGACCAGGTCACAGCTCCACCAACAATGCATTAATATCTGTGTCTATTCTTGAGCCCTAAGGTATCTCTGCTAAGAAAAGGACGTCCATTTTCTATGTAAACCTTGAATTGCTGGCATCATGTTACAAAAAGATTTATCATTAAATTCTGTAAAATAGCCAGCCTTAGTATACTTCCATAAGATCTGCTTTATAAAAATGCAATTCACACATTCTGCAAGAAACACTTGCAGAAAGCAGAATATAAGAAATAATACTCTTCCAATAAATTCCACATTGATATTTCAAAGATCTGCACTTTTATTGGTGTGGATATTCTTTCCACTCATGCAAATCACAAATCTTCCAGCATTTAGTAGATGTTCTTTGAGAGTTGGCATGGCTCAAAAATTCATTATTCCCGGGGCAGCTAGGTGGCGCAGTGGATAAAGCACCTGCCCTGGATTCAGGAGTACCTGAGTTCAAATCCGGACTCAGACACTTGACACTTATTAGCTGTGTGACCCTGGGCAAGTCACTTAATCCCCATTGCCCCGCCCCCCAAAAATATAATTCATTATTCCCGAAGCCTCTTAGTGATGATCTCTCTCCATGCTTTTCCTTAGACGACAGATAAACAATTAATCACCAGGACTCCAGACCTCAAAGGCTTTCTGGTTTTGTTGGTGGTACCTGTTTCAGCTGACCCTCCACTGGCAAAGACATACTGCTATGGGGTATCTCCAGAGCAGGGCTTTAATGGAGAAATGAAAAAAGTGGAGGAATGAAACCTTTTCATGGTAGGCTTTCCGAATTACTTTGCTTTGGTAGAGTTGCTTTCTCAGGATGGTAACAGATAAAATTCATTGCTTGGGAAGAACGCTGAAAACTTGCGAATTCACTTGATTTGAGAAGCGTTGTGGTAGAGAGTAATGGGAAGAATAGAATACGGGATCTAGGAGTCAGAGTCCCAACTTTGCTATTAGCTGTGTCATCTTGGTCAGATTTTTTTTTTTTTTTTTTGGTGAGGCTATTGGGGTTAAGTGACTTGCCTAGGGTCACACAACTAGTAAGTGTAAAGTGTCTGAGGCCAGGTTTGAACTCAGGTCCTTCTGAATCCAGGACTGGTGCTCTATCCACTGCAGATTTTTTTTAAAACTCTAAGCCTCAGTTTTCTCATCTGTGAAATGAGGCTAAGGATACTTGCACTGCCTATATTGCTGGGTTATTGTGAGAAACACACTTTTTACACTGCAAAATGCTACATATCAGAATTGATATCATCATCCTTGTCGTCGTCATCATCTTTATCATCGCCATCATTGTCATTGTTGTTGTGTCACTTCCCAGCCTGGTCCATGATTTCAATAGTGTCATTTTTGACTCCCTCAAATTACTCACTACTTCAATCATATCATAGACCTTACAGATCTTCCCCACCTTGTCTCTAAATTGAGAAAGGTCTCCCAGTTCCCATTTCTGGGTCTTCCTTACCTTCTCTTCTTTGAGGTTCAGCTTTGGGACTCTAGAGCATTGCTAGAGAAAATTATAAGAACGAGATGCATTTACACACAAGTTTACTCTCCTTTGTCTTGACTGGTGTGAGTCCAGCGATGATTTCTTGTTCAGTCATGTCTGACTCTTCATGACCCCTTTATAGGGTTTTCTTAGCAAAGATACTGGAGTGGGTTGCTATTTCCTTCTCCAGTGGTTTAAGGCAAACAGAGATTAAGTGACTTGCCTAGGGTCATCCAGCTAGTGAGCATCTGAGGATGAATTTGAACTCAGGTCTTCCTGACTCCAGGCCCAGTGCTCTATCCACTGAGCCACTTTGCTGCCTCCAGTAATTCTTTTTAAAATCTCTTGTTGAGTCCATGTGATTGAACTTTCCAAGGTTGTTTCAAATGTTTTCTATATCCCCTCAACACCCCAATTCTTGATCCTATCTTCCTCACTGTTTTTTTTTTCCTCCTCATTCTTAACAAATGACCTCTATTTCTCCTGAGACCAAGGCAGCTAATTCCTTCCTCATACCCTCACATTTTCAGAACTGCTTTTTGTCTTCAATTATCCTCTTCTTCCTCTCTCCAAGATAACTTTTCTATTCTTCCCTTATTCTTGATTTCCATCCCCTCCTGTCTCTTCCATCCAACAACCACTTATTAAATACTTATTATATACTACTTATACTACATAAAACACGCTGTGCTGGACTGAGGAGAATACAAAAATCAGTAAGTCAGTTTTTACCTTCATGGAATGTATGATCTAGTACCAAAGATAAGACATGCATGCAAATAAGTATAACATTAATCAGAATATGACAACTGCTGGTAGAAAGCCAATATGCTGCTGTGGTTAGAGCCAACCTTGTAGTAAAGGAAGAACTAGGTTCAAATCTCTCCTGTGATATAATCTGGCTGAATGACCCTGAGCAAGTCACTTAACCTCTGAGCCCCAGGCAACTTTCTAAGTCTGTGAGTTGCATTGGTAGAAGGAGTTTATGAACTCAGAGTCCCCTATTCCAAAGAAATCATAGATCTGTTAAACGTACACCTCCCCCCCCCCAAAATTACTGAAGCTCTAAATGTAAGATCCTAACCTAATGACCAAGTTAACATGAATGAGGATATGAATCATATTAGTATCAACATTCTCACCCAAACCAGACATTGTAAGGAAGTTTCAGCTAAATGCAAAGATGGCTCAAAAGTTCTCCTTGGAGGGGCAGATAAAGAAGTCAGCTTTGTCAGATGTCCAAAGGCAATAAGAAATATTTCATGGGATACTTGGTTATTACTCATTGCAGTGCTTAAGAGGAATATTAACAAAAAGACCACCATGAAGATAACTGTAGTTCACATGTCAACATCTGTTCCAGAGGATGAGAAGGTAGAGAAATTTAATGGTGAACTCACCAAGACCCTTCAATTAAAGCAATATGTACATTAAGAGGGAATTTCCACACTGGGAGCTCCCTACACCAATGAAATCAGAGGTCTGAGAAAAAATACTTTAGTACTCAGTAAGTCCACTGGAAAAGTGGGTATAGGGGAAGAGTTTGGTCCAAACCCATAGTGGTCCAGGCTAGGCAGTAAGTCAATAATAATGAAGACAATGATAATATTAGTTCCCATACATAGCATTTTTTTTTTTTTTTTTTTAGTGAGGCAATTGGGGTTAAGTGACTTGCCCAGGGTCACACAGCTAGTGAGTGTTAAGTGTCTGAGGCCGGATTTGAACTCAGGTACTCCTGATTCCAGGGCCGGTGCTCTATCCACTGCGCCATCTAGCTGCCCCCATACATAGCATTTTATAGGGTGAAAAGCACTTTCATCACAATAATCTAGTAAGGTAGGCATTGCAAGTATCATTGTCCCTATTTGACAGAGTAGAAAAGTGAAGCTGAAAGTTGAAATAATTTGACCGAGATCTCATACTTAATAGCAAAGTTGAGACTCAAATCCAGGTCATTTGACTTCCAGATTGAAATGTTTTCTACATGCCTCAACACCCAATCTCCCCAAAATTCTGGCTCAGGATCAAGAATTAAAAGAAACCAAAGCTTTGTAGACTTTATAGAAGCCTCATGCTTATAACTGATGAATATTTTCTTCAAGATGAGAGTTGCGAGCCACTAGAGATGGCAAACATGAATCACATGGAAGATAATGGTAATCATAGGTGAGCTTTAACCTCACCATTTAAACGAGCTATTGATATAAAAGAATGGGAAGTTGATAAAAAAAAAAAAGCAGATACATATATAAAGAGACGAGACAGAGAAAGAGAAACAGAGAGATGGATGAGGGAAGGCACAAAAAGAGTTCTTATTCTGAAAGTTTCACAGTTGCCAGTGCATCGAACAATTGATCCTTAGGATATATATGAAGGAAATGAAGATAGCAAATGACTTTGGAAAAATCACTATTTATTTTACTACTGAAAGAGATAATCAAGGTACTAATAACTACCAACTCATACACTTACTGTCTCATATTTCAAATATCTTTATGAGAATAAAGTACACATTCATGCACCAAGGACTCCCTTTATCAAGATATGCAGAAGGAATGGGTAAGCTTTGGGGAATGATGTTTTACAGCAGATGACGTCTTTACAGTCAAACAATTGACTGAAAGGCACTGAGAATATTAGATTTTACTGTGCTTATTGCAGAATATTAAAAAGTATTTTATTTGGTAGAGCAAAATGCAGTCTTAAATAGTTGCCCTAAGGCATTTCTTATGCATTTATTAAGATTATACAAAATTCCTGAATGGTTGCAACAACACAGATAACTTTGCTTGATTATTCTCTTATTATTAATCTCAAGTGAATCGTAAGGCAGTAAGATTTTATACTCACTAATGGTGTTTGCAACTGTCTTCAAGAATGCCCAATGCAGAATCCAAATAGAAGAGATATTTCTTATAGATAATGAAGTCTTTCAGATGTATCATTTGCAGATGATATATTGATTGCATCAAGTATAATGAGACCTCCTAAATGAGATCTATAATCTCTCAAAAGTATTTACTTTAACCGTACATATAGGACAAATTAAGAGGATAAAGAATACCTATTGTTCATGTGTGATAGCACTCCCATAGAACTGGCTCATCAGTATATATACATCTTGGACAGTCACTGCATATAGACATTGAGTTGAACCCAGAACTGAAGAAAAAGAGAAAATTGGGATTGCATTTGGGAAATTGCCCAGCACTTTTAATGATACTAAGTTGCTCCCTGAAACAAAATTCCATCCTTCTGATGCCAATATTTTTCCTGTGATGCTATGTGTGTATGAATCAGGGAATGCTACAGTCTCCAAAAAAATCAAAATTACAAGTTTCCAGGAAGCAGCTACGTGGTGCAATGGATAAAGCACCAGTCCTGGATTCAGGAGGACCTGAGTTCAAATCTTGCCTCAGACATGTGACACTTACTAGCTGTGTGACCTTGGGCAAGTCACAACCCTCAATGCCCTGCAAAAACAAAACCAAAACCAAAAATTACAAGTTTCCCAAATGGCAATAGAGAGATACATACTGGGTATGCATTGCTTTAGCATATTACTAATGGAACGATTGCATGTTAAAAATGGTGGAAAAGATATCAAAGAGATAGATGACTGGGAAGGGAAATGGATCAGTCATATAATGAGAAGAAGAAATAATAGCTGAACAGTCTATAGCAACAGTGGTACCAACATAATGTCAAGATACCTAGGGGGAGGCTCCTAGCATGTTAGGTGGACCCTCTATGGAGAATTTATAAGAGGATATGGACAAAAATTGACCAGGATAAAAAGGAATGGATGGATTGTGATTTGCACAGTTGGAGGAAGTAACTAAACTAACGAGATCCCAAATCTACTGAAGTATTGAAATATCTATCAATTAATCAACAAATATTTGATAAGCATCTACTATGTGCTAGGAACTATACTAGATGTTGTGGGTACAAGTATAAAGCATGAAACAATATTTACTTGAAATGAATTTACCATCTAATGGGAGAAGAGAAGTACATATAAAATATATACAGTATAAATATAAAGTTAGTAAATACAAATATATACAGAGTAGTTAAATAGAAGATAATATAGGAAAGAGGCATAGTATGGGCAGTTAAGCCAGGTCTAAAGCCAGGAAAACTCATCTTCTTGAGTTCAAATCTGGCCTTAGACATTTACCAGCTGTGTGACCCTGGGCAAGTCATTTGACCCTGTTTGCCTCAGTTTCCTCATCTATAAAATGAGCTGGAGAAAGAAATGGCAAACCACTCTAGTATCTTTGCCAAGAAAACCCCAAATGGGGTCATGAAGATTTTAACACAACTGAAATGACTGAACAACAACACGGATATACACACTCTCTCTGACCAGATTGTAAACTCCAAGAAGACAAAAACTTTGTGTTTTATGTCTTAGTCACTCTAGTATCTAGCACATTGTTATGCATGTTGTTTGTTGAATTGAGCTACTTAATTGGCTGGTTTGTTTAACTTATAAACAAAGCTATTTTGCAAATTTTCTAATTTTTCTTTTTGTGACCATTTCAGTAATAATAATAATTAGCAGTTGATGGGGCTTTAAACTTTACCAATGACTTTCTTTGCAAGGGTTGTTAACACGGGGTCTGTGAAACTTTTTAAAAAAATTAAATATTTTTATAACTATAATTCAATATGATTGGTTTTTATTGTAATCATAGATATTTTGTTTTATGAATTTAAAATATTGTTTTGAGGATGGGTCCATAGGCTTCAACAGATTGCCCCAAAGATGTCCACAACACAGAAAAGATTAAGAACCCTAGCCTTGGAGGAAAATCCAAGTCCCACATTGGTCCTATATACCTCCAGATTTCAGGGCCTGTGTCAGGAAATGGCACCCTCTAAAACTGAAGCTAATAACATTCAACATAAAATGGATGAAATTAGCCAGTTCCAGAATTTACTCTTAATTAATCAATTAGGGGCAACTAGGTGGCAAAGTGGATAGAGTGCTAGGCCTTAAGTTAGGAAGACCTGAGTTGAAATTCAGCCTCAGATACTACTTATGTGACCCTGGGCAAGTAAATCTCTGTTTGCCTCAGTTTCCTTAAGTGTAAAATGGGGACATCCAGAGAAGGAAATGGAAAACCACTCCAGGATCTTTACCAAGAAAACGCCGCAGGGGTCATGAAGAGTTAGACGTGACTGAATGACAGCAACAAAAAGATGTTCAGTGAAAATGCCGATGAGACCAGGGTGTCTCTTGACAGCAATTTTGTAGATCCCTCTTCCCAAACTTAATCTAGGAGTGAGGGTGTTCCCCAGAATGTCTTCTAGAAGGCATGACTGGAATGCAGCTGATATAAAGAAATCTGCAACCTACTTAATTGTATTGTAACATGGCCAAGGTAATGTTTGTTATAACCCAAGGGTGGTAATCTGAATGGAATCTTGGGAAAAAAAGAGCCAAAGAATAAGAATTCTCCATAATATTTCTAGTACTCTTCAAGGGAGATGTTGCTTTGGTTCTAAATGACCTCTGAATGACCACTTTTTTTTTTTTTAAGACAGAAATTCTTGAAGCAGACAAGCACAATTGATCAAATTTCCTTTGCTTGGAAGGAAATTTCCCTTAAGAACATACAACTCCAGGGGGCAGCTAAGGTTGCACAGTGGATAAAGCACTGGCCCTGGATTCAGGAGAACCTGAGTTCAAATATGACCTCAGACACTTGACACACTCACTAGCTGTGTGACCTTGGGCAAGTCAGTTAACTCTCATTGCCCCACCAAAAAAACAAAAACAAACAAACAAAACCCCAGCATCAGTGGTGTTAAAATCAGAATGAGCTGAGGCTGGCAGGGAAACCTAAGAACATGCTCTGGTTTGCTAATTGCCAAGAAACCTTTTGCATGTGGCCTGTTAGTATCTGTTGTATTTCATATTAGAAATTAATACCAATCAGTCTTGTGAGTTTGTTAGCATAAATCAATCTACAAGAGCCTGATTATCACTCATAAAAAAGAAACCCTGGACTTAGGGTATAATTATCCCATGATCTGAGTAGCCAACCAGCTAGCCATCTGGCCTCTTTCTAATATTGTCATGAGTTGTCACAGAATTAGGCACTAAAAGAGACCTCAGAAATCATCTAGGACAGAGGTTTGTTTTTTTCAGTTTTAAATTTTAAAAAAATTATTATTCCTTCTGCGTCCCTTATACAACTTAAAAAAAGAAAATCCCTGTAACAAATATACATAATCAAGGAAAATGAATTTCCATATTTTCTGTGTCCAAAAATGAGCATCACATTTAGCATATTTAACCTATAACTACTCTGGTAGGAGGAGGGAAGCATTCTTCAATCTTCTATAATCAGGGTTGATAACTACATTGATCAGAGTTCCTGAGTTTTTCAAAGTTTTGCATTTTTATGTCATCATAGGATCGATTGTTCTCCTGGTTCTGCTCACTTCACTCTGCATTAATTCATACATGTCTTCCCAGGTTTCTCTGAAATTGTCTCATTCATCATTTCTTACAGCACAATAGTACTCCATTATATTTATATACCATAATTTGTTCAGTCATTCCCCAGTTGATGGGTACCCCTTAGTTTTCATTTCTTTGCTACTACAAAAAAGCTGCTAAAATACTCTTGTACATTTAAGAAATTTCTTGCCACCAAAATCTTTGGTATTGTCAAAACTGTTCAACATTAGAAACTGATAGAATTTTTTTTAATCAGTAGGAATGACATTAGAGAATCATTACCATCTTTTCTGCTGCACCCTAAGTTTCCCCATCCCCGATCAGAAAGAACTCTCACAAATGCCCCGAATCATTCACTAGGGCAAAGGTACAGAATAAATAAAAAAGGTGTGGAGAAAGAAAAGGTGATTGAAGCATAAGCCTCTCACTTTCTTCTACTGAGCTTGGAGCACTGATTTTCCTTGTTAATGCAATTCAATTCAACAAGTATTTATTATACTAGTCTGTTAAATGCCTTGGCACAGATCTGAGTTTGGGGGATGAAAAGGCAATTATGAAAGCAGGCACTGTCCTCTTCTCCCTCATTAAGGCCTACAAGGACAAAGCCTTACCCTTAAGGAACTTGCAGCCAACTGAGGGCATACTACATTTACACAGATAAGAAATTGGAAGCAGGAGTGACTATTACCACCTTGGGGGATTCAGAAAGGTTAGGAAGTAGTAGCTACTTTGAACCTATTGTTCAGTCATGTCTTATTCTCTGTGAATCCATTGGGGGTTTTCTTGGCAAAGACACTGGAGTGGTTAGCCATTTCCTTCTCCAGCCCATTTTACATATGAGGAAACTGAGGCAAACAGCATGAAGGATGTCACAGTAAGTGTCTGAGTCCAGACTGGAACTCAAGAAGATGAGTCTTCCTCACTTTAGGCCTGGCACTCTAGACAATGAACCTAACTTCCCTGCTTTGAACCTAGAAGGAATCCAAGGATCTTCTGTGAAGATTAGGAGAGCACATTACAAGCCTGTACGATCACCTGCAGCTAGGGTTATAGTGGATAGAGCCCTGGGCTGGGAACCAGGAAGACTCAGCATCCTGAGTTCAAATTCAGCCTCAGACACTTATTAAATTTTTTTTTGTGGGGCAATGAGGGTTAAGTGACTTGCCCAGGGTCACACAGCTAGTAAGTCTCAAGTGTCTGAGGCTGGATTTGAACTCAGGTCCTCCTGAATCCAGGGCTGGTGCTTTATCCACTGCACCACCTAGCTGCCCTCTTCAGACACTTATTAGCTGTATGACCCCAGACAAGTCTCTTAACCCTGTTTGCTTCAATTTCCTCATTGGTCAAATGAGATGGCAACCCACTCCAGCATCTTTGCCAAGAAAACTCCAAATAGGGTCACGAAGAATTGGACATGACTAAACAACAACAAAAACAACAATGACTACCTGTGCAAAGGTGATGTGGAATTATGAGATCTATTTTGTTTCTCATTCCTATCAAATTGAATTTTGAGCAATGCTCTCAATACATTTCACACAAAAATAAATAGAGTTCATAGGATTTAACTGGAAGAAAACCTAAAGGCTGGGTACTTCGACTCCTTCACTTTACAGAATTCCATTACAACAACACAGTGTGGATATTTCCTTATAGTATGGATGAGCCCCACTGTATGCCTGCTACACTTCTGCTTACTTGCTATTGAATGATGCTACGGGAAATCACACACTGAGCCTATTGCATTATTTAATTCAATCTCTTTATTTTGCAGGGCAAGATGGTTAAGTGACTTGCCCAGAGTCACATAGTTAGTAAGTGTCAAGTGTCTGAGGCTGGATTTGAACTCAGGTCCTCCTGAATCCAGGACCAGTGCTTTATCCACTGCGACACCTAGCTGCCCCCTATTTAATTCAATCTCAACTGTGCTCTTACTTCTACATGCCAATCTTTTATCTGATTGACTGTCACAAATTTTTTTTTTCTTCTCAAGCCATTTATGACACCTCAAGTCAACCTATGGTTCTCAGCATCATGCTTCACTGAAAACATTGAGGCTATCTGTCCTGAGCTCTCTCCTCCTAAGTTCCACATTTCAAATCACTTCATCATCACCCCCTCTATCTGGTCCTCCTTTGCTCCAGTTTGGGAGGTCGAGGTAGCTGCTTGTCTTTACCAAGGAACGACAATCCCTCTTCTTACAGGCATTTGATAGCATACCGACCTTGGAGGCAGGAAGACTTGAATTTCAACTCGACTTCAGACATTTACTAGCTGCGTGACCCTGGTCAAGTACAACTTCTTCCTGAGTCACTTTTCACCTAGGGTTGTTAGGAGTATCAAATGTAATGTGTTTATAGCACAGGGCCCGGTACACAGTAGTCACTTAATAAGTGTTTCCTTCCTTCGTACTCCTCTGGCAACTCGGACAATTACGCTGTTCTCACCCAAATCGCCAAACTTTCTACATTGATTGGGCCTTCTATGATGCCTTCAAATGAATACAAGATCCCCCTTTTGTCCTTAAAACACAACACAACACAATGTAACCTCACTTGACCCTACTGTCCCCTCAATCTATCCTATATCTTTCATCACATTCATAGCAAAACTCCTGGGAAAAAAGTTTTCTAAGAGAGTTGCTTTCTACTTTCACTCGATTTCTTAACTTTTTGCAATCTGACTTCAGTCCTCCCTACTCCACTGAGACTACTCTATAAAAGGTGACCATAGTTTCTACTTTTTATTGCTGAATCCGACAGCCATTTTTCTCAGTCCTTATCCTTCTTGACCTGAAGCATTTGATATTGTTGATCATGCTTTCAATCTGGGTTCTTTTTCCTCCCTAGTTTCCCTTCCTATATATGGTAGAGCTGATCCTTTTCAGTCACTTTTGTAGGATCATCATCCATCTCTCGTCCTACTCCCCTATCACATTCCAACCCCCAACCCTGGCTGTGTTCCTGGGCTCAAGCCTGGGCCTTCTTCTCTCCTGTCCTCTCATCTTTTCCATACTCTCAAGGTGATTTCATCAGCTCCCTTAAATTAAACTATCATCTCTATGCAGAGATGGCTTAGATCTATATTGCTAGCTTTTATCTCTTTCCTCACCTCTAATTCTTCTTCTCCAACTGCCTGGCTTCTGAAATTTGACACATTCAAAACAGAACTCATTATCCCTTCAAATTTACCTCTCCCTTATCCCCCATCCCACCCCAAATTTACCCCTTACTTTCCCTCTTTCTGGCGAGGGTACCACTCTTATTCCAGTCACCTGGCTTCACAATCCAGGAGTCATCTTTAGACTCTCCCTAACTCCCACTTATCCAAGTGGCTGCCAAGTCTTCTCGGTTCTGTCTTTTCAGCATCTCTTGAATTTGTTGCCTTTTCTCTAATGAAACTCCAACCACCCTAATCTAGGCTATGGTTGCCTCTCACCTGGATTATAACAGTAACCTCCTAATTCCCTGCAGTCATTCTCCCCCTCTCCAAATGCATCCTCCATCTAGCTGCTAAATTAATATTCCAAAGGCATAAAATAATCAATCAAGGAGCATTTATTAAGCGCCTACTAGATGTCATATTTAATTGAGGGAAACAAGATGCATATAGATAAACTAAACAGAACATATACATATATGTACACATATGCACATGTTTTGTGTATATGTATATACATACACACACACTTTTGTGGGAGGGCACTAGATGACTAGATGGATGTCAGGTAGACATTTTAAACTCAACATGTCCCAAACTAATCTCATTATTCCCCCTACCCCCACCTACAGGTTTCCTTTTCCTAACTTCCCTACTACTCTTTTTTTTTTTTTTTTAGTGAGGCAATTGGGGTTAAGTGACTTGCCCAGGGTCACACAGCTAGTAAGTGTTAAGTGTCTGAGGCCGGATTTGAACTCAGGTACTCCAGGGCCGGTGCTCTATCCACTGCGCCACCTAGCTGCCCCCTGCCCTACTACTTTTAAGGGTACCACCATCCTCAGAGTCACCTAGGCTTAAACTTCAGGTGTTTTCCTGGACACCTCAATCTCTCCCCCATATCCAATAAGTTGTTGAGTCCTATTAGTTTTATTTTTATCACATTTCTCACCTATCTGCCCCCTTCTCTCCTTTGTAACTGTGTAATTTAAAATTCTAAATGTGGGTTCTAATCTGTCCCCCCAGTTTTTGGGGGAAACTGACTAAAATCACTGATAAATGAGTTTAGGTTTTTTAAGGGTTTATTGAAAGATAGTAAAGGAGAGGGGGCAGCTAGGTGGCGCAGTGGATAGAGCACTGGCCCTGGAATCAGGAGGACCTGAGTTCAAATCCGGCCTCAGACACTTAACACTTACTAGCTGTGTGACCCTGGGCAAGTCACTTAACCCCCATTGCCTCACCAAAAAAAAAAAAAAAGATAGTAAAGGAAAGAGAAAGATTGAGAACAGATTTCCTATAACCTGGCAATCCTAACCTTCCTCCTAAATCTCCCACTTCTGAAGCCCTCTGCCACCATGCTGATCTCTCCCACCAAAAGAGGAAGCACTCTCTCGCCAGCTTCTGCTTCCTCCTTCATATTCCCCTCCCAGAAATGGAAGGTTCTTCAAGCTGATTGGTTAGTGTCATTCAAATTCATTGGTTCACTGGACCCGAAGGTGGTCTCAGTGTAAAATTCAAAGTTTTTAGTTTCTGAGAACAATACCTTCTTAAGTACCATTAAGTACCAGCCAGATGTGCTTACAATCTAGTAAGCAGTCAAATGTCAGTCCCCTTATCCAATTTAATCAGTTCAAATCAGTCTCCAGGTGGGCCCCTGAGTATCTGCTAAATCTCATCTATCACATTCCATTATCTTGACACACCACTGACACAGTCCCTCTCCACCTCACTCCTAGACTACCCCAATTGCCCATTGGTTGATTTCCCTAACACGTCTTTCTCCATTTCTGTCCACCCTCCATTTTCCTGAAGTGCAGTAGGTTTGACCAAGTCACACCCCCACCCCCTCACTCCCAACTCAATAACTCCAGAAGCTCCACATTACTGCCAGGATCAAATAAATAACTAAACAAACAAATGCACAAACGAATGAATGAATGAATGAATATACATATGCATATATATATATATATATATATATATATATATATATATATATATATATATATATAAACATAAATAAAAAACAACTATAAAATCCTTTGCTTGGCATTCAAACCCCTTCACTATGTGGTCCTTCCCCATCCCGACCTTTCCAGTCTTCTTATACCTTAAAAAAATCCTGCCCTTCTCTGTGGTCCAGTGACACTGGCCTCTTTGGGTTCCTCACAAAATGCTCCATCTCCTGACTGAACATTTCCCTGGGGCTGACCCCATGCCTGGAATGCACTCTCTCCTCACATCAGTCTTCTGGCTTCCCTGGCTTCTTTTGTGGCCCAGCTAAAATTTCACCTTCCATAGGAAGCCTTTACGAATCCCCCTCATGTTCAGTGCTTCCCCTCTGTTTATTTCCAGTTTATTCTTCCTTGGACAAGGTGGTTTACATGTTGGCTCCCCCATCAAACTGTGAGTTCTTTGAGGGCAGGGACCATTTTTTATCCCTCAATGCTTAGCACAGTGCTTATACAAAGCAATCAAAGCCAGAGATAGAATGTTGAAAGAGAAGGACATCTCACTGTTCAGTTTGGATAGCTGTGTGATCACAAGCAAGTCAATGAACATCTCTGAGTTTCAGTTTCTTTATCTATGAAGCAGAAGTAATAATAGTATGTACAACATAGGGCTGTAAGACCCAAATTTAATTTACAAGGGCAGCTAGGTGGCACAATGGATGGAGCACTGGACTGGGAAGCCGGAAGCCTCAGCATTCTGAGTTCAAATTCAGCCTCAGACACTTACTAGCTGGGTAACTATGGACAAGTCACTTATAAGCCTGTTTGCCCCAGTTTCCTCATCTATAGAATGCGCTGGAGAAGAAAATAGCAAACCACTCTAGTATCTTTGCCAAGAAAACTCCAAATAGGGTCTGGAAGAATCAGACCCTACTGTAGAACAAAGTAATTTACAAAGCTCACAGAACTATACAAATGGGAAGTATTATTATGATGATGAGATAATAGATGCAAATGGAGTAGTTAGCATTGTGGATTGAAGGCTAGATAGCAACCAGAAATACCTGGGTTCAAGACCCACCACTACTGTTGGCTGTGTGACTCTGAGCAAGTCTCTTAACTTTATAATGCTCTAGGCTCTCTATAAGACATCAGGTTGCAAAGGTGTGCTCAGACCTGCTTTGCTAGAAGGAGTTTCTTCATCTTGAAGAAATCCCTATCCCTATCCCTATCCCTATCCCTAATTGATGCAAAAATTATTTGAAAAAAAATTTTAGGAGTCATTATACAAATATGAGGCATTTATGAAATACCTCAACTTGTAAGGTAACAGGTTCAAGGGAAAGTTCTAGGTGTCTTACTGGCTCTGTTGTGTGATTTGCATTTCAGACTAAAGGGAGTTATATTTAAAAATCACACATTTTTGCACACTTTACAAAGCCAAGTACAACGTGTGCTATTTTGTATTTCTCGTCAGAAAGTATAATTAACATTTCCTTGTTAATTGGAAAAGAGAAATTGTTAATCACTTCCCTAGGGTTTTGCACCTGGGTACAATGAATTAAATTGTTTTCTAATAATTGTGGTGTATTCAATCACAATTTATACCCACAGAACTCTGGAGCTCATTAAAGTCTTCATTCCATATATATTTTTAACCTAGCTGAAGTCTCTTTTGCCTGTAAAGAAAGACCCAAGAAAGCTCCTAAATTCTCTTTTTTTTTGGGGGGGGGGGAGGGTGATAATAATAATAATAATTATTATTATTATAAACTGTTACAAAATTGAGGTCTGTTTTAACAGGAACCTACTAGCACAGTGAACAGGATCCCAAGTAGCCTGGCTTTTATTCCAATTTATGAAATTTGTGGCCTTTCTCTACAATATTGCTCTTCTCCCATTCATGATTCAGTTGCCTTTTCTGGTTTCATATTCCTTCGGCAGATTGTTTCAGACTGTCTCATTTCTGCACCGGTGTGTGGAGATCAAGATCCTGAATTTGTTTTGTGGACACCCAGTCCTGTTAAGCACTTTTTTTCTTTTCCTCTTCGTCCTCCTCTTCTCTCTCCCACCTCTCCAACCTCCTCCACCCCCATCCCCCCTCTCAAGCGAGGAGCTTGTGCTCATTGCCACACAGGAGAACGGCACATCCTCCAGGGGGTGTGGTGTCGGAGTCAGGATGTGCCGGGCTCTGGGATGCAGCTGCATCACGTCACACCCAGTGCCTGCCTGTTGGCCTGCTCCCCCCCACCTCCACCCCCTCACTCTTACATAGGTACTCACGGGCAGGGAAGTCAGCGCACCTCCCCTCCTCCCACCCCCCTCCTCCCTCCCTTTCATTATGCACATACATAAACAGCCTCGGGGGTTTGCAGCCCGCCCTCTTCCAAAGTCCAAGGCATGCTTGGACCTTGCTGGTGGTCCAGATGAGCTCCCAGGGGTCTGTTCTGCTAAGGTGCATGTCCCCTTCCCCCTCTCCCTCCTTCCTCCTGGCCCCCCCATTTCTTCCCACTGGCCTCCACAAGAGGCTCATACCTCAGACACTTCCTCTTTCTCATTGTGATTATCTCCTCCTTCTGCTTTCACTGCAGTTGGGGAATGTGAAAAGCTGCATGTTTTTGTTTTTTCTTAAATTCAGAAGGCCCATAGTAGTCCATGGGGGATGGGGGTGAAGATGGAAAATACGGAAAAGTTGGGGGAAGGGCGAGTAGGAGAATCTTCTTCAAGAAGGAGAGCTGCCTCAGCATTTCAGAATAGCTGGACAGAGCCCTGACTTTGCAATCCTCTTTCCAAGTCTTGTTCCGAGTCTACCTTGGTATATCCCCTTTGTAATCTTGGGCAGACTCCAGAGTCTAGCTGGCTCTGTACCATAGAAGGCGGCAAGGTGAGGTGGTGGATAGCTCGCATTTATATAGCAATTTGAAGTTTCCCAATGCGCCCACTTACATATGCGAGATCATTTGATCCTTACAACAACCTTAGGAGGTAGGTGCTGTTTCCCTCATTTTACAGAGGAAACCTGGACTCCAGATGCAGAGCCCTATCCACTGTACCATCTAGCTTTTTGGACTAGACTGCAACCTGGACTTCGAGTCAGGAAGACTGAGTTCTAATTCTTCCCTAGACACTAGCTTCTGCCTGAGCAAGTTACTCAATCGTCCTCAGCCCCGGTTTCCTTATCTGTAAAATGGGCATAAGAATGGCAAATACCTTCTAGGGCTGTCGTGGGGATTCAGTAAGAAAATGTTTGTAAAGTACTTTGTAAATCTTAAGGCGCTGTATAGGTACTAAATCTTACTTATTATTAAATATCTGTGGAATGGAAGTTGATTTACCTCCCTGTACCTCAGTTTCCCCCTCTGTTAAATGAAAGTATTGATTACTAAAGCTTTTTTGTAGTTCAAAAATCTTTGTATTTGACACATGCCCATATGTGGACATGTTATCTTCCTTCCTTCACCCCCCTACCCCACCCCTCTTCCCCCATTAGAATGTGAGGTCCTTAAGGGCAGGGACTGTTTTACTTGAGTGCCTGGCACATAGCAGGCTTGTGGATTGATTAAAATTCTAGATGATGGGTTAAAATTCTCTGATTCCTTTCACTGGAGTCATTGCCATGTCTAAGGACTGGAGTTGCCAACTTATTTTGATTTTGGGTTCACAGACCTAGCTAGGGTTTGAAGTCCATTTCAGGAAAATGTATTTAGAAGCTCACCTGGAAGGGAGTTTAAGCTGAATTGTCTGCTTCCTTTTCTGTTGTCCTTTCCTATCCCCTGGTTTTATATTTTTTATATCGGGAAGATTTTCAGAAATCAAAGATTTGATTATCCTTCCTTTTTACTTTTTATAGATACCTCCCTTTCTTTATGTATACAGAGAACCATGGATTCTTATTATAAGAGTAGATCGGATTATATTATTCTCCTATGATTGTCAGGCTACAGTTAGTCAGCAAGAATTCATTAAGGGCTTACTCTGTGTCAGGCACCATGGTAAGGTCTGGAGATACTAAGTAAGGCAAAACTTGTCCCTCCCCTCAAGGACCTCACATATGTCTCTCTTTTTAAATTAAATTTATTTTTTTACATAATTCTCTTAAAACACACACATATTTCCAATTACATATAAAAACAATTTTAACATTTGTTTCTTTAAAATTTGAGTTCCAAATTCTCTTCCTCCTTTTCTTCCCTCCCTACTCTTTGAGAAGGCAAGCAAATTGATGTTGATTATACTTGTGCAGTCATGCAAAATATATTTCCATATTTGTCACATTGAAACATACACAAAAGAAAACATACACCAAAAAACAAAACAAAAGCCAAGAAGCATTCAGACCCCATCAGTTCTTTCTCTGGAGGTGGATAGCATTTTTGGAATTGTCCCGGATCATTGTACTGCTGAGAATAGCTAAGTCATTCAGTCTCTCATCATATAATATTGCTGTTACTGTGTATAATGTTCTGGTTCTGTTCACTTCACTTTGTTTCAGTTCACATAAGTCTTTACAGGTTTTTCTGAAGCTATCCTGCTCATCATTTCTTTTTCTTTTCTTTTTGTTTTTGCAGGGCAATGAGCATTAAGTGACTTCCCCAAGGTCACACAACTAGTAAGTGTCAAGTGTCTGAGGTCAGATTTGAACTCAGATCCTCCTGAGTCCAGGGCCAGTGCTTTATCCACTGTGCCACCTCTTCCTATAGCATAATAGTATTCCATTATAATCATATACCACAACTTTTTGAGCCATTCCCCACCCAATTGATGAGCATCCACTTGATTTCCAACTCTTTGTCACTACAAAAAGAGCTACTATAAATATTTTTGTACATATAGGTTTTTTTTTTTTTTTAGTGAGGCAATTGGGGTTAAATGACTTGCCCAGGGTCACACAGCTAGTAAGTGTTAAGTGTCTGAGGCCATATTTGAACTCAGGTCCTCCTGAATTCAGGGCTGGTGCTCTATCCACTGCGCCCCGGAATCAGGAGGACCTGAGTTCAAATATGGCCTCAGACACTTAACACTTACTAGCTGTGTGACCCTGGGCAAGTCACTTAACCCCAATTGCCTCACTAAAAAAAAAAAAGAAATAAAATAAAATCTATAGATACAGATACTAAGTACAAATTTAGTAGCGGTATTGTCAAAGGGTATGCATGGTTTTATAGCCATTTGGGCATAGTAAACACTTCACGTTCTAATGGTAGAAACATTTTTTTTTTTGTAATGGTGGAAACAATTTGTAAATAACTAGATATGTGCAAAACATATCAAATAGATGGAAAGTAATCTCAAAGGGGAAGGCATTAATAGCTGGGGGGGGGGGCACAAGGAAAAGTCAATGGCAGAAGCTAGTATCTAGGTTGAATCTTGAGAGAGGATAAGTGAAGATAGATGTGAGGAGAGACAGCATTTCACTCACGGGAGTTCCAAGGCATGGAAAAAGTAAATGCACTGTGGTGTTTGATGAACTGCAAGACAGAAATGAGACTGACCATTTAGATCTGGGAATTATCTCCATAGCTATAACAACTGAATCCTTGGGAACTAATGAGATTACCAAAGGAGATAGGATAAAATGAAAAGAGAAGATTTGGGATGGAGCCTTAGGGGACAACCATGCAAAGTGAGTGTGACATGGATGAAGATCTAGCAGAAGAGACTAAGAAGTAGTCAAACAGGTTGAAGGAGAACCAGAAGAATCTCATGAAAACCTAGAGAGAAGAGAGTATCGAGATGGTCAGCAGTGTCAAAAGCCACAGAGAAGTCAAGAAGAATGATGATTGAGAAAATGACATTAGATTTACAGATTAGAAAAGGACAATTAGATTCAGTGATCATTGATAACTTTGGAGAGAGCAGTTTCAATTGAATAATAAACTAAAAAGCCAGAATGCAGTAGGTCTAGAAGAGTGGGAGGACAAGTGGAGTCATCTAGACTGGCTAAACCAGGCTAAAGGTAGCCAACAGGTTTTAAATCCATTGCTGAATTAGGGAGATGTCTACCCAGTGGAATTGGCCATGAAGCAACCATTGTAGAGAGCTTAGAGCTTGGTAGGACATCAAAGAGGCCAAGATCATCCAATGCATCCTTGTCGATCTCCAGAAGGTCTGACTTTTGTCTCTTGCTGCTGAACTTTGACTTCGGTGACTATGGAAGAGAGAGTGAGCTGATGAATTTGTTAAACTCTGCCTCAATTAAATCCAATTCACACACAAGTCAAGACATCACTCATTTGGGATGTCATTGGTCTTGGGAAAAAGGAAGGATGAACAACAGTTGAGAATCAGAGGAGAAATATAGGATAATAGTTATTGGGACTGTTAAGATCAAGTGAAGGTGTTTTTTTTTTTTTTTTAAGGATGGGCGACACGTAAGCATGTTTGTAGACAACAGGGAAGGCAGCAGTAGGTAGGGAACAATTGATAAAAGAAAGTGGGAAGGATAGAGGAGGCAGTCTGGGAGAAGATGGAAGGGAATGGGTTCCAAGGGGAATGTCAAGGGGTTAGTTGACCTTAGTAGAGAAAAGGACCATGTTTTCACCCAAGATCAGAATGAAAGATGAAGTTATAGGGGAAGATGTTTTGAGGGATGTGCCTCCTTCTCAAGAGAAGGAGATAAAAGAGCCTTTGTCACATCGCTGCTGAGTTCCTGAGAATTATTGAGAAGAGCATTGTTTCTTTTTCACAATTATCATTATTGGGGCAGCTAGGTGGCACAGTGGATAAAGCACCAGACTTGGATTCAGGAGGACCTGAATTCAAATCTGGTCTCAGACACTTGACACTTACTAGCTGTGTGACCCTGGGCAAGTCACTTAACCCCCATGGCCCCGCCAAAAAAAAACCCCAAAACGAAAAACAATTACCATTATTATTAATTAGGGATTAATAATAGTTAGCATTTATATAGTGATTTTGCAAAGCACTTTACAAATATCTCATTTGATCCTCACAACTGTGGGAGGTTGGTGCTATTATCAACTCCATTTTATAGATGAAGAAACAGGGTTGAGAGGTTGTGACTTGCCCAGGGTCATATAGCAAGTGTTAGGCTGGATTTGAATTCAGGTCTTCCTGTACTACCTAACTGCCTCTACCGAAGGAGTCTGTATTCCTGTCTGGTCTTGACTAGTTTGTCTGACCTTGCCCGACCTTGCCCAAGTCTTTTCATCTCTTTGGGCTGTAATTTCACACCTGTTAAATGAGGTAGTTGAACTAGATCATTTCTTAAGGCCCCTTTCAGCTCTGTCTATCTCAGTCCTTCCTAACAACAGCCTTGTGACAGTATCAGGCCAATAGCTAGTCAGTCCAGTGGATAGAGCACTGGACTTGGAGAGTGGAAGACCCGACTTCAAATCCTGGATCCTTGTACTCTCCCTAGCTGTGTGACCCTGGACAAGTCACTTAGCTTCAGTTTCCTCATCTGTAAAATGAGAATGATAATAGGACTCTGAGGAACAAATGACATAACATGTAAAGCACTTTGTAAACCTTAAAGCACTATGTAAATATTAACTATTATTATTATTCCCCCTTTACAGACAGGGAAACTGAGGTCTCGAGAAGTTTCCCAAGCTCACAAGGAGCTAGGTAAGGGACAGGGCCTGGACTCCAACTTAGGTCTTTTGACACCTGGTCTAACAATCTGTTGTATAAACTGAGATACCTACACAGCACTTAGCCCAGTGTGTACATAGTAGGTGTGCAATAAATTCTTATTCCTTATTCCTATATTAGCATTAACTTTTCCTTTGAGAAAATTTGTATCTTTGGAAAGGCTGCATGTTAAGTAGGCCTTTTAAAAGAATAAAGGTGAAAGAGAATGCAAATCACATACCACCCCTCCTGTTATCTCTGGCCAAGCCAGGACAATATTCCTAGTCTTTTATGTAGAGTCTTGAGATCCCACGATACAGCATTAACCATGTGGCCTTGTGAGCAGCTGGGTAGAAATACTCTCCGCTGTCTATCGTGGTTGGGTTTATTTCAATCATTAAACAATCAATAAACATTTGTTAAGCACCATGTGCCAAGCGCTATGTTGAGCTCTTTTCTGTTGTTAAAGTGGGGAAACAGCAATGAACCTGGGTAAAAGGGACATGCCAAATTCATAGGTTTACAGTTTAGTCCCTAGGGTGTCCCATTTTGCAGAGATCCAGAGAGCACCAGAGGAGGCCTCAGCTCAATCTCTTATTTGCTGGTTAAGGGGCCAGAACCTTCCTTTCTGATTCTAATTAACCATTTGCTGGGCTATTTGGAAATGCTAATAGATCTTGGTTTATCTCATCTGATAAATCCTCTTTGGAATTCATTTTCCAGTCCCTAGGAGAGGGATTTCCAGGTGTCAGGACCAGGTGTAATGTAACAAGCTAGCTAGCAGGGCTAGGATTTATACAGCTCAATTCTGTTTAAGGGAGGCTTTTTCTTGTACTCGTTTGCTTTTTATTTTTATGCTTTAAAAATCATTATTTTAAATAATTACTTGTTCTTACTTCTACAGAGTCTGTCCTCTGCAGAATTTTTCCATTCTGACAAAGATGTTTCCCAAGTAAGAAAAAATGCACATCAAGCGAGCTCCCTAAATACATAATGACCAGTTGGAAAAGTATCTTTCTTGAAGTAACATACAGCCCCGACTGCCCCCCCTTTCTAGCAGACACTTGGCAGGCTGGCTATCTCGGGGAGTTATTCTTCATTAAGTAACTGACAAGCTGAATGAACCTGAGAAGTCATTTGTCCCCTTTCTGTCTTTGCCAAACCTTCAGATGGGGAGAGGAATGCTGACAACTGAGTCCTATAATCCTTTTAACTAATTTTATCTTGTTATCTTAAAGGTTGGAGGGAAATGTAGAGTAATGACCCCGGCTCACTCAGTTGGTAAACGCCCACCAGCATTGGAGAGCTGTGAGGTTCACCAGGCCCCTTCCTCCCAGTAACCCCGTGGAGAAGGTAGCAACACAAAGTGCTTTCCTGCAGAAAATGCATTTCCATGTTGGTTCCCTGGGAAAGCAATGGTAAGCAAAGGGAAAGGAGTTATAGGACACGACACATTTATTTAAGGCTTTCTATGCTTTCCAATCTAGGTCCCAGATTTGATTTTCATTAGGTTTGCATGTAGGATGCTTATTGTCATGGCTTGAATTTGAGCATTTACAAGGGCTTTTCTATATCGAGAATGGGCTATTCTTTAACAGCCAACCTAATGACTTTGCAGGTTATTGAAAAAATGTGTTAAGTAGAAACCAGATCGCATTATTTGAGCATCTTCAGTCCTGTACTCTTAAAAGGATTGTTCCCGGGGCAGCTAGGTGTCGCAGTGGATAGAGCACCGGCCCTGGAGTCAGGAGTACCTGAGTTCAAATCCGGCCTCAGACACTTAACACTTACTAGCTGTGTGACCCTGGGCAAGTCACTTAACCCCCATTGCCTCACTAAAAAAAAAAAAAAAAAGGATTGTTCCCAATGCCTGAGGGAATGAATGCCTTCCCTCTTCATTTCTATGTCATACAATTTCTAGTTTCCAAGACACAGTCTAAATGCCACTGTTTTCATGAGGTCGTTCTTAACCTCTCTCCAGTTGTTCTACTCCCAGGAGTGTGCTAGTAAATGTTTAACAACCAGCTCTGGGGGTGTGAGGTGTGAGGTGTGGAGGGAGTATAAATGGTCTTCACATGTAATTGGAAAAAATAAAATACCATTTAAAAGAGAAAAAAGTACAAATGACATATTTTAACAGTTTAATCTGCAGCATTAACATTTCTTCATCACTTTCGAAAGTCTAGACAATTAGCAAAACAAAAAATAAGCCTTCATTTGTACCATGTGCCAATTTCTGAGCTGTAAATTTAACAGTTGGTTCTCTTGAGTAGGTTAGAGTTGGCTCCAGTACAATCCTGACTCCTCCCTGGAAATTACTTTGTATTTGTGTAATGGGGGGCTGATTCCTGAGCTTGCTCAGAGTGCTGTCGGTAAAATTTCCCCATGTGGAAGAAAGCTTTCTTCTAGGAGATTCCTGACGATGTAGAATGAAAATGCCATGGGGGGACTTTGGAGTCTGTGTAGACATTGTGTAACTGGTCCTGGTTGACTAACCATGTGACAAATAGGAGGCTCTTTGACAGGCTATAGTGGCATCTCAAAGGGCAATAGTCAGCCTTTGCTCCCCTCTGTTGGTGGTATCTCTCTCTCTCTTGGTTTGACTTCTCTTCACCTGACATCTTACTAACTGATGGCTTTCGGTGAGAGACAAAGGAGAGAGGCTTTGGGTCTTTTCCCATTTGAGTTCTTCCCATGGCCCTGGGAGGATGGACCTTGGTTCTTTACCTGCCTCCATGTGTATTCTCTTCTTTTAGGTCAATGCGATTAATCTTGAGGCTTTTAGCTTGTAAATTTCCAAAGGTCAAAAGAGGAAGTTGTGTAGTAGTAGTCCAGGAGCTCAGGCATCCTAGAGTGTAATGCACGCCAGGATTAGACCAAGGAGCAAGCTTCAACACCCAGTTCAGTGTTAGCTGAGATGAGGATTCATCCAGCAGCATTGGACATGGCCTTGGTGTGACCAAAGCTATATGGAAATCTTGTTAAAAGTGTGAGTGGACTCTCCAGAAATCAAAGTGGTATAGGGGAAAGTAAGCCCCTGAGATGTTGGAAGGAAATGTTTAAACTTCTGTTTCTGTCACATCTTTATGTAAAATCTAATTAATGCTAATTGCTTGAATAGTGTTGGGAGCTAGTCACTAATGTCTATCAGTGAGGAGAACATTCCTAGAATGGGCTTCAAGTCAATGACAGTAGAATAAGCTTTATCACCAATTCCTCTGGGTATCCCCTAAACTCCTAGCAGAAGATGAATCACCCTGACTCTGGGATAGTGATTCCAGAGAATACTCACTACATTGACTTTGTGAAGTACATTGAAGCAAGTAAGCACTGGACTTGAGGTCAGGAAGAGCCAAATCTCATTAACTGTGTGGACAAGTCACTTAACTTTCCTGTGCCTTAGTCTCTTTATCTGTGAAGTGAAAGGATTGGACTCATAATTTGTAAGGTTTCTTTTTTTTTCTTTTTTTTTTTTTTAAGTGAGGCAATGGGGGTTAAGTGACTTGCCCAGGGTCACACAGCTAGTAAGTGTTAAGTGTCTGAGGCCAGATTTGAACTCAGGTACTCCTGACTCCAGGGCTGGTGCTCTATCCACTGCGCCATCTAGCTGCCCCTGTAAGGTTTCTTCTAATCCCAAACCTGTGGGTCTGTATGTTGTATTTACTTACTCATGTGTAGCCAGGTATCTCAGTTCTATTGACTGTTAGGGTAACCAAAGCAAGGCTCTTTCTCCATCTCCCCTCAGAGTACTAGGTATATTCCTGAGAGGCTGAGGGGGTGTCTTTCCATCTCCATAGTTTCCCCCTCTTCTCAATCATTCATTGCCAGTTGATATTATCTTAGTATCATTGGTTTCAGTGATTGGAACTCTTTTATCAATTTAACCAATTGATTTCTCTCCAACATCTTTGATAAACAATGATTAGCAATTAGTTTATTTACTATTTATAACTATAAATGCATATAACAGAGAGAGAGAGAGAGAGAGAGAGAGAGAGAGAGAGAGAGAGAGAGAGAGAGAGAGAGAGAACATGAAGTTGAGAGGACCCTCCATTATGGATGCCCAGAAGGTGGCTCCCCAAGCATCCACATGGGTGGATACCAGGCAGAGCATATTGCACAGTGCTTCACTTATTCCCCAATACACTCATATGTATTATTTTTGCTCAATACAATGCAAGGACAGGGACTGTGTCTTTTTTTATCTTGTATGCTAGCGCCTCGTTGTTGTTGTTGTTTAGTCAGTTAGTTATGTCTAATTCTTGGTGATCCCATTTAGGGTTTTCTTTTTTTTTGCGGGGCAATGGGGGTTAAGTGACTTTCCCAGGGTCACACAGCCAGTAAGTGTCAAGTGTCTGAGGCCGGATTTGAACTCAGGAACTCCTGAATCCAGGACCGGTGCTTTATCCACTGCACCACCTAGCCGCCCCTAGGGTTTTCTTGACAAAGATGCTGGAGTGGTTTGCCATTTTATTCTCCAGCTCATTTTACAGATGAGGAAACTGAGGCAAACAGGATTAAGTGATTTACCCAGGGTCACACAAGGTAGTAAGTGTCTGAGGCTGGATTTGAACTCAGGTCTTCCTGACTCCAGGCCCAGCACACTATCCACTGCACCACCTAGCTGCCTCCGGTGCCTAGTAGTAGGCACTTAATATATGCTTGCTAAATGGATGAATAAACACTGAGGTGGGAGGGATTGGAGGGGAAATACAAAAAGGACTATATACCCCGTATGGCAGACATCTCTCTGAAAGAATGATTGGTCATGGAGTATGTACAGGTGTAAGTCGGGCTATTAATTGGATCCAGGGACTAAATCTATGGGTACCATGAAAACGGGGACCTCGTTTTATTTGTTCTCTCTTTACCAATGCTTAACTAGCACTGAAGTAATTTAGACACCAGCTGCTTTATTGATGTTTATAGAATAGAAACCCCCTGAGGGTAGGGAGTCTTTTTCCTTTTGTCTTTGTACCATCCCTGCCTTCTGATATAGTGGCTGGATGTCACAGTGGATAGGGTGTTGGACTTTGAGTCATTTGAATCCTGCCTCAAATATTTACTAGTTGAGTTACAATGGGCAAGTCATTTAACCCCTCTCAGCTTATTTCCTCATCTATAAGATGAGTCTAATAATAGTACCTGGTAATTCACTGGCTTTTTGTGAGAATCACATAAACACACACACACATACACACACATATACACACACACACACATATATACACACATACACATACATAGCCTTTTCCAAATCTCGCATTTACTTACAGACATGCTGGTAGTAGTAATAGTGGGCACTTAATAAATACTTGTTGCATTAGTTTGGATTTTGCTGAATTTAAGTTGCTTCCAAACAGGGCTGTAGCATCCTTGCAATTTTCCATAGAGCAAAATCGATGCAACAATTTTGCTCTCATCTTGTTTATCATCTATTGACTTCTTCTTTTTTTTTTTTTAAGGTCTTGATTTGATCTTGGCTTCCAAAAGCAGAAATGAGGAATTAACTTAATCCTCTGAAAAAGGAATCAGGGTGATTAAAACTTGCTGTTTGTTTTTTTTTTTCTCCAAACCAATTCAATTTGAAAGTCTCTCAGACAAGCTCTGGTAGGACTTCAATAATGGCCATTTACTGTTCACTAATATCCCAGTTGCCTAGAGGACATTACCTGCCAAACACAGAGTTTGCTTGCTAGTGGGTGAAGAGAAAGAGAAATTCTCCTGAAATAGGGTCCAGCACATATGGCAAGGACCACAGCGAGTGTACTTAATGAGGCCGCTTGTTGGTCTCAGGGGCCCTAAATTCTAATAAATTCTCCCACTTCCCCCTACCAAACTTGGAGGTTTTGCTTCTAAAGTCACAGTAGGGCATTCCCTTTTGCAGTTCTAGTTAAAAACAAACAACAAAACAAAACAAAACAAAACAAAACGACCAAACCCAATCTCTTTAAAATTAGATCAGCCACTTTTCACTGTCTTCTCAGATGTGAAAGATGCACGAGAAACTGCTCAAAGGACGGGACTTCAGGATCATATTGGATTTATAGGATGATTGGGATGGGCTACCAAACTAAGACTGTTGGGTTGGGGTGGAGAAGAGTGGCCAATATTTTCCTCTTTGAGTTCTTACTGCTCCGGTCTAGTGGGCAGCTTCTCTTAGTTCAGCTTTATTTCAGGATAATCATTGCCCTCCTCCCCCCCCCCAACCCTCATATCAGGAAATGAATGGGTAGACTGACAACTGGTGCTTTTATTTCCCCCAATGCCAATCCATTCTGAAGGTACAAGGTTTCCTAGCATTTTAGGTACTTTCTGATACTTGTTGCCTGGTTGTGGCTCCATCTTTGGAAAGTTTATTTATTCATTCATTCATCAACCAATTTATTTATTTATTTAATCTTCAATGTGGGACCAGAGCTTATTCACCAACTTCTTTCCTTTCCTATAAGGATAGACATTGAATTGGGGATAGTTGAAAGTATACAGATGGTCCAAGAGAAATTGAAAAAGCTAACCCAGAATCTGATTTATTCCTTAGCTTAAGGAAGTTGCAAAGATCCAGGGTTGCTTCTTGAATGTTCAAACTCCTCTCCTTAGGTTTCAGTATACATTATGATCTCTTACCAAGTCAACCTTATTTCTCATAGTTCCCTAACATCTAATCTCTGAGGGAATACGACCAATCTTGGAAAGCGAACTGCCCACACAGGCTGCTCATTCACAACTTCATAGCTTTGTTCACGATTTTTCTACTCCTTAAAACACCTTTCTCCTTGGAATGCCTTCCTCCTTCCTCTTTGCTAATATAAATCTTACCCTCGAAGGCCCAGCTCAGGTGCTAGCTCTTGCAAGAAGTCTTTCTGACACTAAAATTCACCTTTCTCTCAAGTTCTATTGTCCTCATGGTACATAGTGGACAGTATTGTATTTTATTATATGCTGACTAGTACTGTTCTCTATTTTTTTTTTTTTGGGGTGGGGCAATGGGGGTTAAGTGACTTGCCCAGGGTCACACAGCTAGTAAGTATCAAGTGTCTGAGGCCGGATTTGAACTCAGGTCCTCCTGAATCCAGGGCTGGTGCTTTTATCCACTGCGCCACCTAGCTACTCCCCCCCCCCCTTTTTTTTCCTTTTCTTTTCTTTTTTTTTTTGGTGGAGTACTGTTCTCTAATTGCTTTGTGTACAATCTTCTCTCTGCAAATAATAACAATAATAGCTAGCATTTATGTAGTATGTTGTCTCATTCTGTCCTCAAGACAACTCTGGAAGGTAGATACTATTATTATTACTCCCATTTCACAGTTGAGGAAGTTAAGAGGTTAAGGGACTTGTCTGGGGTCACAGAGCTAGTATGAGGCAGGATTCAAACTCAGGTCCAGACTCCTGTCTGAAGTCTCTGTCCACTGCAGTCTATTCTACAAACTGCTGCCAAAGTAATTTTCCTTAAGTGTCTCTAGGATAAAGCCTAAAGCCCTCTGCTTAACTTTTGACACCCTACACAACCTGACCCACCATATTTTTCCAGACTCTTAGGCTACAACTTTCCCTCCTATAGTATACAGGCTAGCCAAACTGGCCTTCTCTTTTCCTTTCAATCATCTCTTAGCTCTGTGCCTTTTCATTGCCCACCCCCACCCCCCAGGCCTGAAATGTACTCCCCCCCTTCATAAAGTCTCTGTTCTCTTTAAGATGTAGCTTAGGCACTATTCTCTAGAAGAAGCTTTTCCTGATAAGTGTCCCCCCCCCCCAACTGCTCCCAAGCTTCCTTGTGTTTAACTACTTTTAATATATTTGCATTGATTAACTTTATGTTTGATATAACATTTGTCTCCCTTGTTAGAATGTGATGAGCCTCTTGGGAACAGAAATGGGTTCATTCTTTGTCCATGCATCCCCAGCATCTAGCACAGGGTCTGCACCATTAATCAATACTTGTTCATTGATTCCCCATTCTATCCAGTTAAAACCTTGGGTCCAGTACACTGCCTAATTGCCTCCAACTAGACTAGGGGTTCTGTCATCTTTTTTTGGGGGGTGTCCATGGCCTCCTTTGGCAGTCTTTGTTGAAGCCTATGAATGTACCCCTTATCAGATTTTTAAATGCATAAAATAAAATACTTAGTATTGCATTGGAGATGAAAGTTAGTGAAAATGAGCATTGATTTTTTTCCTACCCAAGTTCACAGACCCTCCTCCTCTGAAATCTACTCATCGTCTCTAGATTAAGAACCCCTGAACTAGACCATAAACTCCTCTAGGGAAGGAATGCTATCCTTCTCTTGTATCCCCATGGAGACTATTGGAGCTGGGCACAGAGTAGTCACGCCATAAACACTTTTTTTTTTTCACTGATTGATTGTTCCCAATCGAGGGACAAAGGTGAGTAACATGGCAGAGTGATCCTGTTTTAAGATTTATCAGAGTTGGTTGGGAAAAAAAATCCTCACATCATTTAAAAAGAGATTTATATATCCAAAGGATTCTTTCCTGAGCTCAGTCCTCCTGCTAAGGGCTATGCAATTAGGACAGCTTGATTAGTAAAAACAACTCCCTCTGCCTGCTACACCCATTTCCTCTCCTCTCCTCTCCTCTCCTCTCCTCTCCTCTCCTCTCCTCTCCTCTCCTCTCCTCTCCTCTCCTCTCCTCTCCTCTCCTCTCCTCTCCTCTCCTCTCCTCTCCTCTCCTCTCCTCTCCTCTCCTCTCCTCTCCTCTCCTCTCCTCTCCTCTCCTCTCCTCTCCTCTCCTCTCCTCTCCTCTCCTCTCCTCTCCTCTCCTCTCCTCTCCTCTCCTCTCCTCTCCTCTCCTCTCCTCTCCTCTCCTCTCCCTCTCCCTCTCCCTTCTCCTCTCCTCCCTTTCCCCCTCCTCTCCTCCCCAAGGGTACGATTTTAGAAGACATTGCCATTATTTATAAGCGGTGGGAGTAGGAAAAAGAACCATATATCTATGGCACTATGTCAATGTCTGTCCATGGGCGCTGGCTGGTCCAGCAAGAACGCCAGTGCTGAGAATAGCTAAGAAGTGTGGAGAATTGGTGAGGCCACTCCCAGGTTCTGCTAGTGCAGGAGCCCATAGTGTCAGAAAGTAGGCCTCTGGAAGAGGCAGGAGTTGCTTGGATCCTTGTCATCCATCCAGGTCTGATAAGGAAGTCTGGAGATTTAGTTTAGATGGGTACCATTAACATCTTACAACTTCTGGCCCATCCTCCCACTCAGGGTTGGCTTCTTACATGGGGAAATCATTACCTCCGAGCCATCAATTTCTGCCTGATCCTGATAGTGTAATAATATTTCATACAGCCACCCCATGACGCAAGCACTTTGGACATGTGTGTAGTTTTCTTTCATTTAGGGGGATTTGTGCTGTGTCTGTAGTGAGGAGAATGGCTCCTATGTTTTGCCTTTTATGAAGAATGTGCTTTTATGATGTATTTTTAATTGATTAAGAGGTGGGAGTAATAAATGCACATCAGATCCAAGTTTTAGCAAAGGACTCTTTATGGGAGTACAGGCTCTCAGAAGTTATTCTAGGCATACTCCTAGAGGCATTTTTATTTATCTTTTACTTTTTTCTTTTTTTTATCATGAGACTAGATGAAGAGACTTGTGATTCTAACAGATCCTGGTACTCCTTAGTACTCAATTAAGAGTTTCCTTCTGAATGGAATGCCTAGTGGGTAGAGAGGGTCATATTTTAAAAGAGTTGAACCCAAACATGTTGAATTTGCATTTTTAAAGCCTGGCTGTTTGCTTTTCACATTTTCTCCCTTCCGCATTGGCTCTGGCCTTGTAAGGGCTGAGCAACTCTCAGACTGGGTACCTCCAGGCTGATTTTATGAGGTGTGGAATGTTGAACCAGCCGAGTTCTCTGACTGGCTGAACTTTCCATCCTGCCTTAACAGCTCATGAAAAACCAACTTGATTTATGTCAATAGTAACTCCTGCCTTTTTACTTAACTGAGACTGTTCCCATGTTTTTTTTTTTTTTTTTTGTAAAATGCACATGCTTAACTATTGTCTGGCCTCAGAAAGACTCATCCAAGCGATTCATTAACAGACTAAAGAAACTTGCTATTTGGAAGATGTTTTCCCATTAGCCAAGGTCAGGGTAGGGTGGGGGTGGGAGGGCAGTCGATCTTCCCCCTGAATACATCCGGTACAATGTCGGAGATAGGGAGGGTCTAAGCAACAGATGTATGGTATGAGATTGCATGCTTATTTCCATAAATTATTCTCATGTGGCAGGCTCACGATCTCAAGATTACGTGTCAGGTGCTGGTGTCTCTAACATTTATCAAGTGCGCAGAACTTTTCCAGCGTAAAACATGGAGAGTAAAAAAGAGCATGAAGGGCAATATGAGCATGCTGCTCCTGGAGTCAGAGACCCCAGCTCTTGTGCTGACTGTCATCATGAGCCTGGACGAGTTAATTTTTTCACCAATCTCAGTCTCCTTATCTGTAAAATGAAAAGCTTGGAGGTGCCCCCTCCTCCAAAGCCCTAAAGTTCTATGACCTATCTGTAGGGGAAAGAGTACAGACCTGGGAGTTAGGAGTACAAAAGTTCTGGTCCTAGCAATGCTATTTGAATAGTTTACTATGGACTTTGGACAAGTCACTTAAACCCCCTAGAGCCTCAGCATCCTGGTCTGTCAACTTGGGGGAAGTTTGCTCTTTACATATTCTCTTTTCCAGAGACTGTCTTTAAGGATCCTTATACTTCCACTGTCCATACTTTGGCCTTCCTTCTACTATGTGGGACTAGGAGTGGGGTTGTTGTGATGGAAGGGCTTTCTTTGTAAATCTTGGCTTTCTTTAAGCTTTAGCTCAGCTGGGACAATTAGGTAACAAAGTGGATAGATCATCAGCCTTGGAGTCAGGAGGACCTATGTTCAAATGTGGCTTCAGACACTTAGTAGCTATGTGACCCTGGGCAAGTCACTTAACCCCCATTGCAACACACACACACACACACACACACACACACACACACAAGAATCAGCTTAAGGAGTCCATCCTGGTCTTCTCTCTGGCCCCCCCCCCCCCCCCCGGGCTTTGCAGCTGTTAATACCATCTCCTCTGAGGTTACCTTTCATCTACTTTGATTTGTATATGTTGCCCTCTCTGGGGCAGCTAGTTGGCATAGTGGATAAAACACTGGCCCTGGATTCAGGAGGATGTGAGTTCAAATCCAACTTGTGTGACCCTGGGCAAGTCACTTAATTCTCATTGCCCTGAAAAAAAAAAAAGAAAGAAAGAAAAAGAAAAAAAGCAAGCTCCTAGAGGGTAGGGACTGCTTTGTCTTTTTCTTTGTATATCTCCAGCCCTTAGCACTGTGCCATGTACAGGGTAAACACTTAATAAATGATGGTTGATTGAAATATGAACTGTTATTTGTATCTGACGGAAATAAAATTGAAAGCACTTACTTGCTTTGATTGATCTGTGAACATGGACTCAGTGGCAAGGGCTCATCCCAATAAAAGCAGATTCCACTTCCCCAAATTCTCATCCTCGGTCTGTTCTCTTTTTTTTTTTTTTTAGTGAGGCAATTGGGGTTAAGTGACTTGCCCAGGGTCACACAGCTAGTAAGTGTTAAGTGTCTGAGGCCGGATTTGAACTCAGGTCCTCCTGACTCCAGGGCTGGTGCTCTATCCACTGCGCCACCTAGCTGCCCCTTGGTCTGCTCTTAACCATGTATTTTTAGAACTTTTTCACTGAAGGATCCATCTGGCACAATAGAGGCATCTTAAGGGTACTACAGGAACTCTTGAGCTCTTTATCCATTGTCTCTCAATCTTATTCCTTGACTAGTACATCTTGTGTTCTAGACAGACAGGTCTTTGATGGTATCTTTTATGACAACTAGGGTATATCTTCGGTATTATATTGTGCTACTTATACACCTACCAAGAATTCATGTTGCCCTTTGGGTTACATGTTCCCTGCCCCCTGGCCAGTAGCAGGAAGAAAAAAGATAAATTTCATGAGATCAAAATTACAGAATGTATATTTCTAAATTCCAGTTATATATGTCTTTCTTGGTTTTTGTTTTTGTTTTTTTGTGGGGCAATGAGGGTTAAGTGACTTGCCCAAGGTCACACAGCTAGTAAATGTCAAATGTCTGAGGCCGAATTTGAACTCAGGTCCTCCTGAATCCAGGGCTGGTGCTTTACCCACTGCACCACCTAGCTGCCCCCCAGTTATATATTCCTTTAGAGAGATGAGGTATTACAACAACAACAACAACATTATGAATATGAATATGAATATAGTGTATAGAGAGCCCTTATTTATTCTTTGAGCTCTAGTCCTGTATTTAGATGATCTATTAGACATTTCCAAATGGAAGTCCTAAAGACATCTCTCAAACTCAGCAGGTCTAAATAGAACTCTTTTCCCCAAAACCAACCGTCTTCCAAACTTTTCTATTTCTGTCAAAGGCACCAGCATCCTTCAAGTAACCTAGGCCCACAACCTTGATGTTATATGGGATGCCTCAATCTTCTTTAACCTTCATATCCGATTGGTTCCCAAATCTTGTTATTTTGATCACCCCCTATAGCTCTTTAATTTGCCTCTTTCTATTCATATGACCACAATCCCAGTTCAGGACCTAATCATCTCTCACCTAGAGTATTACAAAAGCCTACTAATTGATCTCCTTGCCCTCCTCCATCTCCATCCTCCACACAGCTGCCAGAGTGATTTTGTTAAAAATGCAGACTATGGGGGCAGCTAGGTGGTGCAGTGGATAGAGCACCGGCCCTGGAGTCAGGAATACCTGAGTTCAAATCTGGCCTCAGACACTTAACACTTACTAGTTGTGTGACCCTGGGCAAGTCACTTAATCCCAATTGCCTCACTAAAAACAAAAAAACAAAAAAACCCCAAAAAAACCCCCAAAATGCAGACTATGTCATGTCATTGTTTTGTTCACTGGCTCCCTACTGCTACTAGGATCAAATGTAAACTCCTCTCTATTTGACATTGAAGACCCTTTGTCATTTGGAGTCAAGCCACCTTTCCAGCCTTTTTTTCCCCATTTCTCCCATCTATGTTCTCCATGGACCTGGGCAAAATAGCCTTTTGGACATTTCTCCCAAAGGTTGCTCCATCCACTGTCTTTGTGCCTCTGTCCTGGCTGTCTCACATACCTGGAATAAACTCCTTCCTCAGGTCTATATCTTAGAACCTCATCTCCTTTAAAATTGCTCGAGTGCTATTTTCTGTATGTGGAATTTCCTTATTCCTCTGGTTGCTAGTATTCTCTGCCTCAGAGTTATCTTATATACATTTTATATGTAATTATATATGTACATTTTCCTCCCCTAATAGAATATAAGCTTTTTGAGGGCAGGGACTTGTTTCATGCTTGTCTTTATATGCCTAACACCTAGCCTAGTGTTTGGCACAGAGCAGGTAATTAATAAACAATTGTTGATTGATTAATAGCATACCAAAGGGCTTACACTGTATCATTTGTCTTCCAAACATATCTATGAAGTAGGAGGATAAGATATTTTTTCTTTTTTCTTTTCAAAGTAGCATGGTACTAAGGAAAGAATGCTAGACTTGGACTCAAGAGAGCTGGATTCGAATTTTGCCTCTGACAAGTACCTTTGACTTGGGTAAATAAATGACTTTAACTTCTTTGAACTTCAGTTTTCTCTTTTGTAAAGCGGGGAAGATACCACTTGTATACAGTACCACAGTATTGTAAAACAGTCGGTAAACTTAACGGTGCTATATAAAATCCACCTATTGTACTTAGGACAGAAAGGAAACATGCACTGATTCAACATCTACTATGTGCCAGATACTGCAAATGTTATCTCATTTGACCCCCACAACAACCCTGCAAGGTAGTTGCTATTTTTATCCCCATTTAACAGTTGAGGAAACTGAATCAAGCAGAGGTGAGGTGACTTGCTCAGGGACACACAGCTGGTAAATGTCTAAGGGTGGCTTACAACTCAAGTTTTCTTGATGCCCAACCCAGGGCTTTATCTCCTACATCCTAGCTATCTAAACTGTGGGTTGAGACCCCATATGGGGTCGTGTAACTAAACATGGGGGTCATGAAAAATTTGGCAACACTAAAAGGTTATGCATGAGAGGTGGCTAGGTGGCACAGTGGATAAAGCACCGGCCCTGGATTCAGGAGTACCTGAGTTCAAATCCAGCCTCAGACACTTGACACTAGCTGCGTGACTCTGGGCAAGCCACTTAACCCCCATTGCCCCGCAAAAAAAAAAAAAAAAAGGTTATGCATGCCTATTTCTTATACCTATATACCTGGGGTTGAGTAAAATTTTCTCTGGTGAAAAGGTGAAAAAGTTTAAGAAGCCCTGTCTCATATCAACTAGCTACCTTTAAGAATTATGGCTGTTACCTTTGGAATTATGACTATTTGATAGAGAAAAGATCTACCAGTTTGGCTGCGGTAGAGAGATTTACTTTTCGTTAATTCTGTAATGAGGTAGCAACATTTTTTCAAAAGATCCAAATAGTCTGGAGGCTTTGAGAAAAACCAAAATTCTTGTTTTAGTAACACAATTTTCATAGCCCTCAGCTGAGATTGCTGACATCAATCACCTAGGGAATTGGGATCGCATAACCAGCCAATGATGAGGTTTCAGGAGAAAACCAAAGAAACGAAAGGTGCTTTTGTATTAATCTCCTTTCCCTTTTAAGTCTCTGTATATTGTTCATACCTTTCTTATGATGTTGGTACTTTGTATTATAGTTATTTTTGTACGAAGGTGGCCGAGTGGGAAGAGTTGGAGGACCTGGGTTTGAATCCAAGCTTGGCCATATGCAGCCTCTGTGACCTAGGACAAGTCACTTAAAATTCCAATAGCCTCAGTTTCTTTATCTGTAAAATAAAGAAATTGACCTGGATGATCCCTAAGGGGGAAGGGCAGAGAATAAGCATTTATATAGCACCTACTATGTGCCAAGCACTGTGCTAAGTGCTACACAAATATCTCATTTGATCTTTACAACAAGGCTGAAAGGGATTTGCTATTATTATCCTCATTTTACAGTTGAAGAAACTGAGGCAAATAGAGGTTAAGTGACTTGCCTGGGGCCGAACAGCTAGTAAGTGTCTGAGGGTGAATTAGACCTCAGGCTTTTCTGATTCCAGGACAAGCGCACTATCCAGTGCACTACCAGTTTCTTTTAAGGTCTCTACTAGCTCCGAATCTATGATTTTTTTTTTAATCCCACTAGTCTAAATTAGAAACTTCTTGAAAACAGGAACTACATCCAAGTCATCTTTATAAATATCCCTGCTCCCTGCTGCCTTTCCCCCCTCTCCCCAGCTGCCTAGCACAGTGCCATGGACACTGTGGGCAAGCAGTAAATACTTGCTGGATGAATGATTCTTCCTTGCCTAGTTTTGTCCTGAATTGTCTGTCTTAGCTTTCTAAATGTGCCATATAATTGCCCATTCTCCACTTCATTCTGTGTTGGGAAGACCTGGCCAGACTCATTATGGATAATAACTCCTGAGAACTAGGCAGGTATTCCTAGCTTTACTTGACACAGGGGGAAACTAAGGCATAAATCTGCCCCTAGGTCATACAAGAAGTCATTAGCAGAGCCAGAAATAGAACTCAGGAGTCCAGACCAACTGTTCTAACCACTTATCTTCACTGCTTATGAACTCGAGTGCTTGAAGACATTGGGAAGGACAGTGGAGAAACTCAGATTGCAAACTATTATAGGCTCAGTCTTAGCAGGAATCTGTGTCCTGCACATTCCAGGAATCAATGGCGTTAAGCCATAAACAGTGCGCTCATCCTTTATCCCTTCAGGTCGTAGCTGTACAGTTTTCTGGGTTTTGTTCTTTTTATTTCTCAAAGTAAAAATGGGGTAGGGAGGGGGAGGGCTTATTCGAGGCAATTTGCATAAAAATACGAGGCCCTAAAGCTGATTCACAGCAGGAAGATTGGCTTGTGGAGCCAAACTGCTCAAAGGGGCTGTGATGGGAAGGGGGATCACCCCAAATAGCAACGCCACAAACAGAAGCCTTTTTTTAAAAAAAATGTATATATTGTATTTTTAAATTTTTTTCTCACAAGCTAGAAAATGATGTCTTCCTTTAGCAATAGGAGACACTTGGAGTGAAATAGATGTTTAGGTTAAGGGTTTTTTGTTTTGTTTTGTTTTTACTTCCGAGGTAATTGTCAGAGGTATTAGGTGAAATTGAGTGTGTGTGTGTGTGTGTGTGTGTGTGTGTGTGTGTGTGTGTGTGTGTGTGATTTCTGAGAGGAGACAGTGTCCACAGAGGCAAAGTGAAAAGAAGATTTGGGGCAGCAATTTTAGAAAAAGATTCTGTTGTGGAGGGATAATCCTTCCAAGGGTTTTTGGCTTTTTGGTCCTAAAGGCACTTGCAAACCAGACTGATTGCTACATTGGCCAATTGATTGACTAATTCCTCTGCTCCCAACTTTAATCAATCCATCAACAAATATTTATGGAGTGTCTTCTGTATATAGATTTGTGGAGTGTGCCATGTATAAGGCATTGTGTGTTTCCTGATCTTTTTCCTCCCTCAGTGAAATACAGGCAGCCAGGAGCTAATGACCACACTCTGTCTCAAAAGTTTTTACAGAAAGGCAGTGGTTTAGACCTTGCTACACACTTTCCCATAGAAACAGTGTTATAAATGATGGTTTGCAGGGCAGCTAGGGGGCGCAGTGGATAGAGCACCGGCCCTGGATTCAGGAGGACCTGAGTTCAAATCCGGCCTCAGACACTTGACACTTACTAGCTGTGTGACCCTGGGCAAGTCACTTAACCCCAATTGCCTCACACACACACACAAAAGATGGTTTGGTTCCCAGGCTAGCCCCTAGCCCACACGGGCAAGTTTAATGCATAATGTACCTAAGATTAATATTAGATTAATGGCCCTAGAGAATATAACTTTAAACCTGTTATTTTTTTTTAAAGACATTTCTGGGGCAGCTAGGGGGCGCAGTGGATAGAGCACCGGCCCTGGATTCAGGAGGACCTGAGTTCAAGCTCGGCCTTAGGCACTTGACACTTACTAGCTGTGTGACCTGGGGCAAGTCACTTAACCCCAATTCCCTCACCCCCCCAAAAAAAAAAGACATTTCCTAGTAGCATAACCTGATAAGGGATTTTTCTTGTCATATTTGATATGAACTCTCTGAAGTTGGCTCAGTATAGAATGGGCTTTACATTTTAGGGATTAAAATACTATTGTAGGGGCAGCTAGGTGGCGCAGTGGATAAAAGCACTGGCCCTGGATTCAGGAGGACCTGAGTTCAAATCTGATCTCAGACACTTGACACTAACTAGCTGTGTGACCCTGGGGAAGTCACTCATTGCTGTGCCCCCCAAAAATACTATTGTAAAAATTCCAAACTTAACACTAAGTAAAATAACTACCATATAAAAAACAGAATAATAACTAGATAATTAGGTAACGCAGACAATTATCCAGGTGACTAGGTAATATAGGTTTGCAAAGCACTGTAGATTCATCTCATCCTCTCTGCAGTCCTGTGAAGCAGATGACATTTTTATCCCCATTTTATAGAAGAGGAAACAGACTGCAAGAGGTTTGATGACTTGCTGAGGTCACACAACTAGTAAATATCTGAGGTGGGATTTGAACTCGGCTCTTGGTGTTCAGTCATGTCTGACTCTTGTGTCCCCATTTCGGGGTTTTCTTGGCAAAGATACTGGAGTGATGTGATAGAGCAGTTTGACATTTCCTTCTGCAGCTCATTTTACAGATGAGGAAACTGAAGCAGACAGGGTTAAATGACTTGCCCAGGGTCACACAGCTAGCAAGTGTCTGAAAACAGGTTTGAACTCAGGTCTTCCTGACTGCAGGCCCATTTAATCTAGCTGCTCTAAACCAGACTCCTAGTACTTTTTTTTTTTTTTTTTGGCAGAACAATGAGGGTTAAGTGACTTGCCTAAGGTCACACAGCTAGTAAGTGTCAAGTATCTGAGGCCGAGCTTGAACTCAGGTCCTCCTCAATCCAGGGTTGGTGCTTTATCCATTGAGACACCTAGCTGTCTTCCAAGTCTAGTACTCTTACCCAACATGCACCCTAGTTGGCTCTGAAAAAAGGCATATAAAGAAAACGGTGACTCTCTATTAATTAAAGCTTGCTTTTCCATATGTAACTTTCCAAACTGTCTTGCTCGTCTGATTCTTTTTCCCTCTTCTGGACTGCCTTCTGTTCACATAAAAAAATGTTTCTTGAGTCAGGCCCTGGAGCCCTTCTCCCAAGCTTTGCTCAGGCTAGCATGTTCAAGGCTGCTCATTGTCCCCTCCGAGTCCACTGGCAACCCTGAGGAGTTTGGGAGCTGCTTGTCTAGTGCTATGACTCATGAATGCCTACTAGTTTTCTTTCTACCATGATTATCAGTCGACTATTATCAGACCTAATTCACTTTTTAATTTTTTTTTATTTTTTAGTGAGGCAATTGGGGTTAAGTGACTTGCCCAAGGTCACACAGCTAGTTAGTGTTTAATGTCTGAGGCCAGATTTGAACTCAGGTCCTCCTGATTCCAGGGCCGGTGCTCTATCCACTGTGCCACCTAGCTGCCCCCCCTAATTCACTTTTAGAAAGGGGTACTTACTAAGATGGCCTAGTTGGTCTAAGACATTCCCCCCTAAGGGTGACATACTCCCCATCAGTTCAGAGGCCAGGGAAAAGCATTTAGGCTTAGAGAGTGCATGAGGCAAAGGGGTAATAACTCTCAGCTCCTGAAGGTCCTTGTTTCTTTTTGGGGTGGGGAACCCATTCTATTGATCTCTGTGTAAAGCCTTCAACCTGTATCCAGTCTGGCCTCGATTTCCGGTGCAATGGGGCTGGTACTAGGAGGTGGATGGAAAGACAGGGGGTCCAAAGCCCTTTAGACCCTTCAAAGCTCACACTGGAATGCTTTCACCTCTCTGCTGCCTGACATTTGAATCCCTAATACCAACCATCTCAGCCATTTTATACAGGCCACTGAGGCACTGATCAAGTCCTTCAATCAATGTGAATGGACTTCCAGTTTCACCTAGTGAGGTGTCTGGGTCTAATTCACACCTAAGTGAACAAACTAGATATGTTCTCACATGATCAATGTACGGCGGCATGGTTATCACTTACTTTAAATGGAGTGTGTGAATTGTTCAGGCTGACCCGCAATTTTATACTCCAATATCATTCTTCTTTTTTTGGAGGGGGTTGTGTTAATTCTATTTCTATCTCCCTAAAACTTTCTTTTTTGGAAAAAAATGGAACCTTGTAGCAAATATGTATAGTCAAGTAAAACAAAGTCACTTAACCCCAATTGCTTCACTAAAAAACAACAATAACCACAACCACAACCACCACCACCACAACAACAAAACAAAAAATACCAAATGAACACATTAGTTATATTCAAAAGTTCATCACCCCTCTTCCAGGAAATGGGTAGGCAGCTTCTTCATTGGGCCTCTGGAATCATGGTTGACCATGAATTGATAAGAGTTAAGAATAATCTTTCCCATTTTTAATTATCAAGCATTAATTTTTCCTTTCCCACTCCCTCTTCACTGAGGAGAAAAACAGAAAGAAAACCATTGTAATAAATATGCATAATCAAGTAAAGCAAATTCCCATATGAGCCATGTCCAAAAACATGTGTCTTATTCTGGATAGTCTATCAGGAGGGAGGTGGGGTGGAGTAGCGCCAAGGAAATTCTTTCAAGGAAACTTCTGAGGTTCAAACACATGATAATGAGTGGAAGTATCAAAATGACATGTATAGAAACATTAGAGTTTAGCCATATATATTAATGGGTCATATTTCTATAGTACTTTAAGGTTTTCAGTGTTTTTGCATAGATAGCACGCTTTGATTCTCATGGCAATCCTTTGAGCTGGGTACTCCAGGCATTATCATTCACAGTTCATAGATTTAACAGGCATGTCCAGGCCAGTAAACAGGATGAACTCACCTGGGAAGAGAGACATAAAAAGGGAATTCTTTCTGTGTGTGTGTGTGTGTGTGTGTGTGTGTGTGTGTGGCAATTGGGGTTAAGTGACTTTCCCAGGGTCACACAGCTATTGAGTGGTAAGGGTCTGAGGCCGGATTTGAACTCAGGTCCTCCTGAATCCAGGGCCTGTGCTCTATCCACTGGGCCACCTAGCTGCCCTGGGAATTCTTTCTTTAATTGTTACTAGCTTACTGACTTATTAATTCTCTATTTGGGTTATTAGATAATCAATCAAGGGATGTATTCTAGCATTTTTTCATAAACCAATAAAAGACATAATCTCTTATTACTAGTTAGTTATTAGCTTCAATCCCAATTTATTAAAAAAAAGGCCAGATGAATCCTTTTTCCTATAAGCTTCCTCTCATCTCTCAGTATCAAATTCTCTAGTGTCATAGGCCTAGATAAATGTCATTGTTGTTGTATAATATATTAATGGTATACCAAACAATAAAAATACAGGTGACTCTGCCTGTGATCTTTATTCACAACTAATACATCATTGAACTATTTAAATACATCACAATCATCAATGATACTTTGTTGGCAGACCGTAATGGGCAATTCAAGCAGGGGAACTTCACGGAGCTGAATCAACTTGGGGTCTCCTTAATGTAACCTTCGTTGAATATCCTTCCCTTGCTATGGCCAAGTAAATGTTCCTTTGTTGATTGTTGAATGATCAATGAGTGTCTTATTTCATTTCAATATCTAACACACTAACAAGAAGCTGGCTTGACTCAGGCCCAACTCAAAGGATCAACTGCAGCTGCTGACTCCACAATTCAATTCTCTCTGAATGGCATTCCAGATTTCTCAAGAATTCTCTTTAGGGTATGTCCTCTACACCATAAAATTCAACTCGGTTCTGTTAGGAAGCTTCTCTTTAGTTTTTCTCAAATGTGAGATACAGTAACAACTGGCTAAAGTAGTGGACTCTTCTCACTTAGGGAAAAGGATGCCCATGTAAGGAACAGCAAGGCAATATTATCTAGTAAACAAGGTCAACTCAAGAATTTGAGAAAAGTAAGTTTTTCAGGGCTAGAGGGAGAACTGATAAAAACCAGTTTGAGCTGACTCTCACCAGTGCTCTAGTAAAAGTAGGTAAAAGTTCAACCCTGGTCACTACTGCACTTGCTTAATAGACTTATTAATATTAACTTCTCCTCCCATGCCTAAAATCTCCACCCCATTTTCGATCATGGGTTGCATGAAGGTGTATGTGGATGGGAGGGGTAACATATCAAGGAGAATATAGTTAGAACTCTTCCAGGAAGATTGTGAACCTAAGCCTAGCAACCTATAGTGACTCAGAGGAGGGACTTATCGAGCCAGGGATTAGGATAAATATGGCTGCACACTCTCAGGACTCACTGATTGTTTTTACTGTGAGTGCCCATTCTCATGAGAACGCATAAAAGACTTTTGTCATACCAAGCTGCCTCTGAAAGAACTTATTTTGAGAAGGTGGTCTGCACCTGTTTCTCACATCAAAGATGACAATAATATCCTTCAGTCTCTCAGGAAAGATGTTCTCTTTGTCTTTTATCTCTGCATCTCTCCAACCATGACAGTTAAACTGCCATTTTGATCGAGTCTCTTCCTCCTCCTCCTCCTCCTCCTCCTCCTCCTTCTTCTTCTTCTTCTTTTTTTGGCAGGGCAATGAGGGTTAAGTGACTTGCCCAGGGTCACACAGCTAGTAAGTGTCAAGTGTTCGAGGTCACATTTGAACTCAGGTCCTCTGGAATCCAGAGCTGATGCTTTATCCACTGTGCCACCCAGCTGCCCCCTGAGTCTCTTCCATTTTAAAGATATGGTATCAGAGTACATAGTCTCTGTGGGAAGGACTATTGAAGTTGGTGCAAGGTCTATATATCTATAGCAATAGCTACATAAATATAGTTTTAATCTCTCTTCTAAACTCTGGTCTCAGATCTTTTTGATGTCCTGCAGCTATCTCAAACTTAACATGCCCCGCACCGAATTTATTGTCTTCTAAATCTACCGCTCCTTTTAATTTTTTATTTCTTTTTTTTGGTTGGGTAATGAGGGTTAAGTGACTTGCCCAAGGTCACACAGCTAGTGTCAAGTGTCTGAGGCTGGATTTGAACTCAGGTCCTCCTGACTCCAGGGCCCGTGCTCTATTCACTGCAACACCTAGCTGCCCCTAATTTTTTTTTAGTGAGGTAATTGGGGTTAAGTGACTTGCCCAGGGTCACACAGCTAGTTAAGTGTCTGAGGTCGGATTTGAACTCAGGTACTCCTGACTCCAGGGCCGGTGCTCCTATCCACTGCGCTACCTAGCTGCCCCTGCCCCTAATTTTTTACAAGTATACTTCCAACCTCCTGTTCACCAAAGTTAGGTAACTTGAAGTCATCTTAGATTCTTTTTTTTTTTTTTTGTGGGGCAATTTGGGTTAAGTGACTTGCCCAGGGTCACACAGCTAGTAAGTGTTAAGTGTCTGAGGCCGGATTTGAACTCAGGTACTCCTGAATCCAGGGCTGGTGCTCTATCCACTGCGCCATCTAGCTGCCCCTTAGACTCTTACTTTACTCTCTCTTCCCCCATCTGATCATTCTGTTGCCAAGTCATGTGGATTCCACCTCAATGACATCTTGCCCTTCCATCTCTTTCCACTTATACATCTCAACGATCTTGTTCATGCCCTTGTTGTTGTCTCTCTTATATGACTGGACCACTCTCTAGCCTTCTTGATTCTTTTGTCTTCCCTTTCTAATTAACCCTTGATACATGAACCAAAATGATCTTTCTAAGGCACAGATATGACCAGGTCTATTATTCAAAATTCTGTAGCTTTCCATTGCCCCTAGGATAAATTACAAACTCATCTTGGCAGGTGATGTCCTCAATGATTTGGCTTCAATGAAAAAACTTAATTATTGCCTTTTGTTTTTATATCAACATCAATTTCAGATATACCCACTCCATCCATTCCTTATAACAAAGGGGAATAAAAGCTAAGCTAAACCAATTGATTTATTAAGCACTTCTGACAGCATATACAACATTCTACATCCATAGTCACCTGTGCTTCTGACAGAAAAGGGGAAAGTGCCCTGTGGAAGGTCTGAGACAGGGTAAATCTTGCAACAGCCTGAGAGGTTCCCTTTCCAGCATAGAATGACTGTCAGGGAGGGGTTTAGCGGGATATGAAAACTGGACAACTTCCCAGCTTCTCTAGAGTCAGGTCATTATTTTGCTTGAAGTGATTCCCAGAACACCAGATATATCCCTATCTAAATGTAAATCCAAAAACACATACCAAAGTAAAATAGAAATTATTTTTGGATTATCCGCTGGTTTTTAAAAAAATGATCCATACTTCTTGCTCTCTGTCTGTTAATTTAGATAAAGGGAAAATTATTCTGTAAGGCACCCATCCCTGTAAGGAGCTCAATGTTGAGCTGATTCTTAGAATTCACATAAAGCAATGGTGTTGACCTTGACAACTATTCAATTTCATCTTTAGATACAGTGTAGCTCTATCTAAATGTATCTTAGATGCACTTTAAATATAGAAGGATCCTCACATAGTTGATAGATCACTAAGCTTGTAGTCAGGGTAACCCTGGGCAGATCAATTTACTGCTCTGGGCCTCAGTTTCCTCATTTGCAAAACAAGGAACTTAGACGAGTTGGGTTCTGAGGTCCTTTCTAGCTCTAGATTTACTATCTCATCACCTCAGTTTTCTGGGTTTATGGTTTGTTGAGGTTGAGGGATTTTGGTAGTCACAGGTCATGAAACCTTAGCATGGTATGCCTAATATTCCCTACCAGTACAATCATGGGATTGGATTAGAGCTCTAGCATCCCTTCCAACTGTAAAAGTCTGTGGATATATTGAAACCTTTATGCTTTCAGCTTGGCATATGTAGAGAGAGCCTTAGAATCAAGAAACCTACATGCAATACCACCTCAAACACATATGGACTATGTCGCCCTGGGTAAGTCATCTAGCCTTTCGGTGTTCCAGGCAACTTCCTAAGGCTATAAACTGCAGTGAAGGTGCCACTCTAGGTAGGAAGTGGGATGCTCTTTACCTGGGGTTCCCTATTTGGATGAAATCCCAGGTCTTAGTAAAACAAATAAATAAAAACCCAGAGTATTTTTAGCTATATTTTTTCAATTAGAAAAGTTATTTCAAAACATGATTTTAGGAATAATTTGTTTATAAAGTTGAAGTTTACTGTGATTCCCCCCAAATGATTATTTTTTTCTTTGTCTTGTTTTAAGCCAATAAGCATAAGAACATCTTGTTATTCTGTTTTTTAAAATATAAACTTATCCTATGCAGTTTTATTATTTTAAACAATGTTGGATTGATACGGACATGCAAGAATATATCCCCTGTGTTTAAAGAATGAGCGTGAAAAAAAAAGGATGAGTGTGATACAGGATCCTTAAGCCCTTCACTTTTCTCTTTTATCATTATAAATATTAATAAGGCTAATAAGCTATTGGATAATAATGCTAATAAAATATTAATAAAGCTAATGTAAAGGAGCTTACATTTGTGTTCTATAGTAATAATTTAGTTTTTGTATTAGAATTTTAAAAAATATATTATGTTTTTAAAGTCTGAAAATCCCATAGTTATAGCAATTGCAAATGTAAGTCATTGTATCTCTAAGATGATCTCCTACAGGGATGGGAGCTATCTTTCTTACTTATAATAGGAATCCTAAGCATTTAGGTTCTCAAACTATGAAATGGAAATTCTACTACCTTTTCTGAGCTGAGGGAAATGAGGATGAGGGAAAAGAAGGGAAAGGAAAAAGCACTGATTTCTGTGTTTTAAAAGTTTTTCAGTTGTGTCCAAGTCTTTATGACCCCTTATGGGGTTTTCTTGGCAAAGATACTGGAATGGTTTGCCATTTCCTTCTCCAGTTCATTTTACAGATGAGGAAACTGGGGCAAACAGGGTTAAATGACTTTCACAGGGTCACATTGCTAGTAATTGTCTGAGACAAGATTTGAACTCATGTTTTCATGACTCCAGGCAAGCACTCTATTTATAGGCTCAACCTAGCTGCCCCAAGCATTGATTAAGCACATGTGTTAGACCCAGTGCTAAGCTCTTTACAAACATCTCATTTGATAAGGATAATAACTTGAGAGCAGATGGCACAATAAAGAGATGGCCTTGTAGTGGTGTGAAGGCCTAGGTAACTATTAACATGTGAGTAACCAACGAAGTCACTGAAACTCTTTGCTTATCTACAAATCGGGAAAACCGCGCCACTTTATACAATTGTTGAGCATCAAATAAGTTACTGTATGTATCTTATTTATGTATGTATAACACTTTGTAAACTTTCCATGCTATACCATCACCTATTATTATTATCATTGTTATTAGACTTACATATTAGTTTATTTGTGTAAAAAATACCAAACAACTTCATATGTTTTTGGTAGCATGGGATAGCAGAGAGCCCACCTTAAGTCAGGAAGACTTTGGTCCACACCATGATCTCTGACAAGTCATTGAACTTCTCAGGGGCAAAGCAACTAAGACACACACACACAAACACACACACACACACACACACACACACACACACACTCTCTCTCTCTTTCTCTCTCTCTCTCTCTCTCGTCTTTCTCTCTTTCCATCTATTCATCCATTTATCCATCTATCCATTCATCATTCATTTACTCATTCATCTAATTTTCTATCTATTCATTGATTAATTTAATAATTCATTTATCAAGTTTTCTGTCTATTTTGTTGTTATCATTGTTGTTTTTACTAAGACTTTAAACTGCAGTTCATAGATCTAGAACTGGAACTGATTTCAGAGGCCCTTTGGTTCAACCCTCTTGTTTTATAGATGTTGAAACTGAGGCTGAGGGAATCATGACTTGTCCAAAGTCACACAGGTAGTAAGTCTCAGAAGAAAAAATTTAACCACAGGATTCAGTCTCCAGAGTCTGTGCTCTACCCACTGTTCTATGCAGCTACCTGTCTGTAAGGATAGAGGGATCTTCCTCATGTGGAGTTGCCTATATCAATGGCATCCTGCAATAATAGAGGTATTGACTTCAGAGACTAGAAAGGACACTTATTTTGTGTCTGTGGGGAAAGAGGAGTGGAGGTAATGAAAATGAGAAAGTTTGAAAAATGGCGGAGGGGAGCTGTGTGTGGCTATTCCTTTAAATACTGGAGAAACGATTTCCCGCAGATTGTCAAAAAGGGTCATTTAGACTTCCAACTCAGTTGAAGAAATGAGCTCTGTCCAAGCAATCAAGCAAAAGCATATATGTTTTCCCTTTTTAATATAGTTTTGTGATTCTTTACAAAGCTTTGGGTAATAAAAAGCAAATGTTTCGGCTCTATCTTCATTTTCTCCTGTAATATCTTGAACTTGGGGATATTTTATTTCTGTTACTACCCTGGAGGCTGTTTTTTTCTCAGTTGGTATGCCAACATTCTCCTGTCTCTATTTCTGTTCTCAGAGAATTTTTCCTTTTCATATAGCAATTACTTTGTGTATTGTATTTGCATTTTTAAGTATTGCTATTTAACACATTTTCCAACCTCTTCAATACATATATATATTTAAACGGGGCAATAAGGGTTAAGTGACTTGCCCAAGGTCACACAGCTAGTAAGTGTCAAGTTTCTGAGGCTGGATTTGAACTCAGGTCCTCCTGAATCTAGGGCCAGTGCTTTATCCTTTGTGCCACTTAGCTGCCCCCCAAACTCTTCAATAAAGCTGGCTTTCAGAGTCATTCATTAATTCCTTTGACATCATTTATTAAACACCAGGCACTGTGCTAGGCACAAAAACAAAACATTCTCTCTTCTTAAGGACCTTGCATTTCTTCATGTATCAGATAAGTCAATACAAAATACATGCGAAGAAATATTGGGGAAATTAAGAACTGAAGGGGTTCGGGAAAGACCTCCTTTAGGAGATGACAATTAAGCTGAGATGCTAAGGCAACTAGAAATTCTAAATGGTGGAATTGAGATGGGAGTTCATTTCAGTCCTGGCAGATGGTTCCCTGCAAAGGTAGGAGATGGGCCATCGTGTTCAGGGAACAGTAGGCCATTTTGGTTGGAATATGGATGGGTGAATGTGAAATCAGTCTAGAAAGATGGGTTTTAGCCAGATTTAGGGCTTTAAAAGATAGAGGAATTTGTATTTTTATCTTAGAAGCAATAGGCAGTCAATGAAGTTTTATCACAATCTTTTTGTATATTTGGGAACATCCACTCTTCTAACTTTATCCCCTACTTACCCCCTTCCTTTGTTTCAGCCTTAAGTTTCCTTGAATCATGTAGCCCTGCTTATACTTATTTTTATCCTTTGAATGGCTGAAACAACTCAGAAAAGTTAATAGGGTTCTGTGAGAAGGGTTTGCCTAGGCTTTCAAAGTAACTATGGCCCATATCCTTGGAAGAGTTCTTAAGTGGGTTTTTCTATTTCTTTTTCTTAGTACCTGTACATATGGATCAATGCAGTCTCTTGAGTAGCCACTTATCATTAATGAGTAGCAACCTGCTAATGGATTAGAATCCGGATTGAATTTTAATGCAGTTAGCTAAAGGACTGGGTAAAATTTTCATTGTAAAAATCAAATAACGTGATTTTCAGAACAGTTTATGAGATTCCAAGCAGAACAAAATTAGAGACTGAATGGAAAACTCAGAAGGTTCTAATGTTGACTTCATACCAGGAACCATCAGACCAAAATATCATTATGTCAATGAATTGATACATCTAAAATATTTCCTAGAGGTTTAGCGCCCAAAATGGGGAATAGTATTGTAAAGGTATGTCTTTCCATATAAAAATGCCCTTTCTTACAAAAAGTTTTATTGATGCTTCAAAGTCAACAAGCATTTTAAAAAGTTCTGTTATCATTTCCTAATATTCTCCTCCCACAGAATCTGCCCTTATAACAAAGAGGTACAATTATGTAAAATAGACATACTGATTATGTCTGACATTTACTGCCTCTTTCTGCAGCTGGAGTCTACCACTTCTTTCCTGGTAGGAGATAAATATTATCAGTTCTCTATAGTAAAAATTGGTCATTCTGTTGATCTGACTTTTGATATCTTCCTTATTTTGTTATTTTCCTTTATATTACTGTAGCCTTTATTTGTAGGTGTACATATCTATCTATCTATCTATCTATCTATCTATCTATCTATCTATCTATCTATCTATCACACACAAAATATATATATTTCTCTTGTTTCTGCTTACTTAACTGCATCTCTTCCTATAAAAATTTCCTGGTTTCTTTGAATTCTCCATATTCTTTGCTTCTTACTCTGTTATAATATTCTGTTACATTCACCTATCATGATTTGTTTACCTGTTCTCCAGTTAATAGGTACCTACTTTGTTTTCCTTTTCTGCTATCACAAAAAGGGATGTTATAAATATTTTGGCATATATCAGACCTTTTCCTCTGTCTCTGACTCCCATGGGATCATAGGCTCAGTTGAGGTACCACTGGGTCTAGAGATATAAAGTTTAGTTACTTTTCTAGCATAATGATATACCTTTTCTACAATTGTTTTTGTGATGAGATTAAGAAAAAAAAATCCTGACTTCATGTAGACAGCAGCAGTTCCCTCTATCTCTTATAATGATGTAAGCTAGTTAGACCTATCCTTGCCTCCCAATAAAACATATATTGGTAGGAATAGGTGAGATGACTGGTGAATTCATGAAGTACAGCTTGCAAGGTAGGAAAGAAATTGTATCAGCCTGAGTCTGCGTTTGGGCCTGACTTATTTATGATTGGTAGATTCATAAGTGCATAGGGGCTTCTCACCTGAGATTGATGTGTTTGTAAAGTGAATTTGAGTACCTTATGTATTCCCTTATACAAACGAATGTAAGCCCTGGGTGCAATGTGTCACAAGGATCTGTCTGCACTTCTGAGTGGGGCTGACCAGTTCACAGCTGGTTGTATGTTCCTGTTGCAGCCTATCCTAGGATCCCAACTGGCCTGGGACCCAGGCTATGCTACATTTGTATCCTTTCACTACAGAATTGTTTTGGTATCTGTGAATTGTGGGGGTAAATTCCCTTTCTCTCAAGATCCTAATCAGGCAAGATCAAATAGAAAATGATATAGTATGTAGGTACAGGGCATGGGCACCCACTGGCAAGGCTGGGTGGATAATTTTATATTAACCCCCCCCTTCCCTAGCCTGATTCCCTCCAAATTAAAAAAAATATGATTATACTTAAATGTCAGCTTGCCTTCATTGGCCTTACTTAAGAACAGATCCAGGATAGTTCTCCTTATCATCTCACATTCCTCAGATGCCCTGGGTGGGCGATTGAAATCGTGAGTGGTAAATTGTACCCCCAAATCACTGTCTGCCAGAATATCCCTTGCCTATTGATAGTCTTTGTCCACTGCTCATACCCTGAGGCTCACCTGGTATGAAGCCATCCACAAGTATTTATTAGGCACCTATAATAGGTTAGACACTCTGCTAGGGTGTGTGTGTGTGTGTGTGTGTGTGTGTGTGTGTGTGTGTGTGAGTGTGAGTGAGAGAGAGAGAGAGAGAGAGAGAGAGAGAGAGAGAGAGAGAGAGAGAGAGAGAGAGAGCAAAACAAAGAATAAGACAACAGTTACTTTTAGGGAGCTCACATCCTCACATTAATGGGGAACACAACAAAGACACAGATAAGTATATACAGTATAAAGGTAAAGAGAACAAATACAAATAAATACAAAGTCATTAAATCCGAGGCTATCTGGGAGAAAGGACACTAGCGTTTTTTGGGAGATCAGGAAAGCCTTCATGAGCAGCCACTTAAAGGAAGAGAGGGATCCTGTGAGAGGGAGGTGAGGAGGAATTACATTCCACTCACATGAAGGCGCCTGTGACCACCCCACCCTACATCGAAGTGACCCTATGTGCACATGCATCTCCCCTCAGAGACAGACCCAGCTATTTCTCACTGCCAGCACATCTGATTCTGTCCCTTGCTGTTAGCCCAGTTGAGAAGAAGAGAGAGGCTTTGCAGAGAGAGTTAGCGCTTTTTCAGAAGCCCAGGGTTGAGGTTCCTGCATTCTAATTCCAGCTGTTCTAGTAACTGGTTGTATAATTTTGGGCAAGTCATTGAATATCTCTGGCATTCAGTTTCCTGATCGGTAAAATGAGAGGACTGAATTGGACAATGTCTAATTTCCCTTCTTTAACATTCTTTTAGTCTATGTTTTCTGTCTTCTTGCCTTCTCTTCCTCCCTCCCTCCCTCCCTCCCTCCCTCCCTCCCTCCTTCCTTCCTTCCTCCCTCCCTCCCTCCCTCCTTCTTCCTTCCTTCCTTCCTTCCTTCCTTCCTTCCTTCCTTCCTTCCTTCCTTCCTTCCTTCCTTCCTTCCTTCCTTCCTTCCTTCCTTCCTTCCTTCCTTCCTTCCTTCCTTCCTTCCTTCCTTCCTTCCTTCCTTCCTTCCTTCCTTCCTCCCTCCCTCCTCCTCCTCCTTCTTCCTTCCTTCCTTCCTTCCTTCCTTCCTTCCTTCCTTCCTTCCTTCCTTCCTTCCTTCCTTCCTTCCTTCCTGCCTGCCTGCCTGCCTTCCTTCCTTCCTCCCTCCCTCCCTCCCTCCTCCTTCTTCCTTCCTTCCTTCCTTCCTTCCTTCCTTCCTTCCTTCCTTCCTTCCTTCCTTCCTTCCTTCCTTCCTTCCTCCCTCCCTCCCTCCCTCCCTCCCTCCCTCCCTCCTTCCTTCCTCCCTCCCTCCCTCCCTCCTTCTTCCTTCCTTCCTTCCTTCCTCCCTCCCTCCCTCCCCCCTCCCTCCCTCCTTCCTTCCTCCCTCCCTCCTTCCTTCCTTCCTTCCTTCCTTCCTTCCTTCCTTCCTTCCTTCCTTCCTTCCTTCCTTCCTTCCTTCCTTCCTTCCTTCCTTCCTTCCTTCCTTCCTTCCTTCCTTCCTTCCTTCCTTCCTTCCTTCTTTCCTTTTCCTCCCTCCCTCCCGATTTAGTTCTTGTTTGGGAATGGTAGCTTAGCAAAATGCTTGCATACCTTTAAGCTTGATTTAAAGAGAGGTATGGTTTCATTTGTAGCAAAACAGAATCATTGGCTATGTATTCACTGCTGTGACTAGTAGGATGGCTAAATTCTACTTTTCTTGAGGGTTCAGAGAGCTATGCTCAGTTATCACAAATAGTTCACACCACCCTAACTAAACTTTCTTACATTGTTTTTTTTCCCCTTTAGAAGATGAGATAAGGCAGATTTAGCACATGCCACTGAACTTTTGACTCTTCATCTTTCTATGCTGCCACCTTACTTCCATCTCTTTGAATTCTTAGTTATAGCTTAAAAACCACTTCCTCCATGAAGCCTTTCCTGATTTCCCCTTAGCTGCTAGTCCCTTCCCTGTCCCCCCCTTACCTTGTAATTATTTTGAGCATACTTATATGTGTACACATTTATCCCTTTTATAGAATAGAGACTCTAGGCAGACAGGGACTGTTTCATTTTGTTAATTGTTCTCAGCCTAGCACAGTAACTGGGATATTGTTCTTTTGTTGTTCAGTCTTTTCAGTCATATCCAACTCTTTGTGACCCTGTTTGGAGTTTTCTTGGCAAGGATACTGAAGTAGTTTTCCATTTCCTTCTCTAGCTCATTTTACAGTTGAGGAAACTGAGGCAAACAAGGTTAAGTGGCTTGCCCAGGTTTTCACAGCTAGTGTTAGAGGTCAGATTTGAACCCAGGAAGATGAGTCTTCCTGACTCCAGGCCCAGGACTCCATACTGTAGGCATTTGAAACATGCTTGTTGATTGATTGATTGATTGATTGAAATAATAGTGGTAGCTCTACCTCCTTAAAGCAGAAAGGGGCTGAGCACTTCTCTGTCTGCTTTTATGGGTGGTGTCAGCAGAGTGACTTCCTGCCCACCCATTTATTCTGTATTTAGTGGGTTATTGGCCTGTGTGTTCATTTGCCAGACTGAACTTTGCACAGTTCAGCCTCCAGAGTCAACAGTGCCTGGATGGTTTAAGTAGCTGTAGCCCAATAGTCAAATGGCCTATCCTGCTGTCAGGATGAGCCATTGCTATCCTTGCTAAAGGCCATTGAAGCTTGGAAAAAGGAGAGGCCTAGAGCTACTTGTGTGTGTGGGGAGAGTTGGGAAGAATTGTGCAGGAGTATAATTGATGAGGTGTATGTGGGGTGTGTGCAGGATTTTGTGCCTGTGTTGAAGACAATCATTCCATGTGGAGGAAATGGAATAAATCATTGAGACCTAGGCAGACTGCAATGTCTGCCTTGGCACAAAACTCTGAGTGACTAGGATAGCAATATATAGTGACTTAGAAGAAATGCCAATGAAAAAAAATCACAGTGACACAAGGAAATAAAATCAGATCACTAAGACTATGTGCCTTCTTTGTACATATGCTTAGAGATCCATTCACTTAACAGATGTTTTCTGGCCATTAAATATTATGGAGGTGGGCTATCCTACTAACATATTGAAAAATAAAATATTGGCCCTGTTACGGTCTCTGTTTTTCTTTTTAATAGACAGAAAACAAAAAGACTCTGGATACCTTGAAAACAATATTAATTAATTCTTCTGTCCAATAAGTATTGATTGAATATCCACTATGTGCAAGATTTGGGGGTAGGTGACAATCAGGAAAATAAAACAAGTTGATATATATTTATATAGTACTTTAAGCTTTGCAAAGTACTTTAACATGCATTATCTTATATTAGTGGTGGGAAGCCAAAGTAGAAATGGGGGCAATATTTTTATTTATTTTGTTAAATATTTCTCAATAACATTTTAATTAGGTTCAGCAGCACTTGGGAGTATTGCAAGCAAGTTTGATACCTCTGTCTTCTTGTCCATTTTGTTTATCTTTCTACTGTACCAACTGCCTCTCGGATAGAATTAACAATAAGCCAGCATGTGATTAAGTGTACATATTCAAACCTCTCCTGGCCTTGGATGAGCTCAAGAAGGGAAGGTGCAGGGGTCTGCTATTTACTTTTCTTAGTAGTCTTCTCAGTACTAAATTGTTCAGTCGTTTTCAATTGTGTCTGGAATAACCATTTGCAGAAAGGAACCTTGGAGGTCTAGGGAAAACTTTATATATGGATACTCATTGACTCAGTAGAAGATAGTGCCTGGCACCAACTTAGTGTGACAAGGTAATAGAGACCTTCCCAAGTCCTGCCTTGTTCCTTACTAGGGGATCATAGTGAGCTAGGAACTCATCTGTCCTCAGAAAGTGAAAGGGGGAGTGAGAGGGCCTTAGAAGGCTGAAAATTTAATTAGGAAGACAGCAGTTGTTGAAAACAGGCTTAAGGAAGATGGCTGTCCCTTTCCTACTCTGCAGCTTTGTAACAGGGTGGGTCCAAAGTCATGATGTTTTAATAAAATTAAAAAAAAATCTTAATAGTATTCTGTTTTTTTTCAGTAGTTTTCAGCATTTGTTTTTATTTTATTAGATTTTTTAGGGGCAATGGGGGTTAAGTGACTTGCCCAGGGTCACACAGCTAGTAAGTGTCAAGTGTCTGAGGCCAGATTTGAACTCAGGTACTCCTGAATCCAGGGCTGGTGCTTTATCCACTGCGCTACCTAGCCGACCCCCTAGCATTTGTTTTTATAAGATTTTTAGTTCCAAATTTTTCTCCTCCCTCCCTTCTCTCCCCCCCCACCCTAAGACAGCAAGCAATCTGATATAGGTTATATTTGTACAATCACATTAAACATATTTCCACATTAGTCATGTTGTGAAAGAAGAATCAGAACAAAAGGAAAAGACCTCAAAAAAGAAAAAAAAGTAGAAACAGTATGGTTCGATCTGCATTCAGATTCCACAGTTCTTTTTTCTGGATGTGGAGAGCATTTTCCATCCTGAGTCCTTTGGAATTATCTTGGATCATTGTATTGCTGAGAAGAGCTAAGTCTATCAGAATTGATCATCACACAATGTTGCTGTTACTGTGTACAGTGTTCTCCTGGTTCTGCTCACTTCACTCAGTGTCAGTCCACTTAAGTCTTTCCAGGTTTTTCTGAAATCTGCCTGCTTGTCATTTAATAACTTTTTGAAAATTATTTTTCTTTATTTTTCACCATTTATGAGATTTGATTTTTCACACACAATGCAAATTCATTTCCCATATATACTATATATGATGCTATGGTATTTTAAATTAAAAACAAAACATGAAGTTAGTAAATACTGAAACCTCTTTGTGACTTTTGGCATATAAAAATAGAGAGGGCCTGAAGCTCCAAGTGGGTTTGTTATACTGTGGCAGGTTTGGAAAGAGGGAGACCAGAATGAGGTAAGACCTTATGCTGGTAGCAATGTTGATACAGTGAAGAGAGTCAATGTTTTGAGTTTTTTTTTGGTCAGAGGACTTGGATTCAAATCTCAGTTCTGCCTCTTCCTACCCGAGTGACCTTGAGTAATCAATCAGCAAGCATTAATTAAGTCCTTACTATATGCCAGGCACAATGCTAAGTGTTGGGGATGCAAAGAAAGGCAAAAACATTGTCCCTACCCTCCAGGAGATGATGTTTTAACAGAGGAGGCAATATTCAAAAAAACTACATACACACATGGTATAAACAGTGTAAATGGAAGATAATTGAAGAGGGAAAGGGAGAGGCTGACCAGGAAAGGACTCCTGCATCAGGGAAAAAGGAGAGAAAGCAACCTGGGCAGGGGGGACAGCCAGCATAAGAGTGAGGTGATGGGGTGATGTGAGGAGCACAAAGTAGGCTGGTATGGAATCATAGAATCAAGAATCTTAGAAGAGATTAATAAAGATTAATTAATCAGAGTAGATTAATCTTAGAATTTAGATTAATTTAATCTTAGAATTAGATTACTCTTAGAATAGATTGTTTGTGGGTTTTTTTAAGGGTCAATGAGGGTTAAGTGACTTGCCCAGGGTCACACAACTAGTGTTAACTGTCTGAGGCTGGATTTGAACTCAGGTCCTCCTGAATCCAGAGCCAGTGCTTTATCCACTGCGCCAGCTAGCTGACCCCAGAATAGATTATTAAAGCATCACAGAATGAAAATAATAAAATAACAAATGATAATGAAAATCTAAAAAATATACAATAATATAATCTATAAAGATTAAAGTATTTGGCTTTAAATAACAGGGGCTTTCACGTTTGATCTTGGTGGAAATGGGGAGCCACTGGAGTTTATAGAAGGAGCAGGGGTAGCAGGATCAGACCTGCACTTTAAGAAAATAATTTTGGCAGCTGTGAGAGGATGGATTGGAGTGGGGAGAGACTTGAGGCTAGGGAGATCAATTTGAAGAGAGAGTTAGCCCTACTTCAGGTGAGAGGTTATGAGGACATGAATTAGGGTGGTGGGGGTGATTGTGGAGAAGATATTTCTGAGAAATAGTTCTCAATTTCTTCATATGTAAAATGAGGAAATTGAACTAGATAACCTCTTAAGTTCCTCCTAGCTCCAAATGTTTAAGTCTATATGTTAAAGTTTTATAGTCTCTGTGATAGAGCAAGACATCTCCCAGGAATATGGTTATGTGGGTGGTTCCCCTTGTGTTCTAGTGATCTGATGAGGTGAGGCCCATTGGGGAATCTTGAAGACAGGCCCAGAACTACCCAAAGGTTAGACAATGGTGACTTCAGTATCACAAGGTTAATGAAGGCTCTATTCTTGAAAAAGCCTTTTTAGCTCTTTTCTTTTATCTTAGCTATGACTTAGCTCTAGAGAGTTGATAATCAATGATTTGGGGGAGAGGTTTAAAAAATGTGGCCTCTGTGCCTCCCACTTTGGAGTGCCAGCCTGAACACAATTAAAATGTAATCAGGAAATAGTTAACCAGACAACTAAATGTGAAATTAAAACATAGACAACATTACATTTAAAAACTAAGTTTATATTACCTGTATAGATCTTTATGTATGGATTAGAGGTCCCTGTTTCTATCGGGGCAGCTAGGTGGTGCAGTGGATAGAACACTGGCCCTGAAGTTGGGAGGACCTGAGTTCAAATATCACCTCAGACACTTACTAGCTGTGTGATCTTGGGCAAGTCACTTAACTTTTGCCTTAAAACATCTGATGCCATCTCTAGTTGTACTGATATGTATCTTGCCACTGGACCCAGCCAGATGTTTCTCGAGGAGAGAGTGAGGTTGGTGACTTTGTAAGTCCTTCCTCACTTAAATCCAATTCATTGCAAGTCATGACATCACCCCAATGTCATGGTCCTCTTTGAGAATAAAGGACAAACAACAATAACCTGTTTCTATTTGAGTTTGATGCCAGTGGTTTGGGAAACTGACAAAAAAAAAAACACCAACAAAACACATTTAACACTTAGATGGTAAATTTCATTAAAGATACCTAAAACATTTCCTCAGAATTCAATAGTTGAGCTTTGTGATATCTCTGTGAAGTAAGAGGCATTTAAAACAAATTAGTAATCTATTTTGTTTTTACTTCATTTACATTTCCCAATGGATCCCACCCTCTCCCTCTCCGAAAGAGCCATTCATTGCAGCAAAGAATAAAACAGAAAAAGAAAAACAGTTTAGCAAAACTAACCAACATATTTGAAAAGTCTGATGTTACATATAGCATTCCATATCTTTAGTCTCTCACCTATGCAAATAAAGGGATTCAGAGTGAGGATATGTCTTCTCTTATTTCTTCTTTGAGACCAAGCTTGGTCATAATAATTTTGAACCATTCAGTGGCATCCTTTCCTTTGTTTTACAAGGATGACACAACTTGTTTAATCTGTCAGTTCTCATAATAGATGAGTCGTAGAATTCCTCTCTTTCAGTTGGTGAGATGGAGGGCTGAGTGTGAAATGTTGGATATGCTGTCAGACACCTTCTCTGTGGCAGTTGATTTTGCTTAACTTATTTGTCATGAGGGAAGGCTGGTGGGCTGGGGAAGAAGGGTGTATTTGGAAATGACTGTGATGTAAAAACAAAAGGCATTAGTCATACTTAAGGGGGGAAACACCCTCCCCCCCTCCAAATCTGTTAGCAATGGAGTGTAAGTTGAAATCTAGGCAAATGTAGTTTCCTGCTGTGAGGGTCCTACAACCTATGATTCCAGTGTGTGTGTGTGTGTGTGTGTGTGTGTGTGTGTGTGTGTGTGTGTGTGAGGGGAGAGCCAGAAGGTGTTAGTAAAGATATAGCTGTCGCTAGCCTTGTGGTACAGAATTACCACCCAGCCTTTGGGTATACTCTGGACAGGTGCTGGCATCTGGCTTGCTTGTTTTCCCTTCCATCAAGACAACAGGCTTTGAAGCCCCAGTATAAGGGCCAATTTTAGACTTGTAGCCCAGAAATTCTTGTTCTCTCTCCATTAAAAAAAAGTCTACTGCTTGAGGGCCACTTCCAAATTGGAGAGAGGCTACTAGGTCCAGCTCTCCTGCCTTTCTATCCCCACTGCCCCACAATTTTTCAAATGCTTTGTCTCCCAATTGTGGTCACAATAGCTTTTTTCCCAGGGAGTTGAAAATATCTATTATAATAATCAGACTTTATAAAAGATTTTCTGCCACCCAGAAACTTCAGTGATTCTGGAAGTCAGAACTGCTATCCAGTAGTCAAAGACCCAGTTATCTCTTGAGCTCAATTGCTGCTGTTTATGACAGGTGTGGTGGGTATTACTGGGAGAAATTGTTTTTAACTGTCATTATAGATTGTATCCTCTTGAGTGTGGTTTGGCAGCAATGTGGCTGGTGTGTTCTCCTGAAGGTCATCTTGAACCTTATTTGTACCCTGAACTTTCCCACCAACTAAGCAATAGTCACAAGATTTCTTGTCTATTTTTTTTATTTGCTATTAGCAACAGTGAGCCATTCTAACAAGGAAGCAATCGGGATGTCTTGTTTCTCCAGCAACTGTATAACATCACTAGTCGCTTTTTTTATTTGATAAGAAGGTAGTGGAGAGATGAGGGAAAGAGAAGGAATGGTAATGATAATCCCACATACCTTGCAAGTATTTCTTTTAAAAAGCATCCTTATGCATTAAAATTATTTTTTTCCAAATACATCAGAAAAAAATTAAAGAGAAAAAATAAGGGTAAGTAGGAGGAGAGACTATTGTAAAAAGATTCAAAATGCTCTAATAACCCAAAGGGAAAATATGTGGTGTAGTTAAAGGGGACACTATGAAGGGATTTTTCATAATTTCAAAAATTGTTTTTTTTACTAAGTTGCTTAAAATAGACAGGTGAAACCTAAAGAAATGAGATGCATTCTATTTCTATTATTCTATTTCTCTCTTTCTTTCTCATATCAACCATCTATCTTAGGCTATCTTATTATCATCAATTTGCTTCCAACACTTATACACACAAACCCAAAATGGGCAAAAAGTAAGTATAGGAAATTTGGGGGCTTGCCATTAATTGCTGTCTATCACAGTTTTAATGTTTGCTTACCAGATCAGAAGACGTTAAAAGAAATAGCCTGTTTTCAGAATACTGTAATTTTCTTGTACATGCAGTAGGTACTCAGTCAAATTTTAATTATAAAATTTATAACCCTCAAGAAAGATAATTTAAACATACAAAAATAATCTTTAAAATGTGTTTATTGAGACCTATCACTTCATATAGATCAGTCAGTGTTAAGCACCTACTATCACTATGTGCTAAGAAACTATGCTAGGTACTAGTAATACAAAGAAAGGTAAAAGGTGGTCCCTGCCCTCACAGTCGAATGGGGGAGACAACATGTAAAAAGTATGTACAATTGAGTGGTATACGTGACAGATTAGACATAATCAACAGACTGGGGGCAGCTAGGTAGCACAGTGGATAAAGCACTGGCTCTGGAGTCTGGAGGACCTGAGTTCAAATCCGGCCTCAGACATTTGACACTTACTAGCTGTATGACCCTGGGCAAGTCACTTAACCCTCATTGCCCCACAAAAATAAGAAAGAAAAAAGAATAAATAATCAACAGAGAAGGTACTAGAAGCAAGAGGGAATTGGGAAAGGTTTTCTGTGGAATATAGGATTTTACTTAGAACTTGAAGGAAGCCAGGAAAGGTGGAGATGAGGAGAGAGAGAATTCTGAGCATGTGATCCCTACTATGTGCTAGCCACTGTACTAGGTGCTGAAGATACAAAGACAAAATTGAAATAGTCCCTGCCTTCAAAGAGCTTATATTCATTGTGTGTTCTCTTGTCTCCTTTATATTGTTTTCGCTTGTATTCTTCTTCTTCTTTATTTTTGGTGAGGCAATTGGGGTTAAGTGACTTGCCCAGGGTCACACAGCTAGTAAGTGTCAAGCATCTGAGACCGGATTTGAACTCAGGTCCTCCTGACTCCAGGGCTGGTGCTCCATCCACTGTGCCACCTAGCTGCCCCTATTCTTTATATTTTTAAAATGGTATCTTAACCTTCCATGATACGAATATGCCATCTTTTATTCAGCCATTTTCCAACCTCTGAAAAATAGCTATAAATTTTTGTATGTGCATATAGGTTCATTTTCCCATAAGCATGCACACATACATGTATATATAATGCATAGACACATGCACACATATATCTATACACACATGTATATGTATGTGCCTGTATTTTTGATAAGGCCTTAGCTGTGAAGTTCCTGTGTCCAAAAAAGCATGATGAATAATGTGATTTTTATTTCAGCAGTCTGCAGTCCCCCCAATAATGTGCCAGTTTCTCCCCATAGTCCTACCCACATGATACTTTTTTTCATTTTTGCTGTTTTTGTTATTGTATTTGGTGCAAGGTGATAAATTCAGTCTGTCTTGATGGGTATTGCTCTTAGTGTTAGGATGTTGGAGCATTTTCTCATGTAGTAACTAATAATTTGTGTTTACTTTGCATACTCCATTTTGGAATGTGTTTTCAGTCAGTCAACAAGCATTTGTTAATCATTTACTATGTATCAGGCACCATGCCTTGTTTTGGGGATACAAAGAAAGGCAACAAATTTGTCCCTGCTCTCAGGGGGTTCACACTTTAACTGGGGAGACAACACAAAAAATAACTAGGTTTAAGTCCAAAGTATATGCAGAGGTGATGCAGGTAATTTTATGGGGAAGATACTTGAAGTTGGGAGGTAGGGATTGAAAGATTTCCTGTAGAAAGTGAGCTGCAAAGCTTAATTAGCTCAATCTTGAAGAAGATTGGAGAAAGTAAGAAGCAAAAGTGAGAGAATGGATCATTCCAGGCAGGAGCTGGAGCATCATGGAACAGCAAGTAGGCAAGTGTAGCCAAATGGTAGAGATCATGGAAGGATTTAAAGAATTAGTAAGATTAGGGGCAGCTGGGTGGTGCAGTGGATAGAGCACCAGCCCTGGAGTTAGGAGTACCTGAGTTCAAATCTGGCCTCAGACACTTAACACTTACTAGCTGTATGACCCTGGGCAAGTCACAAACCCAATTGCCTCACTAAACAAACAAAAAAAAGAATTAGTAAGATTGGAAAGGTAGAAGTGTTGACTTTGAATGATCCTGTTGTTGTTTGTCCTTCCTTCTTGATGAGGACCAATGATTAAGGTAGTGGCTATGTGAGTGGAAAGAAGGGGCCATTTATGAAAGATACCGTGAAGGTAGAAAGGACAAAAATTGGTAATACATTGGATATGTGGGATGACTGAGAGTGAGGAGTCAAGGATGACACAGAAATTGTGAGCCTGGGTGATGGGGATAATGTTGGTGACTGGAATGCTCTCTTGCCCTCAACATCACCTCCTGGTTTCCCTTCAGTGAGATAGATGTCTTTGCTTTCCCCCTCAAACTCTTCCACTTCCATGCCTAGTGTCTTCTCTCTAAGATTAACCTTCCATATACATTGTGTATATTTTCTTCAGACATGGTTATTTACATGTTTCCTTCCCTTTTGGGAATGCAAATACCTTGAGAGCAAGTACCATGGTTTTTTGCCTTTCTTTGTATGCTCAAGTGCTTAATACAGAGTTTAGCATATAGTAAGTGCTTAATAAATGCTATTGACCAATGCCCTCAATAGAAATAGGGAAGTTTGGAAGAGGGTAGGATTTGGGGGGGGGGGAGATAATGAGTCATGTGTTAGACATTGCTGAGTTTGATGCCTAAGGGACATCTAGTTCCAGGTGTCCAAAAGGAAGTTGGTGATGCACGAACGAAGCTTAGGGGAGAGACTGGGGCTGGATATATAATACTGACAATCATCTGCATAGAGAAGATAATGGAACCCATGGGAACTGATGAGATCACCAAGTCAGATAGTATAGAGGTAAAAGAGAAGAGAGTCCAGAGGAGAGATGGGTGGGTGTGGGGCTCCCACTGTCAACAGGCATGCCTGGGATGAAGAAACAGCAAAAGACACTACACTATTTTTATTTACAACCAGGTCCCAATTAGTAGAAATAATGAATCCCTCAACATAGTTGCATTATTCGGATTCCCACTACTTATTTCCACTGAACTAGAACCAATGACTGTATCTTACATAATTATAACTTCAAATAGTGAGAGTTCAAATACATGTCACACTTTCATTATTCATATTAATCAGAGCCAGCTGTATATCAGTTCTTTATAGGCCTATGATATTTGTTGACTGATAATTGTTAATGAACACTTCTTGAGTGCCCATGTTACTCTTGGCATTTTTCATAGTAAAAGATAGACCTAGCACTTTGATTAATAGTCTAGCTACCTCCTTCCTTCCTGTACTTCTTCTGCCCTCCCTTTGCCACTGCACACTTTATTCACTATATGAAAATGTCTTTTGTCACCGCTAGGATTATGAGAAAAGATGACAAGTGGTGAACTGAATCCTTTTGTTCCCCCTACTGTATCCCCTTCACGGATGTCAAGAGGACTATTTGCATGGCAGTGATAGTAAAAGTAGCAACACAGACTCCCTTGTCTCAAATTTACACTTTCCTTGCATACCATAGGGGACATGGCTAGGGACTGCTGCCCCCAATGGACCACCTTCTTGGTCTTGTACACACGAATTCTGACTTCTTTGAACACTGTAATGTGCTTCAGCCATTTTGTGCTCACCACCCACTTCAGCACTGACCTCTGGGTGAGCTTCAGTTTAGGTTCTTCAGGGACTCCAGTGTTCCATGAGGTAGCTGGTGTTTTACTGGATAGAGCAGTGGACCTGGAGTCAGGAAGACCTGAGTTCATATCAGGCCTTGGACACTTTCTAGCTGTGTGACTCTGGGTAAATTACTTTACCTCTGTTTGTCTCAGTTTCCCCATATGCAAAACAAGGATAATAACAGCACCTACTTTACAGGATTGTTGTGAGTATTAAATGAGATTATATTTGTAAAGCAGTTAGCACCATACTTGGCAAATTTGTTGTTTAGCCACATCCAACTCTTTGTGACCCTGTAGACTATATTGTCCATAGGGTTTTCTTGGCAAAGATACTGCAATGGTTTGCCATTTCCTTTTCCAGTGGATGAAGGCAAACCATGGTTAAATGACTTCCCCATGGTCACACAGCTAGGAAGTATCTGAGGCTGGATTTGAACTCCCAGTGCTCTATCCATTGAGCCCCCTACTTGCCTCCCTTCTCCCCATGACTCAGCTGTACAACACTAAATTGGTATTAAAAAGATGGATGGGTACTGTGTCAAAGACAGAAGCCAGAGGTCATTAGGAGAAATTTGCAGCCTTCAAAGGCAATCCAATCTGTTCTTCTCTTCCAGGGTTATTTGAGGTCCACATTATAGTACTTTTTTTTAAACACATATGTCTAAGGTATATGTATTGGCATAGGTATTCTATAGCTTGTCCATTCAATTGCCTATTAGTCTGGATGACAATATTCTTCATCCATTTGGTTTTTTCCTGTGTGGATAATAAGTCAAGCAAAATAAAATCTATACAGTGTAATTATAAAGGAATTCCCAGGGGGTATCTGGAAGGGTGGTAGTCAGGAGAAGTCTTATTTAGGAGGTGGAATTGGAGCTGAATTGTGAAGGGAGTTAAGGTTCCTTCCTTCCTCCCTCCCACCCTTCTTTCCTTCCTCCCTTCCTCCCTCCATTCTTTCCTTCCTCTCTTCCCTCCTTCCCTTCCTTTTTTTCCTTCCTTCCTTCCTCTGTTCCTCCCCCATCTTCCCTCCCTCATTCCTTTCTTCTTTCCTTTTCTCCTTCCTTCCCTCCTTCCTTTCTTTTGCTAATAGCTGAAGGTGAGAAGGGAGTACATTCCAGGCCCAAGAGACAGTCTAAACATTGAAGATGAAGTGTTGTCTTTGGGGAACAGGAAGTAGACCAGTTTGTCAGAAATGTAGTGTGAGTGACGGGGAGTAATGTGTAATCACCTTGGAAAGTTCCGTAGAGTGAAGGACAACTCTTAATGACAAAGAGAAGAGTTTGTATTTTAGCCTAGAGACAATAGGGAACCACTGGAACGTTTTTTTTCCCAGGGCAATGAGGGTTAAGTGACTTGCCCAGGGTCATATAGCTAGTAAGTGTCAAGTGTCTGAGGCCGGATTTGAACTCAGGTCCTTCTGAATTCAGGGCTGGTGCTCTATCCACTGCACCACCTAGCTGCCCCCCGCCAATGGGACTTTTTGATCAGGAGGGTAATATGGTTAGACCTGTGCTTTTAGGGAAATTCTTCTGGCCACTTTGAGGATGATGGATTGGAAGAGGGAGAAACTGGCGGTAGGGACAATATTAGTAGAGAGGAGGGGAAGGAAGGGGAGATAGTGAATAATCAGAAAGCTATGAAACAATCCTGTTTGTTTGAATAAAGTGGTTTGTGCTTCTGGTTTCCAGACACAAAGTAGAAAACAAAAACTGGGAGAACCAAGGCAAGGGGGGGGGGGGTGGGAAGGGAAGGGAAGGTAGGCAGAGGAGTTTGCACAACTACCAAACAACTGCAAAACTTCTACTGTCCCAATGGAAAAAGGATCAGTCATTCACAAGAGCAGAGTGTCTGCTCTGTCTGCTCGAGCAGGTGAAAACGTCTTTTTTCCATTGTACAACCAAGCTCATCCCATCTACTTGGGGCAAGCAGTATGACAGATACCATGACAAGAGCAACATCTTTGTGGGGGGAAGGGCCTGGGTTCAAATCCTGATTTTACCACTTGGGCAATTAACCTTCCTTATTTTTCTCAGTTATAAAAAGAGGGAGTTAGACTAGATGACGTCCAAGGTCCATTACAGTTCTAGACTTAACGATTCTAGTTTCTGGAAAACTGACCATTTAAACCCCACTGCTTGAATTGTTTTTTTTTGTTGTTTTTTGTTTGTTTGTTTGTTTTTGGTGGGTGTTATACTTTGTACAACCAGCACTTAGCATAGTGTCTGACAACACAGTGAGGCTTAGAAAATACTTGTTGACTGACTGGTCTTCTTGGTACTTGGATTCTGCATGGCCACATCAGTCCCTCACCGTGCCTTTTCATCGAACACACCTGTCTTGGGATGCACACTCTTTTCCCTGGCTTTAGCTCTCTTAAGTGGCCCTGAAAGGGGCTGTTGCCTCACAGCCTTGCTGCCTCCGGTATGCAGGGCCACCTAGGCCTGGCATGAGAGTGGGTCAGTCCTGAGTGCTAGCAATGGAAGGGTGAGAAGTACTGCCAAGGGAGGGGGAGGGGGGAGGAGAGGAGAAAGGGGAAAGGAGAAGGGGAGGGAGAGGGGAAAGGGAGAAGGGAAGGGGAGAAGGGAAGGGGAGGGGGAGGGGGGAGAACAGACCCAGTGAGAGCCCAACTGCTGCTTCTGGGAAGCATAGCTGTGCTTTTGCACCAGCTGGGGTGCAATTAACAGGTGCATTTAAAAGGAGAAGGCGCGATGGAACATCACTGGCACTTCTTACATTAGCCTCATAATTGTCCTGATGGAAAATGAGTACGAAGGAAAGGGGTGTGAGGTGCAGGTAGAGGGTGGGAGAGGAAAGGAGACTTTTTTGTCTCTGTTGCCTTTCATTGGGAATCTTGTGTCTCTGACCAAATGGAAGCTTGATTCTCTTTTGAGGTTTTTGTTGCCTGGGCACCAGGGTACCTCTGGATTCAGCTGTCGATGGCTCCCAGAGCCGATTCTTCGCGCTCAGGTACAGTAAGGTATCAGGCTTCCTATTGTACCAGAAGATAGTCACTTAGGTGTCCCCAGCCTAGGGACTGTAGTTGTAGAAGTAGGTGAGCTGCTCTGGGCTACACTAAACAGGGTCATTTAGATGAAAGATCATGGATTTGTAGTCAGTTGGCCTGGGTTTGAATCCTAGCTCTGCTATTAACAGCCTTCTGTGACTCTGCACAAGCTTCTCAATTTAATCTGGGACTCAGTTTCTTCACCTGCAAAATGAGGAGGTAGACCAGATGATATCACCTTGAAGTCATTACTGTCTGACAGGGGTATTCCACTGACAGTGTTTGTGGGAAGGTCTTTGTAGAAAGAGAAGGTGGTAGAAGAAAGGTAGGCAGAGCACTAAGCCCTGAAGTCAGAACACCTGGGTTCGAATCCTGCTGTTGATTATCTGTGAGGTTATGGTCACACTTCTTCTTTTCTTTGGATAATACATTTGCTCCACACAGGGCTGTAGTGAGAAAATGGCTTTGTAAAATGCTGCAGAAATGAGAGTTATTATTGAATATTTACCCGTATGTTTTAAATTTCATAGTTATCAGCACTCATCCTCAAGACATTTCACAACTGAACACATAACTGTGACATGGTAACCAAATGATTATCCTTTGCAATAGAACTGCTACCGGCACCTTGTTAATTATCCTTCTTTGCACAGTTAATGGAATAGTGGGGAGAGAGCCAGCCTCTGACCCTAAAGACCTGGGTTTGAGTTCTGCCCTTGACACAAACTGAGTGTGTGACCCGGGGCCAATCACTTAACTTCTTATTGATCTAGGCAGCATTCTAAGGCAGTGCTTCTTAAAAGACCTGGGGCCTCTGAACCTGGTTTGTAAAATATTTTAATAACTGTCTTTCTATATAGTTGGTTTCTCTTGGAATCCTACTTTCTTATTTTATGAATTTATGCAATTATTCTAATTCGCTTCACCAGCCTGTCAAAGGGGTCTATGACACAAAAAAGTAACCCGTTGTAAGGGGAAGGGAAGGGAATAAGCATTTATATTGCATCTATCATGTGCCAGGTACTGTGCTAACTGATTTACAAATAATCTCTCATTCGATCCTCGAAACAAACTCTGAGAGGTAGAGGCTATTGTTTTGTTTTGTTTTGGTTTTGCTTTGTTTTTGTTTTTAAATTTTTATTGTGGGGCAGTGAGGGTTAAGTGACTTGCTCAGGGTCACACAGCTAGTAAGTGTCAAGTGTCTGAGGCTGGATTTGAACTCAGGTCCTCCTGAATCCAGGGCTGGTGCTTTTTCCACTGCATCACCTAGCTGCCCTGGTAGAGGCTATTGTTGACCTCATTTTATAGTTGAGGAAACTGAGGCAAATAGAGGTTAAGTATCTTGCTCAGGGTCACACAGCTAGTATCTGAAGATGGATTTGAACTTGGGTCTTCCTGATTCCAGGGCCAGCTCTAAGGCTACACTGTGCAGAGAAGATGCCAAGCTCTACTGGTAGAGGGAATTCCTGCCCAGGGGCTGCTTACACCAATTAAATTATAGGTCCAGCTCCTATTCTCTGTTCATGTTTCACAGCATTTGCCCTTGGTAGGCTATCTAGCCATGAAAGATGTGGTGTGGTGCAGTGGGGACTTCAGGAGGTACTAGAATTATTTATTACCAGGGGTCCGAGGATCCCAACGTTCATGAGTAACTATAAGCATTGCCATTTTGAGCTTAATTTAGTATCCACAAAATATGCCGTGCAATTCAGCATAAACAAACACACCTTCTGGAGAGAGTGTCTTGCCCATACCTATTACTACTATATAGATAGCAGGTATAGAAATTGTACCTTTAATTTCCTCATGTGAACTCTCACACGAGGAAGCTCCTTTTATTAGTGCAGGTTGGCACCATCTCTGCAGCTGCTAGTCTTAAAAGAGTTGCTTAGACTAGAGCATTGAGAAATTAAATAACTAGCCCAGAGTCACTCAGCTAGTATGTATCAGAGATATAATTTAAATCCAAGTCTTCTGAGCTGACTTCAGCTCTCCGCACACCATGCCACATTTCCTTCATCAGTGCTACTGTGATCGATAAAATACAAACTCATTTAAAAGTGTTACTGAAGTCACAGGTGAACAACTGGAGTCCTTACCTGGTATTCTTTCAACATCTAGAGTGTACTGGGAATGCTTGAAGGATGTTGGGTAGACCACTTGTGGCAATCTTTTGGATGGATAGGAATGAGTTACCTGTAATGGTTGGGCACAGATGGGTTTTGATCTGCAACATTGGAGGGAGCATCTATATTCTGCATTGATGAGCTGATAGACAATTTGAGTACTGAATCATAGTCCCTCAACAAATGGACCTTCACTGGAGAACCATTGGGTAGAGGTGCCTCTAATATGGATTTTTTTAATCTATTAAAAAGGAACTATACTTTGTGACTAGAAATCATTAGCATGGTGAAAAGAGCAGTGCATGTGGAGTCAGAAGAATTGGATTTGACTCCTATTTTTGCTTATTACTGGTTGTGTGACCTTAAGAAGGTCATATTACTTCTTTTGACCTCAGTTTCATCTGTAAAATGGAGATGATAATATCACCTACCTCAGAGGGTTGTTGTGAGGTTCAAATGAAAAAAGATATGAAAAAACGATTTACATTTTCCAAAGTGGCCTATAAATGTGATTGTTAATAAAAATGATTTGTTTTGTGCTCTCCTCAGTTTTCAAAAAGATGAAAATGTACATACCTGTCTAGAGGAGGAAGAGACTCTTTTCTGTCTTGCATTGCAATGGAGAGAGCACTGGGCCTAGAGTCAGAAAGACCTGAGTTCAAATCTGGTCTCAGATGCTTACGAGCTGTGTGACCCTGGGCAAGTTATTTAACCTTTCTTTATCTTAACTGTAAAATGGGAATCCTAAGAGTACTGACCTCCCAGGGTCATCATGAGTATAATATTAAAATGATATAATATTTGTAAAGAGTTTAGCACAACTCCTGGGATATAATAGGCCCTATATAAACGTTCCCTTCGTCCCCTCCTTTGTCAATTATTCAGGTCTCTTGGGTGAGGCAGTGGAAGCATCTTAAATATCTATCAATGTTATTTTGGTGTAATTAAACCCTAAGTCTAGGGAACTCAAGGGGCTACATTTATTTTACTGCCAAAGAATTATTTTTTCAGCTGCAGTTATATGAAGACAGTCTCATCCCTAGCAGTCTGCTCAATTAATCACAGGTATATAACCCCAAGCACACCCTGTAGAGTCTTGTCTTTGACCACTCTGTTTTGAAAAACAGAGAAACTTTTCATTAGCATACAGTTGGAAGCAAGTTGTATCTTTGATTAATGTGGTGCTTCTGAATGGAATTTGAAGGAAAATACAATTCATAGAAAATCTCTATCAATTGAACTTGGTTGTTGTATGGAACAGCCTAATTCCAGGAGGATGGGGCAGTAATTTATAGGCTAAATTACATTCAGTGTTGCAAGTTAACTGTGATCAGCACTTGACAATGTGGGTACCTTCTCAGAAATGAAGGACTTGGGGGCATCTAGGTGGTGCAGTGAATAAAGAACCAGCCCTGGATTCAGGAGGACCTGAGTTCAAATCTGGCCTCAGACATTTGACACTTACTAGCTGTGTGACCCTGGGCAAGTCACTTAACCCTCATTGCCCCACCCAAAAACAAAATAAACAAAAACAAACAAAAAAAGAAATGAAGGACTTTGGCAAAAAAAAAAAATACAGACAAATCACAAGTCCTTTGCATGTTGGCATAATTAACATGCTACTCACAGAATTATATCCCAATAGAATAAGTTTTCAGATGTAGATTCTAGCCTGGGTTTGTAGTTCTGTTTACACATCTGCTAGATTAAAGAGTCCACTAGCAGTACATAGCAGATAGTACCTGAGGCTTCTGGCTTTGTGGATGTATGAGATGGGGAGGCCATTCCCCGACCGGGGGCTATTTGCAAGGATGTTTCCTTACCGGATGGCTACCATTAGAGTGTCTGTGAATGCGTCAAGGTTGTCTTCAGTCAGCATTCCTATTTGGCATTCCTTGGGGCCCATCCTTCATCTGGAGGCCAGTCTTGGGGTGCTCTGCCCAGATCAAATGCTTGTCTCACACTTCACAGAAATATGCTAGCTGTCTGGGAAAAGGATGTAGACCTAAGGACGAAAAGCATCATTTTTTGGGGTATGTGGAGGTGGGATCTCCCCATCTCATTCAGGTTGGAAGTATTGAGGTCCAACCTGATGGTTGATTGTCATAGAGGCTTTGATCTGCTCTACTTCCTACTTGGTCATGTTTTCCCTTCCTTAGGCAGCCTGGTAGTCCCCCTCCTCCTGATGGTTCGCCATATTGGTCCAGACTTATTTTATTAAAAATAGTAATAAAAGTTCTCCCTTCTAATGAATAGAGTCAAGCAAAACAAATCCATGCATTGGCTGTGTCTGAAAAATATGTCTAATTATACACTTATATCATGATTTATCATTTGTCTTTTAGAGTTATAATTGGGCATTGCATTCGAACTGGGGAGACTGGACAATGAGGGCCCAGTCCTTAGAACATACTTGTATTTGCCCTTCTTGGTGAATCATTCCGAGCATGAGCAATATTCTCTGACTGGCTTCAATCCAACATGTGACATGGAAGCTTAGGGAGACGTCTTCCAGCCATGAGTGACTAAGGAGCTGGTACTGTGATGATGAAGAAATTTCAGAATGGTCAGGGAGATGGAACTGAGGGTACAAACTGTTTGAGGGATGGATCTTTTTCTTCCCTGGTGAACCAGGGGCATGCTGGTAAATGTTTTACAACCAGCTCTCTGAAAACAAAAGTATTCATGATCTACTTTTAAGTTTGATCTGCGTTATTGGCATTTTCCCCATTACCTTCTTAAGTCTAGACAATCAACACAACAATAAATCAAGCTCCGATTTATGGTGTTGGCTGATTTCTGAGGTATAGATGCTCACACTGAAAATTTGCCAATCCAATCCGACCTGGCTCTAGCAGGCCCCTAACTTGAACTCTCTGAGATGAACCTCCTTTATAACCTTCTATGTCATGTATTTGTATATACATGGTTGTCAGCATGTTGTGTTTTCTTTGAGGGCAGCTACCATGTTTTACCTTTCTTTGTATCTTTAGCACAGTGGCTGGCACATAATAAAGCTTAATAAATGATGAGGATGATGATGAACCTAGGTCTTCTTGGGTGTAATGCCAGATTTAGTCATACTACTTCTTATATCAGAAAAGGAGCTCAAGCTTTATCTTTGCTTTATCTTTATTTTAGGGATGCCAGTAGTTCTTCACGAATTTCTGAATGTTTTTGCTTTCTACCTTCATGTTCCCTACCTCCCCTGACCTGCAGATCTCAGCTTCGCTGAACCCATTCAGGTAGTGCTTTCAAATCTACATGTCGATTTCTACCCTTTCAAATTCTACTAGTTTTAACCAGTAATCACCCCAGTGGTCTTCAGAATCATATGACTTCAAGGCTTCCAGCTGACTTCTTTTTCAGTGTAAGTGTTACTTTTGAAATGCAGGGCAACCTCATTTACCCAGCTTCCTGACTAGTTGGATTTTTATCTGGCCGACTTTGCTGTGCAAAGTTTCCTAGAGAGATAGTCTGCAAGGCCTCTCCTGTCAGGCAAGTCATTGTCTTTAAATTCTTTGTTTTATGGATGCCAGAGGTTCCTTTGGTTAATTATCCTTTGCTGAATTGAAAGGAGCAGACCCTCACAGATGTTCTCCTTTTTCCTGCTTGGTCTCTTGAGACTTCCCCAACCTCCCAGTGCTTCCAGGGGTCGACTGGTCCTTCAAATTCCAAGAAAAATTGTATAAAAGTATAGTGTTTTATGGAGCCACACAAATCTCCGATAACTGTCTTCAATTAATGGCTTGTTGACTTAACAGAACCCAGTGAAGTGATCCCATGATGTGGCTACCAGAACTTCTTAGAAGAGGTCATTAGGTTTGGAACCTTTACTGGACAGAATTCTTTACTTTCACAAAATCCTGCAACTTTCATTTCCACTTTAGACATGTAGAACAATCATGTCCTAGACTACATTTATAAACCTAGGGGCTGATAAATCTTCAAAGTGAGTGACTTATGAGGTTACAAGGAAACTGACTGGGCATTCATGGAAATTAGGGACTACTACACTTGTGCTATTGCAATGAAAGTTAGCTGCAGAAAGATCACTGTACCTATGACACTCATTTTAGCTAAACCAACAAGCTTGGAGGCAAGGAAGTTTCCAAAAATGGCTCTCTGGCATATTATTAGCATCCTCTTAAGTCGAATTTGTGTTCATCCTTATTGATCTAGATAAGGGGTCCTTAACTTGGGTTCTGGGACTGGGCCCATGGGTAGATTTAAGGGGATCTGTAAGCTTGGATAGAAAAAAATTCATTTTTATTTTTACTAACTTCTAAGTGAAATCTAGCAATTCCTTTGATTATGAACTAAAATAAAACAGGATTCTGAGAAGAGTCACAGGTATCACTGGATTGCCAAAGGGGTCCATGAGGCAAAAAAAGTTCAGAACTACTGAGCTAGATAGATGAAGTTATATCAGCCCAGTTTTGTCTTGCTTGGTCCATAAGGGTTTGGTGCCAAGGACAGAGCAGGAACAGAACAAACCTGTTATGTAGAGACTGGATATTCAGCAGATATAGTTAAGGTTCAGCTGTCACAGTCAAGGGCAAAGCTGAGAAAGTAAACAGAATGACATAGCTGGGTAATCACCTTGATGAACAACAGGTCATCTTACAGGGATTTTAGCTGCTCAGGGTCTTCCCAATGGGACCATTTTTTTGTGGTGTTCTGCCTGTTCTGCTTAAGGAGATGAGTGGTTGTGTCCTTGTGGCTCAGACAAAACCATAATTAGGGTGGGGCAGTAAGGTCTTTGCCTGATGGCACAAAATTAATAACAATATATATAGTGTTTTTTTTTAAAAGCTTGTGTCAATTTTTTAAAGTAATAAACATTTTTATTTATAGTTTTGGGTTCCAATTTTTATTTCTCCTAGTCTCCTTCCCCTTCCCCCTCCCTGAGGCAGTAAGCAATCAGATATGGGTTATACATATACTATTATGTAAAACATTACCATATTAGTTATTTTGTACAAGAAAACTTGAATAAGAAGAAAAAAATGAAAGAAAGTGAAAAGTGGCATGCTTCAGTCTGTGTTCCATCAATATCAGTTCTCTCTTTGGAGGTGGGTAGTATGTTTCACCAGTAGTTCTTTGGTATTGTCTTGGATCATTGCATTGTTGAGAATGGTTGTCATTCACAGTTCTTCATCAAACAATATTGCTGTCTCTGTCCACAACATTCTCTTGGTTTTGCTCACTTTAATATAAATCAGTTCATACAAGTCTTTCTGGGCCTTTCTGAAGTCATCCTGCTTGTCATTTCTTATAGCACAATAATATCCCATTGCCATCATATATCACAGCTTGTTTAGCCATTCCCCAATTGATGGGCATTCCTTTGATTTCCAATTCTTAGCCACTACAAAAAGAGCTGCTATAAATATTTTTGTACATAGGTCTTTTTCTCTTTTGGGGGATGTCTTTGGGATATAAACCTAGCAGTGGTATTGCTGGATCAAAGGGTATACACAGTTCTATAGCCCTTTGGGCATAGTTCCAAATTATTCTCTAGAATTGTTGGACCTGCAAGTCAAATTTGTTATTGTTGTTAACAGTTCAATCATTTCAGTTGTATCCAACTCTTTGTGATCCTATTTGGGGTAGAGATACTGGAGAGGTTTGCCATTTCCTCCAGTTCATTTTATAGATGAGGAAACTGAGGCAAACAGTGTTAAGTGATGTATCCAGGGTCACACAGCTAGTAAGGGTCTGAGGACAGATTTGAACTCAGGAAGATGAATCTTCCTGACTTCAGGTGGGGGACTTTATCCACTGCTCCACCTAGCTGCTCTTTTGCAAATCAATTTGTTTGTTAATTAATTTGATTTCAGTTTACAAAATAATGAATACTTTCAGTCTTTATGCCCTTGGGGTTGAGTTTCTCTCTTTCCCCAAGGATCTCCCCACCCCTTGGAGCAGTTGGCCCGAAGTTCATTGTCTAACCCCAGGAAGGCAGTGTCCTTTCCCTTTCCCATCCGCCACTGAGCATGCCTGTAGAGTATCTTGCCCTTGGTACAAAGAGTTCCAGTTATAGCTCCTTAGCCAGCTCTGTCTTTAACCAAAGGCTCCTGAAACCTTGTTCTGATGTGTTATTTTTCTACCAATGGAATTGGTTCTTTAGAGCAAAGATTTGCTCCCCCCCACCTACTTTTATTCATTTTGGGATAAATCACCATAAGCAAATTCATAGTTGTATTTTGATTACTCCTATGTAAAAATATAAATATATTGGTTTTCAATGGCTCAGTTTTGTCTCTTCCCAGAAAGAAACTGTTTCTCCTCCGGAGAAGGTAAAAAAAAAAAAAACTAGCATTAACAACAACAACAATAATGATTATAGCTAGCACTAGGATTTGTAAAAATGCTTTACACATGTTATCTCATTTGATCTCATTAAGAAAAACTAGTTAGAATGAAAAACTATGCTTTTCTAAGTAAATAACCTCCCTCAGACTACAGAAGACAAGTTTGTAAAAGTGACAAGCTACTACGTGTTTAATAAGAATTCTCCACTTCCTAGAAGAGTAATAAATAAATGAATGAAACATTTGAGGAAAAGAATTCGGGATACAGTTAAAATGCTCCGTGGTCTTGAATGGCCACATACTTGAGATGTCACTGGAGAACCCGCTGTTCACAGTTTAGATTGTCTCAGAATCTTCATCAACCATCTCGGCCCTTTGTAAATAGGCCAGTCAAATTGACACCCTTGTTTATCCATTAATTGAGACTGTACAACTCTCTTGAAAAAAAAAGTAATCCCTTTTCCTCCCCTCTCTCAGAAGACAAGAACATATATTTCCTTAAAACTAAGTTCTCAGGATTTGAGGGGAAAAAGTTTTTTAGTTTACGGTGATGAATGAGATTTCTAGAAATGAACATTCTCTCATCCAGACTTAAAAAAGAAGCAGCACATTCCATTTAGGTTTTTGTCTTTTTTCTTTCTTTCCTTTTTTTTTTTAAAGTCAGCAGGGAACACTAATTTTATAGAGATAAGAACATAAAAAGGGCTTTGTTTTAGGAGAAACCATTGGTTAGAAGGTCAACTAATTGCATGTCAGTTATAATAAATAAGGAAATCATTGAGTCACTTGCACATAAAATCCTTTCAGTGTGTCCCTTTAATTTATGATTTATATCCTCCAATGTGCTGCATTAGGATTAGAGTACCAGCAGCACCTGCTGGAGAATAAAGGACCTGTGTAGAGCTTTGTGATAAACAGTGATGTTTTACTGACAGAAAGAATTGGGAGATAGCTGAGGCTTCAGAGCCTCCTGATTTTATTCAGTGATCGAATGCCATTCAAGTGTAAAAGTAGGGAAGGTTAATCATGAGGGGCCTAAGGCCCCTCTCTCTAGGTTGCCATTAATGAAGGACATGTAAGTATGTATTTAATTATATTAACAAAAATGTGTGCATTGCTCACATATATGTTGATTATAACAGATTGTCACATACATATAATAGACTATGCATACTATACATATGCATAGATAAATATGTATGTGCCTATACATACATATATATTATATATACAGATATACAGATATATCCCTTGTTAATGGCAACCTAGAGAGAGGGGTCCTTAGGCTTAATAAATATATCATATATAGTATATATCATTATATATGTATATAGACATTATATAATTTATATAAATATATATTTTCACATACATACACATATACAGACATGCACACATACATATCCATTCATCAATTCATCTATCCACCCTCCCACCCATCCATCCATCCATCCATCCATCCATATGCCTAATAGCTACCCAAGTAGCCATCCCTGGTCCTATGTATAGACAGGACTTTTGATTTCATTGGTAAAGGGAGCTCCCTCTCTCAAAGAAGATCAGCATCAGATCTGCAATTTATAGTCTGAGAGAATCACAAAGGCCAAGGCAATACTTTGTGAAACTTCTGCTTGTGGGCCCAGAATTTAACTTTTGATACTGAAAATTATTTGCAAAGATTCTGCATTCCTTTAGGATAATTCTTTTCCTTTAAAAAAAAGTTTTTTTTAGACCATTTTTATTTATTTACTTATTTTTGCAAGGCAATGAGGGTTAAGTGACTTGGCCAGGGTCACACAGCTAGTATCAAGTGTCTGAGGTCTGATTTGAACTCAGGTCCTCCTGACTCCAAGGCCAGTGCTTTATCCACTGTGCCACCTAGCTGCCCCCCAAAATATAATTTATATTACAAAGTAAATAAAGGCACTAATCATAGGCATGCTTTGTAGGATTCTCTAAGTCTCTTCAATCAGGGCATGTTATTGTAGTTAAGTTATATATAAGCCTATTAAGCTATAATATAAATTAGGTTACAGAATACTTATAGCTCAAGGCCCCCCACATGAGGCTTTTCCTGACCCCTGCTGCTAGTGCCTCCCTTGCTCCCAAGTTAACTTTTATTTATTTTTTCTGTAGTTCTGTATGTACATGTCTACTCTTAAAGAATGCAAGCTTCTGGGGTCGTTATTGTCTTTGTAGTCTTAGCTTATAGCAGAGAGGAGATTCTTAATAAGTGCTTGTTGATTGATTGAGTGGTGTTTGATGTAAAAGTGTCTGGAAGGAATTCAGGAAGAGATCCTGTAGTCTGGGAGGAACAGTGGGGTGGCAGTACTGGTGCTATTAGGGCCTAGGTCTCCTCTCTTCCTTTCCTCTTGCATCTTCATTATTCATGGATGCCCGCCAGTCTGGGCTCTTGGCTCCTGCTGCTCCAGAACCTCCACACAGTGTACCAGAATTGGGAGGTGTAACCAAGCAGGAGGATTTTGCCAGGAGCCAGCCTAGAGCTGCTGATCTCAACAGTACAAACCCAGGTTAAGCCTGATTACTCGATCAGTACAGATTATCTCACCTGCAATAGGATACTTATATTCTGGACAAAAACAAGAGAAAAGAGTGGGTTGTGGTGAGCATTTGGGAAAAGCTGGAAAATACCATCAGGCAGACCAGGAGAGAGACCAAAGCTATAGTGGGAAGGGTAGGGCAGGTCTTGAAGGTTTAGGGGAACTGAGGCAGGAAGCCAGAGATAGATGGAGAAACCCAAGTTAACATGGAAGAGTTCCAATCCTAGGGCCCAGCCTGCTCCAGGCTGTATGTTTGTGTGCTAGGTCTTGAAGTCCTGACTACTGTCACTCCTCTGCTGAAAGTCACTGGGGCTCCCTATTGCTCCTAGGATAAAACAAATGCTTTAGCCTGACATTTTAAGCCCTTGGCAACCAGGCTTCTGCCTATCCAGAAATTTCACATGACTCTTCCTTATGTACTGTGTGCTCCAGAGAATCTGGTCTGCTTGTGGCTACCCAAATTTGGTAACTGAATCTCGTCAAGGAGTCTGTCCCCCATGCATTTATAATGGGCATTGAGTGAATGCTTAGAGTTTCCAAGATGGCATCATCACATGGAAGATGCTAGGGATTGCAGTTGTGGACATTCTGGATTATCCTATTACACAGTTGGGAGCAGCTTTTTTCTATTGGAGTATCCAGAACCATTAACCTTTTAAAAATGTCCTGGCTCACTGTTAGGACTTTGGCGGTATTGGAGGGTGAAGATGAATTTTACATCACACCATGTGGAAAGGTGGGGAAATCCTGAAGGCTGATTCCTTCCTCTTGATGGGGCCATTTGGTCCTGAGAAACAGGACTAAGTCTTTGAGGTTTTGATCCCATGCCACATTTTAAGCCACAGAAATTTGGGAGTCCAGGAATCCAGTCTGGGTGTCTAGTCAGCCCAGCAGAAGTTGACAGAGATGTTGGCTTTCCACATAAACTTGGTGGGAGTAGTGCTTTGTAGGAAGAGGGCAAAACTGTGAGCCTGGTCCTCTCTCCCACAATTGGGTGGTATGGGGGGATTATGCACCCAAGATGTTGGGGAAAATGTAGGTCTGTTTTTGCTATAGCTTTCAACTAAAAATCCTTTTATAAAAATTAATCTGTGGGGGGCAGCTAGATGGCGCAGTGGATAAAGCATTGGCCTTGAATTCAGGAGGATCTGAGTTCAAATCCAGCCCCAGACACTTGACACTTAACTAGCTGTGTGACCCTAGGCAAGTCACTTAACCCTCATTGCCCTGCCAAAAAAAAAAATTAATCTGATGATGAGCGGGTAAATGGAATTGGGTGCTAGTCACTGGGTTCCTCAAAGCGGAGGAATAAAAGTCAATGGTTCCCTGTTACCTTTAGCATAAAATAGAAAATCCTCTGATTGGCTTTTTTTTTTTTTTTTTAAGTGAGGCAGTTGGGGTTAAGTGACTTGCCCAAGGTCACACAGCTAGTAAGTGTTAAGTGTTTGAGGCCGGATTTGAACTCAGGTACTCCTGACTCCAGGGCTGGTGCTCTATCCACTGCACCATCTAGCTGCACCCCTGATTGGCTTTTAAAACTTTTCATCCCAGGGTTCCTTTGTATTTCAAGTCTTCTTACACTTATTCCTCTCCCCGTACCTGTGACCCAGTAACATCCTCTTTGTCTGGTTCTTCTCTAGCAAGAGACTCCATTTCTCTACTTTGAGTGTTTTCACTGACTGTCCCCTATGCTCAGGACTCACTTTCCCCCTTTTTATCTAAGCCTCCTGGCTTTTCTGGGTCCTTCCAAGTCTCAGCCAAAGTCTTATCTCCTGCAAGATGCCTTTCCCCCATCTTCCTTAATCTTAGTGCCTCTCCTCTGAGATTCTCCCTGATTCATCCCGTGTCTGTCTTGTTTATACTTAGTTGTTTGTGTGTCCCCACTAGACAGAGAACGGGGATTTGTGTGTGTGTGCCTTTCTTTGCATTCTAAGAACAGTTCCCGGCACATAGAAGGCACTTAACAATGCTTGTTGACTTGAGGATTTGGGTGGGGTCGGGGAGGGGAACCAGAGCAACTGTGCTATGATTCTTTCCTCTCCTAGACTGTGAAGCTCCTTCCTAGGCTCAGCTTAATGCTATATCTCCTAAGAAGAGCCTTTCCTGATCCCTACAGTTGTTAATTTTCCAGCTCTCCTAAAATGATTTTGTATTTATTTACTTGTACTTTATACGTCCCAGGGGGTAGAATGTTAGCTCTCTTACTAGCTGTGTGATCCTGGGCAAGTCACTTAACCCTCACTGCCCCCCCCCCCCAATGTTAGCTCTCCAGGGCAGGGACCTTTTTCATTTAGTCTCTACCCCTAACTCTTGGCAAGGTGCCTGGTACTAAATGGGTACTTAAAAGATGCTTATTGAAATGATTAGCATTGAATTGTAGCCTGAAGTGATGGTGAGAGTTCTATTCCAAAAGGGAAAGAGATACTTGACCTCAGAGGTCACTCTAGTGACCCTAGATTGTAGAATTGTAGGTTTGGAGGTGGATGGATGCTCTCATTTTACAGGTGAGGAAACTGAGTCCCAGGAAAATGCCAAGCTTGAGATTTGAACTCAGAACATAGGATTCCAAATGGAAGTCTCTTTCCACCAGTTCTGCTGTCTGGTGTCATATGGTGCTTGATGAACACTTGTCCCTTGATTGATATTGTACTAGGTATTAAGGTAGGACCAACTTGTCTGGTGTGAGCCCTTTTCAGGGCTGCTCATCCGCCTTTGGTGTCCACCTGCCACCTAACTCTCACCTGTGACTCCAAGAAGCTGTAGCCTGTAGAGACCATAACCCATAAAACCGTCTCAGCAGTGGGCTAAACCAGGTTGAGAAAATCAACAGCCCTCCAACTCACGGGTGATTTAGCAGGCTGTCTACTCCAAGCACGTGAAACTTTCCTTGGGGGAATGGGCCAATGAGAACAATTTGTTCCAAGGGCTAGGAAGGTGGAGGAAGCAGGTACGATGGAGCCCTTAGAGCTTGATGAGACATGGAAGACTCCAAAGTCACCCACTGCATCCTGGGTCATTGCTCATTGTCCTGACTTTTGTGTTGCCACTGAACTTTGATGATTCTGGAAGAGAGAGTGAGGCTGACAACTTTGTGCAGCTCTGCCTCACTTAAATCCAATTCACTGGCAAGTCAAGACATCACCCTGTGATTTCACTGATCCTCTTCAAAGAAGGACAAACAACAACTACATGCTGATCAACAGGAATTGGAAAGGGCTAGTTTTTTGCACAGGGCCATTATATTCCTAATAATGATGTGAGCTTCCCTAATGAGAACGTGATGCTCTGTTAAGGGTTAGTGCAAATTGACTCCTGCAAGAGAAATGGCTCTTGTGTCCTTCTCAGACCAGGCTGGCCACTCCTTACAGGGTTCTCACATGGTATAACTTTACAGACTCATTAGAGATGTCTGCTGCTATTCTTGGAGAGGACATTTTGAAAATGTAGGCTAGATGCTACCTACCTCCTGATAGAGAGGTGATGGACTCAGGGAGGTGGTCATTATGGTAATTTGTTTTCCTTGACTCTGCATATTTGTTACAAAGGTTTTCTCTCTCTCTCTCTCTCTCTCTCTCTCTCTCTCTCTCTCTCTCTCTCTCTCTCTCTTTTTCTTTTTCTTTTCCACTGGTGGGAGTGAGGTAGTGAGGGAGGAAGAGAAAATCGATTTTTGGTAAATAAAATAATAAACTTTAATTTAAAAAAGTGGAGAGCTAGAAAACTTATAAAGATTGGTTTAGAGGCCCAGGACTTAAATTTAGCCCCCTGCCTAGAGGCCTGTGATTGCATTTTAGATGATACTACTTACCTTTCTCCTTGAGCACTGAAGGAAATGGTTATGCTAAGGTTGAATTGGTATCAGATCGGGCTAATTCTGCATCTCTGAGTGGGGCAAGAGGGAGAAAACTTGGGTCAATTTCCAATTTGTCAAAAGCTCACAGGGATCTATGTGGAAATAACTGCTAGTTTCCTTCTCCCAATGCCCTGACACAGCACACGGGGATGTTCATTGAAGTCTAAGGGTTACTGGAAGGGACAATCCAAACAGATTTGATTATGCATGGGGAGAGAGAGAGAGAGAGAGAGAGAGAGAGAGAGAGAGAGAGAGAGAGAGAGAGAGAGAGAGAGAGAGAGAATGGAACCTGTGGTCAGAGCCGGAAGAGTAAATCAAATCCTAAGGCAGTGGGCGGTAGAATCCTTCCTTCATTGGTACAGAAAATCTAGCAAATTAAGCCGTTTAGCTCCAATTAGCTGAGAAGACTCCTTTTCCCCTCCTTTTGAACTAAAGGAATAAATACATACACACCCTCTCCTCTCCTTCAAGGGAAGTGTGGAATGGAAAGAGCAGTGGAGGGGTGGATGGGGCAGGGAACACATACAGGAGGGTTCATCTGCAGGCAGAGAAGCTTGTTGGTCCTTACGGAGTGGTAGCACAGCAGCTGGTAATGCATCTTCTTCAGTGTCATTTCCGTCAATAAAACCATATCTCTTCCTGGCCATAGACATTTTCTACGTCTTTGGTAGCCATGGCTCTTGGGGTCGGGGCTACACCCTTGTAAAGGGCCAGGTTGGTGTCCCCCGAGTGTGCTCTCCTCAGTGATGTCAGGGGGCCGGAGCAGGCTGGGGGCAATATTGCTATTCTCGGAGCTCTTTGGCTTCGTGTCCTAGTATCTGAGGGGAGATGGAGGTCAAAGTGGTGGTGGTGGTTTGGCCGGTCTGGCACATGACACTTCTGTGGACCTCGGTTTCCTCTTCTGAGAAATAAAAAGGTTGGATCCAATTATCTCCAAGGTCCCCTTGTATCTAAATCGATGTGGCTCTCTGAAAGTACTGTAAACCGGCACAGTGGTGGTTAAGCCGATGCTGGCTGTCTTCCTAGTGCCTGAATTTCCTGTCCTTAGTGTAATTTCTTTGGAAGTTTGCATTGTTTCCTGGAGGCCCTGGTTAAAATGTTAGGATATTACTTAGGAAGGGTAACACATTAGCCTATTAGGGCTCATTAACAGTTTATTGTGGATTAATTGATCAGATTAGGAATTTATCACCCCACTAAGGCCCTGAGGAAATGAGACACAATCTGTGTTGATATTTAAAGGAACTGTAGGACTTTGGGGAATGTCTGGAGGCATGAGTCTGCTTGGGACCCCAGATTTAGAACTGAAAGGGACCTCCGAGGTCATCAAGTTTGTTTTGCAGATGAGGAAAGAGGCCTCAGGAGGTTAGGCGGCTTGCCCAAAGGCAAACAGATGCAGATTAACCCGCCCAAAAAGGATTCCACCTCAGGTCCTTTGACTCAAGATCATTGCACCTGGGTGCCTCTCACGCTTGTTCAGACTCAGCTGTTTCCAATACAGAAAACACTAGCAGTGATGGGGAGCTGTCAACAGCCGAAGCAGGAGAGGGTGTGTGTGTGTTGGGGCTCATCCCACTAAGAGGCCAACACTTAAGAGTGTATCGTGTTCAGTGAACAAACTGAACCAAATGGAAAAAATAGACCTTTTGGATGAGCTCTGCCTTGGTCTTGATGTCTGGTTTTGCTGGAGGCTTGCTCTCCGGCTCGTCCACCAGGCCTTCCACTTCTTTCTTTTTGGATCCTGATGCTCCCTTAATTGTCCATCCACATATCCCTGCCTTTGTCTTGGCTTCTGTATTGGGGTCCCTGGTTGTTCGCTACTTGGTAAAAACAAAACTGGTCTTGATGATTGCTTCTGCTCCCCGTCATGGAGTCTGTTTTCATCATGGGGGTAGACTTTGCAGAGGCTGAAGCATTGTATTTGTCGAAATTTGAATTCAAACCCCACCTTAAACAATTATTAGCTGTGTGACCCAGGGCAAGTTATTCCATTTCACTGAGAGCTTTAGTTTCCTTATGAAAAATAGGCATAATGATACTTATAATGCAAGGCATCTTAACCAGGATACATGGATAGATTGCAGGGGGTCCGTGAACTTGGATGAGAAAAAAAAAATCACAAGCTGAAATTTAGCATTTCCTTCTGCTGTGAATGTAGGCAAATAAGCTTTCTGAGAAGGGGATCATGGCACATAAAAAGGTTGAGACCCCACTCTAGTGTCTGCCTATGTTGTTGGGTGGTTGTAAGGATCAGAGAAGACAATCATGAGGTCCAGGTTTTATGTGGTTTGTTCTTTCTCATAGCTCCTGAGCCCTCAGATAAGAAAGGCTCACCATAGTTTAGACAATGGGCCCAAACGTCAGTTCTTTTTATTATCCTTTCTCTATGTTGCCATCACAGCCCCCTTTTCCTTGGTTTCACCTTCACAACAGTCAATCGTTAATCTATCAATAAACATTTATTAAGTGGCTACTGTTATTGATCAAATATTTATCTAAGATGGATGTGGTGCTAATTAAAAGAGAAAGTATAAATGGGTTTTAAACTATGGAAAACTGGTTTTAATCTCTTTGTTGAAAAGAATAGAAAAGGAGGGGAGATAAGCACTTGACTCTTTGCCACTGATGGGACACACCTCTCCCTTGGGACTTGAGCTGTCCTCTCTGGCAGAAGCAAAATCAGCAATGATGGTACCCAGTTGCTCTCAAACATCAGCTCCATCTAGTTACTCTCTCTAGCCTCTATTTTCTGTCTCTCTTTCTGTCTGTCTCTGTCTCTCCCTCTATTTCTCTCTGTCTCTGTCTGTCTTTCTGTGTCTCTGTCTGTCTTTCTGTCCGTCTGTCTCTCTCTGCCTCTCTTTGCTTCTCTTTCCCTTTTCCCTGACTTACAGCTCATCCCCATTTTCTCTCCATGCCCACTTCTCACCCCTTTCTCAAGAGATGTCTTCCTTTCTCCTCCTTCCGGATGAGAGCAGAGTAGACTTTTCCCCCTTTCCTTCAGGCAGTGACATCCTCCTTGTTTCTGAAGGTTTGCACAGACAGATGCTAAAAACCTTCCTTCTGTCAGCAGAAGTGACTACCCACTGCCCTGCTCTGGAAGTATAGGCAAATTACTGTGGAAGGAACAGGGGGAGATTCTAAGAGCAAAACAGGCTGTCCTGCCTTTAAAGAATCAATCAACATGAATTCATTAAGCACTCCAGTAATACTAAACACTCCCTGGTAATACAAAATGCAAAAAAGCCCTTAAGCAGGCCCTGCCTCCTAGGAACTTTCTATCAGGGGAAATAACCTGTATATAAAAAGACAAATATGAGGTAATGGAAGAGAGACTTGGAAGGCACTGGAGTTCACTGGATCTTAACTGATGGAGTTGTTAATGTTCCTCCCTCACCTCAAAGTACTTTGTATCTTACTTTTGTTTTCCTCTCTGAGGCAGGATCAATGGTATTCTCAAGGACAGGTCTGTGATGTTGTGTATGTGTAAGGAGGCAGGACTCCTGATTGGCAGAGAGATTTCAGAGACTATGAGGAGAGAGTGAGGCGGGGTCGGGGGAGAGGGAGAGAGGGAGGGGGAAGGGAGAGAGAGTTGGGGGTGTAATAAGAGGAGAGAAGGCATAGATTTTGCTTTTATAAAATTAAAATCCCCCCCACCCAATTTAGAAACATATATTTTCATTCCTTTCTGCTTCCTTTGTCCCCATTGGAAAAAAAGAAGGAAAACAAAAGCCTTGTAACAAATATTCATAGCCAAGCAAAACAAATTCCCATATTGGTCATATATTAAAAAGTCTTATTATACATACTGAGTCCATTACTTCTCTGTCAGTTGGTGGGTAGCATGTTTTATCATCGGTCCTTGGGAATTGGGGTTGGTCTTTTAGTCAATCAGAGCTCTTAAGTCTTTGAAAGTTGTTTGCTTTTTTTTTTTAAAACAATGTTTTTTATTGTATAAATTGTTCTCCCGGTTCTATTCATTTCACTCTTTATCAATTCATGTCTTCCCTGATTCCTCTGAAACTCCTTTTCATCATTAAAAAACCAAATTTTTGTATGCTTGTTAAGAAAGGGAAAAAAGAAAAGGAAGCTCAAAATTTTGTTGAAGTTAAAAATAAGAAAAATATGAAGTACTAGGTGGAAAGGGCATCAGGCTGACAGGGGGGTAACTCTTTACTAAAGGTTTGATTCTGAACAGGGGTTGGTTATAGAAATAGGAAACAAGCATAGCTTTTTCTTACACAGGAAACTGAAAAGGGCTAATATTGTATGTGGAAAACGAGAGCTCAAAGTAAAGTACAAAGGGGCTCAAATTGATGCCAGAAAACACATAAAGGAAAGGGGAAAAAAGAGTTGCCAATTAGTGTATTTATGGGAAAAGCTAATTTTCATATGAAAAAGTGAGGAATTCTCACTCTAGAAATTGCCAGTGTTGCCAAGGACCTAAGTTAGTTATTTGTGGGGATTTTTTTCATTCTCCTAAGGAAAAAGGTACCACTCTCCCCTCCCCTTTCATATGTCTTGCTTGAATTCCCTCTTCCCCTCTCCTCACTTTCTCTTTTCCCACTCTCTCCCTCTTTCCCCCTCCTCTTTTTTCTCCTCCCTTTTCTCCTATCTTCTCTTTTTTCCCCCTTCTCGCCCCTTTTTTCTTTCTTCTTGTCTGTCTTCTTTTCTCTCCTATCTCTGTCTTCTCTCCCCTTTCTTTTTCTTTTCTCTTGTTTCTGTCTTTTCTCTTCTCTCTCTTTTTTCCTTTTCTCCCCTCCTGTCTCCTTTTCTCTTCTCCCTACTCCCTTTCTCCACCCCCCACACCATTCCCCAACTGTGCTCTTCAAATGTTAGAGTCCAAAAAGTGCTCTGCAGCTGTGCATTCTGAGGGGGAAAATCCCTGGCTATTTGTAACATAAAATCATAGACTCAGAGGGTTTGAAGAGAAACTTGAGACTCATCTCATCTATTCCCCTGTCTGCTGACTGGATCACACCTAAATCTATCCAGAATAATGAGACTCTATTGGATTTTTAAAGAATTCCAGAGAGGAGAGCTCACAACCTCCCTTGATAACCTCTTCCAATGTCTGATATCCTTCATTGTCAGAAATTATTTTCTAGCCTAAATCACTCACGGGGAGGCTGAAGCTCATTTCCTTTTGTTTCTTCCTCATTGGAGACAGAGAACAGCTGGTCTCCATACTCTGTGGAATAATCCTTAAAATTTGAAGAGCATTATTAAGTTGCCTTTGAGCCTTATCTTCTTCAGGCTAAATAATCCTGGTTCCTTTAGCCTTCCCTCCAAGGTCCTATTTTCCAGCCCTTTAAATGTCTTTGCGGCTCTCTCCTGATCCCTGCAAGGTTTCCAAGGTGGTGTTCCATTTTGCACTAACTATTATAAGGGGGAAAAGGTATTTAGAAGACCTGCACTCAGGGGCTGGCCAGCAGGTTGTGATATGTCAGTTCCTCTTCTCAACCCTTGCAAGGACAGTCACTCCTTTCACTCTCAGAGTGGGTATCAAAGCTCCCTAATTCTCTTTCACCTAGGCTATGATGTCTGGGAATGTGTGGATGGCCCATTAAGAGACCTGGAGAATCCTTGGATGGGACTCATGGGACAGTGTGGAGAGCATAGAAAGCCTGGGTTCAAATCCTGGCTTTGACACCTACTCCTAGTATGACCTTGGTTAAGTCACTTCATTTCTCTGGGACTCAGTTTCCTCATCTGTAAAATGAGAGATTGTATTAGATGGCCTTAAGGCTCTGGCTAGCTTTAAATGTATGATTCTTCAAATGGACCTGCTGCCCACATCTGAGACTGCACGAAAGAACGTGCTCCTCCCACTCCTTAGCTTGTCTCAGCCTTCTGATTGACCCTGTTCTGATTTAGACAAAATATATATTTCAAACTTGGTGCATGGAATAAGAACCAGAGACTCTTAGAGTTGGAAGGGACTTTAACAGTCATCTGGTCTAATCCCTTGCCCAATTCTAGATCCCTCTCTCCTCCTCCTCCCCACCCCTGGCCCTGCTTTGGTTCAAATATTCTTGTGAACCTTTGCTTAAAATGCCTCCCATGACACGGGACCTGCAGCATATGGAGTTGTCCATTTTTTTATGGGGGTGGGAAGAACAGGTCGAATGGGTTAAAATCTCTTCCTCATATCAAAGTGAAATCCATTTTCCTGTAACTTTGACCCATTGGTCAGTTCAGATCTTTGGAGCTACACCAAATATGGCTAGTTCCTCTTCCACACATAGCCCTTCAAATATTTGAGGACAGATGTCACATACCACCCCGAGTTTTACCATGAAGACAGTGTGGACTAGTGGTACAAGCAATTAGCTGCATGACCATAGAGAAGTCATTTTCTCTCTGAGCCTCGGTTTCCTCATCTATAAAATAGAATAATACCTATAATACTTATTTAGGGATGCAAGCTTTAAAACATATAAACGTTAGTATTATTCAATCAGTCAACAAAAATTTATTAGGCGCCTACTATGTGCTATATTGAAAAGACCTTGCCTTCCAGGAGCTTACATTCTGATGGGAGAGACAACATGTACAGAGATAGGTACATTCAAGATACAAAGTAGAAACATGGTAACTTTAAAAGAGAAGGTAACAGCTGCTAGGAATACCAGGAAAGGGCTCCTCTTGGGAGTGGCATTTTAGATGAGTCTTGGAGGAAGGCAGACATTTGTAGAAGTGGATGAGGAGAAAGAACATTCCAGGCATGGGGCACAGCCAACACAAAGGAGATGGGAGATGAAGGGTCTCATGGGGAGCAATAAATTGGCCAATATGACTGGATTGTAGAGTGTATGGAAGAAGGTAATGTGTAGGAAGACTAGCATAAGGTGTGGGGGGAGGGTTGGTGGAGGGAGAAGGGTCAACAAGGTCACAATGCTGAGTATCAGCCCATGTGGATACTTGGGAGAGGTGGCAGCCTTGCTTCTAAAAGCATGTGATGACTTGGGGTCTGGTCCCCAATTCAGAGCATAAACAGATATTCTACCACTTCCCTGTCTATTTACTGCACGTGAAAAGAAAAACCTTTTGATGTTTGTGTACAATCAAAAAACATTAATATCCTATGCTACCTCTTTCTTTCTCTCCCCACCCAGAGGCTTATACTAGTTCTTGCTTCTAAACACCACCAGCAAGAAGATTGATTGATTTGGGCTGGTTGGTGCCTTTTGTATGTGCACACAGTTCTGGCTCAGCAGGCAGTTAAACAGCATTTCTCCCCCATTCAGTAAATGGACCAGAAACAGTAACATTCTACCTGTGCATGCCCTGAAATGGGAGCAGGGCTATTCCATTCCAAGTCATCAGACCCTTCCAGAAGCAGTTCCATGTATCATGTGGGTTGGCAGCAGGCAGAGAAAATTGCACACTGGGTCCTCTTTGGTCAGTCCCTGCTAGATTGTAGAGCTTTAATGCCAATTAATAAAGACTCACAGCTTCTTCAACAGATAAGCAGTTTCTGCTACACAGAAGGCGTTTAATAAATATTTTTTGATTGATTCATATCTTGGTTAGATAACTTAACATTCTGTCCAGCCTTCTCTGAACATTCTGAAGTGTGTCAATGTCTTTCTTAAACTGAAGCATCATTATCATCAACAACAATAACGTCTAGCATTTATATGGTACCTTAAGGTTTGGAAAGCATTTTAAAAATGCTCTCACCTTGTGTTTTCACCACAACCCAGAGATGAAGGAGCTGTTTTTATCATTTATGATTAAGGAAACTGAGGCAGAAGACAGTTATTTGGTTTGTCCAGGGTCATACTTACAGCTATTAAGTATCTGAGACCAAATTAGAACTCAGGTCTTACTGACTCCAAGCCTAGCATTCTATGCACAATGTCCCTTAGATGTCTCTAAACCAACCAACCTACCTCACCATCCTGCCCTAAACTAAAAGAAAGCTTTCAGAACTGAACCTAGCACGTCAAATAATAGTTTAACCAACCCGGAAGAGGATCACGGAACTTAGAGCTAGGAAAGAACTTTTGATTAGTACGTCACTATGTATTTTCATGCTTTTAGTCATAGCTGTTGAACGCTGTTTATTCAGTACGACCTCAAATGATCTTGGCATGGGTGAAGGAACGCTGGATTTGGAATCAAAGCATGGGTTCAATCCTCACTTTCTTGCTTCCTTTACCTTGGATATAATTAGTACAACACTCTAATTTTACAGATGAGGAAACTAAGGGCCAACAAGTAAAGCAGTTTGCTTATGGTCATACAGAGAGCAAGCAAAGGAGCCAGGACTGAACCCGTGTGCTCTGATTTCAGACAAGCAACCCTTCCACATAACATCAAATTTTTGGAGCATTTGTCTCCCTTTTTCTGGCAATGGTGGTTCTAATGCATCTGAAGGTGTATATGACGTTAGGCCCTTGAACACAATGAGTTTTGTTTTCCCGTACATTTTAATTTATTTTGTTAATTATTTCCCAAATACATGTATTTTTTTAACATTTAAAAAAAATTGAGTTCCAAATCTTTTCCCCTCTTCCCATCTCTCCCTCCTCCTTGAGAAGGCAAACAATTTGATCCAGATTATAAATGTGAAGTCATGCAAAACATATTTCCATATTAGCTATACAAGAAGAATTTAATAACTGATTGTTGAATTGCGTTATTTAATAGGCAGCTTTGTGACTCTGTGGCTACATGGACCGGAGAAACCTCCCACCAAAAAATTCACTTGGATTTGAGAGTAACCCAAATTGTATGATGCAGGAGAAATTGAAGTGTAAATGGGGGAGTTTAAGGAAAGAACAATGACCAGAAAGGGTAAAGATTTGGTCAGTCTGGCAATCTGGAGTGGAAGGAAACATGGTGAATGAGGATGGCAAATCTCATGTACACGAGAAGAGGAGATTAATATAAAAGTATTCAGGAACTGTTAAAAAGATGGGTCTAGAGCAGGGGGTCCGTGGATCCCTCTAGCAGTCTGGTGAAACCAATGGACTGCTTCTCAGAATAATATTTTTAAAGGTACAGGATAAAATACATCAGAATACAAAGGAAACCATATGTTGAAATCTAGTTAACAAAATATTTTTTAAAAAAAGTACATGGGCCCCAGGTTAAGAACCCCTACTTCGGAGGAAAAACAACAGAGATAGGCAGAATAAAGAAGAAACTGTTTGGGTGAAAAGAGACCATTCTGCAGGGTGGGAAAGAGCTGATCAAGGCTTCGAGGAGCAGTCATTAGGGAAGGCTTGAAAACTGCAGAGGAGGAAAGAAGCAGGGGGCTGCTCACTGGAGCTGAATGGAAGTCTGTGTACCCGGGAAAGAAGGAAACTAGTTCAGGGGAATTTCTATGAGTGAGGGACCAAGTAAGTATTATTGCTTGGGATGTCAAGGGGCGCTTTGGAATGCAATCCAACCTGAACATGAGTGTAAAGCTGGGAGAGGCCAGACAGAAGGGATTTTCTTTTCCACTGAGCAGAAGAGCTAAGAAAGATGGCTTTATTTAGGTTGGGAACTGGAGCAAAAGTGGGACCAGAAGGTGAAAGTGGAGATCCTTTGTCGAGTGCTCGATTAGTGCATGATTCAATTGCATGAAGCTCATTTAATTAGTACAGTCTATCTATAACCTACCCAACCCTCTAGCTAAAGTGTGACTATCAAGTCATGTGACATTTTTGGACAAACAATTTTCAACAAACATATCGCTTGGATTTATTTAACTCCAAGTGAATGTGGTCCCCTTTAACAGAGTCCTTCTTGGGGATGATGTTTTGATGAGTGCGTGATTAGTTCAATGATGCAAACATTTTGAACTGTCCACTTTTTGCCTGTGGCACTATCTTTTGAATGGTTATGAATGTTCAATGATTGTGAGTTTCTTCATTCATTCATTCATTTATCTATTTGTTCATTCACTCAGCTATCTATTTATTTATTTTACTTATTTTTTTTTTTTTGGCAGGGCGATGAGGGTTAAGTGATTTGCACAGGGTCATACAACTAGTAAGTGTCAAGTGTCTGAGGCAGGAGTTGAACTTGGGTCCTCCTGACTCCAGGGCCCAGTGTTTTATTCACTGCGCCACCTAGTTGCCCCAGTGAGTTTCTTTGAACTTTGTATTTTGTATTTTTGAATTCTGAATATTTATTTATTTATTTATAGGATCGAGTCTCCCCCATCTTGCCTAGCCTGGAAGTGCAAAGAATACTGACAGACCAGATCCTACTACTGTCACTGGAAGCTTTGACCAGCTCTGTTTCCTACATGTACAGAACTCCCCCTCCCCCACTTAGACAACTTGGTACACTCCTCTCTCCTCTCCATCATATTGATGCTGAACTCAATCTGCATACCTGATCAGCATAGCCCACTGCAGCTCAGAACCACTGAGCTCAAGAGATCCACCAGCCTTAGCCTCTCCAGTAGCTGGAATTATAGTCTGTGGCCACCATGCCTGTTTGGATTTTTGTGTGTGTGTGTGTGTGTGAGGTAATTGTGGTTAAGTGACTTGCCTAGGGTCACACAGCTAGTAATTGTTAAGTGTCTGAGGTCGGATTTGAACTCAGGTCCTCCTGAATCCAGAGCTGGTGCTCTATCCACTGCGCCACCTAGCTGCTCTGGTTGGAATTTTAATACTTAATTATCAGAATTCACTTCCCCCTCTTCCCCAGCCCCCTCCCCCCCAATCCCTCAAATTCTTCAGAATTTCTATAGAAGGGTCAGTGTAGCTTAGTCAATAGGGCTGACTTTGAAGTTAGAAGACCTGAGTTCAGGTCTCCCCTTTGCACATACTAGTTATGTGTCTTGGGTGACTCAACCTTTGAGTGTCCCCAGGCAACTCTTTATAAATCCCTTAGCTGAGCATGCAAAGTTTTCTATGAGCTGGGCCTGACTAAACAATGGGCTAGTCCCTAATTTCTTTCTCCCCTCTTCCACCTTCTATGTGCAGTCTGTTCCCCTCTTCTCCACCTCCCCCATTGCTGGAACAGACGCCTTTCAGAACTCTGCCTGTTCAAATCTTTCTCTTCCTTCAAGGGTCAACTCAGGTGTTACTTCCTCTCCATTAAGCCATTCTTGATCCCCTTACCTAGATATGATCTCTCTCTGAATCACTCATCTGTCTCCATGGAACTTCCCCTATGCACTTAGTCACATTCTATCTTGAATTAATGTTCTTTGTGTAAAATGTCTTATCCAGCTATTAGATCAGAGCATCATAGACTTAGAGCTGGAAGAGATGTCAAAGGGCATCTCCTTCATCCCTCTCTCATTTTAGAGATGAAGAACTGAGGCACAGATAAGTTAAATGACTTACTTAAGGTCATCAAGAGTCAGGATTTGAATCAAGGCTCTCTGATTCCAAATCAAACATCTCTTCCCGTATTCATGGGTACAGGGATGTCATTTTTAAAAGTCTCCTTATTGCCTAGTTAATGTTCTATACATAAATTCTTACTAAATGTTTTTTTTAGCTGAATTGGAAATAGCCTTCTTTGTATTTATTGAAAATGCTTAATTTTGACATGACTTCATTCCTATAAGCTGATGTTAATATGTCACGTTTCCCTTGCACATATTTTGAAATTAATTCTTTGTTCCAAATAGCTGTCACTCTCTTTTGTTAATGTCAATCTCAAACTTTTATTCACTGCAGCTGCTAGCTTGAGAATGTCTACCCCCAACCCCTTCTCTTTTTGCCAAACATTTTAAAAAATCAGTCTCATTACTTTTAGTTACACCTATGGCTTGTACCTAGAGATTTCCTCACTATGTAGTAAAACTTTCCTCACTTTAAAAGGCTGAGTATATTGGATTGAAGAATTACTGGAGAGAATAAAATGAGGGAAAGACCAGGGTCCCAAAGGTAGGGTCTTTGGAGGAGACTATCCCTTCTACTTTAGTGGTCAAAGAAAATTAACTAGGGGTGTGGGGCTGATGAGGGTATATGTGGAATTACAGGGAGGTCCCTGATTCACCAAACTTTTCTCACCCATCCCTCCACTGGGGATTGGCAGGGAGGAGAGAGAGAGAGAAGACTATTTAGCACTGGTCATCAGAAAGTTGTTTCTAAGACATGGGATCATGATACATGGACTTGTTGTCATGGGAACCACTCAGAGGTGTATCAGGTTCCTCCCAGAAGGCTCTTGTTCTATTACATAATTTTTCTTGTCTCCATGGACTTACTTTCCTGTGTAAGTGTAACACTTGTGTGGATTCAATTTTAGAATCTCCTTTTGCTTGTATTTATAACCTTCCCCTCATTTCACACATATAGTTGGGACTGGTGACCTTGTGATATCCTTAGTTCCCACTGTTTTCCATAATCATTAACAAATGGTATACTCATTGCTAAGTAGTCCACATCAATGTATGGTCAGAAACAGATGCATACCCAAAAGTAATGTTTTGTTGCCACATTTCTGTCCCAAGCATCTAGCAGAGTGTCTTGCACTTAGGAATGCCTGACAAATCCTTGTTGAGATCATCAAATTAATTTTAAAATCTTCTTTGGGTCAATAATGTTCTTTCCTATTTCATTGAGTCATTGTTTGTTTTTAATTAGAATAGCTAACAATCTGCAAATGTTTTGATTTGCTTCACCTCTTTTTTCCTTCCCTTGTTGAATGACTGAATTGTAAGCCCCTGGAGGTCAGGGACTATTTCCTTTGTCTCCACGTATCTCCCCCAGTGGTTGGTAATAACAACAAAAATGAACACATCACATTCTAAAATTTGCAAAGCACTTTACACATCTTGTCTGAGTCTCACAATGATACTGAAGTAGCTATTATGGGTATTATCATTTCCACTCTACAGATGAGGAAACCAAAACTCACACAAGTATGTGACTTGCCTATGGTCACGCAGCTAGTATGAGTCAGAGATAGTATTTGAATGCAGGGCTTCCTGATTCCAAGACCAGTAATTAGTACAGTCTTTTTAGGACAGTGCTTTGATGTTTCAGTGATCTGTGATCTTGTCAATATAGGTGCTTTCTTCAGTGGGATAGCCCATGACTTTTCCTTGCCTTCTCATCCTGTGTTTTCATTGTCTTCCTCCTCACTTAAATTCTTCATAGACTATAACAGCTAACATTTATTCATCCATCCATCCATCCATCCATCCATCCATCCATCCATCCATCCATCCATCCATCCATCCATCCATCCATCCATCCATCCATCTATCTATCTATCTATCTATCTATCTATCTATCTATCTATCTATCTATCTATCTATCTATCTATCTATCATCTTTCATCGTCATCATCATCATCTCTCTCATTTACAAAATGACTTACATGAACTCATTTGTTTTTCATGACATAACCAGGGTTTTTTAAGCTGGAACCTATAAATGGGTCCATGGAAAGATTTCAGGGGCTCTGTAAACTTGGATGGGGAGAAATTACATCTTTATTTCCAATAACATTTAGTTTCCATTGTAATCCTTAGCATTCAGACATAAATCTGAGAAGGGGTCTATAGGCTTTACCAGACTGCCCAGGGGATCCATGATACAACATAAGGTTAAGAACTCCTTTTCTACAGTATTATTACCCTCATTTTACAGGTGAGGAAATTGAGACTCAGTCAGGACTTGTGACTTGCCCATGTTTACATAGCTAGTAAGCATCAGTTCTAGGACTCAAATCCGAGCCTCTGTTAATTCCAAGTGTTATACTGCCAAATCTGAGGGCCTTTTTCCAGTTTTCATCATTTTTGACTTTTCTTTACCTTTCAATACTATTGACATCCCCTTCCCTTTTACCCGTTTCTCTTCTGCCTTAGTTTCTTTGGCACTGCTTACTCTCTCATAGTTTTTTTTTTTACACTTTTATGTCCATCTTTCCTCTTCTTCCTCCTTCTCCTCCTCCTCTTCCTCTTATCACTGATCACCCATGTTATAAGTATGGGTATCCCCCAGACTCTGCCTTGGACTCTCTTTTCTTTCCTCTATACATCCTCTTCTTGGTGACCTAATCTGTTCCTAGGGTTGCAACCATTGTACACACAATTACCAAGAAGATAGATAATGCAGTAGATTAAATGCTGGACCAGAAATCAAAATGACCTGAATTAAAATTCTGCCTCGGACACTTATTGGCTGTGTAACCCTGGACAAGTCACTTAATTTCTCTAACCTTCAGGACTGGAAAATGCCAAATATCCTAATTTTCAGAAAACTGAAGAGTCTGCAAATAATTGGACAATAATTTACATTTTTATCCAAATTTTAGAATTTTAAGGGATGGTTCTAGAACAACCTGAGAAAGAAATGGTGCCAAAGAACCAGGTTCTATGTTCATCAACAACAAATCATACTGGAGTGGATTCCTTTTCCTTTTTCTGATAGGGTTACAAAATGTTAAGTACTTTAGAAATAGTTTGCAGGGGCAGCTAGGAGGCACAGTGGATAAAACACCAGCCCTGGATTCAGGAGGACCTGAGTTCAAATCCAGCCTCAGACACTTGACACTTACTAGCTGTGTGACCCTGGACATGTCACTTAACCCTCATTGCCCCACAAAAAAAAGAAGAAAAAGAAATAGTTTGCAAAGAATTTGAGAAAGCAGTTGACAAACTCTTTCAATCAATGAACAAATCGATCAATAAGCATTTATTAAGCACTCATTATGTGCCAGGTACTGTGCTGGGGATACAAAAGAGTTGAAAGATAGTCCCTGCACTCAAGGAGCTTACAATCTAATGGGGAAGACAACATAGAAACAATTATGTACAAACCAAGGTATATACAGGATGAATAGGAACTAATTCACAGATAGAAGACTCTGGAATTGAGAGGGGTTGGGGAAAGCTTCCTATAGATGGTGGGATTTTAGGTGGACTCAAAGGAAGCCAGGGAGGTCAGGAGTCAGAGTGGAGGAGGGAGAACATTTCAGACATGGGGGACAGCCATAGAAAGTGCCTGGAAGAGATGGAGTATTTTGTTCTTGGAACAGCTAGGAGGCCATTGCACTGGATCAAAGAGTTTGTGTCCCAGAATAAGGTAGAAGACTGGAAAGTACTTTATGAAGAGCTTTGAATGTCAAACAGAGAATTTTGTATTTGTTTCTGGAGGCAATAGGGAGCCACTAGAGGTTTTTGAGGAGAGGGTTGAAATGATAAGACCTGTGTTTTAGGAAAATCATTCTAGTGACTAAATGGAGGATGGATTGGAGTGAGGAGAGATTTGAGGCAGGCAGACCAATCATCAGGCTATTTCAATAATGACAATATGAGGTGATGAGCATTAGAGTGGTGAGAGATGTTGAGTAGACAAACAGCAATGTAGTTTACCTAGATTTCAACAAAGCAATTTACCAGTTTTTTTTTCATTCTATCCTTTTTGACAAGATGAGAAGATGCTGACTACATAGTAGTACATTTAGGTGGACTTGAAACTGGCTCATTGATGAGAACAGAAGTGTAGTATTTATTGGGTTCATGCTAACTTGGAAGAAGGTCCCTAGAGATATATCTCAGGTATTTGTGTTTGGCCCTGTGGTGTATAAAATTTTAATCAATCAATGACTTGCATAAGGGCACTTTTATCAAATCTATAGATGACGCAAACTTAGAAGGATAGCTAGCATACTGGATAGCGGAGTAAGGATCCAAAAAGATTTTGACCAGCTAGAATGTTGGTGGAAACTAATAAAATAAATAAGAATCAATGTCAAGTCTCATAATTGTGTTAAAAAGTCAGCCTGGATTATCATTCATCTGCAAAAGATCTTAGGGAAACTCCATGATCAATATAATAAATCAATAGGACAATATGGCAGGCAAAACCAGTTGATGCGATCTTCTTCTTCTTCTTCTTCTTCTTCTTCTTCTTTCGGCAATTGGGGTTAAGTGACTTGCCCAGGGTCACACAGCTAGTAAGTGTCAAGGGTCTGAGGCCGGATTTGAACTCAGGTCCTCTTGAATCCTGGGCCAGTGCTCTATCCACTGTGCCACTTAGCTGCCCCTGGTTGACGTGATCTTAAACTGCATTGAGAGGTATATCATTCAGGACTAGAGAGGTGATAGCCAGTACTCTCTCCTGGCTGACCAAATCTAGAGTTCAGTTTCAGGTACTCCATTATAGGAAGGACATTGATAAGTTGTAGAAAATCCAAAGATGAGCAAACAGGAAGGTGAATGGTTCCGGGATCACTCCATATGAGGCTGGTGCTGCTTAACCCAGAGTAGATAAGACTTAGGCAAAAGCTTGTTTTCAAGTATTTGGAAGGCTGTTTTATGGAAATAGAATTAGTCTTGTTATGGCTAGATCTATGACTAATGGGTGGAAATTGCAGAGAAGCAGATTTTGCCTCAATGTAAGGGAAAAGTTCCTAACAATTAGAGCCATCTAAATATGGAATGGGTTGCCATGGGAAGTAATAGATTAGAGGTCTTCAAGTGAAGCCTGGATGAGCACTTGTCTGATAGGTCCCAAAGGAGTTTCTTATACAGATATGGGCTGGACTAATTGGTCCCTAAGGTCCCTTCCAACTCAGAGATTCTGTAATTCTTGATAGGACCTGTCATTTTATTATAGAAGATATGATTTGCTGTACATAAAGCCATCTTGCTTGTTTTTTAGACTTTTATGCTCTTATGGGTGAATGAATGTTGGTTGTTTAATTGTGTTCTACAGGTAAGTACCATTAGAACAAAATCTTTGTAGAACAAACCACTTCCAAGTTGCAGCAGATGGCTTTTTTCTTTCATGCAATATGAAATACAACTCAATTTCAGAAAAAAACTGGAATAATTTGGACACCACTTTTGGGCTTAATTTAATGAAACATGACCAGCAATATATTGCTTTCCAGATATTAAAACCTGACTTCAAAGCCAGTCTTAGGTGCATATTATGTGTGTGATCCTGGCCAAGTTATTTAACTTCTGTTTGCTTAAGTTTCTGTAACTGTGAAATGGGGGTAACAGTATATATTTTGAAGATATCTTTTGTATGTCATTGACCCCTTTGGAAGTTTGGTGAAGCCTATGGACTACTTTTCAGAATCTTGTGTTTATGTACTTGAAGAATATGCTAAATTTCAGTTAGAGGATGTAATTTTTTTGCATTCAAGTTTATAGACCCCCCACATCCACAGATGGATAATTCCTTGGGGGACCAAGGATCCCATGTTAAGAGAGAATCGATTCCCACCTTTTTTTCATTTGAGTAGAGGCAGCTATAGCATAAAGACAAGAGCACAGACTTTGTCATTTGAGTGTCTGATTTTTAAAACCCAATTTTGGTAATTATGACTTTGGACAAAACACTTAACATTTCTGAGTGGGTTGAAATAGATGATCTCTAAGGTTCTTTCCAGCTTTAACAAGTCTGACCTAGCAGGGAAATGAAAGAAATAGAAGTAAAGTGGAGACAAGAGTCAGGGGAATAAACATATAAGGAGTGGACTCGGGGCTTGGGATTGGGTGTTGGATGAAATTGATGAATCGTCATAGTTCTCCCCAGAAACTCCTCATCCCTAGAAATGGCAGCCATTGGAAGAATTAAGAGATGGATGCAAGGATGGATAATAGTAGATTGGCCACAGTTCTTGGATCTAGTCTTCTGGAGAAAGGAGGAGAATTTTCTGGACAAGGTAGAGTAATAGGTCAATGCCGATTCATGGACCCAGCCTTCTAAGAGAGGAGTGAACTCATGACTCTGGAACCAGAGGAACACTAAGAGACTGAGATATAATGTGAAGAAGCAAATCTAGACCTCATTATTTGCCTACTACATAGGTTATATCAGTTTTAATGGGAAGTGGGGTTGTCTCTTTAGCAATCCCAAGTGTAAAATTTCCTTTCAGGAGAACCCTCAAAGCCAGGTTAGTATTATAAGGAAGTAGGACTACAAGGATCTCTGGAGGGTTAGGTGGGGCTCATCAGAGAATACGGGGTCACTTCCCTTATTAGTTCAAGTATGTTTCCTCTCTAGAGAAATCTCAGCAAGAAGTCTCTCTGAGTTTGGAGGAACATATAAATCCCTTCTGGGGAGGTGAGTGGGATACAATGAGAGTTGTCTTTGAGGGTGTAGTCCTCTGTGTGTTTTGCATTTTCTGTAGGGTGATATATATTGTTAGACTGAGTGCTTGCATGGAAGCAAAGCCCTCTGTACCCACATCTACATAGACCTAGATACAAGCTATACTTTGATGCTTCCAAGATCAACCATCCAAATTCTGATATTCCAAAGGGAAATTGTGGATGGAAGTGGAGCACAAGCTAATCTAAATTTAACTTAGAGCTTAGGGTTTGGAGCACTGAATTTATATACCTTCACTTTAATATGAAATACTTTTGATTTAAAAAAAAAGAGCCACACAAAATGAGACAATTCAAAAATGTATTTGGAAAAAATCTTAGTTTTCCTAGCTGTATGTGAATTGAACTCTAGCAAGGTATCATGGGGCCTCTTGTTTCTTTAAGTGTCAATACCTGTCTTTCCTAAATGGGTCCCTTTGGACCTCAGTGTGAGAGGCAGCCAGAGTTAAACTTGTCTGGTCTTAGGGCTGACCAGGCTGGGCTGCTGACCGGCTACTTTGTTCAGTTAGCCTGCCCTAATAGAAGCTCTATCAGCTGCATCATGGGTAAAATGTTGGCACATCATACTAATATTAACAGAGAATGAGTCCTCTGCCAAAAAGATAAGAAAGAAAAAGGAAAAAGGAGAAGACGTACAAGCAAGGCCACGGAGATACTTATATACAGAGACAAACACATAACCCAGATGCCCTACTCTAGAGAGTGTTTGTTTCTCTGATTGGTGTGCTTAATAAAGTTGGCATTTTAATAGCCCCCATAAGCCCGGAGTTAACACTTCTTTGAGGTGAATGGGGGGCTTGTGGGTGGTACAGCTCCAGAGTTTGCTGGGACCATTGTTTACCCTGAGACTGTTTTCTGCAAGACTGAATTAATACAAAGGCCATCCTTTCACCATGGAAAGTGTTGGGAACTTAATTAAAGAAATGGGATGCAAGACTTTGGCAAAGAGGGGAAAAAAGAGAAGGAGGGGTGGTGGTGGTGATCTGGAAATCACATCATTTTTAAACTACCATTTCCTGGGGGACTTCCTGCATGAGTTGATTACAGAAGCCTTTTCTCAGGACATTTTGTCTTTTCTATTGTTTTTTTTCCCTCCTGATTATCCAACATTCACTGAAAATGTGCTAGGTGCTGCAGAACACAGAGGGAGACCTGGAGCTTGGCCAGGGAACTGGGAATCCAGAGAAGTCAGACATAATTAAGACATCAAAGGGCCAGTCAGATACAGAAGTAACATCAGGTCACCATCCATAACCAAGAGAATACGCAGTTTGACCTGACAAAGTGACGTGGTTACTAGATAATTTGGGGGAAAAGAAATAAATGCTATTGATGGGAGCCAGGCTCACTAAATTGACTCCAGTAATCTGCTCCCATGTTTACTAATGATTTTCTGGGTGGCTCAGACCAGTTATTCAAACCCTCTAAAATTCCACTTTGCTAATTCACAGAATGGGACAAATGCTGCAGTTCTCTGAAAAGTCCTTTCATATATATATATGAAATATATATTCATATAAATACATATATATTTTAAGGAAATGAAAGGGATTATTTCTACATAAATGACTGGTTGCTATAAGGACAGGCCTGGGGATAGTTTTGAAAAATAAACATGAAAAACAACAATGAAGGGCCACACACAAGGTTTGAAAAATTACTTAAAAAGAGGGAATTTGCCCGGAATTGAGGATAAAGGGTCAAATTTGGAGTCAGGAAGGCCTGGATTTAAATCCTGTCTCTGGTACTGTGATCATGGGAAGGTCATTTAAATTCTGTGAGCCTCAGTTTTCTCATCTGTGCAATGAGAGCTATAGTGCTTATCTTCCAGAATTGTTTTAAGATCCAAATGAGATAAGGATATAAAACACTTTGCAAACTTTAAAGCATTATATAGATATCAGTTATTATTACTTCCTAAGCACTTTTACATCTATTATTTCATTTACTTGTCACAATAACCCTGTGTTAAAGGAAGGGATTTTGCTTCCTAGGTAGTTAGGTGACACCTTGGAGAGAGCAATGGGTCTAGAATCAGGAAGACCTGAGTTCTGGCTTTAGATACTTACTAGAAGTGTGACCCTGGATAAGTCATTTAACCTATCTCTGCCTCAGTTTCCTCATATGAAAAGTGGATATAATAATAGCATCTACCTCCCAGGATTGTTATGAGGATCAAATGAGATAATATTTATAAAACTGCTTAGTACAGTGTTTTGCCCATGGTGGATGCTTAATAAATTTATTCTTTCCATTTCTTCCCCTTTTCATTGCTGAAGAAACTGAGGCTCCGAAAGAAAGATCAAATGATTCTTCCGGGGTCACACAATAAGTTGCAGAGCTCGTCCCTGGGGGATGGCTTGGGACTGCAAGTCCAGTGGTCCTTCCACTAGGCCATGATGATGATGATGATAATAAATCTTTGATGGATCTGTGCTCTTACTGATGTAAGTTAGGCATTCCCCTTAACATCGAAGATCACGATCCTTCCACATCCTCTCAATCTGCTTGACTCTTGTCTGTTTCTCCTGGTAAATCCTGCACAGGAGGTCCACTCACCGTCTTCGGGGCCTTCCTCGAGATTTATTGATGTTGGGGGTAGCTAGGTGGCACAGTGGATAAAGCACTGGTCCTGGATTCAGGAGGACCTGAGTTCAAATTTGGCCTCAAACACTTGACACTTACTAGCTGTGTGACCCTGGGCAAGTTACTTAACCCTCATTGCCTGGCCAAAAAAAAGAGAAAGATTTCTTGATGTTGCCCAAAGAGGCCCAAAGACCTTCTACTGGTTCTTGGTCATTTTTAGTTCATAACTGGGCCTTCTTTTATGGCTCCGGTGATAATATCTGTTATTTTACTTCTTCTGGGCAATTCTTGGTTGGGGATGTGCTGCATTCTACTCATGCCCAACATGTGTGTTAAAAGCAACATGTACTGAAGCCCCTGCCATACAGGCTGGCCTATCCCCCCCTCCCCCAAGCGATGTTGATCCTAGAGACGTAATTTGTCTAGCAGAATAAGGTATGAAACATTGATGTGATTTCCCCATCACTTTAGTACTAAAGTCCAGTTAATGAGAAATCTTCAGGCTTGACACAGATCTGACCAAACGTTGGTGAAAAGAGACAAGGAGGCTGAGCCCAACTGAATCAATGCTGTATCCTTGATGAATATTCTTTCCTTGCCATTATTAAGTAAACCTTCTTTTGTTAAATGCTAGATGGTCTTTGAATATCTCATTTCCCACCCCGCCTCCCAATCACGAACCCCAAACCCCTGTCCCCAGTCAGCCTGAGTAGGTCCTGGCCAAACAACATACGTGTCTGTTTGCCCTTTGAATGACCCTTTAATTCTTCGTACCCTGTAGTTTTCTATGACTCACAGTTAGCATCACAGGGAGAGTATTGATAATTGCTGACACATCCATTGCTTTTTGTACAGCTTTCTCCAGCCCCTACTGGGTGTGGTGTGAAGGGTAGACCAAGGTCAGGGGCTGTAACTGAAGGCCTTCCATGCATAGGTGATGAAGCCAAACAGACCTGTGTGGTTTGGGCAGGCTGATCTGCAGCACAAATGTCTAATCTAGTCAGAGATCAGAAGGAAGAGGCAGATTGTTGGAGGCAACAGGGGATGCTATCAGAGCAGATGAAACAAGGCAACCAGCAAGCAAGGGTCAGAGCCAAGAGATTGAGAATAATGGATGATCTGCACCATGGGATCCAAAAATGACAAAACAGGGAAATATCATCTAAGGCTGGGCAAGAATTCAAGAAGTTGGGAGAGTCCAAACACTTTTGAGCTCATATAAAGATCTATGTTCCCAATTTCCAATTTTAAGGTAAGGAAAGGACCAGTTTCCTTAGGAGTCTTGGTGTTTGGGGCTTACCCCACACCCTTTGTATTTCTGAAGGCTTTTTATTTGGGTACAGGTCCCATCTGCCTCTGATTTCCCCCTGTGTGTGAAACTTCTGTTTGTGTAGCTGTGGCCACTTTTGTGGTTTAGAAAGGTACACTATCAAGGGAGCTCCACACCAACTTTGCAAAGTAGGTAGTGCAGGTGTTAAATGGAAGTTCAGAGAGTTTGTCAATTCAATTAAATAAATTATTAGATGCTTAATATATGCAAAACCTAGTTAGATTCTAGGGAGACAGACAAAACTGGAAAAGACACCTGCCCTCAAGGAGTTCACCTTTCAGTGGGATACAACATATATACAGAAAATAAATAAAAGGTAATTTGAAAAAAAAAAAGAGCTACTAATGAGGTGGGAGGAAAGGGAATCAGGAAAGGCTCCTGAGATTCTACTTGAGCTGATATGAAGGAATCTAAAGATCCTAAGGGATAGAGGAAAAGACTGAATGGGATCTGTCTGAACTACAGAGATTTGAAATTCTAAGCAGAGGTGTTTGTTTTTTGTTTTTTTGGGTTTTTTTGCAGGGCAATGGGGGTTAAGTGACTTGCCCAGGGTCACACAGCTAGTAAGTGTCAAGTGTCTGAAGCTGGATTTGAACTCAGGTACTCCTGAACCCAGGGCTGGTGCTTTATCCACTGCGCCACCTAGCTGCCCCCAGCAGAGGTGTTCATAGTTATTTGATCCTAGTGGCAATAGGGAGCCACTGAAGGTCCTAGAGCCATAGAATGACATGGTTAGACTTATGTCTGCTTAGGAAAATTATTTTGACAGTTGTGTGAGGGTTAGGTCGAAAAGGAGATTGGAAGAAGGCAGATAGAGCTAGCAAGTGGCAGAACCTAAGATCATATGTTTTAATTCTGCTACACCAAAATGCTGCTTATATGTTGCTAATCATAATGCTGAAGCAAAGGTAATCCCAACTTAGTGGTGTAGTAGATAGAGCATTGGGCTTGGAGTGGGGAGAACCTGAGTTCAGATTTAGTCTCATAGACTTACTATCTGTGTGACCATGGGCAAGTCATTTAACCACAATTTCCTCATGTGTAAAATGGTGATCAGAATCGATAGCACCTACCTACCTCCCAGAGTTATTGCAAGGACCAAAGAAGACAATATTTGTAAAGCACTTAGCACAGAGAGCCTGGTGGATGCTTAATAAACACTTATTTTCCCTTCCCACTCAATTTGGTTGGTTGCTTTGTTCCTGGGTGCTTGGGCATTCATCTTTTGTAGTCCTTCTCTGAAGAAATGAAGAGTTTAAGTTTCTTGGGTGCAGAGAGAGGTTTCTTTCCTTTCCTTTCCTTTCCTTTCCTTTCCTTTCCTTTCCTTTCCTTTCCTTTCCTTTCCTTTCCTTTCCTTTCCTTTCCTTTCCTTTCCTTTCCTTTCCTTTCCTTTCCTTTCCTTTCCTTTCCTTTCCTTTCCTTTCCTTTCCTTTCCTTTCCTTTCCTTTCCTTTCCTTTCCTTTCCTTTCCTTTCCTTTCCTTTTTCTTTCTTTTCTTTAATTTTCTCTTGTTTCCCACAGTGCCTTGGAATTAATAAAAGTGTTTCTTAGTTGACTGAAATGGAGAATTCTGTGATGTTGGTCTTGGGTTCACTCCTGACCCTTTCCAATTGAATAATCTAATTGCAGGCTGGTTGAGGAGGACAACACTGTAAGATCACTTAAAAAATTTTTTTTTTGGGGAAGATCACTTTTGATGAAAAGAAATGATTTTGTTGAATTTTTTAACTTTTTGTAGTAGTTGTTGAAATGGGCTTAGAAACTCTTTATGTACACTATCTACAGACAGACAATACACATACACACATGCATATGTGCATGCATGCATGCCTACATACATACATATATACACACATACATACATACACGTCTGCCATCTACCTACCTATCTAGGTAGAACTTTTTTTAACCTTGTGTTGCAAGAACAGCATAGAAAAGTGGAAAGGTGGCTGGAGTTGGAGGCAGAACACTTGATTTTGAATTCCGTCTCTGAAGCTTGCTGCCTGTGTGACCTTGGGCAAATAGCTTCTCTTCACTGCGCCTCAGTGCAATGGGGACACTGGACTTGATGACCTTTGAGGTCCGTTCTAGCTCTAAATCTGTCATCCTGTCATACTTGGATGAACAAATCCGCTGGGAGCGAAGCTGTTTAAAGAAAGTCAACCTGAAAGAGGAGACGCTTAGGAAGAGTTCAGGTTTCCTTACTAATGACTTGGTGATAGTGATTGTTTTGAAAGAGGAGGTGGAGCCTTTGTCTTTCTTTAACTGTGGCTTCCAAATGACTCATTCCGGGTCTTTCCTGGGAGAAGATTGTCTCCTTCTTCTCTCTCTTTTTTTTTTGGGGGGGGGCAATGAGGGTTAAGTGACTTGTCCAGGGTCACACAGCTAGTAAGTGTCAAGTGTCTGAGGCTGGATTTGAACTCAGGCCCTCCTGAATCCAGGGCTGGTGCTTTATCCACTGCGCCACCTAGCTGCTCCCATACTTCCTCTCTTTAAAAGCTTCAGTGGTTCCCTATTGCCTTTATGCTAAAAACATAATTCAGTGTCTCAGCATTTACAGATCTTCATGGTCTGGTTCCAACCCATCTTTCAGAACTTATGTCTTCACTCAGGCACTTTGCATTTCAGGCAAAGGTGCTTCCTTGACTTTTTCAGGGCGTGCCATTTCCTCTCAGATGTTTGCATTCCCACCAATTACTTTTATTTACTGTGTATATATTTAATATTTACTTATTAGATTTTCTTGGTATACTTCACAAATATTGACAAGAAGGAACCTTTTCATTTTACTAAGTACCAGAACAGATGATAGGGCAGCTAGGTGCAGTGGACAAAGTACTGACTAGACCTGGAGTCAGGAAGACCCGAGTTCAAACAGGACTTCAGACACTTACTAGCTGTGGGACCCTGAGCAGGTTCCTTAACCCTGATTGTCTCAGTTTTCTCATCTGTGAAATGAGCTGGGAGAAGGAAGTGGCAAAACAATTCAGTATCTTTGCCAAAAAACCATTCAAACCACAGTGGGGGGTGTGTGTCATGAAATGTCAAAAACAACTGAACGACAACAAAAGAAATGATTACTTATGAAACTGTGATTTACTATTCCATACTTAAAAAAAGCTGTATTGAATTGACCATGGTGGTATCAGCACTGCCCTTCTTGTGAATGCTTCTGAATTTCCTTCTGCTGTCTTTTGCCTGTAAAAGCTTGCCCTTGTATCAAATAGGTGCAGTAAAGCAAAGAAATCTACTCATCGGTTGCATCTGAGAATGTGTACCCTTCATTTTGTACCCATCCAGCAGTTCTCAAACTTTTTGGCCTCATGACTTCTTCACACTCTCTCTCTCTTTTTTTGGGGGGGGGCAGGGCAATGAGGGTTAAGTGACTTGCCCAGGGTCACACAGCTAGTAAGTGTCAAGTGTATTAGGCCGGACTTGAACGCAGGTCCTCCTGAATCCAGGGCTATATCCACTGTGGCACCTAGCTGCCCCACTTCTTCACACTTTTAACAACTATTGAGGATCCCCCTACCACTACTGAAGAGCTTATGAATATGACCACATTAGAAATTAAAACATGTTGATATTATTATGGAAGTAGTTTTGACCTTGTAGATCCCACAAAAAGGGGTCCCTGATCCTCACTTTGAAAACTCCTGCTTTAACCCATCACTTTTCTGGCAACAGATCTGAAGCATGCTTCAATCTTCAGTCTTCTGGAGTTGTGATTAGTCATCACAATGGTCAGAGTTGAAGTCTCTCAAAGGTGTTTTCCTTTATGGAATGGTAGTCATTTTATAAGTTGTTCTCAGTTTTTACTTATCTAGGTATATATATTTCCCCCATTAGAATATAAGCTCCATGACAGCAGGGTTCTTTTCCTTCCTTCCTTCCTTCCTTCCTTCCTTCCTTCCTTCCTTCCTTCCTTCCTTCCTTCCTTCCTTCCTTCCTTCCTTCCTTCCTTCCTTCCTTCCTTCCTTCCTTCCTTCCTTCCTTCCTTCCTTCCTTCCTTCCTTCCTCCCTCTCTCTCTCTTCCTCTTTCTCTTCTTTTTTTTCTTTTTGCATCCTGAACATCTAGAATACTGTCCAATACAGTGGAAATGGTTAATAAATGTTGACTTTAATTTTGGGGGGGGAGTCACTACATATTACCTCTTTTCCAGGAGAGTTGGGGAGGAAATGACTTTCCAAAGTGCAACAGCAAAGAAATCCATGTTTTGATAGGGGCAGCTGGATAGCATGTGGGTAGAGTGCTAGACTTGATGTTAGGAAAAGATGAGTTCAAATCCTGCCTCAGACACTTTTAAGCTGTTTGACCCTGGGCAAGTCACTTAGCCTCTATCTGTCTCAGTTTTTTCATCTGTAAAATGGGTGTGTGTGTGTGATAATATCTATTTTCCAGGATTATTGTGGTGCTTTAAGCAGGTAATGACTATATATATATATATGTGTGTGTGTGTGTGTGTGTGTGTGTGTGTGTGTGTATGTATATGTATATATGTATATATATATAGAGAGAGCTTATATGTAAATCTATAAATAGAAATCTATATTATATAAATATAAAGGAAATTATATATGTATATAAATCTATAAATGTTAGAAATGATTATTATATTATCAGTGTTATTTCCAGCTCTGGTTACAGAAGTTTCTGATAATATCTTGTGTCACTAGAACCAATGTTTTTTTTTTTTTTTTGGTGGGGCAATTGGGGTTAAGTGACTTTCCCAGGGTCACACAGCTAGTAAGCATCAAGTGTCTGGGGTTGGATTTGAACTCAGGACCTCCTGAATCCAGGGCCAGTTCTCTATCCATTGTGCCACCTAGCTGCCCCCACCAATTCTTTTTATTTATTTTTTAGTGAGGCAATTGGGGTTAAGTGACTTGCCCAGGGTCACACAGCTAGTAAGTGTTAAGTGTCTGAGGCCGGATTTGAACTCAGGTACTCCTGAATCCAGGGCTGGTGCTTTATCCACTGCGCCACCTAGCCGCCCCAAATTCTTTTTGTTAATAGAAATATCACCAGACATATGAATACTCATATGGGGGAAGGGAACAGAATAAACATTTATATCACATTTACTATGTGTTTTGCCCCAAGCTAAGTGCTTTTAAAATTAATATTACCTTGTCTGTTCCTCACAACAACCTTGGGAGGTAGGTCCTATTTTTATTCCCATTTAACAGTTGAGGAAAGGGAGGCAAAGAGCCTTTGTAGAGTGACTTGCCCAGGGTCACACAGCTAGTTAATGTCTGAGGAGGGATTTCAACTCAGAGGTTTGGGATGTGTGTTTACAAAAATTTCCTTTTACAAAGAATTGAACTACCAAATTTCAATACTCCCTCCCTTTAGAAGTGTTCTCTCTGAGGAGTCCATTATTCAGGAAGAGTTGGAACTTGGTAGCCTTCCATAATAGTTCAAGAGTTGGGACCATCAGGGACCATCTACTTCAGCTTCTTCATTTTACAGACAAAGAATTGAAGGCCTAGAGAGGCTTAGTGACTTGCCTGGTTTAGCTATAAAGGCTTTTGAGGCATTGGGGAGAGGGGTAGATCTGGGATCCTCACTTCCCCAAACTTTAAGGAATTCATAGGAGTCCTTTCTGCTGGAGAACTGACACATTTAATAACCTTTTGAGTTCCACTGAAACAAATCATTGTCTTCAAATTAAGCAAACCTGTTACTTGCATTTTAAAATTATATTTGTTTTCTTTGCTCCCTAGATCATAAACATGTAGATGAGATGCTAAGCCAGAAATCTCAGAAAGGTAAAACAAAATTTAAACTCTCTGCTCCATTTGAATTTTGTTCAGAATATTCTGTTCTCTGTAAGGAATATCTTCCTTTAAATTGAGGCAGTTTGTAACTGAAGCCACCACTTAGTTTGAAGTTAGGAAGGGTAATCAGTTACCAGAGGCTAATATGTAATTTTCCTATTGTGTGTAATATAATTTAAATATCCTCACTGCCTGAGAGCTAGTAGAAGGAGAAAAGTGAATAAAAGAGAAAGCTTCCAAAATAGGGCTTTTATTCCCATAACATTACATAGCTGCTCAGTAATTTCTCCCTCCGTTGCCTTCCCCTCCCCCAAAGCTTCCCTGTGGAGAAAGGAAGTAGGGAATTGAGGAGCTCTGAGGGCTAGAAAGGGTTGTTTCTTTAAGGAGCTCCAAGAGCCAGGGAAGATTGAGGAGATCACCCAGGGCAGAAACAGGGAGTATACATATAACCAGCTATTTAAGAAAGTAGCCTTGGCATTTTAATATTGAGATAGCTCAGGAGAATGAAAACAGAACTTGGCAATGGGCTTTTGACACTGATTTAAACTTCAAGGAAAGCTGATAAAGCAAAAGTTAAGGTTAGTGAGAAAGGTACTGAATTGTATCAGTGGTTTTTCTTTGTCATTTCTTTTTTGAAACTGACTAGGTTAAGCTATTTTATGAAAGATCTGTATATGATAAAGAAAGGTGAGAGAATTCCTGATTAGTAATCTCTGGAAGTTTAAAGGGAGAACCTCATCCAATTATCCAGCAAAACATGGGTTTGGTAGGTTGGACTGACACTGAGACACTCCTGCCACCTAGTGGTAGCATAGCAAAATTGCAGGATTATTAATTATCACTGTCACCATCGGCCTCATCTTCATTATGATTATTTTTCTCTGAAAACCTATGGTTAAGAAGTGATAGAAGATATCACAGTCCAACACCAGGTGAACCAAGCAGGGTACATTGTATAGAAATAATTTTTGGTATAGGAGATAAAAGAATTAACAATGTCTCTGTGACTTTTTTTTTTTAAGATATCAGGTCTAAAAGAATTAAGTCTACCTTTACTGTAAGAGGATGGGGAGTAGATAGGGTCACTTTTTCCATGTAAGTATATTATTATTTTCCAGCTACATTAGGGTCACTTTTTTTTTTTTAGTGAGGCAATTGGGGTTAAGTGACTTGCCCAGGGTCACAGCTAGTAAGTGTTGAGTGTCTGAGGCTGGATTTGAACTCAGGTACTCCTGACTCCAGGGCCAGTGCTCTATCCACTGCGCCACCTAGCCACCCCCAAGGGTCACTTTTTAATGTTAGGATGTTTTTTTTTGTTCAAACTTATTTCTATAATTAGAATCAGAGCTCCTTGAAATTAGGGGCTGTTTTCTTTCTTTCTTTCTTTCTTTCTTTCTTTCTTTCTTTCTTTCTTTCTTTCTTTCTTTCTTTCTTTCTTTCTTTCTTTCTTTCTTTCTTTCTTCCTTCCTTCCTTCCTTCCTTCCTTCCTTCCTTCCTTCCTTCCTTCCTTCCTTTCTTTCTTTCTTTCTTTCTCCTTCCCTTTTCCCTTTCCTTTCTTTCTTTTTGAAAGCAGCACAATGGAGGTGACAGGGAGCTCAGCTTTATCAGAGGGCATTTTCTACTTTTCTACCTCTCTTCTCCCTCCACTGGTCCTAAATGGCCTGCATTTACAGAAGCTGGTTCTGTGAAGGCTCATTTGAACATTTCCCCATATGCCACAGCCCTATGTGGGATCATCTCTTCCTGGATGTCTGACTCTGGCCTTATCCTTTGAAGAATGTTAGGAATCTGTTAATGAAAAGAAAGTTCTCACTTTTCTGTTATGTATAATTCTTATTCCCTGCTCTTGTTTTGATATAATCATGTTATCACATTTGGAAGTTGTTTTGATGATTAACTTAAAATTTAATTGAACCAGCTTAGCTTTTCTTTATATTTCATTGTAAAAGCTCTAGTATTAAGTAAACAGTATGGAAGTAGCTATTCCTTTACATATGTTTAGTGTTGTTATCATTGTTCTGTCTTTTCAGCTGTGTCTGAAAAGTTCAGAACCCCATTTGAGGTTTTCTTGGCAAAGATACTGGAGGGGTTTGCCATTTCCTTTTCCAGCTCATTTTATAGATAAGGAAACTGAGGCAAGGAGAGTTAAGTGACTTGCCCAGAATCACACAGCTAAGAAGTATCAGTTTGGAGGAGGTTGTTAGAAGGGCAGCATGGTGTAGTAAGACACCAAACTTGGAATCGGGTGATCTCTGACCTTGGGCAAGATATTTACCATCTCTTGGCTTCTGTTTTTTCATCTCATCTGTGAAATGAGAAGATTAGTCTAGATTGTTTCTAAGGTCCTAGCCCTACCCTTATTATAACCACATTACTACATTATTACTACCATTATTAGTGGTGAGACCATAGTAAGTTCCTTCCAGTCCTACCTCTTTCACAGGTCTGTTGTCAGTATCAAATGAAAGAGCATTCAAGAAAGACCATTGTTGGGGGCAGCTAGATGGCACAGTGGATAAAGCACCAGCCCTGGATTCAGCAGGACCTACGTTCAAATCTGGCCTCAGACACTTGACACTTAACTAGCTGTGTGACCCTGGGCAAATCACTTAATCCTCATTACAGTGCCCCCCCCCCCCATCAAAGTTGTTAAGTACTATGCAAATATTAAATCCTATAGTCATGTGCTGATGCTGTTTTTTTGTTTGTTTGGTTTTTTTGGTGGAGGCAATGAGGGCTGAATGACTTGCCCAGGGTTACACAGCTAGTAAGTGTCAAGTGTCTGAGGTCAGATTTGAACTTAGGTCCTCCTGAATCCAGGGCTGGTGCTTTATTCACTGTGCCACCTAGCTGCCACCTATCTGTCCCCTCCCTACTGTTAATAAGACTCAGGATGGGAAAAGTGAATTCCTTTAAGAGTTGGTTTTGAGCTAGTCAAAGTTACAGTTCTGTTATTATTTGGAAAGCATTTTCTTTTTTTTTTATGGTTAAATTTTTATTTTTATGAGATATTTTATTTTTTCCGTTACATGTAAAGATAGTTCTCAACTTTTGTTTATACATGCTTTACAATTTCAGATTTTTCTCCCTCCGTCCCCTCCCTCCCCCCTCCCCTAGACAGCAGGTAATCTGATATAGGTTATATCTATATATCTCTATACATATACATATATATATACACACACATATATATACACATAATAACATTAATCCTATTTCTGCATTAATCCTGTTACAAGAGAAAGAATCAGAGCAAAACCTCAAAATAGAAAAAAAAAACAACAGCACCCAAAACAAAAGAAATAATAAGGTTCAATCAGCATCTATACTCCACAGTTCTTTCTTTCTTTTTTTTTCTTGGATTTGGAGATCCTCTTCTATCATGAGTTCCCTGGAACTCTTCTGTACCATTGCATTGGTGAGAAGAATATAGTCCATCACAGTAGGTCAACACTCAATGTTGATGATACTGTGTACAATGTTCTTCTGGTTCTGCTCATCTCACTCATCATCAGCTCACGTAAGACCCTCCAGGTTTCTCTGAACTCTTCCTGCTCATCATTTCTTACAGCACAATAGTATTCCATTGTATTCATATACCACAACTTGTCCAGCCATTCCCCAATTGATGGGCACCCCCTCAACTTCCAATTCCTTGCTACCACGTAAAGAGCAGCTATAAATATTTTTGTACATGTGGGTCCCTTTCCCCCTTCCATGATTTCTTTGGGCAAAAGACCTAAAAGTGGGATTGCTGGGTCAAAGGGTATGCACAGCTTTATCACCCTTTGGGCATAATTCCAAATTGCTCTCCAGAATGGTTGGATCAGCTCACAGCTCCACCAACAATGCATTAGTGTTCCAATTTTCCCACAGCCTCTCCAACATTTATTATCTTCCTTTTTTGTCATTTTAGCCAATCTGATGGGTGTCAGGTGGTACCTCAGAGTTGTTTTAATTTGCATCTCTCTAATCATTAGAGATTTAGAGCATTTTTTCATATGGGAATAGATAGCTTTGGTTTCTTCATCAGAAAACTGCCTGTTCATATCCTTTGACCATTTCTCAATTGGGGAATGACTTGGATTCTTATAAATTTGATTTAATTCCCTATATATTTTAGAGATGAGGCCTTTATCAGAAGCACTGGCCTCAAAAATTGTTTCCCAGCTTTCTGCCTCCCTTCCAATTTTGGATGCATTGCTTCTGTTTGTACAAAAAATTTTTAATTTAATATAATCAAAATCATCCACTTTGCATTTTATAATATACTCTATCTCATGTTTGGTCAAAAACTGTTCTCCTTTCCAAAGATCTGATAGGTACACTATTCCTTTCTCTCCTAATTTACCTATGGTATCACCTCTTATGTCTAAATCATGTATCCATTTTGACCTTATTTTAGGATAAGGTGTAAGATGTTGGTCTAAGCCTAATTTCTGCCATACTATCTTCCAGTTTTCCCAGCAGTTTTTGTCAAATACTGAGTTCCTATCCCAGAAGCTGGAGTCTTTGGGTTTATCAAACACTACATTACTAGTGTCATTTACTACTGTGGAAAGCATTTTCTTACAGGGCAATGAGATGGTGCATCTTCCAAGATGTAACTGAACTCAGGATTGAGGAGACAGTGTGGTTTGATAGCCAGCAACAGCAGGACAGAGCTGCTCTAGCAATGGCTCCCAACTGAGTTGCTAAGGTATCTTGGGGAAGATAATTAACCTCTCTGTGTAACCTGTTTAACCTGTCAAACAGGGATTATTCAACTGGTCTCATAAAGAGACAATGTGGTTTAATGAGATCTAGTCTTTGGAGGTTTGGGTTTCCTTGAAGAATTCTGCAGGATGCATTCTTCTAATTTACAGTAGCACTGCATAGCCCCTTGGAAACTCCATTGCCACCTCTAGCATGGGGTCTTTCCTGTTTTCCCCCTGGGACCCTCCCACCCCTCTTCAAATTACCTTGTATTTACTTTGTGTGGCTCCTTATTAGCAAGGGGGCTGATGGGAAGGTTAGTTTTTCCTAGCTGGAAAGAAAAACTGAAGGATCATGGGAGGCAGAAACTGGGGGTGAGGTGGAGAAAAAGCCTGGGAACTTTTGAGCCCCACATAAAGAAAAGCTGATGTACACTGGGGTCATTGGCCAGCTGATTGCAATCGAAGGATACTGCTGCTCCTCTAAACTGAATATAATCATGACCAATTGGAATCTTGTTTGGCATACTGTCTCACTTAAAATGTGATATGCTTGGACAGAATTGTGTTGTTTCCCTAATGGTAGCTATTACAGGGACTCGGTGAATTTACCCACTCTCCACTCCTCTGCTGCCCAGTGACTGGCATTGTTTAGTCTCAGGAATTTCCTGCTCTTTTAAAACTTTATTTGCTCTATGTATTTTAATGATGAATTTTGTCTCCAGATAATGGTAAGCTGATTTTTATTGCACTCAGTGTTTGCTACAAAGGAGTAGAAGACACAGTGGAGAAAGGAAAAAGGGAACCCATAGACTAAAAAAGGCTTAGACTTAATCACAAATCTCTGTCTCTAAAAATTTAATTCATATATATATATTTATTTAGTGTTTATGTATCTATCTATATAGATAGGTATATATCACTGTTGCTGTCTGTCTATCCATCCATCTATCTATCTATCTATCATCTATCTAGTGTAGTGGGTAGAGTGCCTGGTGTGGAGGCAGAAAGACTCATCTTCCCGAGTTCAAATCCCTTCTCAGACATTACTAGCTTGAGAAAGTCACTTAACCTCAGTTTAGTTTGCCTCAGTTTCCTCATATGCAAAATGAACAAACTGCTCCAGTGTCTTTGCCAAGAAAACCCCAAATGGGGTCATGAAGAGTTGGACACAACTGAAATGACTGAATAACTATATATATATGTATATGTATATGTATGTATATATAATACACACACACATATAAACATGTTTTTGTATTTCTTTGCCAAGAAGCAAATGGGTGTGTATAGATATAATCTATATATGTAAACATATATAAATATATTTTTATATAATCTACTTATATATGTGCATGTTGTTTCTCTGATAGCATATAAGCTATTTGAGAACAGGAATGGCTTTATTTTTTGTTACTGTATCCCAGTGTCCAGCAGAGTGGGATATAGCGGACACTTAATAAATGCTTAATAATGGATTGACCAAGATGTTTCCTATGGAAATTAGAAATTGCTTATATAACAAGTATCTTTGGATAGAAACCCAGTTGGTGGTTCTTTGTGACTATTAAATACAGTAAATAACCCATTCAAATTAGTGCCCTGTGCTTTTCCCTGCAGGGGTCAAGGCATGATGGAAAATGTAACTGCAGGACTAAATTTTGACAAATAGGGTGGCAAGCTGTAAGGAATTCTCTTTACAAACCATTTACTCTGCTCATACTCTGTTGCTGAGTGGAAAGCCTGTGTTTACACCAAATCTCCGTTTCCATGAATAGCAGACTGGTGGAAGTAATGGTGGGTGGTACCCCAGGGAAACTGGTTTGGCCCAGCAAGATGATGTTTTGGTTAACCACGGCTGTGGCAGCCGCTCCAGTCTATTGTAGCTTTGTAAGAGAAGACCTTTGTCTAAGGTATAATAGAGACACTGCATTTATTCACGCTAACTGGTTACTTGCCACAGCTGCTTATTTGGAGGCAAACCCTACTCTAACAGTTAGTCCTTTGGAAGAGTTTCAATCCTCTGCAGGGAGCAGGGGAGGAGATGGAGCAGTGAGTAGAAGGAAGGGTGGAACCTATCCAGGGATTGGCCTTGGAGATAGCAGGGGCAGTTCAGGAAAGAAAGAAAAGGGAGGGAAGGGGAAGGCGCTGGGGAATGCAGTCTCAGTAGGAACCGGACTGTCTTTGCATCCCTGGCTATTTTCAGATTCAGTTCCTGTGTGGAACCAGGTGCTCTTCTCCTGTTTTCCAACTTCCTCGTTTCTACTTCTCCTCCCACCAACAGCTGGAAAGATTTGGTTCAGGCAATCCAGGGTTTTAAGAAGGCCATGACTTGAAGCTTGGTCATTGGAGTTATTTATATGAATGGACCTGCTCTGTGCCAACTTTTATGGTGGGCTCTGCTTCTTCAGTCTTTGGTCTGTGTAGTCAGTGAATGTTGGAAGACTTGGACAAACCAGGTCTGGGAAAATGAACATATTTATGTTGCTTCCAGCTTCAGATGATGGCTTCTTCCCACAGATACAAGCAGGAGCTTCACTTTAAACAAAAAGAAAGAAATAAAGAAGTCAAATGTTAAACATCGTTCCTTGAAGAGAAATTTAAAATTGAATTCTAGCTGACAAGATAATGAGTTATTATTTGTTTTCTGGAGTTCTCAGGAGTAACTTGTGTCTCTGTGATAAGAGGGGACAGCTTTTTATCACTTATGGAAAGTTTGAAGAGACTCAAAGTCACTTGAATACAGAGGCTAAGGAGCAGCACTCTTGCTTTCTCTTTGCACTAATGTCATTGATTGGCTGAATTATTGATCAGTATTAAACCAGTCTCATTGGTTGATTGGATATTGGGTTGATTGAGCAGATGCTGATTAAAAGCTTAACCAGCCAGTAATAGGGATGTAGTAATGTGGGAGGACTCTAGCTCTTTCTTCTTTTTTTTCCCCTCTGACTTAATCTGCTTTTAAATTAAATTAAATTAGAAGAAGGTTTTGGGCAGCCCTCTGAGAATAAAAAGTGAGGGCTGCTGCAGTGGAAACACAGAAGCAGTAATGGATATTACTGAAGCCTTAGCCTGGGCCTTGGTATCTCTTTTACCCTAATCTTAAGTGACCAAGGGTTAGCTAGGTGGAGCAGTAGATAGAGTGCTGGGCCTGGAGTCAGGTTCATCTTTCTGAGTTCAAATCTGGCCTTAGACACTTTACCAGCTATGTCTCCCTGGACACATCACTTAAACCCATTTGCCTCAGTTTCCTCATCTGTAAAATGAACTGGAGAAGGAAATGAAAAACCGCTTCAGTATTTTTGCCAAGAAAAAAAAACAAATGGGGTCACAAAGAGTCAGACACAACTGGAAAAAAAAATGATGACTAAGTAATCAAGGGGGAAGACTTCTATTTGGCTATTTTGTCATAGATTTTGGAATGTGAGCACTAATATATATAGTATATATACATACATACATACATACACACATGTATATATAATATGTCCACATGTTTGCAATATATTATATACACATATAATATACAAACATAATACTCCCCTCCCTTCTTCTGCAAAATAGAATGGTTCCCCCCACCCCACCCCTGTTCTTGCTATTTTCTGTTTAAAACAAACCAGTAAATTGCTTCATTTGGGAAATTAAGACCACAATTACATTGTGTGATAAAATAATGGGATTTAGCAGATACTCAAAGACCCACCTGGAGATTAATCTAAACTGATTGACAAGTGAGAGTGATTGACTGCTGATTAGCCTACTTCAAGTTAACTAGATTGTAATCACACCTGGCTAGCCCTTAATGGATTTGGAGGATGCCAACCAATCAGCTTGAAGCAATGTGTAAGGACCACCTCTGTTCCAGACCTATAAAAAGCAGGCTCCTGGAGGAGGACTTGAGGAAGAATTCAACCAGGCTGGAACTCTAGGCTAGGTAGGACTTCTTTTTCTTAACTTTCTGAACTCCTTGTAAATATCTGTATGCTTTAATAAATGTTTAATGCCCAAAGACTGGTACTGAAGCTTTTTAATTTAAGGCAATCACACAATATGGATTTTAAACATCACAATTATTAAGTGTGCAGTAAGGCTGACTTTAGAACAAAGTAATATATGGGGAGAGAAAATTGTTTGCCCTGAAAGTCTAAATTTCTCTCAGTGTGTATATACACATGTATGTATCCATACACATATACACATATGTATGCATGTAAGAATGCATATTGTGTATATGAGGGCCAGAAAGTGAATTTCTGTAAACTGTATCATATCTGTTCCATCCATTTCTGTCCTTCCAAGCTGACAGTACTAGAGGTGTTTAGTCTGGAGAAGACTGAGGAGAGACATGGTATCTGCCTTCAAACATTTAAAGGGCTATCATTCTTAAAAGATATTAGAGTTTTTAGGGGGGTTAGACTTGGGGTCAGAATCAGGAGTAATGATAACAATTATAGAAGCAGATTTGGGCTTGATATAAAGAAAACCCCCTGAACAAGGAGAACTGTCCCATTGTGAAATGGGCTACTTTTGGTGATAATGGATTTCCCATTCCTACAGGTCTCCTAGTGAAAGCTGGATGACCATTTGTCGTGTTGTTTGTTGCAGAAGCCATTCCTGCTTCAGGTATGGCTTAGATTGGATGGAGTCTTTGAAGTCCTTTCCAGCTTTGGCATTCTATGACTTATAGGTAGGTTGGAGCCATTTAGTTTCTGGAGAGTGACTTGCAATTAGAACTGATTTTGTTTGATTAGATAAAGCATGTCATAGCCATTTATAGACTTTTGTTAAGCCTTTCCAAATGCTCTCCTTTCCAAAAGGTTACCTGACAATTTCCCTTTCTTGTCCTGTTGGAAGGAATTTGAGAAGAGGCAGTCCTGTGTGGAACTGTCTCTGTCTAGGATAATGAAAGCAATCTTTTTTTGTGTGTGTGATGTTGGGGAAGAGGTGTGGACCTGGAACTTTTTTATTAGAATAAAGAACTCCCTGATGAGGAAACTCCCTCTGCTAATGCAGATTATTACCTACTCTGTAATTTATAATCTTAGAGTAGCCTGGGGTGCTGCTGAGTGGTTAAGTGTCTTGTATCATACAAATAATGTGTCTAAGGCAGAACTTGAACCCAGATCATCCTGTCTGAAACCAGCCCTCTATCTATGCTAATTGTACCTTCCCCTTCACTTTTCTTTCTTTCGTTCTTTCTTTCATTTTCTTTCTTTCATTTTCTTTCTTTCATTTTCTTTCTTTCATTTTCTTTCTTTCATTTTCTTTCTTTCATTTTCTTTCTTTCTTTCTTTCTTTCTTTCTTTCTTTCTTTCTTTCTTTCTTTCTTTCTTTCTTTCTTTCTTTCTTTCTCTCTTTCTTTCTCTCTTTCCTTCCTTCCTTCCTTCCTTCCTTCTCTTCCTTCCTTCCTTCCTTCCTTCCTTCCTTCCTTCCTTCCTTCCTTCCTTCCTTCCTTCCTTCCTTCCTTCCTTTCAGCCATGAGTGTTAAGTAACTTGCCCAGGGTAACACAGTTAGTAAGTGTCAAGTGTCTGAGGCTGGATTTGAACTCGGGTCCTCCTGAATCCAGGGCCAGCACTTTATCCACTGAGCCACCTAATTGCCACCCCACCCCCTTCACTTTTATGATGACCAAATGTGGGAAAAGACTGTGATGGCCTCTGATCATCACACTCCTGAAAATAAATTTGAGCTTGTTAAGATAGCCAGACTAACCAGAAGACACCTTAGCCGGACCTATTGTTTCAAGCCATGGCCAAGTGGGATGAGTCCTGGGTTTTGATTCAGAAAAACCAAATTTGAATCACAGCTCTATTAGATACTAGTTCTGTGACTTGGTTCTGTGATGTATGTGATGTCATTGAACTTCTCTGCCTTCAGTTTTGTCATCTGTAAAATGGGAGGGTTGGTTTGAGGGATGGCCCCTAAGGTCCCTTTGATCTCCGAACTTATGGTTCTATGTTATTCCAGCTTTAAATCCTCTGGCAAAAGGAACAAAGAGGAAGGCATGCATGGCGAGCATAAGCCATGTTCTGCTTTTCAATGCTAAACTAGTAGCAATGTCAGAGAAGTTTGGAGAACAGCTGCGGAGATTCCCTCAAGGAGTTGTTGCTGGGGGCATCTTCATTCATACCTTCTTTTCCCTGAAAGCAGTTGCCAAAAAGTAAGATTCATGAGAAGATGCAAATCCCTGCAGTGTGGTGGTTCATTCTTCCTTCTGGTGTGCTGGAGTAGATGTTGCAGAATGCATGCTGTGAGTTGGAAAATACTTCTTCACTCCAACCCTAGGAACTAAGGAACTTCTATATGCATCTGGCTGTCAGGGAATCCTTTCCTACCTGTCTTGGTGTTTGAGTTTGTGTCTTCCTAGGCACCATACTACATGGGCTGGTCATAAGCAAAACTGTCTAATCTGCTTATATATCTGTGGAAAACAGGTTCTCTGGTTGTGACTTGACAGTCTGTGTTGACCTATGAGGAAAGAAAGGAAAGGAGAAGAAATAGAAGATCAGACAGAAATGGGTCAGACTGCTCTGATGGGACGGCAGGGATGAAGAGAAGATCTAGCCATAAGTTCAATGAGTAAGTAAGTGAGTGAATATCTGGGAACTGCTGTTTGGCACCTGACCTACAAACCATGAAGTGAATCCATGTTTAGACATGACCCATCTCTGATGTTTTGGTGATCAATAATAAAATGTGCCTGATCTGAGTCCAAAAGGAGCAGCTATGGAAAGTGAGGACAGATGCCAGTAGTTAGTACAAAAGTTTGTATTTCATGGTCTTACACCTGTGGATCTCCCCCCCCCCCCCCAAGATCAGAGAAATGTACAACTCAGCACCTAAGATAGGTAAGATGTGAAATATAGAGTTGAAAGACTCAAGGGAGAATTGTATGGGAGGTGTCAGGTATGTGTCAATCATCACTAATGGACCCAAATCATTTTTTAACCTTTTCTTCCCCTTTCATCCTCACCCTGAGGCCCTTTCAATGAAAATGTGCTTGGGATTCTGAGTGGGGGGATAATCATTTCCCTTTTCTTTGTCATGTCTGCTTGAGCTGGCAAGTTCATCTTTAATTGAAAGCATAATCTGGGAGCCTGATGGTGTCTACCTTTCGATTGGAGGCCAATCCCTATTTGAGGATGCCAGACGTCAACCAGGGGAAATTGAAAACTGATTTCCTCTTTTCCCCAGAAAGGAAGACACCACCTCTGCACTACACTTGGGTTCTTCTAAACCTAGGCCCCTGAAGCTGAGAATTTTCAAAGAAATAGGGTGTGTCAGCCCAGCTGCTGCATCAAACAAAAGCAAACAGATTAAATTAATTTAAGCTTCAAAAATCAGTCCCATTCCCTAATTCATAAAATACTTCAAACACAGTGAGAAATGTCATCTCCCAGATGATTGAGGCTAATCCACCCTATCTCCTTTTCCTCTTGAATTTGAATGCAAAATATCAAGACATACCTTACTCATCAAAATAAACTCCTCAATCCACATGCTTCAGTCAGCTTTTAATAAGAGTTTTCTCCACAAGATAAACTCTGTTTCCAATGCACTTAAGGAGTTTCATGGGGGAAAAAAACCGCAACAACCCAAAAAACCCACCCCAGAAGAACGTACTCATTACTGTCTGTTAAGTTGCTAGCACCAGGCAATTAAAAGGTAAGGCCTACAATAACATGGTACAGCACTGCAGTTAGCCTTATTGTCTTCTCATTAACGAGATTGTTATTTTAGCTCTTCAGGTACATGGCTTAAGAAACAAAACATTCTTGGCTCCTAAAGGGCTCTAAGAAAAATATGAGAAGAGCTGTTGACAGCTAGGACTTGAAGAAAGAGTGGCTTATACAGTAAATACATTTGCACAGCCTTGTGGTTGTAATAAATATAATTCCACCTCGATTCTCTTGGAGTAGGTGTAAAAACAATTTAAGTGAACATCAAAGTCCCATACGGGTGCAAGCTACTTTTTTGCCCCACTTACCATGTCAAAGCCAGCACTGCTAAGAACCATATCCCCTTGGGACAAAGAGAAATTTGGACTGTTTCCCGCAACGTGATAGATCATTGACTTTATATCCAGTTATTTGCTTTCTTCCTGAGCTCATCTTTACCTCTTAGCAATCATCTTTAAATGATGACCTGAATCTTTGCCATTTGCCCAGTGCCCTCACTTTTTATAGAGACAGGAATGCAGTTGCTTTGATTCCTGCATTCCTGCTGGCTGCCTGAAGTGGGAGGAAGAACTGCTAAGAATGTCAGTGATTCAAGTTCTTTTATGCACGAAGGCAGCAAAGTAACTTAGCCATAAAATGCGTCAATATGCTGATTTCATGGTTTCAATGATTTTGAGTTTTCTCTGTCTCAAGAATTAAGTATATTTATCATTTTCCTTTGTCTGGTTTCTCAATGCCAAATTATTTACCTCCCTACCCGACCCTACCCCATAACCATTTATGAATTCAGTGGCCTAAATATCAACTTTAAAATGATCCAGATTCCTCCCCCCCCTTATGAATATGGCTTTCAACATCAGGGCAGGGTGCCTTGGAAGGCTCCAATTAGGACATTATATACAATTCTGATTTACATTTTTTTTTTAAGTTTGCTTTACTGATCACCTCATGTTATTAAGATCTGGATATCTCAGACCTTGAAATGCTTGATTAGGGGAAATGCATCCCACAAGTTCTTAGTCTGGGGAAAGTATGTGAGTTTTATGAAAAGATAAAACACAAACCCCTAACTGAGATGCTTTGATGAAAGTCTCCACAGAAATGCAAAGCACGGAGAGGATAACACAAATTATGGAGCAGAACCCAAAAACAAATGCCTTGAACTATCTGATTTTTTTTTTTTGGTTCTATTATGTTGAGTTTAACTATATTATTACAGTTAAAGTTGGACTACATGGTGAGTTTTTGTTTTTTGGGGAAAGGAGCAAGTTGCAAGAGCAGCTATAATCTGCATATGGGATGAATTAAGGGAACAATCAGGTTTTAATTTATCATAATGATCATCGCCATGATCCAATTTCCATTTCAAGCCTAGGGCTGGATGAGAGGAACTTGATGTTTCCATCCTTTGCTGTGTACTCTAGCTTTTTCAAGGTCTTCTGGATTTTCTCTCTTATTTTTCAATGCAGCCTTGGTGGGGGTGGTCATTGCTACTGACTCATTTCCTCAGTAATTTTCATTCTCCAGTTTTAAAGCAATCAAGAATATATTCTGTTATTCCCTCATGGATTACAGAAATGCACAATCTCTCTCAATACTTAATCAATTAGCCCTGAGACCCCACCACAACTATTAAATAAGCCATAGAACTTTGTTTTCTATAAGTATTCTTTTTTCTCTCTCTATCTCTTTCTCTGTGTATGTGTCTGTGTGTCTATCTCTCTTCCCTCCCACCCCCACTCCATAGTCTTACAGGCTTAAATAACAACAGTGTTACTGGTTATACAATTTATTAACAGTATAAAATACATACATATTTAAATACTGTAACAATGTATTGCAGTAAGAAAGATCACAGCTAAAGTCACCTCTAGCCATCAGTTGCAACTGTTTATTCTCTTTAACTCTGAAACAGTCTTCATTTAGTTCTCTCAGGATGGCAAAACCTCTTAAGAGTTTTCTTTTCTTTTTTTTTTTAAAGAATTTTATTCAAGATATCTCCTCTAAAGGATCACCTAAAGTCATTCCCTAATTGATCGACACTCCTTGAGCTTTCATCTCTTCACCACTTCAAAAAGAACCATAAATATTTTTGCACATCCTTAGAGTTTGCTTTGCTTAAGACCAATCCCTTGGGAAAGAAGTTCTTGTTCTTTCTCTCTGCTCTGTCTCTTTCCAGCTATGATGCTTAACAGTCTAGATCAGAGGTGTAAAATTCAATTAGAAATGGATCCCTGCAGGCTATATATTGACTTGCAAAACTACAAATTAATATTATTTATGCTGTTTTGTGGGACAACTAATGGCACAATGGATAGAGTGCTGGCTGGGCCTGGAGTCAGGAAGACTTGCTTCCTGAGTTCAAATCTGACCTTAGAAACCTACTAGCTGTTTGACCCTGGGCAAGTCATTTAACCTTGTTTGTCTCAGTTTCCTTATTTATAAAATGAGCTGGAGAAGGAAATGGCAAAACACTCCAGTATCTTTGCCAAGAAAACCCCAAATGGGGTCATGAAGATTTGGATAAGACTGAAATGACTGAACAATAGCATGTATTTTTATTTATTTTGTTAAACATTTCCCAAATATATTTAAATTTGGTTTGGACTGTTCTATGGGGCCTGGGAGCATGGTTCCTCTAAATCTAGATGATAATTTAATTGCCTCTCACAAAATTCTATTTCCTTTTTTTTGGGGGGGGTGGCGCAATGAGGGTTAAGTGACTTGCCCAGGGTCACACAGCTAGTAAGTGTCAAGTGTCTGGGGCCAGATTTGAACTCAGGTCCTCTTGAATCCAGGGCTGGTGCTTTATCCACTGCATCACCTAGCTGCCCCTTGTATATATGTTTTTTTGTTTTTGTTTTTGTTTTTTTTTAGTGAGGCAATTGGGGTTAAGTGACTTGCCCAGGGTCACACACAACTAGTAAGTGTTAAGTGTCTGAAGCCGGATTTGAACAACTCAGGTACTCTTGACTCCAGGGCCAGTGCTCTATCCAGTGCGCCACCTAGCTGCCCCTCCTTGTATATTTTTTTAATCAGAAAAATCTACATTCACATTGGCCATAATATGTATGTATATATGTACTCGCATATGCATATAGTCTCATTCTGCACTCTGAGTTTTTCATCTATCTATCTGGAGATGAGCAACATATTTTATCATTAGTCCTCTGGTATTATGGTTGGTGATTAGATTGATCAGAGTCCTAAATCTTTCATAGTTGTTTGTTTTTACCCTATTGTTATCATTGTATTAATTGTTCTGATTCTGTTCATGTCTCTTTGCATCAGTTCATATAAGTCTTCTTAGGTTTCTCTGAAACCCTCCTCTTTGTCATTTCTTATAGTATTGTAATATTTCATCATATGTATATACCATAATTTGTTCAGTTGTTCCCCCATTGATAGGCGCTCCCTCAGATTTCATTTCTTTGTCACCTCAAAAAGAGTTATAAATATTTTTGTACATCCTTAGAGTTTGCTTTGCTTAAGCCTAGTCCTTCACTTAAGCTACCCCTCCCATAAATTTCCTCTTCTTTCATTTCCTTGTTGAATGAGATACATTTTTGTACCCAACTTTGTGTTAGCTTCCTTTCTTTGACTAGTTCAGATGAGAGTAAAATTCAAGTATCAGTCACTCCCTGCCCCTTTTTGTATAGATCTCTACCATACCCTAATTATGTAGTAAACTTTCCCCTAACCTTCCTTTCCACTCCCCAACACAATGTATTCTTCTCCTTTCTTTCTATTTTTTTCTCAAGATTAACAAGACATAATAGAACCAACCTTAGGTTTTATGCCTAATTAGACTCCTTCTATGACCCATGGTGATAGAGTTCAGTGGGAATATTTCTTCTGCTATTTGAATATAAGCTGTTTATCCTTGTTTCATCTTTTATCATTGTTCATTCATGTTTACCTTTTTATGTTTTCCTTGACTGCTTGTGTTTGAACTTCAAAGTTTCTAAACAGCTCTGGTCTTTTCATTAGAAATACTTGGAAGTCCTCTATTTCATTAAAGATCCATTCTTCCCCCTATCCCACCCTTCTCATTTTAAGATTATTTCAGTTTTGCTGTATAAGGTATTTTTGGCTGTAAGGCTATATCCTTTGCCTTTGCCTCTCTATTTTTTTGTTGTTGTTGACAATGGCTACTAAATTGTATATGATCCTGACAGTAGTTCCTTGGTTCTTGAATTCTTGCATTCTGGCTATTTGCAGTATTTTTTCTTTGACTTAGAAGCCCTGGATTTAGGTTATAATATTATTGGAAATTTTTATTTGGAAATTTCTTTCAGAAGGTGACTGGTACAATCTTTCTGTTTTCATTTTGCCCTCTGGTTCTAAGAGCTCTGGGAATTAAAAAAAAAAGATTTCTTGAAATATTATGTCTAGGCTCTTGTTCCAATCATGACATTTGGATAGTACATTGATTCTTAATTTCTCTTCAATCTGTTTTCCAGGTTAGTTCTTTTGATTTTGAGATACTTTATAATTTCTTCTATCTTTTTAGTCTTTTGACTCTGTTTTAATATTTCTTGTTGTCTAATGATGTCACTGGCTCCTATTTAGTCCATAAGGATTTTCATGGTGTTTTTTGCCTGGGCAAGAATTTGTATGTCTTGTGCCAAACTGTTAATTCTTTTTCCAATTCCTTCTTCCACTCCTCTAATTTCTTTTCCAGTTTTTTCCTTTAGTATTTTCATTTCATTGACAAAAATATTTTAAACTCACTTAAAAGATACTCTTGCTTCATCTCTTTTAGGCATTCTCATTGATTTTGTGCCCATACTGTGTTTTCCTTTGAGACTTTGCTTATAGATTCTTCTTCTGAGTTTGTGTCTCAAGCATCTCTGTCACCAAATAGCTTTTATGGTGGGTTTCTTTTCCCCTCATTCTTCAAGCACACTTTCTGACTTTGGACTTGATCTTGGGCATATATGGGCATTTTAGGGCATCTCTATGCATTTCTGGAGGGAAGATCTGGCCTGGTCCTGATGGTGCTTTCTTGGGATTTCAGAGACAGCTCAGGCTGGGGACATACACACCTTCAGTGCTCACAAATGATCTTATACAAGGTAAAAATCTGATTACTCTTCTCCTGGTCTGAGCTCTGTAAGTTCTTGACCTGAGTTTGGGTCCGAGCAAGAGTAGACAATTTCTGGACTCAGTCATTATCAGCCAAATGAGAAGCTCTACTGGTTCAAAATAACTTAACTGCAGAATCCCCTTTGGTCTGGAGTTCTTGCCCTGGTTAATCCTTTGCATGCTTCAGAGACACACTGCTACAATTTACTTCCAAGCTTGCTTCTTTCTTTCTTTCTTTCTTTCTTTCTTTCTTTCTTTCTTTCTTTCTTTCTTTCTTTCTTTCTTTCTTTCTTTCTTTCTTTCTTTCTTTCTTTCTTTCTTTCTTTCTTTCTTTCTTTCTTTCTTTCTTTCTTTCTTTCTTTCTTTCTTTCTTTCTTTCTTTCTTTCTTTCTTTCTTTCTTTCTTTCTTTCTTTCTTTCTTTCTTTCTTTCTTTCTTTCTTTCTTTCTTTCTTTCTTTCTTTCTTTCTTTCTTTCTTTCTTTCGCAATTGGGGTTAGGTGACTTGCCCAGGGTCACACAGCTGGTAAGTGTCAGTGTCTGAGGCTGGGCTTGAACTCAGGTCCTCCTGACTCCAGGCCCAGTGCTCTATCCACTGCACCACCTAGCTGCCCCACTCCTTTCTTAACATGCCACTCTCGACCTAGGACAGATGTTGCATTTTATTTTAGTTTCCTTTTTTTTTTTGCAGGGCAATGAGGGTTATGGGGCAGCTAGGTGGCACAGTGGATAAAGCACCGGCCCTAGATTCAGGAGTACCTGAGTTCAAGCCCAGTCTCAGACACTTGACACTTACTAGCTGTGTGACCCTGGGCAAGTCACTTAACCTTCATTGCCTGGCCAAAAAACAAACAAGCAAAAAAAAAAAGAAGTTAAGTTAAGTGACTTGCCCAGGGTCACACAGCTATAGTAAGTGTCAAGTGTCTGAGGCCGGATTTGAACTCAGGTCCTCCTGAATCCAGGGCAGGTGCTTTATCCACTGTGCCATCTAGCTGATCCCAATCAATATATGCTTGATATGAATTTTCATTGTAATTAAAATTCTTGACATCTCTTAGAAGTGCAGTAAAACATATAATAAAAAAGTTAAATCCACTAACCTTTATTAAGTGTCTGCTAATAATAAAGCACTATGCCAAATATTGGCTATGTCAAAACAACACATAGTCCATGTCCTCAAGGAGCTTATGTTTTTATTAGAAGACATAGCATACATACTTGTACATAAACAAGTAAATGCAAAGCCACACAAAGTATTAAAAGTCATTTCAAGAGCAAGATGGAATACTATGATTACAGAGGATCTGGAAAGGCCTTATGCAGAAGCTATGCTTTGAAGGAGCAGGGGCAAAGGTAAAGAAGGAGTGTAGATTCCCTATAAGTCTGGAGGTAAGATGGTGGGGTGACTACCAAGCCATGGAAGTTAGAAGTAGAAGACAGAATGCTGTGTATGGAGAACAGCTGGCAGGCTAGTTTGATTGGAATGGAGAATGGGTAGTGGGGAGTAACATGAAACAAGACTAGAAATGTAGATGGAAAATGATTGAGGAAGACTTTAAATTCCTGCCTATGGATTTTGTTTGTTATCCTAAAGGTAACAGGGAGCCATTGAAATTGTTGAGCAGAGGAAGGATGTGGCCTGATTCGTGTTTTACGAATAACAATTTGGCAATTATGTGGAGGATGGATTAGGGTGAGAGTTGGGACTGGAATCCTTTAAGTGGTACTAGTGACCTGGTATTTAATGAGAAATTTCTGAAGGGGCAAGTCTAAACAAAAAGATACTTTGGTATTTCAGAAGTTCCATGATTTCATCTGTGTCAATATTCTTTCTGTACTTTATTAAAAGGTCTTCATGTGTTACCATGGCCAGATACTTTAATCTTTATCACCAACCTTTTGGTGATTAGCCTATCTCTGTGTTTAGCTAGGCTGGTCCTTGGATGATAAGCATTAAGCCTGTCATTATGCCTGTACTCAAAGTCTTTCTAGTGTGGTGGGTAGAACCTTCCAAAGCTTTCATTCTCCTGAGATATCCTTACAGATTTTGGTGGCCTGTTCATGCCACATTGAAGCATTAGAGAATGAGTTGATTAAAACATACTTTTTAATAGAAAAATTAAGGTTTAAATGACATGATGCTAAGTTGACCTTGGATCCTACATCTTGATCTGAAGTATCCTTTCGAGTGCTGGGTGAATAGCAGGTGCTTAAGAAATATTTGTTGATTGATTTGATCTTACAAAAGGAAAATGTAGAAAACACCGTGAAATGCTGTAAAATCAGCCAATTTTATGCAAGATTTGTAGAGCAAACATAGATGAACAGCCAAGACTCTAAGTCAGTCTTGGCTAGGGAAAGAGGAAGGCGAGTATTCAGAAGTATCTTAGGATAAAACTTCTTCAGAGTCTAACCGGGTTTGGCAAATCTCTTAGGTAAGAGAGTAAAATACAATAAAATTTGCATATATATAGCATTCCTTCTGCTCATGTTTTATATGTGCTGTCCATATTAAATAAAAACACAATTAAGAGTTGGTTCTAAAATACCAGGTCAAACATCTCAAACAGAATCAGGGATGGCAATTAGTGCCCGAATAGCAGAACAAACAGATGAGTATTGAGCTTGGATTTAAGATGGGAAATAGGATGTGGCTGTTGCATATCAATTGGGAAAATGATGTAAAGAGATGCTGTGATTTGGGATGTTGAGCTACAAACTAAGCCAAACTGTGGCTATGGTCAGACTTTTGGAGACAGAGGAAGATAATAAACAATAGTGTAATAACAATAGCAACAACAACAACAACAACAATAATGGTAACAGTAATGACATTAGTCTAGCATTCTAAGGTTTGAAATTACTTTTACTGACCGCATCTCATTTGAATAACTCTGTGAAGTAAAACCTATGGTTAATAGTCTCCATTTTATAGATGAAGAAAACAGGTTCAGAGAAGTTACAGAGTGACAGAGGTGGATTCACACTCAGTTTTCATCTGACCTCCACACCTAGAGCCCTTTCTGTTACTTAGAAGTAGCATATGCAGAGACTCACCAAGGTGACAGAGTAGAAATGAGCAGTCTAGCTGAACTGTGCCCAGCAACGATTTCCTAAAGATCTAGAAAGCACACCAGACTGAGTTCTGATCAGGAAATCCAAGAGAGGAAAAAACCCCACAGTAAGTAAGTTTCCATCTCCGGGCTGCCTAGGAAAACAAGGAGTTCTACCTACATTGGGCATGGGGGTCTAGCCAGGAACTGCTTCAGGGAGCATTCCAGCACAAGCATGGACCAAAAGACCTGTCTTTGGATCTGCACTGGGGCGATGAGAAGACCCAGATTCAGCACAGAGGGGACCTGGCATTGTGCATGGAGGAAGAATAGACAGCTTTGTTGCTCACTATACACTGATGGTTCATAGACCCAGGGTGGATTGAGGAGGGGTCCTGGAAGTCCAGGGTAAGGAGTGGTGGCAACTTGTAAGCTGTATACTGAATGAGGAGCAAATATAAAGAAGCAAGTAGGTGAATGGATCTGACTTTAGGAATAGAGCAGGGTTTCAGATTCAGCTTCTAGTAGTTTGTAGCCTGTTGCAGAATAACCAGAGCAGAAAGCCCAGACCAAAAGGGAGCCTATAGTTCTTTGATACTCTCAATGCACAGAGTTTTCTAGTTGACTCAGTTATGGAGCAGTCTACTGGAACTCCAATCAGGGCAAAGTAATAGTTGTGTTGTTTGGGCCCCAAACCTGGGTCAGGAACTTGCAGAGCTCAGAGTAAGAGGGCAGTGGTCAGATTTGTCCTGGATCAGACTGATTTGGACACTCTAAAAACTTGTAGGTACCCAGCTTGAGCAATCTTTGGGATCCTGGAATAACACAACACTCAACACCATAAAAAAGCAGCAGTGAGATCCAGGAGGACTCTAGATTATACCACAGCATCTGTTGTAGAGGTTGAGGAAGGAGAGAGATTTAATTCACATGTATGTGTATGTATGCATACATACATATTCATATATTCTACATGGCTCTTCAACATATATATTTTGTGTGTGTGTGAAATGTATGTTGGAAAATGTAGTTGAGGAGTAAGCAATGTGAGAGGCCAAAGGTCTATACACACTACTGAGAAGTATTTAAATTATATATCATTAATAATTTCTTTTGGAAAAGAGTCAGTAAGTGCTGAAAATAGGGCTCAAAAAGATGAAACTGATTATATACTTATTTAAGCATAATAGAGTATCCCCAAAGTCTTACTGCAGTTTAAGCTTTATTAGCACAAAACTGCAACAAGACTTTGGGGATACCCTGTATGTATATTGTTGTTGAGTCATTTCAGTCATGTCCAACTCTTGGTGACCCCATTTAGGGTTTTCTTGGCAAAGATACTGGAGTGGTTTGCCATTTCCTTCTCCAGTTCATTTTATGGATGAAGAAACTGAGGCAAACAGGGTTAAATGACTTGCCCAGGGTCAAATAGCTAGTAAGTGTCTGAGGCCAGATTTGAACATAGGAAGAAGAGTCTTTCTGACTCCACAGCCAGTACTCTATCCATTATGGCACCATTTGGATGCCCTCTTGTATATATACATATTAAAAATTAAAAAAAAATACATATATGTTTAAGAGAAGCATCATGGTTTAGTGAAGAGAGAACTGGCCTGGGGGCCAGAAAGACCTAGGGTCAAGTCCTACTTCTGACACATACTGTCTGTGAGATACTGGGCAAGTCACTTAATTGCTTAGTGCTCTAGGGCAGAAGTGTCAAATACATGGCTGCAAGGAGGCAGCATGAGACCCATAACACTGGAGTATGGAATGGCCAAACCAGATTAAAATGTAGTTGGGAAATATTTAACAAAATAACAAAGAAAAAATAAAGCATAGACAATGTTAAACTGGGGCTTTCTAAGTTGATTTGTGCCCATAGGGATCTTGTTTTGTTTTTGTTTCATTTTTTGTTTTTTTTTGTGGGGCAATGGTGGTTAAGTGACTTGCCCAGGGTGACACAACTAGTAAGTGTCAAGTGTCTGAGGCCAGATTTGAACTCAGGTCCTCTTGAATCCAAGGCTGGTGCTCTATCCACTGCACCACTTAGCTGCCCCCTCTTCTATGGTTTTAAAAAAATGTCTCAATGACCCTCTTTTCTTTCACCCTTTTTGGGGACATCCTTATATTTGTTTCCCCCTCCCACTCAAACTTCACTTCCTAAAATTAAAACAAAACAAAAAGCAATCCTGGGTAGAGTGGAGAAGAACGCTGGATTTGGGTAAAAATTTTGCCTTTTACCCTTGTTGTCTGTGTGACCTTAGGTAAGTCACTTAACTCCCCTGTGCCTCAGCTTCCTTATCTGTACAATAGGTGAGTTCAGTCTGTCAACGAGCATTTATTAAAATCCTTACTATGTGCCTGACATTATTCTAAGTGTTGGGGATATAAAAACAACAACAAAAAAATGATCCCTGTCCACAAAGAATTTACATTCTATTGGGGAGACAGAAAAAAAAATACAAAGACAGGTATACTTGTGTGTGTGTGTGTGTGTGGGTTTTTTTTTTTTTTTTAGTGAGGCAATTGGGGTTAAGTGACTTGCTCAGGGTCACACAGCTAGTAAGTGTTAAATGTCTGAGGCCGGATTTGAACTCAGGTACTCCTGACTTCAGGGCCGGTGCTCTATCCACTGTGCCACCTAGCTGCCCCGTGTGTGTGTTTTAAATGCCCCTGTGGGGCTCAGTTGTCAACACAATCACTGACAGCATGGGTCCCCAAAGACTGTTAGTAATCCCAGACTTCTAGGGATAATTTTGTGGGTGGCTATCCTCTAAAGCACTAGTTCCCAAGTCCCCACTAGTGTGCTTTCTCTTGACAATCATACGCAATTCTTTAGCAAAGGCTTGTACTCAAATGACATAGCAATGACAGTAGTTACAAAGCATTTTCCCCAATGCCAGGGGCATTATTCTCCCAAAGATACCCTCAGAGGAAGGAAAGAGTAGATGTGAGTTTAAAGAGCAAGGGTAATGAGACATACTTGTAGGGAACACACATGACTAAGGCAACTCACAACTTTGGAACTGCAAGGTCTTATTATTTCTTCTCTTTATGGTTTGTTATACATTTTCTCAATTGGTAACATGGTGTCTCAGCTGACTGGGCCAATGTGCTATTGGGCTAGGTCTTCACCAGGCCCTAATGTTTCTGTGCTGGGCCATGAATCTGCAGAGCAGTGACTCCAGACTGGGCATCTCAGGATGCAATGTCTTTGTTGAATAGATTGATCCAGTAGGTCTCCCAGGCTCACTTTTTGATGGGTAGATGTCATCTTTTTTCTCCATGCTCAGTCACTATCTGGGCTTGGTGCTACTGTGAGCTTTGCAGCTGGAGTATTGCTAAACTCTGGTCAGTGGGAGTGTTCTTTCAGCCAGGGCAACTGCCCCTAGTTGACATTAGTTCTTTTCTTTGACTCCCTCAGAGCCTCAGCATTAAGGTTGTTTGTCACCTTCAGGTAGGAGATAGGAGAATGTTTGCCTGTCCAATGGACAAAAATCTTTCTTGCTCAAAAGTCCCTTAAGCCACTCCATAATATCTTACAGTGATTAGTTTCAGTTCGGTCATTTTCACCTCTCATACTCCTTTGGGAATCGATGGAAATGAGTAGCTAGGGAAAAAGACAGGATTGCAGTGTATGCCCTGAAGCGCGTTCATTGTCTTGCTGGCTTCTACTACCCAATTAAGATATTTCAGCCTCACACCCTTTGAGGGGGAGAGGGAAAGTCTGTTTTGCATTTGAAGGCTTTCCCTTTTACCTTTCAATGTCTCTGTCTTTAGTCCCTTCAGAACTGCAGCTTTTGCAGAATGTCACTAGGAGATCTCTTCTACATATGTATTGGTGGGCTGGCCAATTAGCACTAAGGATACAAAGAAAGGTAAAAACCTAACCCCCTGTCCTCAAGGACCTCACATTCTAAAGGGGAAAACAGCATACAAAAATTTGTATAGGCTAAACCATTGGTAATCTCACTATTTTGGTCCTTTTTTTTTTTTTTTGGTGGGGCAATGAGGGTTAAGTGACTTGCCCAGGGTCACACAGCTAGTAAGTGTCAAGTATCTGAGGTCGGATTTGAACTCAGGTCCTCCTGAATCCAGGGCCAGTACCTTATCCACTGTACTACCTAGCTGCCCTTGTCCTTCGTTCTCTAAAAGGACCATGATTAAAGTGAGGGAGGGCTGTGCAAAATCACCAACCTCACTCTCTCCTCCAGAGCCTTTTGGGTCCAGTGGCAAGATATAAATCAGGACAACTGGAGATGACCCTGGATGTTTAAGGCAATGGGATTAAATGACTTTCCCAGGGTCACACAGCTAGTAAATGTCTGAGGTGAAATCTGAACTCAGGTCTTCCTGACGTTAGGGCCAGTGATCTATCTACTTCACCACCTAGCTGACCCTGGTAAGGCACTAGCAGTGGGGAATTGGACTACATGGTCTTTGAGCTCCCCTCTAGCCTTAGCTCTATCATCTTATGGCAAATAAGAATACTCAAGCAAAACAAATCCATATGTTATGGGGAAATTGGTGGGGGGTCCTTAGAAATTCTTCTGTAAAGTATTACACTCTCACATATGTCCTGATTAGAGATAAAAGAACAGTTTTATTTAGTACAAGAGAATCTGACAGGGAGGAAAGTTTAGAACATTTCCTCCCCCAACAAGACTGGGGACAACTCTTTTATAGGGCTTAGATGGGGTGATGGGGGAAATGGGTAGTTGTCTCCTCTCAATGTGGATATAACAGTCAATCATACTCCCCCTGACCTGTTTGTAGGACAAAGGTCTCAGATCCCCTCCTCCCCCTCAGGCTAGCAAGGTCACATGGTTCAAGGAGCTCTGGTCTCAATAAGGTCTGCTCCAGAGTTGTGTCCATATAAAGAAGTATAAGGTCCACTCCTGAGTTATGCCCATACAAGGAAGAGGGGTGGGAATACTGCGTTGATTAGCTAGTTTTTGCACATAGATTGTAACCCCACCAGTGATGAAAAAGGGGAGGGTCCATTTGCGTTAGGGACTAGGGTATGAGACAGGGCCTGCAAGCCCCCTTTCTGGGCACCCACTAGCTGCACACTAGGGTGCCTCCTCATGAGAAGAAAATAAAGCCTTTGTCACCTCACTGCTGAGTTCCTGAGAATTATTGAAAAGAGGATGGATTTTTCCTTCACAGGTGATCACCTGAGTGAAGGTGGAATGTCTCTTACTGGGGGGTGGGTTGGAAACAGTCTGGTAAGGGGCAATCGTTCTGATTTCTGGAGTTACCTCTGTACCCTTGGCACCACTCAGGCAGCAGCCTTGCCTAATGGGCTTATCTCTATTGTTTCAAGGTGTGTCTTTCTTCTCAAGGTAAGTTACCTCAGACCAGCATCTTAACCCTATAACACATATATTGGTCATTCTGGAAAATGCATATCAGGATCTGGGTATAATGCTCCATGATTGGTCCTCTGGAGTTTTGGTCTAATTTAATTGAGCAGAATTTTGAAGTCTTTCAAAGCTTTAAAAAAAATCATTTACGGTCTCTCTAGAAAATATTCTCCTGCTTCTTACTTCACTCCTTATCAAGTCATATTAAATCTTCCAATGATTTTCTAGATCCATCCCTTTCGTTATTTCTTAAGGCATGATAATAATCCATTACATATTTATACCACACTTTGTTTAGCCATTTCCCCAACTGACAGGCATCCCCTTATTTTCCAGTTATTTGCTATAACAATAAGTGATAAATATTTTGTGCATATGAGTTCTTTCCCTTTGTCTTTACTCGTTTTGAGTTACATGCCTACAAGTGGTATTGCTGGGTCAAAGATTTGTGCTCATTTTAATAACTTTTGGAGTATAGTTCCAAATTGCTTTCCTAAATGGCTGGGCCATTCCACCATTCCATCAGCAGTACATCAATGTGCTTAAATTGACAAAACTAAAATTCATTATATCTTTAAAAAAACATTTTCATTTATATATTTATATATTTTGGGGGTAGTATTTTATTTTCCAATTACATGTAATGATTATTTTCAACATTCATTTTTGTAAGATTTTGAGTTCCAAATTTTTTTCCCTTCCTCCCCGCCCTCACCATGGCAAGCTATCAGATATATATGTACAACCAAAATAAACATTTTTATTTAAAGTTTTGAGTTCCAAATTCTATCTCTCCCTCCATTCCCCCTTTCTCCTCCCCGAGGCAGTAAGCAATCAGATATGGGTTCTACATGTACAATTATGTAAAACATTTTGATATTAGTCATTTTGTATAAGACTCAAATAAAAGAAAAAAATGAAAAAAAGTGAAAAATAGCATGCTTCCACCTGTATTCAATAAAACTAATTATATCTTAACAGACAGAAAATGATTAGCAATTGATATGAAATCATTTCTGAATCAGCTGTCTTCTTCAAGTTAGACCCCCAAGTTATTAAAGCAAAGATCAAAGTCACTACCCATCTAAGAGACCACAAATAAGAAAAAGATGCAACCAAGACAACTCCAGACTGACTGGTAATGAAATGTAAAAAAGAGATAAGAGACCAGACATCAACACAGATGATCACAGTTTCTCAAAGAAGTTGAATGGATAAAAATCAGTTGTCCCAAAGAGGAGACCAAAAGAAACAAGATGCCACCTCAGTTGGCAAACACTTTACCTTCCTTGCTAAGCTGAGAGATAAAGAAGCAACAAGAACTTAAAATATAAATTTGTAAAACTGTAAAGAGGAGGATAGAAAGTTATGTGCAGGCAATATGGGCTCATGAAATAGTGGATGGAAAGAAGCTATGGATGGAGAAACAAGCTTGCAGAAAACTGGAATCATCCTGAGGATATTTAAGGATGAAACTGGACAAAATGCAACAAATAGATGGGGAAAAATCTGAAAGCAGCGTTATAACAACTTTTTTGCCATCTGTGATAGTAGAGTCATCATATTTAGACTCTCAAATCATAGTCCAAGATGTGCTATATGAAGACGTGGGAATGTCACTGAAGAAAAAAGATGAGAAGAACATCTGGTCTAGACAAAATACACACAGGAGAGTTCTTCTTTGGAGCTGACACAACTTTTGAGGGCACTGAGGGATCAGTTTTCAAGTTATTTGAAAGTGAAGAGGATACCTAAGAGTTGGAAAAAATTCATAGTTTATCATTACCAAAAAAAAAATAGATGATCAAGAGAATATCAATTACAGCTGACCAAGAGAATATCAGTAACAGCAGACTAGAGACCTTGTTTCCTTTCTTGTTCCCATCACACTTATGAAAATAACCTATAAAAATCATATGAGAAACCTTAATGAATTCAACAAGCATTTATTAAATGCCTACTATATGCTAGGCTTTGTGATAAAGGATGCAGATACAAAGATGAAAAGTAAAAATCCCCATCCACAAAGAACTTAAAGTCTTTTGGGAGACAGGGAACCCAAACAAGAAAATACAGAACATTTAGATAATAGCGGTCTGGTCAATGAAAGCACCATATTTATGAGCATGCAGAGAATTCTCTGTGTGATGCAATGCCCATGTGAACTTTGGAACATTTGCATGTATTATATGACTGTTTCCTGTCTGTTTACTATGTGGTACAAAGAAGCTTTTTTGATTGGCTGCTGAGCAGGAAGTGAACATGTATATAAAGGACTCCCATGGAGGAAACTTTTCTTTCTTCCCTGGCTGCCCCGGGCTTTGGGATGGGCAAAGGGACTCAGGCCCTTTTACCCATAGTCTTTGAGCACATGGCCCTACTGTTGCTTCTGTCTCCATTGTGTCTCTTCCTTCTTTTTCTTAGCTAAAGGAAGATTGTAGGCATCTGTGATCTTGGAAAGTTTGAACCTCCATAGTTCTAGGAAGTGGAGTTCTTGCCAGAGTTTTATGGCCACCTTGCCTATTGAGAAGTGATATGTTAGGGGCAGCTAGATGGCGCAGTGGATAGAACACTGGCCCTGGAATCAGGAGTACCTGAGTTCAAATCTGGCCTCAGACACTTAACACTTACTAGCTGTGTGACCCTGGACAAGTCACTTAACCCCAATTGCCTCACTAAAAAAGCCAAAAACCAAAAACCAAACAAAAAGAGAAGTGACATGTTAGCCTAACAATGAATGGGATCTGGCAGATGAGATGCCATTTTCTGGAGTGACTTTATTCATCAACTAGGCAGCATTTGGAAGTGAAGTGAAGTGAAGTGAAGTGTGTGTGTGTGTGTGTGTGTGTGTGTGTGTGTGTGTGTGAGTGTGAACCGCTTTATTCATAGCAACTGCTTTAAATTTGAGACCACTGTCCCTAGGAACTGAAATGGTATAGGGGAATGTGTGTCCCTGGTTTGGATGTTTTGTGCTTTTGTTTTTGCTATGTCTTTTTAGTTAATAACTTTTTGGTAAAAGTTAATTGATGTTAATTAAATTGTTATTAGGGTACTAATCACTTGGGCAATTAATGATGTCTAGGGGAGATACTGGCTATATCTAGCAAGTACCATTGAGAACATCCCAAAATCAGGGTTTGAGCCAGTTACATTAGGAAGAAACCATCCAGGTTCTAGGGGTACTCCTAAAAGGTTATGGGTTTGGCCCTTTGATTATCTGTATCAGTAGAGTCACAACACAGGGACATGTAGGCTAGCCAAAAGTGGTCAACACTGTCAAGGATAATGTCCATTGTAGGTTACAAATGGAAGTGGGGTTCCTTCTAGATGAGGGGTTCTTAACCTTTTTTTGTCATGGATCCCTTGGCAGTCTGATGAAACCTATGGACCCTTCCTCAGGATATTTTGAAATCTATAAAACAAAACATGTAGTATTACAAAAGAAACAAATTAGATTAAAATAACTATCAAATTATTTCTCCCCCCCTGATTTTTTTACATGAGTTCCAAATTCTATCTCTCCCTCCCCTGCCCCTCCCTGATATGGTAAGTAATCAGATATAAGTTATACATGTGCAATTATGTAAAATTTCCATATTATTAATTTTGTACAAGAAGACTTGAATAAAAGAAAAATATGAAAGTGAAAAATAGCAGGCTTCATTCTGTATTCAATCAATATCAGTTCCTTTAAATAATTTCTTCAAAGTTCATAGACAGCAGGTAAAGAGTCCCTGTTCTAGGGGCAGCTAGGTGGCGCAGTGGATAGAGTGCTGGCCCTGGATTCAGGAGGACCTGAGTTCATATCTGGCCTCAGACACTTGACACTTACTAGCTGTGTGACCCTGGGCAAGTCATTTAACACTCATTACCCTGCCTCCCCCACAAAAAAATCCCTATTCTAGATGACAAGATCCTTCTGAAGCTCCTATTTATTTGGGATGATTTGATCAAGCCCTGGAATATTATAGAAGATCCACAACTGTTCAAAGGAGGTCGCCTCAACTATCCAAACAGGAAAAACCAAGTGGATGAAGAAGGTCTATTATCCAGATTATGTTATGCAGTTGGTCCACATTGCAGGTGTTTATATGTTGGTGAAAAAAAAAACCTATTCAGGAAATACAGAGTAAAGAATGTCATCTGAGAGATGTTAAAAGATGGGCCAATCACATGGTGAGAATGAGAGATGGATCGATGGACCTTGTTGGTATCCACATAATATCAGAGGTTTAGAGAAAGGCCTCCATCACATTGGCAGTACCTTTTGGGGATGATTTATTCGAGGGCACAGAAAATTTCAATCTGCATTGTTCAAGGGAATACCAACATGGTGAATTCCAAGATGGCGGAGTCATTGCAGTATCAAAAGGATCCATCACTGACATAACATCATTGTTTGGCCATCCCCAGAATTGAGGAGGCTAGTGTAATGAACACCACTAGTGACAGATCCTAGAAGGACACTGCTAGAGATTGTCCTGTTCCTAATGAGTAACATTAGAATAGAAATCCCTGTTGGCTGGTTGTGTTTGCTCCCTGCTAACCTGCCCCCCCCCCCACCTTATATTCATGAAAGACAGCTGGAACAGTGAGTTCAAAACCTGGCTCTGATACTTTCTAGTGACACTGGGTAAATCACTTATCCTTTCTGGGCCTCAATTATCTCATCAGTAAAATGAAGTTCCTTTTAGCTCTGATCCTCTGATCCATCCCTGAAAGGGGATGTAGCAGCCCTATCTATGCTGGATTGTTTTGGGGCAATTACCCTTTTTTCATTGTGAAAAGGAAAATTACTGTTCATGAAAACCCAAATTTTCTAACCTTTGCTGTAAATGAAATGATAACAGCAGTAAATGTGCTTGCAAAACCCCCTTTTCCTTCCTGTCTTGGTAAGAATTCCCTCTTTTTTTTTTTTTTTTTTTTTTTAGTAAGGCAATTGGGGTTAAGTGACTTGCCCAGGGTCACACAGCTAGTAAGTGTTAAGTGTCTGAGGCCAGATTTGAACTCAGGTTCTCCTGACTCCAGGGCCAGTGCTCTATCCACTGCGCCACCTAGCTGCCCCTAAAAATTCCCTCTTAATGTTGAGTATGGAACCTCTTGATCACTAAAAATAGCTAACATTTACATAGTTCTTAAAAAAATTTTTTTCTGGGGCATTGAGGGTTAAGTGACTTGCCCAGGGTCACACAACTAGTAAGTGTCAAGTGTCTAAGGTAGGATTTGAACTCAGATCCTCCTGAATCCAGGGCTTTTGTTTTATCCACTGCACCACCTAGCTGTCCCTAGAGTTCTTTAAGGTTTGCAAAACACTTTACAAATATCTTATTTGATCCTCACAACAATTTATCTGGGAGGTAAATGCTATCCTTATTTTGCAGTTGGCGAAACTGAGACAGATAAAGGTTAGGTGACTTGCCCAGGATCACACAACTAAAAAGTTACCTGAGGCAGGATTTGAACTCAGGTCTTCTGCTTCCAGGTCCAGCACTCTATCTATTGTACACCTAGCTGCCTAGTTATGTACTTCAGTTTTCCTCTATAAATTGTAGACACTGGAGTAGTCTGGACATGCACACAGCAACATTTGTGCTTGTATAGGCTGGGGATTCCTTACAAGAATGTTGGGGCAGCTAGGTGACGTAGTGGATAGAGCACCAGCCCTGGATTCAGGAGGACTTGAGTTCAAAATCCGGCCTCAGACCCTTGACACTTACTAGTTGTGTGACCCTGGGCAAGTCACTTAATCCCAATTGCCTCACCACCACCAACAAAAATTAATAATAACAAGCGTGTCTATGACTCTCATCTTCAGTGAGGGGGAACCCCTTAGCTCCCAACATTGCTCTAATTATTTGGAAGTTTTTCTTTGTCTCAAGCTGAAATCTTCCTCTGTGTCTTTTACCCACTGCTTCTAGTTGTGCCATATGGGCCAGGCAGGACAAATCTAATCCTTCCAGAGTCTGGTCTTGAAGATAGTGATCTTGTCCCATCTATGTCTGATCTTTCCCACAGGGTAGATATTAACTGTTGCTTACAGATCTTCAATCTGGTCTGATCTCGGTGTATTGTAAGCACTTAATAAATATTTTTTCACTCATTTATTCACCCATTCGTCTTAAGACCCTTCACCACCCTGGCTGTCGTCCTCTGGATTCTTTCCAACTTATCTGTGTTCTTTCTAAAATGTAGCGCTCAGAATTGAACATAATTCTCCAGATGAAGCCCAAGCAGGGCAAAGTACAACAGGACTCTCAGCTCCCTGTTGGACACTGTGATTCTTAGTGTAATCTGAGATTACATTCACTACACAAATGCAACAACCAGAGAACATTACAAGACCAAATCTAATCACGTGCTACCTCATGCCACATTTGATAAATGCTAAAGCTCTTTAGAGCAGGGGATATCAAACTGGGCTGCTGGAAAGAATAAAAAAAAAAGTGAACATTTAAAATCATCAGTGAAAGAGAGTGTTTCACCCCACCCTCCAAGAAAAATGGTGCAATTTGAGAATACTCTTGTAGGGTTATTGTAGTGCTTTTTATATCCACCAGATGGTGCCACCATTCAGTAGAATTCTAGAAATTTGTCCTCTTGCGACATATATTTTGGTTGGTTTGAGCTCATAGGCCCAAAGATGCTTACACATTTTAAGATGTTAATTATTCCCTTACTATAATCTTCATGTGCTATGCATACATATGAGCATGTATGTAAAGGAATAGATTAGCATGGAATGGTACATGTGTGTATCTCAGGCTGCTAGACCAGGGAAGTTCTGTTGGTTAGCCAGTAGCACCTTTGATCTCACTGGCTATCTGTTATTAACTGTTATGCAAGTGAGTGGGGACATATGAGAAAGCCAAAGGCAGCCATACTAGGCAGGGCACTCTGGGAAATCAAACCCCAGCCTTATAGGCAAACTCTTCTACATTTCCTTCTATTACAAATTGTCCTTTTTTTCCATAACATGTTCACCAATGTATATGCAAATATATTCACTTTGGAGGAATTTGATAAAAAACAGATTCAGCCCAGTGGAAAAGCTTGATTCAATTACATTCAACATTAATGAGTCTGTGGGCTCCATCCTAATGTGCTAATATTTAGTAATATTCAATAATAAGAGAGATTGCCCTATTGGATGAAGTGAGAATGCCTCTAACTGTGAATAATTCATCATTTGTTTGGCAACCAGGTCTGTTTTAGAATATTAAACACTCAGAACACCTTGTCTTGGTGACGAGGAAGAAGTTAGGAAGGTGGTGGCCATGCAAGCAATCAAAACCCATTGTGCTTTCTTGAGGATCTCCAAGCACTCAGTACTTAAAAGCTTTATGTTCAGGAATCTGTCTCTGTTGATCTGCTGGTATCAATCTCTGTATCAGCAAAGCAAGTTGGCCCAAGTCAGAGCCTGGGCTCTGTCTATCTCTAGTCCCTTGACTTTAGTTTAGCCACCACCTCTTTGGAAGCTTGAACATCATTTCAATTTTCTTAAAGGAAAATAAGGATCCTAAACGTTCCTGATGTTACTATAAACCCTACTGGTGGCTGGAGGCTGGACCTTAGCTGAGGAACCATGTAAAATAACATGCTGCCCTTGGGGGTCTTTTGCTGAGTGTGCTGCTTCCTTTCCTTTGGAAATCTGGGCCACCACCCACTTGTCTATTCTTTTAAGGTCAAAATCTTTCTGGAGCAAAATCTTTCTTGATCTCTTCAAGAAGGTTGCACAGGTTTCTAACTGCTCCCTTTCCCTGTTGCCTCTGGAATAAGCATATAACTTTAAAAAAAAGTTTAAGTGTTTTACCTTGGGAACATTTTTTGTAGGAAATCATATACATATAATAATCTAGATTTGTGATTTCAACAATGTAGGTAACTCCTAGCATGTAAACTCCCTTTATCGTATAGCAAAGTTTCCTTTTTTCTTCTTTCTTTTTCTGTTTTTTTTTTTGAGGGGCAATGAGGGTTAAGTGACTTGCCCAAGGTCACACAGCTAGTAAGTGTCAAGTGCATGAGGCCAGATTAGAAATCAGGTCCTCCTGAATCCAGGGCCAGTGCTTTATCCACTTCACCACCTATCTGCCCCAGCAAAGTTTCCTAACCTGGGTTTCATGGACCCCTAGATTTCAGGAGATCTCTGAACTTGGATGGGGGGAAATGAACAACTTTATTTTTCACTAATCTCTAAATTTGAGCATTTCTTTCAGTTAGGATTAAAAAAAAATCTGAGAAGGGGTCTATAAGCTTTACTGGACTGCCAAATTGGGTCCATGATGCACACAAAAGTTAAGAAACCTTGTGCTTTAGAATTGTAGTCTTCAAGAGTTGCTTTGGGGCACTGAGGTGAAGCCGTTCGTCTACGGTAACAGACATGTGTCAGAGGCGGGGTTTGATTCCAGACTCCAAGACTCTCTAGCCAGTGAGCCATAACACCTCTTGAGGGGAATCTACAGGGTTTAAAATTATAAACAAAATGGGAGAGTTTAAGGCATCTTGAAAACTCATAGCAATAGATTGCTTTGTTCTTTAATGCAAATGTCGATTTTAACTCCACGTTCTTTTAGTCCTTCCCTGAGTCATCCTGCCTGGGCTGGGCTGGATGCTAATACAGAGGTCCAGGCTTCTAGCCAAGGTGGATTCAAACTGGCAACACTATTGAGATTCTTAGCATCTTTTAGAGTGTATTTCCTAGTCTGGGTCTTCACACTATTCCTGAGTGAAGAGCTCTTAGTTAAAGGAAGATGAGTACCTTAGACTCTCTGGCCCCCAATTTCCTCATCTGCAAAATGAAGATATTAATACCTATGCCACCTACTTTACAGGGTTGTTGGAATGATGATGATATTTGATATTTTGATTTGATATTTAAAATTTGCAAAGTGATTTTCATATTTTATTTAATTTGAACCCCACAAGCCCTCTAGGGTAGGCACTCCAATAGATCCAAAGAGAGAACTTTGTGATACATTCAGTACTATGCAAAGGGCTGCCATTATTACCACCATTATCACCAACACTAAAGATTCTGCAGGTAGTTCAATAGTGCAGTGGATATAGCACCAGGCTTGGAAATAGGAAGACTTATCTTTATGAGTTCAAATCCCAATTCAGATGCTTACTAGCTGTGTGACCCTGGCAAGTCACTTCACCCTGCTTGTTTCAGTTTCCTCATTTGTAAAATGAACTGGAGAAAGAAATGACAAACCACTCCAGCATCTTTGCCAAGAAAACCCCAAATGGGGACTGAACAGCAATATCAACAGAACAGATTCTGCCCATCTCCGCAGATATGTAATGGTCATAGTTGTCTCCTCTGACCTCATTGGAGGTCTTGATGGCTCTTGCACCTTTGGAGTCCCTGTCTCAACCTTGACTTCTCTCTCTCTCTCCAGGTATGAAGAAAATTTTGTAGCTGGTTGTCAAGGCAAGTCTTATTTGGCTCCTTCTTTTTCTTGGCATCTTCTTTTGGCTTAGTGCCCTTCTTTGGGGCTCTGCAAGCCTAGATAACTACACTATCAATGCTAGAAGTTTGTCTCCTTTGTGAGTGTGTCCCATAAAGGTAAGTCTCATGTTGCCCCTGCTACCTCTTTCAAAACATTCCTGTTTCCAGGCTGAGGGAATATCTCTAGTTCTCAGTTTACTTGCAGAGTTAGTTCTAAGCCCAATGCATATTCACTCCTTTATGAGGGACTCCTACTTCTTCAGGTATTTTCAAGCATGTGATATTTTTAGATGCCTATCACTATAAGCCTATAATATAAATAAATATACCTATGTATTTATTTATTTAGAAAAAATAAATCAAATGCTACACATACAAAATAACACTTAAAGGTAGTTTATGACAATTTCCACTGAAGGTAATCGAAAGATTGTTCTGGGAGGAAGTTACAGAAATTTTCCTTCTCAGGCGAGGTGACTGTATTCTTTGGCTGGGAGTCAACAGTAAGAACTGGCAGCTAAAAAGGGCTGCATTAAAAGCAGAGTAGGAGGGACAGCTAGATGGTGCAGTGTATAGAGCTCCTGTCTTGGAGTCAGGAGGACCTGAGTTCAAATCCGGCCTCAGACACTTAACACTTACTGGCTGTGTAACTCCTGGGCAAGTCACTTAACCCCAACTGCCTCACACATGCACAAAAAAAGGGGGGGCAGCTAGGTGGTGCAGTGGATAGAGCTCCGGTCTTGGAGTCAGGAGGACCTGAGTTAAAATCCAGCCTCAGACACTTGACACTTACTAGCTGTGTGACATTGGGCAAGTCACTTAACCCCAATTGCCTCACCAAAAAAAAAAAAAAAGAGCAGAGGCTCTAGAATGAAGGAGAAGTACTGTATTCAGCTGGGGGTGCCACATTTCAGGAAGGACATAGACAAGTTGGAGGATGTGCAGAGGAAGGGGACCAGTAATGCTCACCAAGCCACTTGACTGCTTGACTTTTGGAGGTTGGGGAATGGAGTAGAGTTAACTTGGATTTGTGTAAAAATTTCATTGAGCCAAGGCTGAACTCTGTAGAGATGGATATATATCATCCGAACCATCCTGTATAGCTGAACACAGAGAGTTGTACTCATTAAAGCACCTTTCACTCCCCAGGACAGCCACATCCCCAGAATGAAGCATCAGAAAGAGAACTTGCTGAAAGTGATGCTTCCGAAAGTAAACTTCTTTTTTGGTAAATTATTAGACTGAGGGACTAACTAGAGGAAGACCTGGACTAGAACCTGATTGTTTGATTTAGCAATCGGTTTAGCATCTCAAGCACCCCTCTCAGACTAGAAGGTACAGAAAAGATGCTGATAAATTTCTTCAGCAGGCTTTCTCTATGATATTGAAATCACAGCTCCCTATGATCAAATGGGGACCTTAATATTAGTATCGGCTTCTCACTATTGTTGTGAGCCTCAAATGGGATATAGGTAAGCAAACCAACTTTGATGTGCTGTCCCCTAGGTGGCTCAGTGGATAGAGCGCTAGCCCTAGAGCCAGGAAGATTTATCTTTCTGATTTCAAATCTGACCTCGGATACTTCCTAGCCATGTGACCCTGGGAAAGTCACTTCATCCTGTTTGCCTCAGTTTCCTCATCTGTCAAATGATCTGGAGAAGGAAATGGCAAAAACACTCCAGTATCTCTGCTAAGAAAACCCCAAATGGGGTCATGGAGAGTCAGACATGACTGAAAATAACTGAACAAACCCAAAAATGTTGCTTGTTGTTATTGTGGCAAATGCTCATAGGTCCATTTCCTTAGGATGCTCGTGAATAAAATGGGCATTAAGAATTATACATGAATTATTTTTCCTGCCCACAGTAGATTTTTTTCTTTGTCTTCCTCCTACCATAAAAAAAAAACAATAGAGAAAGTAATGGACTTTTACAAAATGGTAATAATAATGATAATAACTTCTTATATTTATATGATGCTCAATAGTTTATAAAGCACTTTTGTCACAATAACTGGGTGAAATTCAAAGTGAAAATGTTATTTTTTCTAATTTTGCAATTCCTCAGCAGCCTCAGGTATAGATAACTATTACAAAGGGGGAGGCACTATACTGGGCAATTTCTTACAATTAGTGTAAGGATGATATATATTCAGCGATCTTGGGAGGTAGTTGTTGTCATGTGAGTGATCTGTCCAAGTCAGGTACTAATAATTCTCCTGATGGAGAGCTTGAAGAAGCTTCTGTTATCTTAAAGTGGGATATGGAATGGACAGGATAAAGCCCAGACTCTTTTCAGAAGTTAAAAAGGGAGAAAATATTTTAACTTTTAGCACTCTGTGAGATCATAAGAGGCTTTTCCAACTAATCAGCAAGAATTTTTTAATGCTCCAGCAATTAAGAGTCCCTGCCCTCAAGAATTTTACATTCTAAAAAAGGAGACATCCTGTACTTATATAAGTATATACAAGATAGATGTAAGGAAAGTTCTGAGGGGAAGACACTAATGACTGGGAGAGATGAGATATAAAGAAAGGCTTCATGTGGAAAGTGGTACTTAAGCTAAATCATGAAGGGGATTCCAAGGGATTCTAAGGTTCTAAAGGGGGAAGGTGAAGAGAAAGTATATTCTTGGCATGGGGGACAGCCAGTGCAAAGGTGTGGTGATGGAAGATGAAGTACTATGTGTGAGGCATAGCAAGAAGGTCCTTAAATGCTAAACAGAGAAGTCTATATTGGATTCTAGAGTTGATAGTGTACCACTTGGACTTATTGATTAGGGGAGTGATGTGGTCAAACTTACACTTTAGGAAAATCCCTTAACAGCTGCATGCAGGATGGATTGGAGAGGGAGAGACTTAAAATAGGGAGATCAACTAGGAGATCATCATAATAGTTCGTATGAGAGGTGATGAGGGTCTTAACTACCTGGTAGCTATATGGATGGTGAAAAGGGAATGGATGTAAGAGGTCAAAATGGCAGATATATAGGGTAGTGGAGGGGGGGAGTGAGAAGTTGAGACAGGTGAGATGGAGCCATGCTCATGTCCAACCATTGTTAAATTTTCAATGGGAGCATTTATAGCTCAGAAATCAGCAAATGTTACAAATTGGGGTTAAATTTATTTATTTAGCACCAAAGCATAATATCTTTCATTTTTACCTTTGATTCAGTTTATATTTTTTCCATCTTAATAGATTAGGGTTCAATTTATTATTATTATTTTTAAAATTTTTTTGCAGGGCAATGGGGGTTAAGTGACTTGCCCAGGGTCACACAGCTAGTAAGTGTCAAGTGTCTGAAGCTGGATTCCAACTCAGGTACTCCTGAATCCAGGGCCGGTGCTTTATCCACTGTGCTATCTAGCCGCCCCCTCAATTTATTGTTTTGTTGATTGTCTAGACTTAAGAAAGTGATGGAGAAAATATTAGTAACACAGATGAAACTTAAAATTGTGTTGTGCATATATTTCTCCGAATCCCCCAGAGCTGATTGTTAAACACCCCTAAATTTAGGACACTGAGGTTGTGAATGTGAGTACGTGGAAAGATAGCGGTGTCATTAACAGAACTAGGGAAGTTCAAGAAAAACAATTAAGTTGTAAGCTATAAGTATTACAATAAACTATACTTAATGAAAGTGTTCCTTCAACTTAAGAAAGGAATCTCTCAAAGTGGGCATTGTACTTACAGCTTCAGTAGACAAAAAGGGATCAATTCAGGGGCTCTGCCCTTCACCTAGCCTTATTTTTACAGGTAAAAATTCCTATCTCTGTAGTGTTTTCAATGATGTGATGAGATCCAGTAGTCAAATGAGTCACTAGCTAATAAAATAGTCATTTAGGAGAGGGGAACTCAGAGGATGAACAGGAATGATGCTTTGGATGAGAATTAACATCACTAAATTATTGAAAACTATTCTCGATCAGTTTAGTTTGGCCCTTGGGACTTGGATCTCATGGATCTCCATGTACGTAATCTGCCCAGTTCAGGAACTAATAATTATCTTTTTTTTTTTTTTAAAGTGAGGCAATTGGGGTTAAGTGACTTGCCCAGGGTCACACAGCTAGTAAGTGTTAAGTGTCTGAGGCTGGATTTGAACTCAGGTACTCCTGAATCCAGGGCCAGTGCTTTATCCACTGAGCCAATGAGCCGCCCCTAATAATTATCTTAAGGAATACTTTGAACGAGCTTTTGTTTTTCGTTTTCAAGAGTTATCTTGGATCTCATAGATCTACTTTGTGCCTTGAATCCTGGGGAAACTTTTCTGTCATTGTTAGAACTCACAATGGAGTAGGTGAGAAGCAAGCTTTCTGTCCCCCTTTTCAAGGCTGGCTTTGAGTGTGTCGAGGGAAACCAGGGAATACTATGGTAAAATCCTTGTCACTGCTTGTTTCCTATTCCTTTCCTGTCTTGAGCTCTCACCGGCTGTGTTCCAGCCCTCACCCCACTATTAGGGGCCTATGACTATAACCCAAGTTTCACAGGGACAAATTCTCCCCTATTTCTGTTCTAGGTGAAGGGAATAGAGTCTCTGACCCTGGGAATTTAGAAATGTCAGGAGAGTGAGCTCCCAGAAATTTGAGAGTCAGAGTTCAGGCTGGATTTTGTAACCAGCCCAGCACTGATGCCCCAAGGAGCAAGGGATATTCTTAGAGAGTGACCCAGGCCATCAGAAGTTGAGACAAGGACTCATCCAGCAGTGAGACCATATCTAGACTTGAATTTGGTGGGACCCATGTTATGTAAGAACTGAACAAAATTAAGACCACTTTTATATAGGGGAGAGTTTCTCTCTGTGGTCTTGGGGGGAGGAATGTTTTTATATTAGTACTTGCTATTTTCCCAAAGTAAATAGTCTTTTAAAAAAGCTAATTGGGGGCAGCTAGGTGGCGCAGTGGATAAAGCAAGGGCCCTGGATTCAGGAGTTCCTGAGTTCAAATCCTGCCTCAGACACTTGACACTTACTGGCTGTGTGACCCTGGGCAAGTCGCTTAACCCTCATTGCCCTGCCAAAAAAAAAAAAAAAGCTAATTGGTTTTAAATGGTTACATGGGACTAGCATTATAGTTGGGAGACCCCTAAGAGTGGGGTGAGGGATGGAACATACCTGTTGAGGGCTCAAGTCAGTGGCAGTAGGGAAGGAGAGCAACCCCTCAAGGTACCTTAGAACACTGAGGGACAGATATAACAGTCCGATTTTCAAGAGATGGCCAGAGCTCACTTGCTGTGGTAGAAATTCCAAATCCTTGAAATACTGAAGTCTGTAGAAAAGGCATAGGGTCAAAGGACAACAGGATTGAGAGATGGAAGGTGCCAAAAAATTCATCAAGTCCAATTTGTACCTGAACATCTGCATGAACTGGGTACTCCAAATAATTACTATCACAGACTCAGACTCATAAAATTGGAGGGGATCAGGTCTGCCTTTTTGCTTCTAGCGACTACCCTAACTTCACCCAGTGTAAGAAATGAATAGCTTTTGTGAATTTGAAGATTCCTCCAAAGGAAAAAAAAATACAATTTTGAATCTGGTGATCTTTTTAGAGTTAAGTATTTACTTATCCAGTGGTATGGGATAGGTTCAAACCTTAGTTTGTTTTCCATCCAAGATAGATTCAGGTTTTCCTTGGTTCACCCCGTGTCTCAGGCTGTCAGTGTGCCGTGCCTTGCCAACCCACCATCCATTTGGAGGCTCTGAGCAACAGAAATGCTGGCCAACTGGACTCGGGAACATCGAATGATCCAGCTTGGGCTCTCCCTTAGAAAAACACCATGTGTGTGTGTGTCTCTATCTATATATGTGTCTGGGGGTGGGGGGGAAGAGCTACCCACTAACTTCAAAGTCCTTCTTGCCTGCGGCCCAAGGAACAATCATCTTCTGTTTATTTTAGGACCAAAAGGTGACCTGATCAGCAGCTTTAGCCTTTCCCAGCATCCCTTGCAAACTCACTGACTGGTTCATAGCCATATTCCTTCTCCTCAGACATTTTCCTGAGGTCTAGTTCCTTTGAGTCGTTTCCATAGTGACATTCACTTGTTGAGTTTTGAATCCCTATTGAGGTGCCTGCCACTGCCAGTTTCTAATCCCTGGGTATGAGTGCCAGGTTAATAAGACAAAGTCTGTCTTATTATATCCTCCCTCCTTCTCTCCCCTCCCCCCTGGCTCTTTTGGTTGGCCTTCAGTTGAGGGATGGCCTCATAAAAGAGCAGCCCTTTGGTGTCAAAATCCTCAGACCTTTTGCTCATTATCCTGCAGGATATTTTTGATTGAAACAGTCTGAGCTAACTTTATATGGCTGTCTCTCAGGCAGGGACCTGGCTGTCTCCAGGAGCGGCAACTGCAGCATGGGAACTGGATCTTCTGATCAGGGAGGGATCTGGGAGATTTGGGGGAAGGGTGTGTGTGTCTAGCCGTAGTGCCCAACACCTAATCTCCCATGCAGGACTGTTACAGTGAAAAACATGTCTGCCTAGGGATGTCTTGTGCTTTTCTTCTCATATTGAAGCTTAGAGGCTCAAAGGTTTTTCTTTCTTTCCAGAAGACCGACAGGACTCTCTGGATCACGGGAAAAGTATTAGGAAATTTCAAAGCCTGGGTAGGTGCTCATGGATTTTCCTCTGCTCAGATTCTTAATGAGTGCCCAGGAAAAAAAAAAGGGAAGGACCATTTTCTAAAGAAGCTAAAGAGGACATAAGTTTTATTCTCACTTTTGACACTGTGTGACTTGGGCAAGTTGTTTAACCTCCTTGGGCCTCAGTTTTTTCAACTGTAGAAAGAGGAGGGTTGGATTAGAGGAGCTCTCGGGTCCTTTCCCGCTCTGGATATCTGATCTTATGAACTGAAAAATACCAATAGTTCAGTTGAACAAAATCATTTCCCCAAGCCTCAGTTTCTCCTTTTGTAAAATGAGGAAATTGGACTAGGTATTCTCTAAGATCCCTTTTAGTTAAAAATCAAAAATTTCAAAACAAAACAAAACCCCAAAACTTATGATCCTTGGAGATCAAAGGGCAGTCTCTTAGACCTAACATGGGTTTGAATGCCAATCAGGCATTTACTAACTGCATGACCCTGGGCAAGTCACTTAATGTCTGAGATTCAGTTTTCTTTTCTATTAAATGAAGAGATCAATAACACCTATGCTCAATATTGTTGTGAAGATCAAATGAGATAATGTGCACAAAGTGCTTTACAAAACTTTAGTTTTTTAGATCTGAGCAGTTATGATTTTTTTAGTGAGGCAATTGGGGTTAAGTGACTTGCCCAGGGTCACACAGCTAGTAAGTGTTAAGTGTCTGAGGCTGGATTTGAACTCAGGTACTCCTGAATCCAGGGCTGGTGCTCTATCCACTGCGCCACCTAGCTGCCCCTCAGTTAGATTATTAATGTCATTGGCAGCTCAAAGCATTTATTGCCATTGAGAAATCACTTTCTGGTGATTCCCAGTTTCTTCAGAAAATGAATTAAAATTATACAGACTCTATGTGTACCTACTGTACAAATTTCCTGAAAAGATTTCAGGGGTCAGGGGAGTTTTTCTTCCCTAGATTTTGTAAGGCTTCCTGCTAGATTTTATTTTGTTGTTGTAAAGCCTTTTAAAAAAGCCTCTGAAGAAATTTCCTCTGATCCTAATGATTTTGCTGTGGTTCCCCCACACCCCCCCAACATTTACAATATAATCAGTAGTGAAATAACTTAATGACATACAATCAAAGGTTTTCCATCGGAGCTAGCAGAGGCAAAAAAAAAAAAATAAGGGCTGGAACTCCTCTATGGGCAAAGTGAAGGTCAACATTCTTTGCTGTTAGGAGACCCGATTCCTGAGTAATTTTAAGATGCTGCTTCTGCTCTTGGGACCAGTGTGTGGCACTCCAGGCAGACTTGACTCTCAGAGGGGTGATTGGAAAACACTTGTCTGTTTTTACTGAAGGTTTTAACTGAGCTGGTTGAAAAGAGAAAACAGAGGAAGCTAATGATCCAGTGCCTGAGGTTTCTTGGCTGGAAACAATTCCAAATGCAGAAAAAAGGAGACCAGGGAAGATTAAAATTGAGGAAAGGTTAAAAAGGAGCAGTACAGGTCCAAGTCTGTTTGAAAGGAAGAAAAATACCCAGATTAGGGATGAATATTTCTAATATAATGAATAGAAGCTTTAATTAAAAATGATAAGCACAGAATAAAGGATAAGGGGTGGGGGGAATTCCTGCTGTGGGGCTCAGAATGTCCTGGCATGTGGCTGGTCACTTTATGTCAGAGATCAGCAGGTCCTGACTATAGTCTGGGTACACCAGTAGGCTCTGGGCCCATTTCAGAGTCTCTAGGTTGTCTAGCAACATAGGTGGAGATGATCTACTCCAGGTGGTCCTCATGCCAGAGAAGGGGTTCTTAACCTTTTTGAGTGTGACTGATGGACCCCTTTGGCAGCCCGGTGAAGCCTATAGACGTTTTCTCAGAATGACATTTTAAGCCGAATAAAAGAAAATGTATAGCATTATAAAGGAAACTGATCGTATTGAAATAAAATGTAATTTTTTCCCATCAGAATTTGAAGGCCCCATGCTTAGTGGCCTTAGAGGGTCTACTGGCCTCAGAAGTGCAGATTTTCTTGGTGGAAAGTCAACTTCTAAGGCTTCTCAATCCATCTGGGACGGAAAAGAGAGGAGGGTGTATGGTGGGTTTTTTTTGTCTTTTAAAAAAGTTATAGATCGTTTTCAGTTAAAAAGCATTTATTTTAGTGGCATACTTTTCTCCCCCCCCCCCCAAAGGGCAATGAAGGTTAAGTGACTTGCCCAGGGTCACATAGCCATTAAGTGGCAAGTGTCTGCAGCTGGATGTGAACTCAGGTCCTACTGAATCCAGGGCCAGTGCTTCATCCACTACACCATCTAGCTGCCCTGTAGTGGTATGCTTTTCAACATTGTAGAAGGAAGAATAACCCAGGAATCTGTACTGAATTTATTTCCCAGGTAAATAATAATAATAATAGTTAGCATTTATATAGTGCCAGAGGGCAGCTAGGTGATGCAGTGGATAGAGTGCCAAGCCTGGAGTCAGGAAGACTCATATTTGTTCAATTCCAGCCTCAGACACTTACTAGTTGTATGACCCTGGGCAAGTCATTTAATCCCTGTTTGCCTCAGTTTCCTCATCTGTAAAATGAGCTGGAGAAGGAAACGGCAAACCACTCCAGTATCTTTGCCAAGAAAACCCCAAATGGGGTCACGAAGAACCATACACAACTGAAATGACTGAACTGCAACATTATGTGCCAGGCACTATGCTAAGCATTTGACAAATATTCTCTCATCTGATCCTGACAACAACCCTGCCAAGTAGGTGGTATTATTATCCTCATTTTACAAAGTCAGGTCATCCTGACTTCAGGCCCAGTGCTCTGTCACTATGTCACCTTAAGCTGCCACTGATGGAAATAATTCTTCCCCATCCATCAGAACTTTGAGGGGAGGGAGTATATCTCAGTAATGAGAATTTTTCCAAGGATTATGGAGATGGGGGACTTGTGAGACTCTGAAACAGAATCCATACTTTCTTTTAGTCCAAGATCAATTTAGCAGCCCCATAAACCCTTCCAAATCTCATTGCAGCCCACAGTGTTCATCCCCTTAGTTTGAGCTCCTTTAGGATTCAAGTATGCATTCTTGGCCACACTATGATAATGATGATAAGAATTAATTGATCAGAATAACCAACAGTTAGTGCTTTCAGTTTTGCAAATTGCTTTCCTCACACCAATCCTGTTGGGTAGATATTACCAGTGTTATTCCTCTTGTTTTATAGATAAGGAACTAGTTCAAAGAAGTGAAATTATTTCCCCAATGGAGTTTACAGGAGAATTGAGCTCAAGAACTTCAGCACACAGACAGCATCAACAGACTTCTTTGCTAGTCAGAAGGGGAAGGAGGAGAACAACAGCCAGCAGGAACTGTCTCAGGGTGTAGCCTCCCTGACTGCACACCGTGGGGAAGGAGAAGGAATCTGTGCTCTAGTCAAAGATCCTAAACCTTTCTGGGCTCAAACTAATATGTCTTGGAGACAAAGAAACCAATGGGAGATTGCCTTGTTATCTTTTTTCCCCCCAGGGCAATGAGGGTTAAGCGACTTGCCCAGGGTCACACAGCTAGTAAATGTCAAGTGTCTGAGGCTGGATTTGAGCTCTGGTCCTCCTGAATCCAGGGCTAGTATTTTATCCACTGTGCCACCTAGCTTCCCCCACCCTATTATCTTTAAGACCTGTAAAGTGAGGGTATTTTCTAAGTTATCTGAGAAGGAATGAGGAAAAAGCAGTAAGGAAATAGGAAATTTAACCCAAATGGTCCCATTTAGGAAGATGATAGAAAGGCTAGTCCCCTGTCTCTGGTTTTATGAGCTTTGCCAAATTGGTGTCCTGGAGAGCTAAGGTCATATCAACTTTCATCAGTCAACAGATCAGAGCTCAAGTTTCTACTCATCCAAGCCCACCAAGCCTTTCACTAAACCACGTTGTCCCACTCTAAGAGTTGTTTATATGTTAAAGTAACGTTATGGCATAGAGATCTCCTCTCTCCAACTAGACTTCAAGTCCTGAAGGAATTTAGTTCCGAATGCGGTATTTAATATTGTCTTATCCAATGCCCCATTGTGGCATGGAGGTAACCCAGGGTTCTCAAAAGGTATGCCATCAGATCAAGAAAAGTAATATATATTCTCTCCTCTTGCATGACATCATTCCATAAACCTTCACAAGAATGTCTTTCTTCCTTCCGTCCCTCTTTCCTTCCTTCCATGTTATTTGGTGATATGTTCAGTGTTTCTTGACTTGCTTCTTGAAGAAAGGTGGCACATTGGATAGAGTGCTGGACTTGTAGTCAGCAAGTTGTTTAGTCATTTTTCAGTAATGTCTGACTCTTCATGACCCCTTTTGGGATTTTCTTGGCACAAATACTGTAGTGGTTTGCCATTTCTTTCTCTAGTTCATTTTACAGATGAGAAAACCAAAGCAAACAGGATCACATAGCTAGTAAGTCCCTGGGGCCAGAGTTGAACTCAGAGCTTCCTGACTCTAGGCCAGGTGCTCTATCTACCTAGCTGTCTCAGTAGTCAGCCTGGTCTTAGTTCAAATCGTGATTCATATGCTTCCTAGCTGTGTGACCCGAGACAAGTCATTTAATCTCTGTGAGCCTTGTTTTCCTTTTCAGTAAAATGGAGAAAATGATAGTATCTACCTCATAGGGTTGTTGTAAGGATCAAATGAGATAACATATGAAATGTACTTTGCAAATCTTAAAGCATTATATAAATCTAGCTATCGTTATTAAAAGCTAGCTCTCAAAAGAGAGGACATGAGGGGATACAATAAGTTACTGCTTCTTAACAAGTTCTTTGTCATTGACAGTTAACTTTGAGTAATGTTTACTAGTAAACTTTTGTGATTTATTCATTCAGAATTATAGCCATAATTTAAAAACCTGTAAATACAACAAAAGCTCTTTTGGTTCAAAGGCTTCTCTAATGGAAATTTTCTGTTGTTCCCTGGAAGTGAATTAAAAATTCAATCTTGGCTTCTTTTTGCAATCTTTCTCAGCATTTTTCTTTGAATTGTTTATTTTCCTTCCTGCTCTTGCCCTGAAGTTCACTTCAGGACATTAGAAGGAGTTATTTACTTGATAGAATCCCAGAGTCTTTCAGGGATCCTAGATGATAAGATCATAGACTCAGAGCTAGAGGAAATTAACCCATACTGATAGCAGGAATCTTTACAATGTCTCTGACAAATAGCCATGCAGCCTCTATTTGAAGATTTTTAGAGATGGGCAGCTCACTACCTCTCCTAAAAGCCCATTCTACTTTTGAACAGAGCTAATTCTTACACTGAATCCAAATCTGCCTTTCCATAACTTTCAGTCACTAGTTCTGCCCTGATGGGAAAAGTAGAACCAGTCTGGCAGGTCTAATCCTGCTTCCAAGTTCCAGACAGCAATTCCATCTTTCCCTAAGGTTTCCTTTCTCCAGGTTGAAAACCCCCAGTTCCTTCAACTGCTTCTCATCTCAAATGTTTTCTGGACTGCATCACCACCATCACCATCACCATCACCATCACCATTACCATTACTTTCTAGACTGATTCTGTTTTGTTAATTACTTCCTAAAATGCAGCCCCCATGCCCCCGAAGCTTGATATTCCAGTGCTTTCTGACCAGAGCAGATGTCTTTTCTCCCACGTCGGACTAGGAGCTATACTTTTGTCAGACTCTCTTGTCTTCATATAAACCAGAGGTTCTTAACCTGGTGTCTGTGAGCTTAAAAAAATTATAAACACATTTCAGGGGTAGCTAGGTGGGATTGAACTTAGGAAGATTCATCTTCATGAGTTCAAATCTGGCCTCAGACATTTACTAGCTCTGTGACCCTGGGCAAGTCACTTAACCCTGTTTGCCTCAGTTTCCTCATCTATAAAATGAGCTGGAGAAGGAAATGGCAAACCACTCCAATATCTTTGCCAAGAAAACCCCAAATGGGGGTCTGACAAAGAGTCAGACATGACTGAAATGACTGAACAATTCACTATGATTGGTTTCCATTATAAGCCTATATATTTTTATTCATTTAAAAGCATTATTATTCTGACTGAGAAGGGGTCCATATGGTCAAAAGAATCCACGACAGGAAAAAGGTTAAGAACCCTTGTTTGAGCAAAGCTACACCCCTCTCTTCTAGTTGACCTTAGGGCCCAATCAAAAGGCCAATGAAGCAGCTATGCATGTCTCTTACACCCAGCAGACCTCAGCTCTCCAGATGTCTCTCAACAGGTGGGAAAAGAAATTTCTGTCATTCAGGTAGCTGTCAGTCTCTTCTTGTCCTAGGGTTAGCGCATTTCCATATAATAGCTTTGCGAAAACTGCCAGTTATCCTTGGCTGTCCTGCTGCCTGTTAGTTCAAAGATGAGACTGTGAGTTTCGAAGGCAACCCTAACACACCAGATGAGAGAAGGATAGCCATGCAGGAAGAAGAGAGGAAGGATATTTGAGAAAGTTACTGAGAGCTTCCTGGCATTAAAAAGGAGAAATGTTGGTGATGAGAGAATTGGACAGTATCACTAAACAGACGTGTGATTGGGATTTGACATGAGAGAATGTTTTCAGGTGTATGAACTGGAAAGACAGCCTGGGATCCTACCAGGCTTTCTGGCTTGCTCTTAGGAAGTGTTAGGGTTCTGAAGATTTCTCTCTTTTCTTCAGCCTATGAGAAATAGTGGTCTATGCTTGAAGGGAAAAATGTGGAAGGTTGGAGAAACATGTTTCAACCTCAGGAAACCTTCAACTTACAGAAACTCATGAAGATGATAAAAATGAGGTATCTACTGTTGGGGCCATTTCAGAAAGTCCTACACAGCTCACTTTTACGTTTTAATAAATTGAGCATGGCAGCGCATATAGTGGCTACACTGCTAGCCTTGTGATCAGGAAGACCTGTGTTCAAATTGTACCTTCTTGGGGGCAGCTAGGTGACGCAGTGGATAAAGCACTGGCCCTGGATTCAGGAGCACCTGAGCTCAAATCCAACCTCAGACACTTGACACTTACTAGCTGTGTGACCCTGGGCAAGTCGCTTAAGCCTCATTGCCCTGTCAAAAAACCAAACAAACGAACAAACAAAAAACCCCAAAACAAAACAAACCCCCCCCCACCAAATTGTATCTCTGATGAGCTGTGTGACTTTGGGGAAATCACTTACAGTCTCTAAATTTGTTTCCTCATCTGGAATAATAGGGATTATAAAACTGGTAGTACATTTGCTTTCATTTTTGGGAATGTAGGGTTAGAAGGGACTTTGGAGTTAATAGGATGTTAGATCTAGAAATGAATGGAAGGGACACTAAAGGTTTATCTAGTTCAACCCTTTCATTTTATGGGTAAGGGAACTCAGACAAGTTAAATGACTTGCCCAAAGTCACACCAGGTAGTTAGAGGCAGAGCTGGAGAACCTTGGTCTGGTGACTTCAAATTCAATTCTTGTTGAGGCCTGCTGTGCTACTGATGAGATAATGCAGGTAAAGGGGCCTTACACAATTTAGAGCCTATATAAATGTCAGTGATTTGAAATATTTAAGGTTAACAAAGCTGAAGTTCTGAAGGAGATCATACAAGGGTCAGCATCCCCATTTTGGAGTTGATGAGGCTGAGGCTTTCAAAGGTTACCACTTAGGGGGGCAGCTAGGTGGCACAGTGGATAAAGCACTGGCCTTGGATTCAGGAGTACCTGAGTTCAAATCCAGCCTCAGACACTTGACACTTAACTAGCTGTGTGACCCTGGGCAAGTCACTTAACCCTCATTGCCCCGCGCAAAAAAAAAAAAAAAAAAAAAAAAGGTTACCACTTCCCTGTGATGGGGCAGCTTCCGGATGTCAGAAGCATCCTTTGAAGGCAGGCTTCTTGACTCAAGTCTAGTGTTCTGTCCATGTTCATTTGGTCCAGGCTGCTGATAAGATAAAGGCTCATGTAGCAAATGTTGTATCTTCTAAACTATGAATTTGGGGCTCCCATCCCCTTTTGGCTGCTTTTCCTTCCCTTGTCTCACTCCTCCCCCTTTCCTTTTCTAAAAATGTCCCTTTTTGTATCTGATACTATGAAGACACTGAATCCAGAAAATAGGAAAACTTTATTTTCTGTATAATAGGATTTTTTTTCCTGATCTAAAGTTATACTTCCTTAGTAACTGACAATGAAGAAAGGAAGAAGACCTGCATTTGGCAATCATCTCCTGTGTGCTTTAGAAATATTGCAATCAGGCAGCTAGGTGGTGCAGTGGATAAAGCATGGGCCCTGGATTCAGGAGGACCCAAGTTCAAATATGGCCTCAGGCACTTGACACTTACTAGCTGTGTGACCCTGGGCAAGTCACTTAACCCTCATTGCCCCGCTTAAAAAAACAAACAAACCCAAAAAAACCCCAACCCCCTCCAAAAGAAATATTGTAATCTTATTTGATCCTCACAACTACACTTGGGAAGTAGGTGCTCTTATTAGTCCTATTTTATAGAGTAGGAAACTGAGGTAGGGGTTATATGATTTGCCCAGGGTCACATGGCTAGCAAGTATCTGAGGTCACATTTGAACTCAGATCAGCTAGGTGACACAGTACATAGAGTGCTGGGCCTCAAATCAGGAAGACTCATCTCCTTGAGTTCAAATCTTACCTCAGATACTTACTAGCTATGTGACTCTGGCAAGCCACTTAACCTTGTTTGCCTCAGTTTCTTCATCTGTAAAATAAGTTGGAGAAGGAAATAGCAAACCACTCTGGTATCTTTGCCAAGAAAACCCCAAATGGGGTCACAAAGAGGCGGATACAACTGAAATGACTCAACAACAACAACTTCTTGACCCCAGGTCCAGTACTCTTAGCAATTGTACCACATAGCTGCTTTCACATAATTGGGACCTGGGTTCAAATCCTGCTGTGCCACCTGTATGACCTTAGGCAAATCCCAAACTCTCTGAGCCTCAGTTTATGAATCTGTAAAATGAGTGGCTTGTACTAGATAGTCTCCAAGGTCCCTTCCAGCTCAAAAGCCATGTGTGAGTTCTAAATGATTCTAGTTCAACTCTCATTTCACAGATAAGGAAACTGAGGCCTAGAAGGGCTAAATCGTTTTCCTTGGCAGCGAAAATAAGCAAAATTAACCACTGAACATCACTACCTTCTCTGCATTGTCAGTGAACACCCCCACTCCTTGTCTACCGTAAGCAGGAACTGTGTCTCTTTTTGGATCTTCCCCCTTCCCCAATCACTGATATAGCAAAACCTCAGCTGATTTTCTTTTTCTTGAGACAGAACGGACACTCTTACTACATTATGGTTTCATGCTTATGTAGTCAACCTCGATGACCTGTTTTTGCTTTCATCTTCTGTTCGTAACTTTAACAGTTCTAAGATACTTGGCAAGTTCTCCAGGATTCTGTGTTGGTCTCTTCAGATAACTCCCCCTTTTCCTCCTCATTGGAATGATTTCCTTTGGTAGCTTGAGAATATCCCCTTTCATGAGTTGACTTTCCCTATAGAATTTTGGTCCACAGGATCCTACTTATCTTTCCCCCAAACCCTTTAAATAAGTATCCTTAAAATCTAGACCTTATCTTTTAATGTCAGACAATGTTCATCTTTTTTCTCCTTCATCGCAGACTCTAGGAGGTAGTGTTTATCTCACCCTGAAGGTTTCATCTTTTCTTTTCTCTGTTCTTTTTTTCTTTTCTTTCTCTCTTTCTTTCTCTTTCCCTCTCTCTCCCTTTCTTTCTCTCTCTTTCTCTTTCTTTCCTTCCTTCCTTCCTTCCTTCCTTCCTTCCTTCCTTCCTTCCTTCCTTCCTTCCTTCCTTCCTTCCTTCCTTCCTTCCTTCCTTCCTTCCTTCCTTCCTTCCTTCCTTCCTTCCTTCCTTCCTTCCTTCCTCCCTTCCTTTTGCAGGGCAATGAGGGTTGAGTGACTTGCCCAGGGTCACACAGCTAGTGAGTGTCAATTGTCTGAGGCCAGATTTGAACTCAGGTCCTCCTGAATCCAGGACTGTTTCACCTAGCTTCCCTGGTCCCATCTTTTCTACTCTACCCACCAGTTTCTCCTTGCTAGTTAAATTAAAATGGTTATATCGAGGCTTTATTTCCTCATTTGTAAAATGGAGATGATCCAAACAGATACCTCAAGGTTGCTGTGAATAGTCATTGAAATAATATTTGTCAAGTATTGCCAACCTTAAAGTGATGTAGCAGATATCACCGATATTAATAAAAAAGGACTAGAGAGCCGGTCCAATTACTTAGGGAGAATGGGTGGTGTGTATAGACAACCTCCATAATTCAAGGTTGGGGACTTCAATTATCTGACTTATTAAAGCTGTGTAGAGAAATGGAATATATTTTCATCTTGGAGACAAAGTTACCAGCAGAATGTGAGGTTTCTCATTCTGCCACAGGGACAAACATTCCAGCCACATAGTTCTGATCAAATAGCATTAAATCTACTGAGACATCGAAAGGGAATTGAGAGTCAAACATCCTGTAGCCATGAGTTACCTGTGTTGTCAAGGTAACCACATCCTTAGTATTCTTGGGAATTGTATCTTTCCAATGGAGCAGCAGAGACACCACAGGTATCAGGCCATCAAGCACCTGCCACTGTCTTAAATAGTTCCTTGATACTATTCTTAGGGGACTCTGACAGTGTTTGGGTATTTTTTTAAAAGAAAAAAAAATACCATGTTCATTTCTGTGAAAGTGCCAGTCAGCTTGTAGGAATCCTTTTTATTATATCCTTAAGCCTGGGTGGGTGGGGGTGCTGGCTTGTGACTCTTAGCTATTTCAAACAGGCTCTTGGGTTCTTTTATGAAAAGGGCCATTTACTTAGGAGTGTTAGAACCTTGCAGGCTGAGTCCCTGGCTCCTGAAATAACCAATACTTGGGATATTGGGAGAACATGTGGCCATCTCACCATTTTCGGTTGTAACATCAGGTTTTGTAGTGAAAAATCTGACTCAGTTGGGATCATACTCGCCTTTTGTAGCCCAAAGAGATTTCTGGGAAAAGGAGGCGGAAACAGGGAATGATGAATAAAACATCAGGGATGACAGCTTCTGCAGGAAGCAACTGGTAAATCTCTGCTTCTTTTAAATTCTATCTGTTTCTTTTCCCACCACAGGCCCTTATTACCAATGGTGTGAATCTCTCTTCCCCTTTTCTCCCCCCCCTAGCCCCCCAAATATAACTGTGACTGGGAACATGAGACCCAGTGACAGGAAACATCTGGAGAAAGAATTACTGATTGCTAATCTTCTATAGGTGAAGAGGAAATCGATTCAGAAGGAACAACTTTGGGTTTTATCATATAAATAAAAACCACGGGGTCTATGAATATCAGAACAGTTGGCCTTGAACCCTTCTTGGACCATAAGGGATGGTAGGCTGTGCCATATATCATTCAAAAAAAGCCATTTCCTTTCAATTTTGTAATATGGTCTTGAGGATATGACTGATGACCTAGATTTCAGCAGGAATGAGTGATCTCCACAACCCAGGTGAGACACAGATGCTATAAATCAGGAAAGGATGCCCTAAAAAGGGTCTTTTTTGCCTTGACATCGACTTGGTCCCTAATTAAAAGAGAGGAAACAAGGTAAATATTTTTTAACTGCCATCCGTTTCTGAGAATTCTGTCAAAGAAAAATGTTTTTGTTTGCAATCATCAGCTCATTGATGCAAGTCGTCCCACTGACATGTTACATGTGCTGTGTGCTGTCCACTTCTTGGAGAAGAGATGTAGATGGTTTCTCCTGTCCTTGGGATTTTTTTCTTTTATTATTGCATGTACAGCCAAGACAACAAGTATTTATTAAATGTTTACTGTATCACAGGCACTGTGCTAAGTGCTAGGATTAGAAATATATTCAGAAAGAGCAATCCCTGACTTCAAGGAGCTTACAGGTTTTTTTTGTTTTTGTTTTTTTTTTTGTTTTTTTTTTTGCAGGGCAATGGGGGTTAAGTAACTTGCCCAGGGTCACACAGCTAGTAAGTGTCAAGTGTCTGAGGCCAGATTTGAACTCAGGTACTCCTGAATCCAGGGCTGGTGCTTCATCCACTGTGCCACCTAGCTGCCCAAGGAGCTTACATTTTAATAGAGGAGAAGACAACACATAAAAGGAAAGGGGATGTCGTGGGAAGGAAAGAGAAGGTAACATAAGGGGCGTGGTGGAGACAAGTGTGCAGACAATGCAGGAATGAGGCTAGGAGAGGAATGAAGATGTGGCTGGGTTAAACATTTTCCTTAAAATGGAAGTTCTGGGAGAAATCAGCCAGTCACAGGAAAGAGCTGCAGGGGCAGAATGAACTTCTAGGCTGTTGTGGCATAGTGGAATGATTTTTTTTTTTCGGGGCAATGAGGGTTAAGTGACTTGCCCAGGGTCACACAGCTCGTGTCAAGTATCTGAGGCTGGATTTGAACTCAGGTCCTTCTGAATCCAGGGCTGGTGCTTTATCCACTGTACCACAGCTGGCCCTGGCACAGTGGAATTCTTTCTCATTGCTTCCTACAAAGTGTCTTTGATTTTTCTTCTTATAAAAGATCCCTGAGGACTAAGCTATGCTTCAGAGCTAAGAGCTGCTCAGGAAGATGCCAGACGTGCCATGCTGTTTTTTCCTTCTGCTGAAATAAATGGATCCCCAGTCTTCTGAAACTTAAGGTGAGAATGCTGCTGACTGATGGCCAGATTGCTAACAAAGGACTCTTTTTTTTGGAAAGAGACGGTTTATTTTTTGTACCTCTGAAGCCTGATTCAGCCTCTCTCTTGAAGTCAAGTGCTATGTTAGAAGTAGGCAACAGTTGTTGAGGTTGGGGGAAGCAATGACAGGGGAGGATAGTGAAGGGTTTCTTGGAGATTTCTATCCCATTAGATGAAACAAACTAGAAATACCTCAAGGTAAAATTGCCAGATTAAAAAAAAAACCTAATCCCTGATATTAATGTTGGAGAGGAAGTCCATACATAGTAATGTGCATCCTTTCCCCAAAGATAATTGGTTTTATTAAAAAAAAAAACTTTAAAAAATAACAACCATATCATCTCTCTCCCCCGCAACCTTCTGCCACTGAAGAAAAATAAAAACAAACCCCTTATAATAAAAAATGTACACTCAAGCAAAAAAAAAAAAGGCCCTACACTGATCATGTCCAAAAGGTATGTCTCATTCTCCATCTTGAGTTCATCACTTCTCTGTTAGGAGATGGGGTAGCATGTCCTCCAGGATTACGGTTGGTCATAGCTTTAATCAGTTCTTGAGGCTTTCAGAGTTGAAGATAACTATTTTTTTCATATTCTCAGTCTTAAAGTCGGGTACTTTATACATAGCATATATTTATCCAGGGGATTTAAAAAAAAAAAAAGGCCTGAATAGTTTGAGGCTGCGTGGATGCATGGGAAGGAAGGCTGGAATTGGAATTGGAGAATATAGTTCTTCTTAGTACCTGAGTAACCTTGGGTGACACATTTAACCTATCTTGGCCTCAGTTTTGTCCCCAAACGACCTCAGATCCTAAGAGATTGTGGTAAATAGCAAAGAATGCTGCACTTGTTGCTTTTTTTTTTTAAGTGAGGCAATTTGGGTTAAGTGACTTGCCCAGGGTCACACAGCTAGTAAATGTTAAGCATCTGAGGCCATATTTGAACTCAGGTACTCCTAACTCCAGGGCTGGTGGTCTATCCACTGTGCCACCTAGCTGCTCCTGCACTTGTTGCTTTAAAAGGCTTGTTACAGTCCTGGCTCTGTCATTTCCTGACCACGTGACCTTGAGGAGGTCGCTTAACTTTGCCAAGTTTTAGTTTTATCTGTAAAACAGACACAACAAGGCTGGCTACATACCTCACAGGGTCACTGTGTGCAAATGAGCTACATATAAAGCACATCTTAAAGTTTTAAAAGTCTGGAGAAACATGAGCTGTTATCTCTCTCTTTACACTTATTCTCCTTTGTAGGGGCTCAAATTATATTCAAATCTTGAGTGGTCTGTGAATGGTTTGGATGGTTCTGGAATGTGGGAGATGGCAACAATACAAGGTTAGGAAGAAAGCAGTTAAAGGGATGGGGAGTTGGTGCAGCTGGTCATTGTTACCAGGGGCTAGCATGAAAAAGGCAACAGGAAGTAGAGGGTAGTTGTGGGTTTTTTTTTAAGTTTGTTTGCTAGGCCACAGAAACCATCTGGATAGAGGACTTTTTAATTGAAACCTTGGAGCAGGCAGTCTTTTTGGTTAGTGTCTCGTTTTGATCATCTCTATCTGGGAGATCTGTGCTATTGCTAACCTATGCCCTTCTCTCTGTTAGCAAGGGGGTACTAGATAATAAAACTCCTTTTTTATCACTGCCTGGATCTTGCTTCATTTTCATAGAAAGCATAAAATAAAATAATTTATGTAATGTTAAACAAATGATGAAGGGGAAGCTATTTGGGGTGGCAGATTCTTATCTTGGTCTGTATTTTCAGGTTTCTGGTATTTTTCCAATTAGCAAATGGGCTTAACCTTGTACAGTTCATCTGAAGTAAACCTTCTTTCTCCCAAGCTGATGAGGTAATGAAGGGACATCTCAGTAAAGGGAAGGTTGTTATTTGTTCATGTTTCTGTATATTTAGACAGTTGGGGCACCCCTTCCCCAATATGTCATCATAATGGTCACCCATAATGAGAGAAACAAATTTAAGGAACATTTTTTCAAAATCTGAAGCCACAACATATTTCACAAAAGGCATATTGAAGTTCTCGGGATTAATTTAAATTATTTTTAAGGATGAGACTTCTTGACTTTTGCAAAGTAAACTTAGGAAGACATTAAAAAAAACCCTTTCGAGCTTAAGAAATACTTTTTCATTTATCCAAATCTGTAAGTATGAAAATCAGATCAAATTTTATCATGCAGTTGATTGTCACAGAAACACTTGATCTTATTTAACTCATGGTGTGTTGAAATGGTATTCTTGATATACCTATGAGGTGTCTTGGTGTTAAATGCAACTTGTTTATGTATCAATCAAATGTACCCCCTTTAACCTGATCTATGGAATTGTCTTCCCTAAAGTCATTAGAGACTTTCATTTTTGTCTTTGGATTCTCAGTGCTTGGCAAAATGCCTGGTGCACAGATTTCTCAGTAGCTTACTACTGGGATGGATTAGTCCTGATATGCTTGTATCATTTTGTTTCCCAAGGTAGATTCTGGTATCTGAAAATATGTGTGTGGAAGGTGGTGAGCATTTTATGATGAAATTGTTGTGGATTCATGAATCCATGTGGAATTCTGAGGAAAATCCCAATTCAGGGAATAATAAAAAATACTCCAAGTTTAGCATTGCTAAAATTTGGTGATGCCATTTCTCTCCTGTGACCTTTTGGATTTTTGTTGCCCTAAAAATTCTCCTTTACTGGGAAACCATACTCCACCTGCTCTTTCTTGACAGTTTTTTCTCTATTTTAAAGTTTCTAAATAAAATTCTTTCAGAGAAAAACCAAAATGACCAGTAGGGGCTTAATAAGTCCTCGATGAATGAATGAATTCTCTCTAAAGTACTTTCCAGCCAAAAATACCAATGATTTTTGTATTTAAATGCCATAGCGTGACCTCCAAAGCAATATCTGGAATTATCTGATGACCTGCGAGCCAGGAAATCAGATGATTGATTTTTATATCAGTCAGAATACTGGAGAGCAGTGGTTTACAAAGTGTGGTCTGAGAACCCAGACCCTCTTATATGAAGTAAAAATTATTTCATCATAGTACCAAGATATTTTCATTTCTAATATGTTAAATATAAATAGAACCCAAGAAACAAACTCACTTTGGGGAGGCAGCTCACTAATTCAGTGTATGAAGGGGTTTTTATTTTTCCCCTTTTTTGAATCTTAAAAGTATTTTTTATTATTTTCCAGTTACATGTAAAAATAGTTTTCAACATTTGTTTTTAAAAGATTTTGAGTTCCAAATTTTTCTCCCTCCCTTCCTTTCCTCCCCCTCCCCCAAGAAGAAATCAATATTATATAAATTATATATGTACAGTCATATTAAATATATTTCTGCATTAGTCATGTTTTGAAAGAAGAATCAAAACAAAAGGGAAAAACCTCAAAAAAGGAAAAGAAAGCCAAAAAAAATGTAGAAACAGTATGGTTCAATCTGCATTCAGATTCCACAGTTCTTTTTTCTCCATGTTCATAGCATTTTCAATCATGAGTCCTTTGGATAATTGTGTTGTTGAGAAGAGTTAAGTCTATAGAGTTGATCATAGCACAATGCTGACATTCCAGTGTACAATGTTCTCCTGGTTCTGCTCACTTCACTCAGCATTAGTCCACTTAAGTCTTTCCAGGTTTTTCTGAAGTCTGCCTGCTCATCATTTCTTATAGCACAATAGTATTCTATTACATTCATATACCACAACTTGTTTAGCCATTCCCCAATTGATGGGCATCTCCTCAATTTCTAATTCTTTGCCATCACAAAGAGAACTGCTATAATTTTTTTTGTACATGTCGGTCCTTTCCCCTTTTTTATGATCTCTTTGGGATACAAACCTAGTAGTGATATTACTGGGTGAAAGGGTAACATAGCCCCATAACCCTTTGGGCATAGTTCCAAATTGCTCTCCAGAATGGTTGGATCAGTTCACCACTCCACCAATAATGCATTAGTGTTCCATTTTTTCCACAGCTTCTCCAATATTTAACATTTTCCTTTTTTGTCTACAAAGGGGTTTTGAGACCAAAAATTGTGAGAACTATTATTGTGGAATAAATCTTCACTGGGATTCAAACTGTGCTTCTCTGACAGTGACCTCAGCACTCTTACCTCTAAAACACATTATCTGTTATCTTATTCAATCCCTTCAGCTCATCTGAAATTCCAAATAACTAACAATGTTTGATATTTTGTGTATTGCCACATTAAAGGATGGAATTTTCTATTAATTGGATGGTGCTATTACTTTTTTTGACCTATGATTTAAAAAAATTGTGAATAATTTATCTACATTGTAATTGCTTTCTTGTTTGGGGGTTCTGTGTGATGGTTTGGCAAGAATAGAACCATACAAATTAGCAATGAGATTAGTCAGATGAAAGCCTTCCTAGGTATAAGTTATACTGGGGGCTCTATCCAAAAGGCATGGACATTCTAAACTTGAAATTCAATAAGGGAGACCCTAAAGATCATAAACTGAGCTAGAGTCAAGTTATCTTAGAAGGGGATGGGAAGTGCCATCAATCGTAATTAGCAAATCATGTCCAGGAGTTTTATTTGGGATGATCTGGATGTTGGGAAACCAGGACCCAAGCAAAAATATCTAACAGTGGAGTGAATTGTGTTAGGCTTCAGGATGTGGGCTTTGGTGACCAATTTGCATCCACTGACAGAACAAGATGCAGAGTCAGGAATACTGTATAAATGTTTGTATCTTCCGTGCTTTTACCCTCCAGACAATTGAAAAGAAGGCAGGCCGGTGCCTGAAAACAAACAAGGCCCTCAAAGGAAAAGAGACAGGAGTCCCTGGGGGAAACTCAGTGGGGATTTTGCAGGAGGAGTCTTCCTGCCTGAACAATTCGGCACTGTTTCTGAACTACCCTGAATTGTTCATGTGGCTGTTTCATTGTTTGTTATAAGAGGCAGCTTGGAATGATGGGTGCATATTACATTGGCAGTCACGAAGATCTGGGTTCAAATCCTGCCTCTAACACTAGTTGTGTGACCATGGGTAAATCACTCTGAACTTCATTTCCTCATCTATCAAAAAGAGAGAATAATAGCTATAGAATTTACCCCCCCCCTTTTTGCTAGAAGGTAGAAAAAGTGAAGAAAGATAAGGTTAGGCACATTTTCTTCCTGGTAAAGTAAACAAGACTTTAAAGAAAGCAATGAAAAGTGAGGACGAGAGAGTAGCCAGGCATGAAGGAATTTCCTGGCTTTCTCTTTCCAACCCAAGCAAGGAAGGGAGTGACCATTTGACATACTATGAGTTCTCAGGAGATTAGGCAATCAAATTTGTGCAGCCTTGCATGTTGAAAAGAGCACTGGCCTTGGAGTAGTTCTGTTCTATATAGAGTAGTTCTGTACAGAGACTTCTTAGTTGTGGGCAAGTAACTCCTTGGATCCTCAGTTTTCTCATCTCTAAAATAGGCACAGTATTTCTATTATCTACCTATAGAGTTGTTATGAGGAAAACACTATACAAAAATAACATTTTAGAATTATCATCTATGAAAAATTTTTAGAGTTTTTGTTTGGAACAGTGTGGCATGGTGGATAGAGATGATCTGAGAACCAGGAAGTCCTGAGTTCAAGTCCTGTCTCTGACAAGTATTAACTATGTGATCCTGTGATTCCCTTCAGGGTTCTAGGAAATTCTCTACAACTATAAATTGGAGAATAGGAGCCAATCTGCATTGATTAGGGGAAGTTTTCTCCCTTAGGAGAAGCTCCCTATATCAATGAAATCATAGGTCTTGTCCAATAAAAAAAGTTAAAACATTTTTGAAGGACAAAAATAGAATATAGTATTATATTGCCTTATCTATTTGTCATAATGAGGGGATTTAGATAACACTACTATATGGCAGGTACTATGCTAAGTACTTACATTTTTTTTTCTCATTTAATTCTCACAGTACCCTAGGAGGTAGGTGCTATTAGTATTCCCATTTTACAGTTGAGGAAACTGAGGCAAACAGAGGTTATTTGACCAGGGTCACATAGTAATATCTGAGGTCTTCTTGATTGCAGACCTGGAATTTAACCACTGTGACTTCCAACACCTATCATAATATTTTTTTCCTTTTGCCAAATGCTTACAATTTAAAAATCAAGTTGAAGGAATGTTTAAATAATTTATAATAACTAAAGGGTAAAGAATCATACTCAAATATTCAAATGGATCTGTGATTTGCAATGAGGCAAATCAAACCCATGTCTTCCCAAGAGTTGGTCATGGGGAGCTGCTTGACATGTTGGAGGCCTTCCTCAAGTTCTTCTTACACTAAAAGGGTTCTGGGAGATTACTCTGGTGGTCCTCCTTTCATCCTTCAATCTTGTCACATGACCCACCCATCTTCTTTTTTTGTTATACTTTCCTCAATGCTATCCTTTACTCTTGTTGGTCCGAGTTCCTGTTTGGTTATACTGTGTGTTGCTACCTGCTTGCGCTTACCATATGCCTCTTCATTGCCTTCTGTGAAATGCTCACCTTTGGTTCTTTAGGGGCAGTGGTATGTCCCATGAAATATCTCTTGTCACTTTAGGGTATATGATAAAAACCACCATGCTAACTCCTTTAATTGCCTTTATACCTGTGAGCCATCCTTCTAATTGGATGCAATTTCTTTCTTTTTGCTTTGTTTATGGCAAGAATGTCAAGATTGATATGATTATGTTCCTTCAGCAATATATATACATGTTGGTAATTAGATGAGGATCTCATGTTAAGATGACCTTCAAATTAAATTTTGTTGACATTCTAAAAACTGTATGATTCTTAGCACCCTCTGCTTGCCATTGACTGTCACTGAAGAAATGGATGGGGGTCATGTGGCACCATGGAACTTAAAAATTTTTTTGTTTGTTTCATGGGCTTCTATGGCAAAAAAAAAATACCACTAAGTGGCCAGCCAACTGGTGTTGTGTCTCCATGATTACTTAGGCTGGTCCTGAGAAATAGATGCAGTTCTGTTTCCTGGCCATATGTGAAACCTTTCTAGAATGGAAGTCCCTGATAAGAGCTTGTACTTTACTGCTAGAGCTTTCAAGATCCCAAGGTCACTTCTATATCAGTGTAGGGCATTAGAGTAGGACTTTGTACGGAGGAAGAACAATGTCTGAAATAATGTAAGAACTTGTTTTTCTTTTTGGAATAGACTGAAGAGTGGAAATCTCGCAAAAGTATTTTTTTTCTTGTGAGATTAGCTGTCTCATTTCACTGAAGTGAGGAAAATGGGCAAAATGACTTTCCTGCTGAGTTAGAATTCAAATAATGTCTAACTTTATCTTTCTACTGTTGATTGATTGATAAGGACCAGGGGAGAAGTAAACTGCAATTTTTTCTCAAAATAAAGGGTTTGGGGAGAAGATTTGCTTAAGTACTTATGCAAAAAATGAAGGCAGCTTTAATAAAAGGTACTTTTCCAAGGAAGCAGTCTATTTTGTTTTCCAACCTATGAAAATGGCTGCCATTGATCATTAGTCATGAAATCACCCACATTAAAAGCTCAATATAATCCAAACCAACAAGTATTTATTAAATACCTATCATCAGCAAGATAGTTCCAGGTGCTGGGACCATCAAGGCAAAAATGAAAACCAGACCTGGCCTTTGAGGACCTTATTGTTGTACTAGAGAGGTTTAATAGGGAAATATACACATCAGAGGTGATTGTTTAAGGAGGGTGAGATCACAGAAAAATTGGGGGGAATCATGAAACGCTTCCTAGAGGACGTGACATGTGAGCTGAGCTTTGAAGGAAGCCAGAGAGTAGAAGAGGCCAAGGTGAGGAGGGTATGTATTTCAGGCATGGGGGATAGTCTGGGTGGAGGCACAGGACTAGAATTAGAAGATTAATGTTGTTTTGCTTGTCAGAACTAGATCAGTATGACAACTTACTGTTTTAACTCATAGGATCATGACTGTCTCTCCTCAAATCTTTAATTGGGAGGGTCCTTAAAGATTATTTAGGCCAGCCCTTCTCATTTTATGGACAGATAGGTGGCACAGTGGATAGAGTGCTGGCCCTGGAGTCAGGAAGACCTGAGTGCAAAGATACTTACTAACTGTGTGAACCTGGGCAAGTCATTTAAAATGTCAGAGAAAGAAATGGTAAACCACCCCAGTATCTCTGCCAAGAAAACCCAAAAGGGGGTCACAAAGAGTTGGACATGACTTAAAAAACCAAAACCACCACCACCTCTTTTTATAGATGAGGACATTGAAGCCAGAGAGTTTGTAACTTACCCGAGCTATACATACATACTTACATAAATGTATGCACGCACATATCTCTCTTCTAACTCTAAAACTCTGCTCTTTTCCTATGTGGAGTTCTATAATCAAAGAGATGTTAAGGTCTTACTGTCAAGTTGTTATTCAGTAGGAACTATATCTGTCATTTCATTGGTACAGAGAATTCCCCATAAGGAAACATCTTCTCCCACTGCTGGTAGGCACCTTCTTTGCAATTTATGGTCTTAGAAAGTTGATTGGGGCAGGTTGAGAGGTTAAGTGATTTGCCTGGGGTCACACAGTCAATATGTCAGAAATAGGGCTTGAACCCAGGTTACTTCTGGCTCTGAGGCTAGAGCCTTATTCATTGTGCCATGCTGCCTATTATATATATATATATATGTATATATATATATATATATATATATATATTTTTTTTTTTGTGGGGCAATGGGGGTTAAGTCACTTGCCCAGGGTCACACAGCTGGTAAGTGTCAAGTGTCTGAGGCTGGATTTGAACTCAGTTACTCCTGAATCCAGGGCCGGTGCTTTATCCACTGCACCACCTAGCCGCCCCCTATTATTTATATTTTAAAAAAATATTTCCATTGTAAAATAGCTATGGGTATAATTTTTTCTGGTCATAACCTGTTATTTCATTGGCGTTGGGGAACTCCCACTATGGAAATTCCTTCCACTCTCTACTGATACAAAAGGCAAGTCTTCTGTAATTGTAATGGTTTGCCTCTGAGCATATATCAGAAACAGGATCTGAAACCAGGACTTCCTGACTCCTGTGGCACAATCCACTATCCACTGTCTCTTGTGACCATAACTTCTTGTTCATTTAGATTTTTCTCCCCTCTCCACTCTTAAGTTTATTCTAAAAAAGAGGAAATAGAGAGTCATGCAAACATTTGGGTCTTGCCTGATACTGTTCTTGATAAACTTCACTAATATGTGGGGTTCTTGACCATATTATTGGAACTTGACACTAGTCCTCCAGATCTGCACAAGTTTCTCCATATTGAAAGTTGTGCTACTTATGATCAGATGCTTAGAATGCCCAAGGGACTGCAGTAAAGACATGACTTGTGATGGGCATACATTGCCTAAATCATTCATTGGGTGTTCATTGGAATAGGTCCATCTCTTTGAATGAGATCAATCAGTCTTTCTGAAAACTGATTCACCAAAACTTATTTATGTGGTAGTTAGTCCAAAGTCAGGCTTCTGAAGTCACAGACATATTGTGCCAAAGTCTCAGTTCTTTCTGAGTTTACAAATTTGGTATCTGGCTATTACAGTCAATAAGTTCAAAGAAAAATTGAGTAGGGATATCAGTAACAGGCCTTTGTCATTATGTTTTATGGTAGTTTCTAGAGAACCCAAAGGACAGGCTTAAAACCATACCATTGGATGAAAATTAACTCCTGCTGGCTAGAATAGGCTATAAATGTCAAACCATGAGATTTTAAAGATTTATTGTAGCTTAGATGTAGCTTGTACATCTTTAAGCATTATTGACTTGGCTGATAATGACAATCACGTGTCGAGAACAGAATGTGACATCTTTGTGCATGTTCTTCCTTAATATGAGTCTTGGTCTCAAGAGTCTTATTACTAAAAATTTAAATCACTGAACTACACTGTGTGTCTTCTTTGGTGTCATCAGAATGAATAAGAATAATTAAGAAAATAATTTTATCGGAGGCCCTACAATTCCTTGACAAAAAATGTGAAGCATTTTAATTTAGTCTCACACTCTCTACTTTGAACCATTTTGCCTTTTTTAATTAAAAAATCAATAAACAAATTACTTGTTTAAAAACCCCATCCTGCTTCTATTTCTAGTGTTAATTTTATTTTTATGATGTTATATAATAAGTGTTGTCAAAATCGGATTATGGTGGCCACCTAGGTGGCCCAGTGGATAAAGCACCAGCCCTGGATTCAGGAGGACCCGAGTTCAAATCCGCCCTCAGACATTTAACACTTCCTAGCTGTGTGACCCTGGGCAAGTCACTTAACCCTCATTGCCCCACAAAATTTTTTTTTTTAATTAAAAAAAAAATTGGATTATAGGGACTTGAGCTGGAAGAGACCTTCGAGGCTGCTGAGTCCAACCCCCTCAATTTACAGATGGCAAAATTATATCACAGAATGTAAGAGACTTGCCTAGGGTCACAAAACTAGTAAGTTTGTATGTGCAGGAGTGCTGAACCCAGGTCCTCCTGACTGACATTCACTCATCTTCCTGACTCAAAATCTAACACTCTATCTGCTATGCCATATAGCTGACTCAATGACTGTGCTCTTTGACTCACAGCTACCTAAAATTCATGAAGGAATATTTGCTTTAAAAGTTGAGTTTTTGTTCCAGGGAGTGGCTTAGGACTGGAAAGCATGGCACAAGTTCCCAAATATTATCCAGCTTGCTCCCTTCTTCCTTATTCTGGACCCAACTCATTGGCCATCGGTTATCTCCATGTAACAGTTACATACAGAAGGACTAAGTCAAGGAGCTATGCGCCATAGTCTGTACAAGGGACATTTTTCTATCCACTTCATTTTTTTCCTACCCATTACTAATGTATATCATTCTTTTATAACTCAGAGGAGTCTAGAGTTAAACTCATAACAACAAATAAAGCTCTATTGGCTAAGCAGATGATTTATGTGTATAGGTTTCTATCTTATATCTATGTACAATGTAGATTTATATCTATTTTTAAGACATGTATCTTTTATCCCGATGACATATATTTGGTAATAAAGTCTTCTGAATCGCCACCAAAACACGGCACATTCCTAACTCTTTATTTTATTTATTTATTCATTTTGGGTGATGCAATTGGGGTTAAGTGACTTGCCCAGGGTCACACAGCTAGTAAGTGTTAAGTGTCTGAGGCCGGATTTGAACTCAGGTCCTCCTGACTCCAGGGCCGGTGCTCTATCCACTGCGCCACCTAGCTGTCCCTATCCCTAACTCTTTAAAATGTCCATCTACCTATATGTAAAACTTAATTCAGCAACTAAGTGGTCAGCATGTTAGTGATTAGATTTCACATTTGCCTTAGTTCTTCTGGTAGAACTACTCAACTGTATCTAGGACTTTGTAAAGCTTCTGCTAAGTGAGATGGGCATATTAGTAAGTTCCCTACTTAATTTTTTATTCATTTGATCAAATAGCCAAAATGTCTGGTCTGTTAATTATGAGGTTTTGATCTATGATGATTTGTCTATCCCAGTGCATCTTACTGTGGCCATTTTCTGCATGGCATAGTGAAATGGAGTTACAGGTCTTGGAGGGAGAGGAGAGAGGGTTTGCATTCTGAACACATTGCTTATTATTATGTGACTATGAACAAGGCACTTAGTCTCTCTGGGCCTCAGTTTACTATCCATAAAATGAGATGGGAGGATGGGAGGCTTACTAATGTCTCTTTCAGCTCTAAATCCTGTGATCTTTTTTCTATTTACATTTGGGAACTGCTTTCTACAGAACCATTTATTTATTTATCCATTTACTTGTTCATTTATTTATTTGCCTGTCAGTTGATTGATTGAGTTAATTTGTTTATCTATCCACTTATCTATCTATCCATCCAATTGTTTATTTATCCATTGATCTATTTATTTATTTGTTCATTCATTCACTTATTTACTCACTCATTTATTTATTTGTTAATTTGCTCATTTATTTATGTATTTATCTGTGTACTCACTCACCTACCTATTTTAAAATTTTTTATTTGTTCATTCATTTATTTATTTACTTATTTATTTATTTGCTTATTTGTTCATCTATCTATCTATTTATTTACTTATTCATTTATTTATTTTTGTGGGACCATTTTTATTCCTCTTGGTATAACCCACAGCAGCTGGTCGTGATCTTTGCAACATTCAATTATATTTGAAATTCTTTAAACAGTCAGTATACATAATCTGCTCTTACTCCCTGAAAGTTTTCTTAATTATATCCTTGAACATTTTGAGTTGTTATTACGTTATCCTAAATTCTATGAAGAATGCTTTTGTTCTCCTCAACACAATTTACCTTGTTTCAATCCCAAATTGTATATAACTATGTCTGCGTAATGTTGACAGCATGATAGAGATATCCACTTTCAAGCTTCTGTACCATGTCTACATTTTTCCCAATTTAAAAATCATGATGTAAAACTGGGGCCATTTTTTACAATCAATTCATGGGTGTTGCTGTTCAGATGTATCAAAGAAATCTTTCTGTTTTGCAGGGCAGCTAGGTGGCTCAGTGGTTAGAGCACTGGGTTTGGAATCAGGAAGACTCATCTTCTTGAATTCAAATCTGGATTCAGACATTTACTAGCCGAGTGACCTGAGCAAGTCACTTAATCTTTGCTCTTTGGAATTTCATTTTGGAAGATTCAGCCTGATGCTCTAACCTGCCGAGAGCCTTTCAGATCAGAGTTCTGTCATCTAGTACATTAGCTATCCCTCCTTGTCCCACCGGCCTCCTTGCTCTTTCTTTCTTTCTTTCTTTCTTTCTTTCTTTCTTTCTTTCTTTCTTTCTTTCTTTCTTTCTTTCTTTCTTTCTTTCTTTCTTCCTTCCTTCCTTCCTTCCTTCCTTCCTTCCTTCCTTCCTTCCTTCCTTCCTTCCTTCCTTCCTTCCTTCCTTCCTTCCTTCCTTCCTTCCTTCCTTCCTTCCTTCCTTCCTTCCTTCCTTCCTTCCTTCCTTCCTTCCTTCCTTCTTTCTTTCCTTCCTTCTTTCCAGGGCAATGAGGGTTAAGTGACTTGTCCAAGGTCACACAGCTAGTTAAGTGTCAAGTGTCTGAGGCCGGATTTGAACTCAGGTGCTCCTGAATCCAGGACCAGTGCTTTATCCACTGCACCACCTAGCTGCCCCTCCTTGTTATTTCTTGCACACAGTCTCCAGGCTCCCGACACTTCACTAGCTGCCTCCAATGTTTAGAATGCTCTCCTTCCCTGTTGCTTCCCTGGCTTCTCATTCCAGCTGAAATCCCACTTACTTCACGAAGCCTTACTTGATCCCATTGGATGCGAGTGCCTTCTCCTTACTGATATCCTATCTATCCTCTATTAGCCTGTTTGTACAGAGCTGTTAGCATGTTTTCTCCTCCATTAGATTGAGTTCCTTGGGAACAGGGACTGTCTTTTGCCTTTCCTTGTATCCCCAGTGTTTAGGAGGGTGTATAGTACATAGTAGTCATTGAGTAATGTGTTGCCTGGTACAAGACCAAACAGAGACCCTTGGAGCAGTCTCATGGGGACCTATTGCCAAGGTGACATGGAAATTGGATTCCGCTTAATCATCTACTTCCAAATGAATGTAATGTCTCATCACATCTCTCCTTTTTTGTGTTTTTTTTAGTGAGGCAATTGGGGTTAAGTGACTTGCCCAGGGTCACACAGCTAGTAAGTGTTAAATGTCTGAGGCCGGATTTGAACTCAGGTCCTCCTGACTCCAGGGCTGGTGCTCTATCCACTACGCCACCTAGCAGCCCCTATATCTCTCCTTTTCTACCATAATAGTATGAAATATACTTTGAAATGCCTTGCTACAAGTTTGAGGTCTGTTGGTGACCTTCCACTTGGTTTAGCTGGTCTACCAAGATGGTGTTACCGGGGTGTGACTCCTGCACATGCTACACCTTCTTGGAGCTTTGTGCATCTACATTGGACCCTTCGGACAAATCCCATTTCCCTGCCTCTTCATTGAAATTGTTCTACTTTGCATTTTCGGAATTCCATTCTTGAGCCAGTCCCATCCTTCTTGGGATTTTCACTTTAGTAGTTGTCTTGATTCTCCTGCTTCAGATACAAAGGGTTCAACCAGGTATTCTCTAATACTTTGTGAAAGGAAAAGACAAACCCCCAAACTTCTGGGGCCACTGCTGTTGAGAAGGTGAGGAGGGTAGGAGTTGAGTCTGTTTTACAGACGAAAAATCTGAGGCCTGGAGAGATTTAGTGACCTGCCCAGTCAGCTTGTTAGCATCTGCGTCAGGATTTGAACCAATTCAGGTCTTTCTGCCTGCAGGTCCAGCGCTCTATCCCCTCCCTAAGTGGATATCCATGTTTTGTTACAGAGTGCTCAGCTGGGATACTTGGCTCACTTCAACTAAAGCTATTAGGCAGATTTTCATGAACTCAATCCAACAAACACTTATGAAGTGGCGTGGTGATATGTACAGGGTAATGGCTTTGTAATCAGAGAACTTAGGTTCAAATCTTTGGACAATTTATTTCCCCTGTCTCAGCCTCAGTTTTTTCATCTATAATATGGGGTGTTAGACTGAATGACCTCTAAGGTCCCTTTCAGCTCAAATTTACTTTTTTTTTTTTTCTCCTTCCTTCCCCCCTCCCTCTCCCTCTCTCTCTGTCTCTGTCTCTGCCTCTCTCTCTCTCTCTCTCTCTCTCTCTCTCTCTCTCTCTCTCTCTCTCTCTCTCTCTCTCTCTGTCTCTCTCTCTCTCTTGCAGGTCAATGACAGTTAAGTGATTTTCCCAGGGTCTCACACCTACTAAGTCTCAAGTGTCTGAGGTAGGATTTGAACTCAGGTCCTCCTGAATCCAGGGCTGGTGCTTTATCTACTGAGCCACCTAGCTGCCCCTCAAATTTACTTTTACTTTCAGCTATATTTTACTATGTGTAGAACATTCAGACAAATGACTTTCACATTTAGCATCAGGGAGACTTATTATTATTATTATAAGAAGAATTATCCAGAATCTCAACACTCCTGCAGGCACAGTCTTGACAATCTTTGAAAATAAGATAGAAGAATACTGCTTAAGACCTTTTACAATGAAGAGAACTTCCCTGCCCCATTCCCTCACCCCATTATGAAATACAAATGAAAAGGAGGAAATTATTTTTACAGAAATCAAAAAAGGGAGCTACATTTTTAGATAAATTGAATCTGACTTACAACAAATAGAGACTCAGACATGGTGGAACTGTAGGCATTGATGGAGAAAATGAAATCTGGAGGGTTTTAAAAAAAATCACAATGTATATACTAGAGATACTGGGCTCAATTTAGTTGAAGACAATGTGCTGTTTTTCATGAATAAATAGAAGTTGAATTTTTTCTGTAAATCAATTAAAATATGAAATTTAATACAGACTTGTAGATGTCATTAGTGCTGGCCTACCACCAAAGACAGTAATGTAACTAGAATTCCGAAGTTAGGCAAAATCTTACTGTGTCCTAATCTGTTGGGAAAAGAACTGGCTTCTTCTATACCATAAGCATTCACTCATACATATGATAAGTATTTATTAAGTGTTTATTGCATACCAAGCAGTGAGGATACACAGATTTTGCTTTTAAGGGATTTATAATCTAACAGCCAAACCCTTACCAGCTGAACTCTCTAATTGCAGGAGTTGAGATGGTAGCCATAGGGCAGATGGCTAAATTCTGAAGTTACATTAGGTCTATGTCTTCTCACATAACTGGTTTAGTGCTTTTGACTAATTAACTGTCAAGTTCATCTAATTAGTCAGTATGGTAAAAAAAAAAGTTAGTTGAACTAATTCTTTGAATCATGGAATTTCAGAGTTGGAAGTGACCTCACTGAGTGAATTGAATCTGAGCAGGAAACTCCTGCTAATATCTATATGGATTGCATTTCTGCTATAACAACTCTGTGAGACAAGCAGGGAAAATTTTATTATTGCTATTTTCTACATAAGAAAATTAAAGTTTTTAGGAAAATGACTCATCTATGATTCTGCAGTAGTCTTTTGTCTCCCAATATGATTTATTTCCCTCCTAAATCATCCTGCCTTCCCCATATTCTTGACAAGTAGTCATCTAACTTCATCTTGAAGTCCTCCTATCATTGGGAAATTGCTAACTCTTGAAGCCACTTCTGGTAAGCCTTACTTGTTTGGAATTTTTTCTTTATATCAGGCCAGCATCTATTTTTCAACTACTTCCCTTCCTTTCTCTTAGTTCTGCCCTCTGAAGTCAAGTAAAATAAGCCTATTCCCTTTTCTGTATGATAGCCATTTAAATACTTGATGCCAGCTCTAAGTCCTTTCTTTTCTGGGTTAAGACCCGTTCCCTCAAATGACCTTCTTATGACAAGATTTTGATGGTATTTGTTGGCTCTGTTGTTAAGGTACTTGATCAACTGAACTGCACTTGACTTGTGTTAATGTTCACAGAATCTAAGAGTTGAGAGGGATGTCAAAGGTAGTTTAAATAAAATGATTAGGTAACTGGTTACACATATAGACACAATCTGGTCTCTCCAGTGCATTGTTGTCCCTGGAAAAAGTTCAGAAAGTTTTGCTTATGGCCACATGGGACCAATTGGAATGGGAGGTGATGTTGGTTGTGGAGTGGAGCCAGTCTCCACAACAATCCCAGGACTAACTCTGAAAAAGGGACACAAGTTGGTGACTCAAATGGAAACCTCTGGCTGATGTATCCTTTGTGGCATTTGGTTACCATTTCTGCCCCCTCTAGTTTAAAGTGCTCCATTATCTTTTCCATTTCATTCAGGTTATAAAAATGCATTATAAAAATGATTCAAATGTAAGACTTTAAATATATTTTGGGATCATTGAGGAAAAGTGCATCAGAATACCATTGCTTTTTTTTTGGCGGGACAATGAGGGTTAAGTGACTTGCCCAGGGTCACACAGCTAGTAAAGTGTCAAGTGTCTGAGGCTGGATTTGAACTCAGGTCCTCCTGAATCCAGGGCTGGTGCTTTATCCACTGTACTAACCAGCTAACCCCATAATACCATTGCTTCTTTTTAAACTGGATTTATTAAAGAGCTCAAAGAATGCTACAGTTTTTTCAGATTAATCTAAATATTCTTAGAATTGGTTCTATGAGGCAAGTGAACAAAAATAGCATTTAAACTGAGAGACCCAGCAACTTGACCACAGGGGTGCATTTGCAAATGAAGATAGGATGGTCATCTTCATTTTTCAATTCCCAGCCTTGTTCATTTGATCATGGTACCAAAAATATGAGGTATTACTCAAGAGTTGATGTAGTACAATGGAAAGAGTGGAAGGAGTATAGAATCAGAAGACCTTACTTCAAACCCTGGCTCTGCAACTTACCCATAGGACACTAGGCAAGTAATTTAACATTTCTGATCCTCAGTATTCTTAACTGCAAAATGAAAAGGTTGAGGCAGCTGGGTTGTACAGTGGATAGAGTGCTGGGTTTGGAGTCATGAAGTCCTGAGCTCAAATCTATCCTCATACACTGATTAGTTGTGTGAACCTGAGCAAGTCACTTCTATTTGCCAGTTGTAAAATGGTGATAATAATAACAACGTCTACCTCATACTGTTGTTGTGAGGATCACATAAAAAAGAACACAGCACAGTTTCTGGCACATACTTGATGCTATATAAACGCTTATTCCCTTCCTCTTCCCTCCTCTCCCTTGTCTGACCTCTGAGGCCCTTTCCAGCTCAAAATCTGTAAACCTAATTGCTGCTTCAACCCCCCCCCCTAGAAATTGATAGTTTCTTGTACCTTAAAGTTTTAAAAATTCATCAATACCATCAAAAGTCACTTGGCAATATTCAAAATAGATTAGGAAGGGAAATAGAAACTCTTCTTTCAATTTGAAGTCCAAATTATGTTTTTGATAAATTTAAGCCAATGGCTCCCCAGAATGTTCTCAATTTGTGAGGATTAGAATCAGTACAACTACTGTCTGGCAATAAAATAAGGTAAAATATAAGTGACATCCTGGAACATGGGATTTGGTTGAGAACAGGACCAAATGCACAGAGCTGACAATGCATTTCCTTAGGAGTCAGACTTAGACTTTTATTAAAGAAAATCAGGGCTATAGAGGGATAAAAAATAGAACTACATCTTGAGTTGAATTCTCAATTATATTGACATAGGCTGTATCAAAATAGTAACAGAACAAGTCACTGAAAAGTGAAATCTTCACATCGGTTTTTGGTCTGAGGTAGGTCACTACTTGTTCTCAACTCCATTTTTGGGACAATATTTTACCTTTTTGAAAAACTTAATTGAAGATGTAATTACACAGAAAAAGGACATTTATTTTTTATTTTGAATTTTTCCTCTAATAGTTGAGGCAAAGGTAAGGAAGAGACAGAAAAGCACTGTGGAGTGGTGGGATTGAGATGGATGGGATGAGAGGATGGGGAGGGATACAAGAGGAATCATCATATTTATAAAACCATTTAAACATCAGGCCTATCCAGTTTTCAAAGGGAGTGTTCATAGTTTTCAACTGAAGAACAACTGAACAAACCATGGTACCTGAGTGTAATGTAATGTCATTGTATTGTAAGAAATGATGAAAGGGACAATTTCAGAGAAAGCTTGGAAGACATGCATAAAGAGATACAGAGTGAAGTAAGAAGAATCAGGAGAACAATTTATATAAAACCATTTTAAGGACAAACAACTTTGAAAGAATTAAGAACTATGATTAATGCGGTGTCCAGGCATGATTCTAGCAAACCAATGATGAAGCATGCAATTCCTCTCTTGACAGAGAGATGGAGGGTTCATAATGCAGAATGAAGAACATATCTTTTAGAAATTGCCAACACAAGATTCTGTTGTGCTTGACTATATATATTTTTCATAAGGATTTTGGTTTTCTTTTCTTAATGGAAGGAGGGGTAGATGAGAGGGAGAAACATGCTTGTTAATTGAAAAAAAATTAAAACTGCATCAGGCCTATAGCCACACTGGGTGACTGAGTGATATTGTACATTGTGAGACTTGAGACAATTGATGGACTAGGAGTCCAGGATGTTTTAGTGCGACATCAATATATTGGTTTGACACCAATGTATAAACTATCCAACTTTGAGGACAGGGGTAGGTGTGGAGAGGAAGACTGTATTAAGGGACTGAACTCCTTTAGGAAGGAAGAGAGGGAGTGACCTGGTAACTGGTATAATAATTCGGTTCTGAATGTAGGTGATATAGATGGATAGAGAGAAGCTCAGAATTGGAGTCATTGTGGCAGAGGGAAGGATCTGGCAGTGATAGTGTGGGAGCAAGGAATGGGCTGATCCTAGTCTGGTGCATTGGGAATGGGAGGACTTGAGAGAAAACACTCAGTACTGAAAAAAAGTAGCCAGAGGTGCAGGGTCATCTAGAGAGAGCCAGGTTTCCACCAGAGCCAAAAGATAGAAAGAGTGTGATGTGAAAATATGAAGGATGATGCAATAGATAGAATTATAAAACTGGAAACAGAATCCCAACTTTACCACTTACTACCTATGTGATGTTGAGTAAGCCACTTCTGTCAGGACCCCATTTTTTTCATCTGCACAATGGGCCAGATGACCTCTAAGTTAAAAACCAGTTCTAGATCTAAGATTCTAAGGAGAGTTCGTTAACAAGAAGAGAGAGTAAGGGGTTTTAGAAGCATGAAAGTATAATTTTAATCAGAGATGGAAAAGATTGAAGCTTCAATCTTGGAGCCTAGGGGATGCCACAATAATTTCCAAGTCAATCAATTCATTAAAAAACCCCGAGTTTTGTGTAAATGAGTTTTGTGTAGATTTCACGAAATGACTGAATTTGTTTTGCAGTTGTAGAATGGAATTGTGTAGTTGCATAGAAACAATCTTGGTGAATCAGGAAATAGGAAGAATGGTTGGCCCAGTCCAAGGGAATGTCATTAAATAACACACCTTACCGTTGATCACATGGGCTTTTGTGTTGATTTGATTTTTGGATTTGACTTTGACTTTTCTTATGTTTAATGGGATAATGACAAATGTACACTTTCACTTCAGGAACAGTACAAGGAATGGATTTTGTTTCACAATAAAAGTGCAAGGAAGAATTCTTTCCCTTCAGCTCTGGGAATTGTAGTTATGTAATTAAGTGGATGACATGCAGCATTTAGCTCATTGTTGAAAGCACCTGTCTTATGTTTGAGGTGGCTTGGCAGGTTCATGGAAGGTACACATTCAGAGGGAATAAAGAACCCTTTCTGGTGACAGTTATTCAATTTAATTACTGGATAATGTTGTGTATTTGGATATGTTGTGATTTAATATTGAAAATCAGCTTGACAACTCTGAGATTTTGGGGGGAAAAATCCCCACTAGGGTTAATTTCATGGCTGTCACTGAAGTTTTGGCACATGCATTTCCTCATTTATTGTTGTCTGTAGTTTCTTGTGGGTTCCTTTCATCCTAGGAGGTCCCCCCTTGCATTCCAAAGTACTTTCTTTCCCAACAACCATTGTATCTACATAGGAAGATGCAGGTGACCATTTTGACAAATTTGACAGAAGTTCCAATGCAGAAGAAAGAAATGGTTTAGACTCAAGACAACTTCTAATTACACAAATTTGATACCTTGTATTTCTAAGGATTGTTTAGAGGTGGCTAGAGACAGGAAGACACAGCTACATCAGAAGTCTGTTACCTGGGAACATGGACCATGGGAACAATGCCTTACCCTTAAGATACTCAAGCTATTGCATAAGTTACTAATAAGCCTGGGGACTACCTCTGAGTAAAACAATTAATTACCTTATTTCCTTTAATGCCACTGCTTAGCAAATAAAAGAAAAATTAGACAAGTTAGATTTAGTAGACCTTTTTTTTTTTTTAAATTATTACTCTAGTTCTCCCTCCCTTCCGAGACAAGGCCTCACTGACCCATTCCCCCTCCTCCCCTCCCATCTCCTAGTAATTCTCTTCTTCCTTTTTTGTTTTGTTTTGTTTTTGTTTTGCTGTTAGAAAGGCTTTCAAATAATCAGATGGTTTGTGGGAAAGTATATTGAGTCTGGAAAGGGGGGGGCTGAAAGAATGATTTTAAGGTCAAAGGGATTTGTTCTTGATAAGTATGACTCACTGAATAAAGTGCCTACAGCTTAAAATAACAGTATATTTTAAATGCATCCATTGTCAAACATTTTGGGCACACGGTCAAAAAACTTACATAATGGAATTCTGGAGGCAATAATAGAAGCTTAGACTGTCAATTTCTTGCTGAACAGGACTCTCCTAGGTAACTGCTCCCTCCTCCCTCAATACAATCAATAAACTAGGGCAGCATCTTAGTAAGAGACAGCTTGGCACAATGGATGGACAAAGGCCCTCAAGTCTGCCTATGACACATACTGGCTCAATTACAAGTTGGAGAAGGTGCTGAGCTACCAATAATCGGTAGAGTGAGTTTTTTCATTTGACAGGAAAAGCTTCCTCATCTTGGAGTTTCTTATTTATCAACGAACTCATAGTAATTTACCTATGGTTGAAAGAACTTTATAACCAAATTGAGAAACGTACAAAGTTTTACTGATCAGAACAAAATAAAAATTTGTAACCAAGGAAGGAAACAGGAATAAAAGATGCAGCTTTGAGTTGATACTATAAAAATCTCTGATTACATATGTATCAAGGACGATATCACTAAAACAAAACAATTTAATTAAAGAGAATGCCAATAATGGGAAAACAAAGCTCTCAAAATTGGTCCAAGTAATGGAGTTACATTATAGGGTGTCCTAAAAGTCTTTTTGCTTTTTTGATCTTTAAGACCTTCGGAAATATAAAGCTGCAAACTTACAAAAAATCATTTGTAAGTGTAATTATTTAAATTTCTTTTATACTTATTCAGATTTGTGAATTAAAAAAACCAATGAGTCTTTAATTTAATGATTTAATTATAATTTAATTATATTATAATAATAAACTATACACTATTATAGAATCATATATTATAATTATATGATATAAAATATATAGTCATATATAACATATTGGAAATAACATAATATATTATAGTATACCTTATAATTATATTATATAAAATATATAATGTAATGTTATATGTTATATATAATATATTATAAATTATATATCATAATATGCAACATTACAAATTATATAATTATATTATAATTAATATAATTTAATTAGTTTAATTTAATTATACTGAACAACATGAAGAACTCCATTATTATGCATTGCATGTACAATAGTTTCTGGATGACACTTTCTCAGGCTAGTACATTGGTAGAGGAAGTCCTTTTGCTTTGGCTGTCTTTGTCACCTGATCTGTCTCCATTAGACTTGTGGGGTCATGTCAAGATTGCCATGTATGCTTCAATACCTCATTCTTTTCATGATCTTAAAGCTAAGGTGACAAAGACAGTCCTTTCTGTCACTGAGCAGCAGCTAAGTATTTTTTTTAACAAAGTTTGAAAATCGACTAGAATAGTATATAACATCACATGATGATTAGATTGAATCTGAATTTTTTTTAGCACTTTTCATTCAAATAGATTTTATTTTTTAACTTTTAATTATAAAGAAAATGATTTAAAGTCATTCATGAATTAACTCAATTCAAAGTATGTTACAATATATTTTCTATAATAAACATTTTTTATTTATAGTTTTGAGTTCCAAATTTTATCCCTCCTCCCATCCCTCCTCCCCTCCCTCCCTCCCCTCCCTGAGTTGGTAATCAATCAGATATGGGTTCTACATGTGCAATTATGTAAAACATTACCATATTAGTCATTTTGTACAAGAAAACTTAAATAAAAGAAAAAAACGAAAGAAAGTAAAAAACAGCATGCTTCAGTCTGTGTTCAATCAATATCAGCTCTTTTTTTTGGAGGTGGATAGTATGTTTCATCAATAGTCCTTTGGCATTGTCTTGGATCATTGTATTGTTGAGAATAGTTAAATCATTCACAGTTCTTCATCAAACAGTATTGCTGTCTCTGTACACAATGTTTTTCTTGGTTCTACTCACTTCACTATACATTAGTTCATACAAGTCTTTCCAGGCCTCTCTGAAATCATCCTGCTCGTCATTTCTTATAGCACAATAATATTCTATCACAATCATATATCACAGCTTCTTTAGCCATTCCTCAATTGATGGACATTCCATTGATTTCCAATTCTTAGCCTCCACAAAAAGAGCTGCTATAAATATTTTTGTACAAATAAATCTTTTTCTCTTTTAGGGGATGTCTTTGGGATATAAACCTAACAGTGGTATTGCTGGATCAAAGGGCATGCACAGTTCTATAACCCTTTGGACATAGCTCCAAATTGCTCTCCAGAATGGTTGGATCTTTTCACAACTCCAACAACTGTGTTTTAGCGTTTCAGCTTTCCACATCCCCTCCAACATCCAACATTTTTCTTTTTTTAACTTATATTTGCCACTCTGCTAGGTGTGAGGTGATACCTCAGAGTTGTTTTAATTTGCATTTCTCTGATCAATAGTGATCTAGAGCATTTTTTTCATATGTTGAATCTGAAGCATTAATATTTAAAAATTGTAAATAATAAACCTTTCAAATATTGTGTTTTGTAAGTTTGTAGCATTTATATATATCTAAAGTTATTGAAATTTAAAATGGGCACTAAGACTTTTGGAACACCCTATAATATAACTTACTCTATTATTTGGACCAAGTTTGAGTTTTGTTTTCCCATTAGTATCATTCTTTTTAATATAATTGCCATTGTTTTAGTGATATAGTCTTTGGTGCAAATGTAATTTAAGACTTTTTTTTTTAGTATCTACTTAGAGTTGCACTAAGAGTTTTGAGACAATCTGCATTTTAAATATGAAGTACAGTCATACCTCAGCACTTGTTGGCTTCAAAATGTGCCAAATTTGGCATTTGATGCATTTCAACAAGAAAAAAAAATGCTCCAACATTTGAAACTTGCTTGGCACTCCTTACACGTGCTAAAACCTATATGAGTCAAGATGCCACCCTGCATCCTGTCTCTCTGGATGAAACAAAGACAGTAGCTCATGCTCAGTGCAGAACCCCACATATTTTGCTGTGTACTTTCTTGTTCTTTTTTTCATTTTTCCAGAATGGGGAAAATTCATGATCACAACACCAAATCCCAGGAATATAATCATCCCCTCCTTTTCCCCTTGGGCTTGGATTTGCTCCTGAAGTGACCCTTTTCACCTCAGATGGTCATTGAATCACTGTGGGAAAATTGAGTTTACTCCATGCCATTGGAGACAAGGACTTCTCTTTGACTTGTCAAATGCCATGGTTAAAAATTCTCTTGCCCATCCCTGTAGTACACTGCTATGGCTCTTCTGTTGCCTGAGGAGTATGGGATTTCTGGGATTTGAGTTATCATCGTTTAGTGTGTGAGCAATAACAAACCATTGAATTGAAAGTGGAGTCCAATTAGGCTCTTAGAGATCTGATCCCAGAGGAAACAGGGCTGACAGAGCTCAAATGAGAACCAGGCTGGTGAACTGGCATCAGGAACAGAGGGGCTAAGGTCCTTCGTGCTGCCCCACAGGACCAATTCCCCACCAGCTCCCTGTGGTGATGCATGGAAGTTGTGGGGGGGAGGTAGGAAAGGGTCAGAAAAGAAGTGGTTTAGCCACTGTAGAGGGTTTCACTTTCCCTGAGCACAAACAAGAGCCAACAGACACAGCCCAAGCTGCTGTCAGCCACCCAGGGAACTTTCTGAAACCTTCTTCCTTTTCCAGATGAATTTTGTTATTATTTTTTCTAGCTGTATAAAATAATTTTTAGGTAGTCTGATTGGTATGGCACTGAATAAGTAAATTAATTTAGGCAGTATTGTCATTTTTACTATATTAGCTCTGCCTATCCATGAGCAATTGATATCTTTCCAATTATTTAGATCTGATTTGATTCTTCCTTTTCTTCACAGATGTCACTGGCTGCCTTTGAGAAGGCTTCTTTGCTTCTCTTTTGAGTTCTGCCTCAGCCATCCCAGGAAAGGGAGCAGCAGTCTGGGTGTGGGGGGATACTTCATGTTGTTCCCCTAGCAAAACATCTTCAGGTGCCAGGAGCTCATTATTTCAGACAGCACAGAAGCAATCTATTCTCATACACAACCCCATCCCATCCCCATGTCCCTGAAAGAAATGGACATCTGTACAGTACCGAAATCTGGTCTGAGGTCCTCCTGCATATCCCATGATTTGTAGTCATCATGGCTGGCAGCATAAGGTGTGTATGCAGGAGGGGGTGACAGGATGGAGAGAATTTGGGCAATAGGGAAATGAAACAATCAAAAAAGTTGACTTTTGTTATTTTTTTAAAATAAAAAAATAAAAAGGAAAAACCCCATCAATTTATAAATTACCAAACAAAACATGAAATTTCTGGGGTTCAGAAACAGATTATTTCAATTTATATTACTCTTTATGGAAAAATTTGTTCAGCATGCCTCGTTGTCACCAGTCATCATATCCTCTGGAACCAATTAATGCCGAGTACCAAGGTACTACTGTATTTGCTTTTGAAATTAGGATAAAACCACGTAAGTTGGAATAAACTGAAAAGAGACATGAAATGAAAAATTTGCAACCCTAGATTTATGACCCAGATCATGATGCTGATAAGTTAGAATACTTATCGTATTCTAGGGAGGGCATATGTGGGGAGCAGCACAAAGTTCTTGAGAATTCCAACTTAATCAGTCTAGGCTGATTTCATGTTACTTTTGCACAGATTGACCTCCCTGCCTGCAATGCTCTTCTTCCTCACCTTCCACCTCTTGGAAACCTGAGCCTCTTCAAGTTCCTTTAGCTCAAGCCCTGCCTCTTCCAAGAGTCCTTCCTGATTCTGCCAATTAGTGAATTATACTGTCCCGCAATTACTTTGCATTTATCTTGCCCACAAACAATATCTAATATATGCCACATATAAAGTATATCTTGTTTATAAAACTAAAAGTATGTACTTGTCTGTATAGCTTTATATATAAACTATATACTATGTAAAAATGATATACATCTTGTATATAAAATGTATCTTGTATATAAACCACAAATGTTTACTTATCTGCATAGCTTAATGTATAAACTACATACCATATACGTGTATATATCTACACACTATATATACTATGTATCTCTTGTATACAAACTATAAACATTTACTTACCTGTAGCGCTGTTTTCCCTATTAGCAAGTTCTCAAAGGCTATTTTGTTTTTGCTGGCTCAAGGAATTCACACAGTATATAACATGTAGTAGGTGTTTAATAAGCATTTGTTGAATTGGAAAGCTCACTTTGAATTTCTTTTCATGGCTTTATGGGTAGCATTGTGGTAGGGGTATGATCTAGAGTAGGATTGGTGACCACATCTACAGGATGATTCATGTACTAACAGTTATTACTCTGCCTCCCAACAGAAGAGTATTTCTCCACTTCTGAAGTGATGGAGAAAAAAATGAGTCTTTCACCAAAATCCATACAGGCTGCTAGAAGATAAAGGAAGAAATATCACCTAAGGCAAAGCATCCTGGTAGTGACAAAGATAATAAAGGAAAAGAATGGAAGTAGTTTTTCTCTACGAGTGAAAGAATAGATTATTTGATCATATTTCAAATCCCCACAAGTAAACCATATATCTGGGTGCTGGCCTGTTAGAGGTTCTCACCATGGCCCAGGAATGTTTAAAGACAAGTACCAAGTGGCATGTCTCAGAACCTGCTACTTCTCTGCCTTGATCTTCTTCTGCCTCCCCTGACTTGCTTGTTAGGCTTACCGCCTCTTCCATTGTTACCAACCACACTGTAAAAAAACCCAAAAACCCACTAGCTGCCCTTGATTGGTCAAGTTATCTGGCATCATTGGGTTCAGAAAGAGCTGGCAGGTGTGAATGCTGAGCCACTTTCAGCGATCTTCAAATCAAAATGGAACATGAGAGAGGTAGCTCAGGACTGGAGTTTTCAAAAATGGAGAAGAGAATGGAATATGACAACTGATAGAATGATGAGTTTCATTTTGATTCAGAGGATATGGGTTGAAATCTCACTCTGCCACTTATTGGCTTATGACCTTGAGAGAATCATTTAACTCTCAATAATTCTGTGATCTTATAATTCCTTTAAAAATTCTAGAACATAGTGTTAAAGGGATGGCTAATTTCTCTTTTAAAAAGTAATTGGGGGGCAGCCAGGTGGTGCAATGGATAGAGAACTGGCCCTGGAGTCAGGAGAGACTGAGTTCAAATCCAACCTCAGACACTTGACACTTACTAGCTGTGTGACCCTGGGCAAGTCACTTAACCCCAATTGCCTCACAAAAAAAAATAGTGAAAAAGTAATTGGATGGGGGTAGCTGGGTGGGCACAGTGGATAAAGCATCGGCCCTGGATTTGGGAGGACCTGAGTTCAAATCTGGCCTCAGACACTTGACACTTACTAGTTTTGTGACCCTGGGCTAGTCACTTAACCCTCATTGCCCCACCAAAAAAAAAAAGTAATTGGTGATCACAAGGAGCCAGCATGACTTCAACAAGAACATGTCTTGCTAGACTAATCTTTCTGATAGATTGTGTATATGCTAGAGAGATAGTGGAGATACAATTTAGTTCTTTGTAAAGCATTTGATGAAGTTTTCATGTTTTTCTGATGAAAATTGAAAGATGTGGGCTGGATGAGCTAGTCAGTCAATAAACATTCATTAAATATCTACTCTGTTCCAGGCACTGTCGTAAGCATGGGATACAAAGAAAGGCAAAAGACAGTCTCTCCCATCAAGGAGGCAACACACAAACAAAAATATACTAAGTAAGGTATATACATGATCAATAGGAAATAATTAACAGTTGGAAGACACTAGAATTGAGAGGTTGGGAAAGCCTTCCTGTAGAAAACTGGCATTTATTTGGGACTTAAAAGAAGCCAGGGATGCAAGCCAGGAGGTGGAGTTGAGGGTGAAGAACATTCCAGGCATGGGGGACAGTCAGAGAAAGTGCCTGTAGTCAAGACATGGAGTATCTTGTTCATGGAACAGCAAGGGGGGGGGCTCAATGTCAAAGGAACAAATGATGATTGTACAAATAGGTGAATTCTAAATTGCTTTAATGGCTGGATGCAAGGAGTAGTCATTAATGGTTTGATATCCATGAAGGGAGGTCCCCAAGGATTGTCCTAGGGAATCTATGTTTGTGCCTGTGCTATTGAATGCTGACATTTACCTGTGACTTGGATAAGAGCATAGGTGGTATAGTCATCAAGTTCTCCAATGACACAAAGCTAACACATTTGACAATGGAGTCAGCATTTGAAGATACCTTGCCAGGCCAGAACATTGAGCTAAATTTAACATGATGAAATAAGATAGGTACAAATGTAAAATTTAACATTTGGGTTCAAAAAATCTTTATCACAAACACAAGATGGGAGATAGATGCCAAATGGCACTCCGTCTGAAAAACATAGGTTGGGGTTTTGGCATACTGCAAACTCTACAGGAGTCAATAAACTCATATAGATATGATAGCCAAGATCTTATGCTATAAATAGTCATCGTATTCAGGATTAGGGAGGTCATTGTCCTACATATGGAGTATTTCATTTTGGTTTGGATACTGTGAGAATATTTTATTGACTAGCCTAATTTGGGGGGGGGGCTAATCTGGGGACTGTCGACTATTTGGCTATCTGAGTGCTGTTAATTTAATATGGGCCATTTACAAAGTTTCACCACACTGCTCCACTCCCAAAATTGATAAACTAAATATTAAGAAGCCTCTTAACTAAATAATCAAAGCAGAGTTTATTTATGAGATACTATTTAAAATTAGGAATACAGGGAAATAAAATGTATAACCTGACTGCTTTCCTGTGGTCTCTTTCCACTGTGCCTCTTTCCCACCTGCTGCACTTCGAACTTCTTGAATACAATAAGGGCCTTAGCTGCCTTCTGCCTCAGAGCACGTTACACTTTCCTTGGTTTGTAATAAGGCCTGTAACCTTTTTTTTTTTTTTAGGCAGTGGGGGTTAAGTGACTTGCCCATGGTCACACAGCTAGTAAGTGTCAAGTGTCTGAGGTAGGATTTGAACTCAGGTACTCCTGAATCCAGGGCTGGTGCTTTAACCACTTCGCCATCTAGCTGCCCCATGCCTGAAACCTTAATAAGGGCCTTAGCCACGCCCCGCCTCAGGGTACTCAGGCCCTTTATTCTAACTCCAAGCCCCTTTCACTTTGTAAATCCCCTGCTTCTAACTTTTCTCTCCTCCTTACTGCCACCGCTAAACCCCTGTGTTTCTCTCTCACCGACCATCTGTCTGTCTGCTCCGTCAGTCTGCCCTTCGGCCTCTCTTTTCCCTGCTCCTAGTCCTTCTCGTCTTCTCCTGCGTTTTTGCCCCGTCTCTAGTTTGCCCCACTACAACCTTTCTAATCTCGCCAGCCGCCTCTTGACCTCTTCTCCGCCTTCCGTCAGCAGCCCCCGTTCCTTCTCTGCCCCGTCTCTCCTTTTCCAAACGGAACTCTCTTGCTGTCTAACTCCCAGGTCTATATATACCTTTTCTTCTCTCCAACTCAAATCTCGGGGCTTCCTGTGCCCACAAACCAAGCTAATCCACTAGCCAGGGCTGCGGCTGGTGGGGGGTGGGGGGGTGGGCGGTGCACGCTCTAGCTTTCACGTGCTTCAGCATAGGCTATCCGGGATCTTTTGGATAGCTCTGCTGAGGTTGGAGGGAGCTGGGGGGCCTTTCCCCCCGCCCCCAACTGTCTGACCTGGCGTCTGGTATAGCCCACAGGGCTTTTTGACTCAGCTGAAGCAGAGGAGGAGGGGCACCAGCCCCTCCCACACAGGAGAGACCCTGAGGGCCTAAGGCTTTCCAATCTCAGCCCAAAGGTAGGGTCCCCAAATCAAAATAAATTCCCCACAATATCACATTTTAGAAAGAATATTGAGAGACTAGAGAGGGAAATAATTGGGATGGTGAAAGGCCTTTTAGATGATGTCATATGAAGATGTGTTAAAGGAACCAGAGATGTATAGGTTAGAGGAAAAAAAAATTACAGTGCGTATTGGAAGTTGTCTTATGGTAGACAAATTAGGTTTATTTTTCTTGACCACAGAAAGCAGGACTATGAGAAACAGGTGGCAGTAGCATAAAAAATTTCTTAACAATTTAAAGCTTCCCCAAAATAGAATGGTTGCCTTGAGAGATAATAATAATAATAGTAATAGCAATAGTAATGATAATAACAATAATTGTGAATATGTAATGATAGAACTTATATATACATATAATATTTAATGTATATGATAATTTGGTAATTTAATAATAATAGCTGATATCTATTGCAATAAATTTTTGAGGTTTGCAAAGCATTTTACTTGTATTATTTCTTTATTACTAATTATTACCTATTGGATTGTGAAATCCTAGATGACAGGGACTATCTTTTGCATCTGGAGAAGTAAGCACAGGACCTGGCACTTAGTAGGCATTTAACAAACAATAAATGCTTGATTGACCACTTCAAATCCAGTTCATCCCCTGACTGCCTGGACTACTTCTTGATTTCCATGCCAGTGGCTTACTCCATGTTTGACAGCACCTCCATGTCTATGACTGCCTGCTCCTCCTCCTCCAGTTGCTGAGTTCCTCCCTGGAACCTCCATTTTGAGGTTGAGCATGCCAGCCATGCTCACTTCAAACCTGGTTCAGCCCATGAAGCTTCTGAAGGTTTGTGGAATCTGGTTGTATAGGGAAAGGGAAGAAGCATTTATATAGCATTTATTGTGTGCAAGGCATTGTGCTAAGCATTTTTAAAGACAACAACACATTATCTCATTTGATCCTCGAAACAATCCTGTGAGATAAGTGTTATTATCATCAGTATCTTAAAGTTGAGTAAACTGAGGTAGTGAGATGTTAAGTCCCTTGCCTGGGATTACACAGCTAGTAAATGTCTGAGGCTACATTTGAACTCAAGTCTTCCTGATTCCAGGCCTTGTGCTCTAACCACTGGACCACTAGCACTTTGTTTAGGACATTCAACTCTCCAGCATTCCTTGTGTTTTGCCTTCCTAAATTCATGTGGATCTGACTGGCTATTGTTAATATGAATGTATGGATCACCTGGATTTGATGGAGATACCTTATTATCCAAAAGTATTTTTATGAAACCCTGAGTTAATAGGAGCAAAAATGTCTTTCAACTGAATTCCAAACTGAACCCAGGTAGCTAGCAGATAAAAAATGACTTGGTGGGGGCAGCTAGGTGGTACAGTGAATAGATCACTGACCCTGGAGTCAGGAGGACCTGAGTTCAAATTTGACCTTAGACACTTAACACTTACTAGCTGTGTGACCCTGGGCAAGTCACTTAACCCCCAATTGCCTCACCAAAACAAAACAAAACAAAAACAAAAAAAAGTGACTTGGTGACTTCTTTCCTCAGGTTAGTAAGTCCCTGTCTTATGGGGACACCTGGGCATCCTCATCCTTGCCAAACCCTTTTTTGGAATCCTGTAATCTTTATCACGATGCTTCTGTATTTCTTCCATACTTGTCATCACTGAAATTGTTAAAACTGCTTTTACTTCTGGGTTGAATTTGTATCATATTATTGAAACTGATAACACTCTGTAACCAATGGACAAAAAAATTTTATATACCCTCAGAAAGAGGGAGTCCCTGAGCTCCCTTCTTAGGGGGGGGGGTGTCTCCATATGATCTTTCTTCTTAGAAAAACATAAATGTTTTTTTTTCTCTGTCTCTGATCTGGTTTATCCTGTAGGAGACATTATGTTCTCTGATCTGGTTTTGTTCTGTGGAAGACATGTCTCTGTTATTATTAATTTTTATAGGAGATATTGTAAAATTAATTTATCTGATCTGTTTATTAATTTTTGTAGGAGACTGGCAGATAAAAACTATATTCATTTTCAACACTTTGAATAAAGCTTTGGCTTTTAACTGGTCCTCCTGCCTGCCAGTCTTTGTATCTTTGTTTTCCATATATACGGTTGGACTAACCAGATCTGGATTTTTTGGTTTATGTTGATTTCCTCCCAACTTGGACTTTGCCTTCTTGATCGTTAAGGCTTATGTGCTATTTTGCTTAGTGATGCAGGATGCCCATACCCCATGGAAAATATACTTCTACTGGATAAGGAGAAAAGGCTTCTCCAGGACATTTTGAACCGTTCATAGAGCTGGGATCACCAACCCCCAGATCTGATGGGTCTACCATGATATGGATCAGTGATAAATATACCCTTTTTTTCTGGAACTTAAGAAATGCTTAATGTGAAGAATTCAAATGAGCATAGGACTTATATAAAGTGGTAGCAAGCAGAATCAGGAAAACAAAATACATAATAACTATAATAATGTAGATAAAAAAGAGAGCTAGATAATAAAATAATCTTTCTAGGGGACTTCTGTATTCCTCTTTTTTAGGGAATGGAGAGTCAATCAGGGTTAAGCACAGGGTCACACAGCTAGCAAGTGTCTGAGGCCAGAACTCAGGTCCTCCTGACTTCAGGGCCTGTGCTCTATCCACTGCCTTCCTCTTTCAGATCTTGAAAAATCCAATAGAAATATAAACAAAAATATATTCTCAAAATGCAGAAAAAATAGGATTTTATAGAAACTTTATGCCCCTCAATCTTCATATTTATAAAAGTGAAAAAGAATAGAGAAATGACTAGAACACAATTTACAAAGCTGGAAAATCAAAAGGAGATATTTAGAAAATTAAAGACAAGATAAACAATGTCAAATATTAAAAATAAATAGAATTAATAAGACATGCATTTTTTTCTTTTCAATAATTAATTTATTTGAGTTTTACAGTCAGCATGGCTTTGAGATTAGTGAGAATTTAATTCTAGCTGCACTTCTTGATAGAGATACTAAAATCCATTTATATTTTTTCTTCAAATTAAGGAACCATATGAATTTATAAGGGTGCTTTAAGAAGACCCAATGGTGTGCCATGGAAATGTTACATATTATCAAGGGTAGTATTAATTCCTAGGTTGTTTTTTTCTTTTGCCAATTAGTCTAACATCAGTATTGAATCATTTCAAATACTCACATAACACAACTCTACTAATCACTGACAAGTGTGGCCCAGTTCAGGGAAATCCATATATCTCTTTAAATCCCAGCTCTGAAATGCAGTTTTATGAAAAGTACATCCTACTAATGTCCATATGTAGGCAGACAGACAATAATTGGATAATGTGGTGGCTTTCCTATCTCTTGCCTATTTTGCCAATACATGTAACTAACTTTGTAGAAATGAAATGCTGTATTTAACAATTTAAATTAACATAAGCATATGACTGAATATATGTATGTTTGCACATGTATGTACATACACATACACACACTCACCATTGGATCTATGATTTCATTGGTATAGGATCTCCTAATAAGGGAAATCCTTCTACCAATATGAATTACCACCTACTCCTCAATTTATAATCCTAAAGAGTTGACTAGGGCACCAAGATTTGAAGTGACATAGCCAGCATAAGTCTGAAGCAGTCAGTCCAACAATTAGTAAAAGATATATATGTGTATATATATATATATATATAAATATAAAAATATATAAATATATAAAACACTTATTTCAAAGACATGCATTTTTAAAAGAATATCAGAATCTATCAATCATCAAGAATTTGGTTTTAAAAAGAAAGAAAACAAATGAGCAAAATTGCAAATTAAAATGGAGAATTCACAATAAATGAAGAAGAAATAAAGAAAATGATCAGAAACTGCTATTCCAAACTTTAGGGCAAGAAATTTGAAAGCTAAAATAAAATTAATTGATAACTCCAAAACCAAAACACCAAGATTAATAAATAGGAAATAGATATTCTAAACAACTACATCTCTGAAAGGGAAATTGAATAAACCATAAATGAATGACCACAGGAAACTGAAGGGAAACAGCTGGTAGATCCAAAAGTGAATTCAGTCCTGGCTTTGGTACTACCTCTCTTTCCTTGGCCTCCTCTCTGTACCTCACTTTCCTCATGTGTAAAGTGAAAGAGGTTGGACTTCCAAAGTCCCTTACCCCTTTAAGTCTCTAATAGGATGATCACGTTTAAAGAACAACTAATCCCCATGCTATGTAAATTGTGTTTAAAAAGAGCAAGAGAAGACACTCAAAAGGGGACATTCTTTTATAATAAAAAGATAGTTTTCATTATTGTACCAGAAAAAGATAAAGCAGAGGACAAAGACCATATATCAATTTACTAATCAACATACATGTAAAAATATTGAATTAAATATGGGTAAAATAGATTTTTGTCATTGTTCAGTCATGTCTAATTCTTTGTGACCCCATCTGGGATTTTCTTGGCAAAGATACTGAAATGGTTTGCCATTTCCTTCTCCAGCTTATTTTACAGATGAGGAAACTGAGGCAAACAGGGTTAAGTGACTTGCCCAGGGTCACATAGCTAGTAAGTGTCTGAGCCCAGATTTGAATTCAGGGAGATGAGTCTTCCTGACTCCAGGCCTGGCACTATCCATTGTGCCACCTAGCTGTCCCATAAAAGAGATTAGTTACCAATATTTATATATAACTCCTGTTCCAAAGCTCATTGGTATGGGACTTTCTTCTCCTTGGTGGAGATGGACGCCCTGCTTGGTGTGAGGGACTGGGGTGAGGTTGCCAAGAGTGGGAGAGCTCCAGCCTTCTTCAGTCTTTGTATCTTTTTTGAATTTTGAGTCACTCTGAGTGTTCCTGGCTTCCAGCTTCAAGAGGGAAGGTGGAAGAGGCAAACCCCACTTCAGGTAGCCAAAGGAAAACTATTGAGGGGACATGAGAGAAGCTGGCAGTGTCAATCATGTCTCTATTCCCAACTTGCTTCACTAGAGACTTTGAGGAATTTCCCCTTGGGAAATCTGAGACTCCCTTGGCTGAACTGAGTTACCTTACTTCCAAGAGGAGAGCTCCTTCACTCAATATTGTCTGGTCTATATTCTCCTATGTCTACTTTCTCTGATGTCTGTTTTACCATGATTTGGATAAATGGGTTTCTTTGCTATTTGCTATGTGTATTCATTGTAGAATTGTCACTTGGTGAGAAAGGGGTCAAGCCTTAGATATAGAACTTGAGGTCCTGCTTCCTGCCACTAATGACACAGGGACCAGAAGTTAGAATGGACCTGATCATATCCCTAGACTAATTATATATATATATATATTTATTTATGTGTCTGTGTCTATGTATATGTATATGTGCGTGTGTGTGTGTGTGTGTGTATTTGGCAGTACAATGGGGGTTGTGACTTGCCCACGGTCACACAGCTAGTAAGTGTCAAGTATCTGAGGGTGGATTTGAACTCAGGTCCTCCTGAATCCAGGGCTGGTGTTTTATCCACTGTGCTACCTAGCTTCCCCCTAGACTAATAATATTTAAGGGAACAGATAGATATAATTCTAGCCTAGCCCTTTCTCTCTCTGAGGAAAGCAAGAGTGGTGGGTTCTGGCCTCATCTTCCTGTTTCCCCTTCTGGTAGGAATTAAAATCTCCCTTGGAGAAGGATGAGGGTAGAAGAGGCTAGAGATTCTATTCTTCTTCTCTTTGAACCACACAGAGACATTATCATTTGGGGGGGGGGGTAGCCCTTGCCACATATAGGCATTGCTACACATGGGGCTCCCTCCTTACATATTGACTCAAAAATAAAAGCTGAGAGGGATTTTGGAGATAATTTAGTTCAACCTACTCATTTGACAGATTAGGAAATTTCGATCCAGGGCATGAAATGAGTTGCCAAAAGACACATAGTAAATTAATGGTGGGAGTGGAGAAAAGAATCCAAGTCTTTTGATTTTAAAGCCAGTGTTTTTAAACTGTGTAATACTTCATTATGACCAAATTAGATTTATATCAGGATCGCAAATACAGTTCAGCATTATAAAACCAATTAACATAATAAATCATATTAATAACAAGAATAGCAAAATGACATAATTATATCAAAGAATGCTAAAAAAATTGAAAAATGCTGGAGTTATTTATATTAAAGCACAAAAGACCTTAGGAATAAACATTCATTTCCTTGATATTTTTGAAAGCACTTCTTTAAATTCAAAAGCTAATGTTATTTGTAAATAAGAAACACTGGAGCTATTTCACTGAGGTCAGATGTGAAGCAAGGATGTTAATTATCCCTATTATTTGACATAGTATTAGAAACATTTACTATAGTGATAAGAAAAAGAAATGAAAAAAAACCATTGGCAAACTAGATGTGGAATTATTTCTATTTGTAGATGATATGATGGTTTGCTTAGTAAACCCTAGAGAACCCACAAAAAATCAAGACAAGTATTTCAAAAATTATCAGGACAAAAAAATAAATCCATAAATCTTTTTAAAAAAATCATTTCTTCATGTTTCTAACAAAACCCAATAAGAGATAAAAGGTAGCATTGAAAATAACAAAATGCATTAAGTATTTTGGAGTTAGCAGTCAAGAAGCATATAAGCCTTATGTAAATAGTCACAAAGTAATTTTCACAAAAAGCAAAGGAAAACCTAGATAAAGGAAGAGCTATTCAGTGTTTGAATAGCCAACACTGGAGTAATGGCTGCATCAATATATTAAGGAAAGCTATATATACCACATGGTCAGGACCAGTCTTTTCCCATTGAAGCATACCCAGACTGGTCATCATCTTTAAAAGGCTGTCCTTACTGGTAGGGGATTTTTGTGGCATTCATGTCTGAGGGAGGAGGTAACTCCTTGAGTCACAATTTATGAGACCATGGTAAGGAATGGGGAATCTGGGGTTTCCTCCCCTCCCCAACCCCTTGAGACTATGTGGTCCCAAGAAACAGGCCTGGGTCTTTGGTCTTTTCCTTCATTCTTTTCCATGAGTCACACAGAGGGGGAATAGACCTAGCAGCAATGCCCTGAGGAAAAAGCAGAAGTCCATTGCTGCTTGGGCTTGAATTTAGTGGAACAAATAGGAATAGATTTAAGCCACAACATTTATCTCCACCCTCCCAGCCCTACCAAAGTGGAATAGGGAGGATTATGACCCGAGGTATTAGGGGAGGGGGGAGTTTGTATATTTGTTCTTGCTGTGTCTTAGCAAAAGCTTGGCATGTATTAGGTACTTAATAAATGTTATTGACTGACATCTTTGAAGTATTCTTTTGTAAAAGCAAATCTGGATGTTCAGTGGTTTACATTTATCCTATTAGAGCCATTCCCTAACTGAGAAAGGAGTTGATGATATAAACAGGCAATTCGCAAAGAAAGAAACCCAGGTTATGCTGGATATAACCTGAAAAAAAAATGTTCCAAATCACTGATAACTAGAAAAATGAAAATTAAAGAGATTTGGAGGTTCTGTTTTGTCCCTATCAGCTTGGCAAAGATGACGGAAAAGAAAATGACAAATGTTATAGTGGCTGTGAGAAAAGGGACACATTAGTGTCACGTTGGTGGATCTTTGAATGGGTCCAACTATTCTGAAAACTATTCACAAAAAAATGATTAAACAGTGCATGCCCTTTACCCTTGCTCTCCCACTGTTAGATCTCTACTCCAAAGAGATCAAAGAAAGAGTGAAAGGTCCTACATGCACATAGATATTTGTAGTTGCTCTCTTTGTGTTGGCAAAAAACTGGAAACTTAGGCCCATTAAGTGGGGAATGGCTGAACGAAATGTGGTGTATGAATAAAATGGAATACCATTTTGTTGGAAGAAATGAAGAAAAAAAGATGGTTTCAAAGAGACAAGGGGAAGACCTGTGTGAACTGGTGCTGAGTGAAATTAATAAAGCCAGAATAATTTCTAATATAACACCAATATTATAAATTTTTTTGACTTAAGAAATGTGATCAATTAAATGATCAACTATGATTCCAAAGGTCTATGAAAAAAAGGAAAAAAAAAACAACCCAAATCTCTGCCCACCTCATGATAGAGAAATGATGGACTAATATGTAGAATAAGAAATGAATTTTGGGGTGTGACCAATATGGGAATATAGTTTGCTTGACTGTGCTTATGTGATACATAGGTGGATTCCATCACTTTCTCCTCCTTTCTATCCTTTCTTTCTTCTTTCTCTCCTTCCCTCCTTTTCTCCATCCTGCTCTTCCTTTCTTTTCAATGAGTAGGAGAAAGTAGGTGGGGGGGGAGGGAGGGGAAGAATACTTGCTAATTGAAAAAAACATTAAGTCCAATAAAAGGGTGTATGTATGTTTCCCTACTATTGCTGACCTTGAAGCATCAAAGTGGAAATATTAATGCTCAATTATTAATAATCAATAAATTGTAATTCTGTAAAGATGCATGGTTTAATTTTAAATAGAATTTGAGATGAATCATGGACTTAACAATTAAAAAAAAATAAATGGAACTGGGATGCTGAAGTAGGACTCTCAAAAAAAGGGGTGGGAGGAACACAGCCAGGAGGGGCTAAAGCTAATAGCAGAGAAAGGCATCTCCCCAACCCATTTAGAGTACCAGAGAGGACGGAAGAGGAGGTGATAAAACATAACAGGCCTAGACCTGAGGGAATGGAGCCAGAGTAGACCATGTTACACTTTTTTTTTTTTTGTGAGGCAATCGGGGTTAAGTGACTTGCCCAGGGTCACACAGCTAGTAAGTGTTAAGTGTCTGAGGCCAGATTTGAACTCAGGTTCTCCTGACTCCAGGGCTGGTGCTCTATCCACTGTGCCACCTAGCTGCCCCCATGTTACACTCTTTTTTTTTGTTTTGTTTTTTTGTTTGTTTGTTTGCAGGGCAATGGGGGTTAAGTGACTTGCCCAGGGTCACACAGCTAGTAAGTGTCAAGTGTCTGAGGCCAGATTTGAACTCAGGTACTCCTGAATCCAGGGCCGGTGCTTTATCCACTGTGCTATCTAGCCGCCCCCCCCCCATGTTACACTCTTAAAGACTCAAATGAAAAATGAAATGAATTTTGCATTTAGAACAAGAAGTTATGGGTGGGTAAAAAAAAATCATCTCTGCATGTGAAATATCTCATGAAAGACTGAAATCTTTTTGGAAAAGACCCCAAATCTATAAGAGTAAGAGTCATTTCTGAATAGATAAGCAGTCAAAAGGTATGAGGAAAGAGTTTTAGAATGAAGAAACAGAAAACAACAATAGCTATCTGACAAGGACTTAAAATCACCAATGATTAAAGAAACCCAGATTAAAACAGCTCTGGTTTATCACAGCACACCATCAAATTTGCAATAATGGGGGAAATGGGGAAAAATCAGTGTTGGCAAGTATACCAATGTGATGGTACTGGTAGAGTATTTATTTAGGAAAGCAGTTTGGAATTATACAAGGAAAGTTACCGAAATGTTCACACCCTTTGGCTCAGTGACATCACCATTGGAGTTAAACTCCCAGGAAGTTATTTATGTGAAGAAAAGACCTATCTATATGAAAATCTTTGTATTATTTATAATAGCACAGAATTGGAAACAAAGCCTCTGTCCAGCTATTGGTGAACCAAATTGCGTATGTGAATGTAAGGGGACATTACTGAGGCCTAAAGAACAATGAAAATTATGAATTCAAGGAAATGTGGGAAGTCTGTATTAAGTGATTCAGAGTAAGCAAAACAAAGTGAGAACAGTATCCAAGTAGAAGGCATGTCTATGAACCTGGTAAAGGTAAACAAGTTTAAAGGAAAAGGGCCTTTGTCCTGGCATGGAAGATAATGCCTCCAGAAGGTATAAGCAATGCCATCGCTTATCACACTAAGGATAAATGGTGGAGTCATGACTTGTGTATAACTGGTCCATGCCCTTGGAATTGGTCTTTCAAAGGGAGGTGGTCATAGAGCTGAAAATGGAGACATGAATGAGGGTTGAGGAGAGGGAGAGTTCCTTGGAGGGAAACCTGCACAAGTGCATTATTTTATGACTCCTCCAAGGAACCATGTGGTATCAAGAGAGAAGGAAATTGGTGATTATAGAGGTTGTAGCAGTGGGGTTCCTGGAGAATTGATTATAGGACAATAGATTTAGAGATGACAGAGACCTAAAAGGCCTATAGTATAGGGTTCTTAATCTAGGGTCTGTGAACTTTTTTGTTTTGTTTTGTTTTGTTTTGTTTTGTTTTTGTAGGGCAATGAGGGTTAAGTGACTTGCTCAGGGTCACACAGCTAGTAAGTGTCAAGTGTCTGAAGCTGGATTTGAACTCAGGCCCTCCTGAATCCAGGGCCAATGCTTTATCCACTGAGTCACCTAGGTGCCCCCCTGGGTCTATGAACTTTTTGTTTGTTTTTGGTTTTTGGGTTTTTTTGCGAGGCAATGGGGGTTAAGTGACTTGGCCAGGGTCACACAGCTAGTGTTAAGTGTGTGAGATCGGATTTGAACTCAGGTACTCCTGAATCCAGGGCCAATGCTTTAACCACTGCGCCATCTAGCTGCCCCGTCTATGAACTTTTAAAAAAATCGATAACTATCTTTCATTGGCACTCCTATGTGTTTTGTTTTATGCATTCAGGAAGATTATTCTTAGAAGGTCTCAGACTGTCAAAGTGGTCCCATGATATACAAAAGGTCTAATCAAGGCCTCCCATTTTATAGATGGAGAACCTGAGGCCCAAGGAAGTTGTGACTTGCCTAATGTCACAGAAGTAGTATTCATCACAGCCTGGATTTGAACATAGATCCTCTAACTCCAGAAGCAGTGCTCTTCCCAACCAGAAAAATTCCTGGACCAACATCCTGGAGAGGAGTTGTTCCCAGATGCTGCTAAGTTCTAAGTTAGAGTCCAAAAAGAATAAGATACAGAGCTGTGTTGTGGAAGAACAAACCCAAATGTTGCCCTTGTTTAGTCCTCTGAGTTACGTGAGTTGAAGAGGTCTTGTCTAGCAGGATGCTCTCAGAAAAAAGCTGGAAAGACTTACATGGACTGATGCAAAGTGAAATGAGCAGAACCAGGAGAACATTCTACACAGTAACAGTAATATTGTAAATGACTTAGCTATTCTCAGTAATACAATGATCTAAAATAATTCTGAAGGACTTATGATGAAAGGTTCTGTCTATCTCCAGAGAAAGAGCTGTTGTAGTCTGAATGCAGATCGAAGATACTTTTTCTTTAGTCTATTTTTATTGGGATTCTTTTTGGTGTGTTTTCTTTCATAGCATAACTTACATGGAAATATGTTTTACATGACTACACATGTATAATCCATGTCAAATTACTTTCCTTCTCAATAAAGGAGAGAAGGGAGAGAGGGAGAGAGTTTGAAACTCAAAATTTGAAAAAGAATGTTAAAATTATTTTTATACATAATTGGGGAAAACAAAATATTAAATTGGTCTTGGGTTGTTTGTATGAACTCTGTGTTTTTCCCACTTGATAGTGGATGGGGGGGTCAACCACAAACTGATATGGTAAGTATGAGGACTATATAGGAACTTGGGAGAGTTGAGAGCCCATAGGAAAGGGAACAAGAGATATCTTGGCTTTTTCTGGGCTTGTACCCAAGCCCCTACTGTTTAGTACAGTTCTCTGTTGGGTGAAAGAGTCTATTCTGTATTTTGTGTATTGTTAGTCTGTGCTTTTATGGGAACCCAGGTCCTTTTACCTTTTCTGTCACGATCTAGACATGAGCTATCTAGTCAGATAGTCCCAAGGGGGAGATGCTGTGCTGAGGGCTGAGCTGAAAAGAAAGCTTTTTTGAGAGATTCCACCAGGATTGGACCTGGTCACCATAATCCCAGAGTTTCAGTTCTGAGTCATTGATTACACACACAATTAACTGTATAAATGAAGATAACATTTAAAAGCAACAAAAATCAGATTAGAAAAGAAAACCTCGGGCAACATTTGTACTAAGTCACAAGGCAAACTCTTTGTTCAAAAGTGGAAGGCTTTAAATGGAAGGTTGCATGGATTATCAGTGGCAATCTTTATTTTGCTCAAATCTTTGGAAGGGGGAGGATTGTATATCATGGGGGATCAATCAAGTTGTGACTATCCTAGGATCTAGTATGATGTGTCAAGCAAAATATGGCAATTTGAAAAGAAAGGAAAAATGAAGAAACAAAAAAGCTAATTGCATGTTAGGTTGTATAAAAAGAAGCATATTATCTAGAAATGAGGGAGGAGATAGCTCTGCTATAGTCTGATCTGGTCAAGGTCACAGAGATTTTCCTTGGACAAGACCCCAGGGGCAATCTGGTCTAACCTCTTCATTTTACAGTTGGGAAAACTGAGGCCTAGAAAGGTCAGGTAGCTTGTCTAAGGTCAGACAGTGATGGGCAGAGACAAAATTTGAACTCAGATCCTCTGGTTTGGAACCCAGAACTCTTTCTACTGTACAACAATACCTCTCTTAATCAGTAGACCATATCTAGAATATCATGTTCACTTCTGGGCCTTACATTTTAGGAAGGACATTGACAAAATAGAGACTGTACAGAGGAGGACCCCTAGTCATTCATAAAGGATCATTCTGTGTGTGTGTGTGGCAATTGGGGTTAAGTGACTTGCCCAGGGTCACACAGCTAGTAAGTTGTCAAGTGTCTGAGGCCAGATTTGAACTCAGGTCCTCCTGACTCCAGGGCAGGTGCTGTATCCACTGTGCCATCTAGCTGCCCCTTAAAGGGTCATTCTTAAGACTGTGCCATGTGAGGACTGGTTGAAAAAAAAACAATAATAAAATGTAATTGGCATTTACGTGTTCCTTTAAGGTTTGCAAAGCACTTGATTATCTCTTCTGATCCTCACAACAATCTTGTGGGATGACTCATCATCAACCTTATTTTATAAATGAGGAAACTGAGGCTGAGAAAGTGACTTGTCCACACCCACCACAATTAGGAAATGTCTGAAGCAGAATTTGAACTCAAGTTTTTCCATCTCCAAGTCAGTGGTCTCTTCATGATGTCACTATGCTTCCTAGAAACCGGGGCTGTTCATCTCTATTAAGTACCTAATGTGGAAAATATAAAGGGCAAGGTGAAATCCCAGAAACAATCTGGACAACTCTCCTTCCTTTTCTTTTCTTTTTTTTTTCTCCTTCCTTTTCCAATGAGATTCAGCTACCTACAGAGACCTATCCAGCTGGTCCAAGGCATACCCACACAGTGCAAACAGCCCTGTTCCCATGGGACCTGAAGTCCTCCTGTGTGGCTGGAGCAAATATTGTACAACCATATTCAAATAATTCCAGAGTTGGAAGGGACACGAGTGACCATCCAGTTTATTCCATAATTACTTTTTATTTATTTATTTATTTAAAAAGGTGAGGCAATTGGGGTTAAGTGACTTGCCCAGGGTCACACAGCTAGCAAGTGTGAAGTGTCTGAGGCTGGATTTGAACTCAGGTCCTCCTGAATCCAGGGCTGGTGCTCTATCCACTGCTCCACCTAGCTGCCCCCATCCAGTTTATTCCATACCTGAAAAAGAATCACCACTGTGACAAACCAATCCAACTAGTGGTTATTTAATCAAAACAATCCATTCCACTTCTAGAGAGAAATGGCAAACCACTCTGGTATCTTTGCCAAGAAAACCCCAAATGGGGTCACAAAGAGTTGGACTAAAATGAATGAATAACAACAACAAATTGTTAGGAATTTTTTTCTGGCATCCAGCTCAAATTTGCCATACTGTAACTTATACTCACTGCTCCCAAACCTGTTGTGTGGGGGTCAAATACAGCAAATCTCATTCTGCTTCCTCTTCCACATGCCTTCAGCTATTTGGAGACACCAAATGGGTCCCCTCTGAGTCATCTTTAGGAAGAATCATCCCCATTTCTCCCAACTGATCCTCCTATAATATGGACTGGGGGCCGTTGACTTTGATGAGATCTTAGTTTCATAGACTTAAAGGTGAAACTCTAGAAACCTTGGAGATCATCTAGTACAGGGCTTCTCAAATTTTGCGTGTGTATCATGAAGTCCTTTGACACTTTTATGAAGTCTATGGACTTCTTAGAATAGCTTTTAAATGTGTAAAACAAAAGACAAAGGATTACAAAGGAAACCAATTATGTTGAAGTAAAGACAGGATTTCCCCCCAAGTTCATTAATTCCAGGTTAAGACTCTGATCTTTGAATAAAGCACTGGCCCTGGATTTGGGAGGACCTGAGTTAAAATCCAGCCTCAGACACTTGACACATATTAGCTGTGTCACCCTGGGCAAGTCACTTAACCCTCATTGCCCGGCAAAAAAAAAAAAAAGAATAAAGAAAAAAGAATCTCTGATCTTATGTAATCCCTTCATTTTACATATCATTAGACCTGGCAGTGTCCCAGAAACCATTAAAACCAACTCCCTTATTTTTCGGATGAGGGAACTGAAGCACAGGAATGTTAAGCAAGTGGCTCAGATAAAATTATTAAGCGCATGAGGCAGGATTTGGAACTAGATCTTAACAAACTCTAAGGCAAATGTTTTCTCCACTCCCTCCTCAAGTTTCAGATGAGAAAATAGAGGCCTAGAAGTATTTAGTGACTTGTCCAAAGTCTTGTGGGTAGCAGATGGCAGAACTGGTATTTGCAGGTCTTCTGACTGTGAATACATTGTTTTTATGCTGCACTCGGGTGCTCTCCCTCAGCTGTTCTTCAGTTCATCAGTTTCCTTTCTCAAACATGGTACCCAAGCCTGAGTACAATACTCCAGATGTTGTCTGACCATGCCAGACTAGAGCAGCCCTATCCCTTCCACCTTCCTGGAAATAATGCTTCTGAGTGACGGATCCCTCTCTTTTCAATGTAAATGCCCCAAACAGATCCCAGAACCCAACATGAAATGATTTTGGGGATTGCCTATGCATTATGCTACTTCTCTGGCAATATTATTTTAATTGAGAGGTTCCTCTATATAAGTGATCCTCAGCTAAAGGAACTCACGCTTTATGAGACAGAGGTTGTGGGGTGCATCAGAGTGATCACTGGTCTAAGAATCAGAAGGCCTGAGTCTGAGTCTCTGTTTTGCCACTAGCTACTCATGTGTTCATGTCATGAGCTCTCTGAGCTTCATTTTTCTCACTTATAAAATGGGGATATAAATTTTTGCAATCTCTGCCTTAAAGATTTATTATAAAGAAAGTCATCTGTAAGCCTTAAAGCATTATCTGAATGTGACCTATTACTTACCTTGTGCCAATTTGATGAGCTTTTAACTAAAATTAACTTAATGTGAATACAGGTTACTCTTAATGATTCATGTGGGAAAACTAAGTTAGGAAAAGGATAGCTCAGGGATAGAAATGATATTAATTAAAAATTCCCAAGCAGGATGACAAGTCTTCTTAGATACAAAGGATCATTGATTCCTTACTTCTCCTTTGTATAAAATGGCAGAAAGGACATAACACTTAAGAAGGATGAAATAGTACAAAATTAGCTGTAACTAAGTCCTGTTCTTGGATTCATGAATTATATGGGAGATCTTGGAAGATGGGGAAGGGAAGAAAATTCACCAAAATTAGTGTTCTTCAACTTTATCATCGAAAAGACTCACTAGGTTTTAACTTTTAATAAAATTATATGTAGAAATCTCACCTTTACATATCTATTGTTCATTTTTGAATTGGACAAGTTCCCATTTGTAAGCCCATTGCCTTTTTTTCCACTGCTTTAGCAAATGATGGGAATCTCATAGAAAAGTTCATAGAAAATACTAAAATGATACTGCTTTGGAGTGAGAATTTTAAGCAACCATTGAAACTTGAATGCCATCAGTGGACTTCTTGGGGAATTCACGGTCATAGGATATGTAATTGCATTCCCTTTGAGTAACAGAAACAATGAAGAGTGAAATAAAGACAAATATAAAGGGAGCAGCTAGGGGGCATCTAGATGGTGCAGTGGATAAAGCACTGAATCTGAGTTCAAATTTGACCTCAGACACTTGACCCTTACTAACTGTGTGACCCTGGGCAAGTCACTTCATTGCCCCACCTATATATATATATATATATATATATATATATATGTACATATATAATCTGTGGTCTATAAACTTGTTTTTGAAAATCCCAAAACTGATCGTTATATTTTAATATAATTGGTTTCCTTTTTAATTCTATGTATTTACTTAATGCATTTAAAGTATCTTCTGAGAAGGGGGTCCCTAGGCTTCCACAGACTACCAAGTGACCCATAAAAAAGGTTTAGGAACCCCTGATTTTTAAGTATTTCTTCATAGTGGCTTATTACCTCCTCCTGGCTCCCCCCTTTACAGTGTCAAAGGGTCAGGGTTTTGAGGCTCTACCAGAAATTCACTGGCTCTACCATATGTGGGTGGGTGAGGTACAATGGGTGAGGCTGAGGCAAAGCTAGGTATTACTTAAAAACAAAATAAACCCATTTCACATGATCACTCACTCAGTCTTGTTTTTTAAAGCCCCTCCTTTTTTTTTTTTTTTTTCAAAATACCCTGTCTCTGTTCTCTTTCATTTGAGTTCAATTGCCTACTGTTATTAGATGAAGCTTCAGGAAGCCTGGCTCTGTATTCTACCTCAGCTGATAATGCACTTTTGCACTAAAGCGCTAGTCTCTGCCTTTGCTCCATCCCCACATGGCTTCATTCATTTCATTCCCTCTCAAATCATTTTATTCACGTTGCCAATCATGAGCAACACTTACTTGCCCCAGATTCTTACTGCTAATGGGCACATTATGTACTACATGGTTTGTAAAGGCCTCGTACGCTACCGGAACAGGCTCCACATTTTCCCATTCGATGAGTCATTCTGAAAGAAGAGAAGTCTGCCTTCCAAATCTATACAGGCACAGTCTCTGCTGAGTGAGGAGCTGAGGCATAGAGGCATATGTGCCTGGGGATTGCTTCTAATTTAGTTTGAGGTCAGAGGAGTCTAGAGCTTTAAGGAAGGGTCTTTAAAGAGATCTTCTAGGCTGCTACCTTTCCTTTCCAGATAAGGAAACTGAAGTCCCAAGAGATTGAATGATTTGCCCCAGGGCACAACGCAAGTAAGTGGACTTAGACTCAGGTCTGTAGACACCCAGTCTGAGCACATTTCTTTTCTGCAGTGTTTGAAAGAAAAAGAAAAAAAAAACCCAAACTTTTCTCTTCTCCCTCTCTTTTTCCTTTCCTCTGCTCTGTTCTTCCTTTCCCCTCCCCTCCCTTCCCTTATCTTTCCTTTTCTTCTTTCAAATGGAAACAACGGCCTATGAATTGAGATGTGGGAGCTGTGGGGAACGTGGGTTCCATCCAATGTGATGACTTTATTTCTATTGCTATTCGACTTTTCTTCTGCGCAGTGGATAAAATGCCAGACCTGGAGTCAGGAAGACTCATCTTCCTGAGTTCAAATCTAGCTTCAGACCCTTACTAGCTGTGTGACAAATCACTTCACCCTATTTGCCTCAGTTTCCTCATCTGTAAAATGAGCTGGAGAAGGAAATGGCAAACCACTCCAGAATCTTTGCCAAGAAAACCCCAAAAGGGGTCCCAAAAAGTCAGACACAACTGAAATGGATGAACAACAAACTACTTTTCTTCAGTGGAAACTTTTCCACCCATTTATTTTCTGTAAAAAATGACTTTTGTGCTTGGGCAATGGTAATTTTCCATGTATTGTCAGGGCCTTGACCTCAAGGAAATTTACAATAAATATCTACCAATGTTGTTTGTATTTCCCAGGAGCAATCTGCTCCTCTGCAGAGTCACCCCATTGAACTACCTTTCCTTATCCTTATTAGAAACCACAAAACCATTTTGGGAGGTACATCTAATTGTTCATTAGATTCTGGTTGTTGCTTGCCATGTTTTGTCTCCCTAACACATTATCCTCCCTATACCTATTTAATTCAATCCAATTCAACAGGCATCTATTATGTACCTCCTATTTGTTAGGCCCTGGGGATATAAAGACAATAATTCCTGTTCCTTTCTGATGGTTTAAATTTACTAGTAAAAGAAAAACCAGTGAATCTATCTATTCGTTTATTCATTCATGTACATGCAAGCATTCAAAAAGACTCTATTAGTTCCTACAATATTCTAGCACTATACTGGGCCTTGGTTTTATGAAACACTTTGCCCTTAAGCTGTTTATCATCTGTTGTGTTACCTTTTCCAAAGTGCCCAAACTGGTCAGTCTGTCAGAACTAATTCTTTCATACAGTTGTCTAACCTTAATTTAATTTAAATTGCTTCTAATGTGCCTAAGCCAGGTAGCACAATAGACAGAGGGTTAAACCTGGATTCAGGAAGAACTAAGTTTGAATCTAACCTTAGACAACTTACTGGCTGTGTGATGGCACAAGTCATTTAACTGCTGTCTGCTTCAGTTTCCTTATCTGTAAATTGAGGATAATAATCTCACCTACTTCCTAGGATTTTTGTGAAGCTAAAATGAGATCATATATAAAGCACTCTGTAAGTCTTAAAGTACTATATAAATGATAACCATAACGATAATGATGATATCAGGACCCACTTTCTGAGCAAACACTTGTAGTGCCTTTAGTCAACTACTAATAGCTTGTTGTTCAGTTGTGTCTAACTCTTCATGACTCCATTTGGAGTTTTCTTGGCAAAGAGACTGGAGTGATTATCCTCTTACAGATGAGGAAACTGAGGGAAACAGAGTTAAGTGATTTGTCCAAGGTCACACAGCTAGTAAGTGTCTGAGGCCAGATTTGAATTCAGGAAGATGAGTCTTCTTGACTCCAGGCCCTGAGCTCTATCCCTTGTGCCACTTAGCTGCCCTTTGGTGAAGTATTAACAGTTATCTACTTAAAAGAAAATCCTTTCTCCCTGTTTGACTCTATGATCCCCTCTTCTTTCCTCATTGATCAAAATCTCTGCAGTAGAAGGGGAAGATTTTCATTTCTGGCCATTGTTTGGAGTTTCTGGAATTGTGGGTTATAGAATCATGGATGTGAAGTTGGCATGAACTTCAGAGATGATCTAGTCCAACCCCTTCATTTTGCAGATAGATGCTGAGGCCTGAGAGGTGGAAAACTTGTCCAATCCTACAGAGGTTGGACATGTTGACAGTTGAACCCGTATTGAACCTGACCCCTTGGATTCTTTCTATTATCCCACTCTATGAAGTTCCTCCCTAGGAAGGTAAAATCTATTTTGGGACAACCTGCATACTTGCATCTTGTAGCATCTCATTCTATTTTCTGGGCCACTGGTTTTTGGAGGTGATGCATCTGTCTCCTTATGCTTCTTTCTTTTCCATTTGTCTTCCCTAGCAGTCTTTCTTAGATGGCAAGTCAGCCTTTGCCCTGATAAGGAAATGTTCTTCCTGTACAAATATTATATGACTCATTGTCAGCAGGGCATGCACTTTTAGCTGTTGTGTCAGGTGTGGTGATAGAGATAGAACCTTCCATATCCTGTCACTTTGCCTCCTGTATGACCACTCACATGAGTTTGCTGATTAGGCAAAGGGATAAACTCTGTCCATGAAATAGAATGAAGGTAATTGGCTTATACAGCATAAGAATCAACCCTATTACTTTGGCCTCATCAGGACTATAATTGAACAAACTGACTTACTGGTCATGGGCATTGTTGATAAACCTAATTTGCTACTTTACCATAAAATCCATACCATTTTTGAGAATGACTTAAATAGAACTTGTGTTTGGTCTTTGGTCTGTTTAGGATTTTTTTAGACCTTTTGAAGATTTTTCAAGCTTCTTTCTTGGGATTTGGTAGCCCCAGTGGTTCTGCTCCCAAGCCTGCCTCCCAGTGCCCCATGGCTATCCTCTCTTTCCCTTCTGCTAATGTTGCTGCTATGTCTGCTAAATAACTCATCTGTATTCAGCTTCTCCTTTCTGTACTGCTGAAATGCGTGTTGGGCCCTGCCCAAACAGACTTTCACCAGTGGTACCACCACCACCTCTTCCAATGCCTTCTCTTTCTTCTCCTACCTTTCATCTCCTTCTTTTTCTGTCTTCTTTCAAGTCTTCTGCCTCTCCTCCCCTTCTGTATCTCATTATTGCTGCTATCTTTTGTCTAATGCCCTTGCTCATGTCTTCTCTCTTTATTCACCTGAGGCCCCAAGTCTAGTATCATGATCAATGGAGGGAGTGGGATGGGAAAAAAGAAAAACTCAATTCCAGCAAGAACATCAAGACTGATGTTGCCTTTCTTACATTGAAAATTTAGGAAGAAGTTGAATTTGGATTAGAGTTTGGTGGTCATTTATTGTAAGGGCAACTTAAACCCAACATAATTGACAAAGAACTGCCTAGTTTTTCTTTTTTTTTAATGGTATTTTCTTTTTTCCAATAACATGTAAAGACTCATCTTAACATTCATTTAAAAAAAATTAGTTGCAAATTTTCTCTCTCCCTCCCTCCTCCTTAAACCAGTAAGCAATTTGATATAGATTATATATGTACACTCATGTAGAATACATTTCCATATTACTCATTTTATAAAAGAAGAAACAGATCAACAGGGGAAAAAACTATGAGAAAAATAATGTGAAAATAGTATACTGTGGGAGCAGCTAGGTGGCGCAGTGGATAGAGCACAGGCCCTGGATTCAGGAGGACCTGAGTTCAAATCTGTCCTCAGACACTTGATACTTACTGGCTGTGTGACCCTGGGCAAGTCACTTAACCCCAATTACCCCCCCCCCCTTTCTCTCTCTCTCTCTCTCTCTCTCTCTCTCTCTCTCTCTCTCTCTTTCACACACACACACACCCACACACACACCCACACCCACACCCACAAAATAGTATACTGTGATCTGCATTGAGATTCCATCAGTTTATTCTCTGGACGTGACCAGCATTTTTCGTCATGAGTCCTTTAGAATTATCTTGAAGAGCTATATCACTGCAAATAGCTATGTCATTCATAGTTGATCATTGTATAGCATTTCTATTACTGTGTACAGTGTTCTCTTGGTTCTGTTCACTTCACTTTACAATAGTTCATGTAAGTCTTTCCAGATTTTTCTGAAATCTGCCTACTCTTCATTTCTTATAGCACAATAGTATTCCATTACATTCGCATACCACAACTTGATCAAACATTCCCCAGTCGATGGGCGTCTCCTCAATTTCCAATTCTTTGCCACCACAAAAAGAGCTGCTTTAAATATTTTTTTACAAGTAGGTTCAACTCCCCCTCCCCCCTTTTAATCTCTATGGGATACAGACCTAGTAGTGGTATTGCTGAATCAAAGGGTAGGCACAGTTTGATTGTCCTTTGGGAATAGTTCCAAATTGTCCTCCAGAATGGTTGGATTGGTTCACAACCCCACCAACAAAAATTAGTGTCCCAATTTCCCCACATTCTCTCCAACATTTATCATTCTCCTCTCCTGTCATATTAGCCAATCTGATAGTTATAAGGTGGTACCTCAGAGTTATTTTAATTTGTATTTCTCTAATTACCTACTCTTTCAAAGAGGGTAGTCCAACTGTTGTCACTGATGACAAATGTTTAGCATTTTCTTTGGCCAAATAAATATCGATTCTTTAATTTTTCTTTAATGCTCAAATGTTTGATAATTGCTGATAAGTTTTGATGTTCTCCTTTTGGTTCCATAAAATATCTCTTCTTTAATAGTAGTATTTATAAATGGGAACAGTGATAGTTGTAAGCAATTAAGAGGAGACAGGATTATGGTATTTTTCAGTCCTATTAGTTTTTTCTGGGAAGCATTGTAAAAATTATAGTAGTTTGCATTGGCTGTACACCTACTGGGTCAGCTATAATAATAAATTGGATAGGCACTTGAGCTAAGGAAATTGATGATACAGGGCCAAAATGGTTGTTTATTGGGTGGAGAATATCTACAAGAATAATGTGCCCTTTCTGCTCCAGTAATCATCCCATGTGTCCCCAGAAATGAAGAGTCAGTGGCACATCTGGGTAGTAGTACAGATGTTACTGGAACTTTTAACAACTGGGAATGATCTCAGTGCTGTTTAGGACCACCTGGCCTAGGCTGGAGTAAGCCAGGAAAGAAATGTCAAGGTGCGCTCTTTATACATACTAAGCAGTGTAACTCCGCAGAAATATATCAGTTACCTTGTAGTTCTCAAGGATAGCATATAATAAATGGTGCTAAGGAGCATAGATAAACATTGAGGGTTGGCCAGTAGAATCAAGGGAATGTAACACTATAACACTTTTGCTGGGTAAGTAATTCTGGGTAGTCAAATTGAAGCAAAGCCTACAATAATTCAAAACCTTAGAACAATGGCAAGCTGTTCCGAATTTCCCATAGACCTCCACAACTTATGCTAATAAGATCCCTGTACCTGAGCAAGAATATATGATATATTGTTGACTTGCTCATTTTTTTGGTCTATAATAAAGACCAGACTTTTAAAATAGCTTAGCTTCCCCCATCCCATTAAGAACAATTTCTCCATCACATTTTTTTCTCCATAATTTTGAACTGCAAAAACTTGCTTTTTGGAGTTTTGATCACTCTCTTTTATTTCCATTTTCAGACAGGTCCCCAGAGAATTCTAGGTCAACCCAGGGCCATCCTATCCTTTCATCCTATTTTAAAACCCTATTCATTAACTGTGCATAAATTATCCCAACTAGTGTTAGCCTGATTTTTTAAAAAAAAGGGATCAACCTTTTATTTGTCATTGGCTGTAATTGCAAATCTCTTGCCAAGTAGGTTGGAAATCAAGTTGCCTCTGAAGTCTGAAAGAATGCTAGTTAGTGAGTCAGAGTTTCAAGAAGAGAATACTCAGCACTTCCTCCAAAGAATTAAAACAACTAAACATTCCTTCTATGTTGTCCTCCCACTAGACCTGAATAGCAACTCTATTCAGACATGGAATGCCTATAAAATGTGCTGAAGCTCTTAATGTCAAAATGTAGTCTGGTCAAAATATATCTCTGGCTAATGTAACACTATAAAGAGAAACTTTTTCTTTTTACATGGAAATTTTGTTTTAATTGATTGATCTTTTATTAAGGTTGAGAGATGATTCAGAAATTATCTTCATGTATATAGAAGGGTTACTGTATGGGAGACAGCTTGGCATAGTGGATTGAGAACTGACTTTCAAATTAGGAAGACCTTAGTTCAAATCCTGCTTCAGGAACATAACTGGCTTGGGACCTTGGACAAATCACTTAACCTAGAAGTGCTCCAGTCATCTCTAAGACTTTACATTTTGGAGAAAATGTTGATCTGTACTGGTAGGGAGTGTTCTTTATAGGTGGCTGTCTACACAAATGAAATAATATTTAAAAATCATATTAAATCAGTTTTAAAATGAGTTCCTGATTACTATCATAGAATCCCAAAGTTGGAAAGGACCTCACAGGTAATCGACTGCAATTTACTATCCCATTCAGCAATCTCCTCGGTAGTATCTGATAGGCAGTCATCCAGTATGCTTGAATACTTCCTAGGAACAGGGAATTATTATCTTACAAGAAAGTACATTCTAGTTTTCAACAGCTCACATTGTTAGAAAAGTTTTCCTTATGTTAAATTGAAATCAAGATCCCCATAACTTCTACCTACTGGCTAAAAAAAAGCTACACAAACTGTGTAATTCTTCTGCCATGAGACAGCCTCTCAAATATTTGAGGATAGGCAACATACCCCCTAAGGTATTTCTCCAGGATAAATAGCTCCAGTTCCTTCAACCATCCCTAATTTGATATAATTTGTAATCCCTCCACACCATTCTAGTCATCCTTCCTCTTTACACGTCAATGAACCCTCACTATTGTTCTACAATCCTCACCCTATTTTTATTTATTCTCTCTCTCTTAAATATTTCCCTGTTTATCCCCAATCTTTTACTTTGCTCTCTCACATTATATTGTTATTATGAACAATAGTTGACATCTACATAGTGCCTGAAGGTTTATGAAATGTTCTATATATGTTAGGTCATTTGATCCTCGCATCAACCTATAAGGGAGGTAGGTGCTATAGGTATTATAAACCCCATTTTATAGATGAGGTAACTGAGGTTTAGAAAGAGGAAATTATTAGCTAGCTCCCCAGGTTCTACAACTCTATCTCGAATCTTGTACTTGTAGCAGCCTCCTACTTCACTGGGATGATTGAAGCCATCCAAAGGGACTTGCCTCAACTTCCCCCCTTCATTCCTTACAACTTATCAGTGTCATCCCCTCTTCATTTATAGAATTATAGGCTTTAGAATCGGACAAGACCTGGGAAATCATGCTGTCTAAACTCCTTAGTACATGTTTAATGCTGTCAGCCTATTGTCATCTTGGCATCTATTAGGAATCTCTTTTCCATTTGAACTCTGAATTGGATATCTTCCATGACAGTGGAAGACACCTTTGGTGAGCATACCTTTTCTTGTTTTATGTCTCACTTGATGTTCATTATCAAAGGAGATTGATCAAACAAAGTCATCTCTGTCATTGCATCTGTCAAGGAATGTGGGATTCTTATTTCCCTCTGCATACTTTTTGTCCTCTCTGCCATATATAGAGAAGGAAAGTGGCTGCAAAATCCTGGGAGTCACTGTAATTTTCTTTGTTTATGGGTTGCCATGGCCAAAGCATTCATCATCAAGTTGTCAATCTATTGGTGCTGAACTCTCACTACTTAGCTAGGCTGGTCTTTGGAAAATAGACACGATCTGTTGCCAAGACCACACTCAAATCCTTTTTAATATGGTGGAAATGGATTCAGGTTGTATTTTCTTGGTATACTTTCCAGTGTGTCAAGATGACCTCTCTACCATGATGAAGCAACTGAGTAGAACTTTTTGTAAGTGGTGAATGGTGATGACCACAATGATAATAGTGGTGGTCATGGACTTCAAGTATCTGAGTATCTGCTGGATCTCTGTCTGTCTGTCTGTCTGTCTGTCTGTCTGTCTGTCTGTCTGTCTCTCTCTCTCTCACACACACACACACACACACACACAGTGGTGGAAAAGCTGATTTGCCTTAATGACAATTTCATCTTTCAAAAGGTAGAGGAAATGACAAGGGGAACAGCTATTCTGGATCTAATTCTGACCAGCCCAGAAGCTGTTTATGAAGTAGAACTAATAGAAATCTTAGGGGCAAGTGGTGTGATAGGATGTCATTAAGGCAAAGTTAATGATAGAAGACAGGAAAACCATGCTTAGTCTGACACGAACCCTAGATTTTGGGAGAGCAAATTTGAAGGGATTCAGAGAAAATGGGTAGGAGTTAATGTCTATTTCAGAGGTGATACTATATCAGGAGGGAAGGGAAACTCTGAAGAAAGGAATTCTTAAAGCACAAATAGAAATGACTCTTGAGGATCAAATTATGGAACTAGTTGTCTTGGGTGATATAGAAGGCTTCAGCAAGAAATGAATGGCCGTTTTGGGGATTTCCTGGTTGGGACATTCTTGGTTAGCTGTACAATGAACCAGAGGGACTCTGACGGGATTCTGTGAAAAGAGGGAACAGCTTCAAGAGATGATGTAGATATATAGGGGGCTTGGCAGTGAAAGCAAACAGCATGCTTTGCCTTTACATCTTATCCAGCCAGCTACCCAGGCCATCTCCTCATCTTCCTGCCTTACTTAACCTGCATCTTCCTACTTGGGTTAGCACTTTCTATCCTGGACCTGAGACATGGGTCTCCATACCTAGATCCTGAATCAATGCCTGCAGTTCCTGGGGAAGTAAATCCATTTATCTTGGGTGTTCTCACTCTAGGGCTCAATTTAACTGATTAGTGGCTTAATTTGGGCAACCTGGAATACACAGCCCACTGTTATCTACTGCCTGGTCCTAGAAACCAAACCATATTTCAATTTCGCATCCTATCAGCCATTTACCCAGGCCTCTTCACCATGTGCTTGCAGCATCTGACCAGCTCCTCCCAACCTGAATTAGCACCCTCCACACCTGAGACCAAGGCTTCTCTACTAAAGTATTCCTGAATCTGTGGGGCAACTAGGTGGTGTAGTGGATAAAACAGTGGGCCTGGAGTCAAGAATACCTGAGTTCAGATATGGCTTCAGACACTTACTAATTGTGTGACCCCGTTTGCCTCAGTTTCCTCATCTGTAAAATGGGTGTAATAATAGCACCTACCTTCCAGGGTTGTTATGGGGATCAAATGAGATAATTATTATAAAGTGCTTACTACAATGCCTGGCACATAGTAAGCACTATATGAACATTAGTGATTATTCTTATAATAATAATTGATATGATTATATTCTGTGCCCTAAAGCTCTAGGGGAATTAGTCCATTAATTTTTGGGGGCTCCCATCCTAGTTCCTTCTTTCCTTTTCCACATTCCCTCAACAAAACTCCCTCCCCTGGTCACTTCTCCTTTATATGTATTGTTTTCTTTTCTTATTAGAATATAAAGTGGTTGAATAAAAAGACTATTCCCCTTACCCCATCCCTCATCTCTCACCTGTCTCTTTGACTCTCCCTCCTGTATCTCTCTCTCTCCTTCCCTCCCTCTCCTCTTTCTGTCCCTCCTTCTCCTCTTACTCTCTTTCTCTTTTGCCCCCCTCTCTCCCTCTCCCACTCCCTTTCTCCTTCCTCTTCCCTCCCTTATCTCTCCCTAAAAAGGTAGCTTGATGCTTAAGAATGCTTAAGCCCCAAATCAAAAAAACTTAAGATTTTCTTTTCGTTATTTTGGGGGCAATAAGGAGATTAAAAAAGGCTTCAGGGTTCAAGTGGATGAAGGGTAAGGATAATAGTGAGAAAGAAGAACAATTCAAATCTCATTTTCCTTCTGTTTTCTCTTCCAAGAAAAATGCTTTGTAGATTGGGAAGAGAAATGGTTAGTTAACAAGGATGGAACCCAAGATGAATGAGAAAGCATCCAGTTGGCCTCAATGAATTCAAGACACTGGGCCCAGATATACTTCCTTAGATACTGAAGGAGCAGGCAGATTGGATGGTTGGGTTGTGGTTGTTGATCTGTGAGAAGTTCTGGTGAATGGGAAAGGACTTGATGAATGAACAATTATCCCTATTTTTGAAAAAGAGAGAAATGACGAGTCTACAATTTGTAGTGTAGTGAGCTTGACTTTCATTCCTGGAAAACTTCTAGAATACGTGGGTGGGTGGGGAAGCAAACCAAGACTACATTATTAAAGGCATGGTTTGCAAGCATTAAAAAAGGAAGCAGTATTCATTAAAAATTACCCCAGACTCACCATGAACAGGTCACACTAGGCTACCTTCATTTCTTTGTTTAACAGGCTAAAAAGCCTTTTTGATTAGAGGAATTATGTAAACATAGTAAACATAGGTGTCAGTGAAAATATGTGGCCTTGTGATAGCTAGGTGGCACCATGGATAGAGTATCAGTCCTGGAGTCAGGAGGAGCTGAGTTCAAATTTGACCTATTACTAGCTGTATGACCCTAGGCAAGTCAGTTACCCTGATTGCCTCAAAAACCAAACTAAAAACATGTGGTATAAACTCTCACAGTGTCCTTTTGGACAAGATGGAGATAAGGAGACCTGGGTTCTAATGATAGCAAAGTGTGTTATCAAAGAAGGAGCACTGCACCTGTAATCCAAAGATTTGGTTCAAATTCCTATTCTTCTACTTACCTCTTGTGTGACCTTGGATAAATTCTGATCTCTCTGGACTTTGGTTCTCTCATCATTAAAATGAAGATATTAAAATAGGTGATCTCTTAAAGTCTCTTTTGGCTCTAATATTCTATGATAACAGAATAATTTTCAAACAGATCAAACTTTCTGCCAATAGGTAGATTTTGGTAAACTGGCTATATCATATATTTTGAAATTACTCAAGTTTTTAACATTTCTTTTTACAGTTGATATTTAAGATATTTGCTGCAACTGAATGCACTGATCCAGAAAACCTTTCAACTCATACTAGATAGAAAACCTTATTTTTGCTTTTAAAAAAATCTGAAAGCATGTATTAAGCACCTACTATGTGCCCCACACTGTGTTTAGTGGTGCACAAATATTATCTCATTTAATCTTTACCACAACCATGGGAGGTAGATGCTATTATTATCCTCATTTTACAATTGAGGAAACTGACAGAGGTTGAATGATTTGCCAGAGATCATACAATTAGGAAGTAGCTGAGGTTAAATTTGAACTCAAGTCTTCTTGACTACAGGCCCAGTACTCTACTTAGTGTACTATCCACCTGCACTTAAATTAATATGTTCATTATATACTAATTCCTAAAAATCAACTTTTTGGTGTTTGTACATATGCAGAATTAAATGGATAATTGACACAATTATCTGAATGCTGTAAGACTTTAAGTATCTAGACACTTGGGTGGAACTTACATTTAACTTTAATAAAATTTACTTTTGCCTCAAATATTTTGATAATTTAGGAGAAATTTATTTGACCTAATTTATTTTAAATTAAGCAGATTATGGTTGTTATAACATTTTGAGTCCTGGATGCTTTCATTTAGAAATTTAGACTCAGGTCAAGTGACTTCCTTAGGGTTATAAAAGCAGACCCGTATGCTATACTGCTACAACTATTTAATGAATATTTTTATAATAAATATTTAAGTAAAGTAGCCTGAGGCCTACTTATATATATACTCTGATTTATAGCAATTTGATTTTTAAGAACAGGCTGGGGTTACAAAGCTAAAGTCAAAAGAATCCTTGTCTTCAAGAAGCCTCCATTCTAGTTGGGAAAGATGCCATATACAGAGATAAAGTTGTGTCCCCCCCTTTAACAATCCCTCTTTTTAATTGTTTAATTCTTTGAGTCTTGTTATATATTACAGATTCCCCCTTTGAGCCCTCGTAACAAAAAAAAAGTTAAGTAAAAAATGACAATCAAAATGATCATGTTTGACTGCATATGCAACATTCTTCCCCTATAACACCCCTCACCTATGATAAAAACCTTTTAAAAGGTTTTATAGCCTTTTAAAACATTATACTTATTGATAATTTTTTGGGCATCACCTTCAATTCTGTATACATCCTTCATCCTGCTTTCCTTACTCAATCAAGCAACCTTTGTAAAAAAAAGTTTTAAAAAGAAAGAAGAAAAGTTCATCAAAACGAAGACAATGCACCAGCCCATTCAGTCAAATACAAGCCAGTGCCTACACACTGTTTTCCCATCAACCTAATTATTCGTTTTTTTCAACCTAAGTATTCTTATCACCAAAATAACATGGGGGAGGAGTTGGTGGATAGTGATAGAAATGAATAAAAGAGAAAGAAAGTAAAGAGGATGATAGAAACATAAGAAAAATACAGAGAGCAGAAGGAAGTTAATGAATTGCAGAGAAGTGAGGCAGTTTTGTTTTTACCATATTCAGTCTGATATATACTTGAAAACGATAAGTAACCAAAATTCATAGTTTTATATATGATCCTCTTTTCTGTTCTTCTTTGTATGCTGAAATGTTCCTATTTGTTGATGTCTACGTTTATCACAAAAATAAAGTAAAATAAATCTAGGTAAATACAATGGAATGCATCTCAAAAATCAATATGAATACTGAGACCCTCCACAAAAATCTGGGTTATTAATATTCCTGCATGTAACATTCCTTTTAAAAATGCCAGCAAAGGATTCGTTCCTGTGACCCTGTCTGATATTCTCTCTGTCTAAAATACTTGGAAACTCAGTTTGTTAAGAAATAGTACATAGAAATTCCATTGTATTGGAACAAGTAACCCAGTCTCTGAAGTGTCTCCTGAATTTGGAAGTCTCTTTAATGTCTGGATTCCTAGTTTCCCTCTAATTTGCAGAGACACTTTGATAGTAAATGAGATAATCTCTTTAAAGTGTCTGAACTCCCTGGAATAATTTCTGTATGGGGTTTGTACATTGTTAGGAGTTTCATTCATCTTCTGGGTGGGGGTGGGGTAGTAGCAGAGGTCCTAGGGAAAGTTCCCTCCCCTTCTCACTTCCACCTACAAAAGTTTCTCTTCCAGAACACATCACAGTGAATTTGAGGCGAACATCGACACAGCACAGTTTCTAAGATCTTTCCTGGTAGCCTCTCAATTTGAACATTGTGTCTTTAATAGAGGGGGGAAGAAAACGGTCAACAATCTCTTTTGCAATTTCATTAGCTTCTCATCTTTGATGAAGCAGGTGGTATTCATCAATGGCTTGCTCCAGCATGCCGACCAAAGGATTCCTTGTATTATTAGTTCAAAATCAGTACAGGCCTTTCCCTAATATTATTGAGTATTTATTTAATGCCCATAATTAAGCACTAGATAGAAATAATCTGAGCAATGGAGATGACTAAAGACTCTGTAGAGGTTCAGTGAAGGAAAGATCCTAAAAAGAAAAATGAAAGGAATTGGATTTTAGTCTAGAGAGAAGGCTCAATCAATTAAACGTCATCATGTACATGAAGGCTTTTATGAGGGGGCTGCTGGTCAGTTGTCCTTCACGACAATGGGGCTCCAAAAAAGAAGAAATGACTTTTAATTAGTGTGTGTGTGTGTGTGTGTGTGTGTGTGTTTGTGAAGTTTTGGTTGATTAACATAAAGGATTTAACTATCTGTGGGGAGGATACTGGAATGGATAGGAGTACCTTGGACAGTTTGAAGGCAGAGAGGGCTGGACTACTTTGTCTCTTTAGGTCCCTGATTCAATGATTTTGAATTTAGAAAGATTAGGTATTGCTTACAAACACTATCTCAGAGCCCTTTTGTATTAGTAAAGGAGGCTTTAAATCTTTAAGAGATGTCTTTAAGCCAAAAATGAATTTGGTGAAAATAAATTTCAAGAGAAGGCAGATGGAATAGAAGTAAAATATATTACTGAGTACTTGATTCTTAGCCATGGAAAGAGGAAAATGGCTTAGTTTCAGTTTGCTAATAATTCAATGCATAGTTAAAATATCTGTCAGGTCCAAAATTATGGGCATCTCTCTGCTAAATTAAAATTCTAGATGGAATTAATATTTACAATAGTTTATTGCTTTTAAGGCGAAACAGGAAATTAAAGTTGAAAAACAACTCACTTCATGTGAATATATAGATATATATATATCTATATATATATATCTATATATATATATATAGATATATATATATATAGATATATATATATATATATATAGAGAGAGAGAGAGAGAGAGAGAGAGAGAGAGAGAGAGAGGAGAGCTCAAGTACTTTGAAATGACAATGGACACTGGATTTGTTTGACTTGCTTTTCAAATGTGATTGTGAGCTCTCTAATTAATGGCTTCAAGGCTTCCGAGTTTCACTGATGCTTCATAAGTAGTTACCTTCCCCGCCCCTCCCCCCCAGTTACACAATAGGTCATTGTTATGTAAGAAACACTCAATAGTGCCTCCTACCTAATAGAGCGAGAAGTCAATCCTGCTCTACCTGAGAGGCTGTAATTAAGGTGCATGTGTCTATTTCTCTCTTATACAGCCACGTAAATTTGAAAAAAAAAATCATCACAAATTTTGTTTAGCATTTACCAACCCTTAAAGGTGTGTTAGTTTAGTTGGCTTCTCTGGAATAGCCAGCATATTAACTTATTAAAACCGCTTAAAAATTCCTCTCCATTAAGTTTTCATGTTTTCAGCTTGGGGAATAGTGAAGTTAGACAGCTCTCATGGATTCATTCAGCTTCGTGTTCTGATTTTCATTAGGATACCAAGAGGAGTTGTATCTGAAATTCTCATGCTGGGTGAGAACATTGGGGAGTTTACCTGCAATTTTTCAGTGGATTTTGATCGCAAAATTTAAAACCCAAACCAAACCAGTACCAGGAGGTGTTTCTTAACAAAATAAACACAGAACCCAGGCCCCATATGACCAGCCTTCCTTCAAAGAGCAGTGAAAAAAAAAGCGAGGGGGATGGGACTTTGAAAGGAAAGGCAAGTCTTTTCCGAGACCCTGCTAGCAGCAATGGTGCCAGAGAACAGCATCTAACAGGATGGTCCCACTTCCCCGGAGAGAAATCTTATTGTGCGACAGTAACAATCAGACTTTCGCCTCTCAGTCTTTTCTCGGGGGTGGGGGGGAAGGTGTGTGTGTGTGTGGGGGGGGTGGCGTTCTGCTCCAGCTACTGCTTGCGGCCAGCTGCAAGAACAGCTGTGGCCGATGCTGCCTCAGGCTCCCAGCCTTGGGGATAGATTAAAGCAGAGGGAATAGGGAGCGATTTCCCTTGACTCCTACTGAGGTTCCTTGGTTAGAGAAGAGGCTGGTAGGGCTCTTGGGGAAGGGGACAGTTATCCCTTTTCCCAATCGTCCCCGGAGGGCTGCGGGTTGGGGGCCAGTGTATGCGCGACGGGGGCGGCCGTGGATGCTGTTGTCCCGCGGCCGGCTGGGCGCAGAGATGCCCGTGGGTGGATTGGAACCTCCTTCCACTCCACCTCCCGGGAGGTTGCCTGGGTAGGGGATGAGGAGCAGGGAGCATCTCCAACTCCTCCGCAGGATCGCTGCTCTCCTCCCTCTCCTCCGCTCTCGGCAGAGCTGCCGCTCCAGCCTACGCCACAGCCCTGCCGCTGCTGTCACGGTTTCTCCGGTTTCCTTCTCTCCCTCCCTAGATACCCGACGTGCTCGTTCACTGCAACTTTGGTCCAGGAGCGTCGGTGGGTTTGGCTTATTTCTGCGCGGCGAAGAGAGAGAGAGCGCGCGAGATAGAGAGGGAAGGGAGAAATTATCTATCTCTATGAGTCATTTGTACCTAGAGTGAGAGGGAGACGCAGCTCGATCAACAGCAGCAGCAGCGGCGGCGGCGGCGGAGACAGGAGGAGGAGGAGGAGGAGGAGAAGGAGGAGAAGGAGGGTGCGTTGCAGTGCGTTGGTGCTGCCGTTGGTGGCCAAACGGGTGAAAGGAGCGGGACGCGCACGCACACACAGACAGACACAGACAGACACAGACAGACACACACAGACACGCACGCACCCTCCGTCCCTCCCCTTCTCTCCTTCCTCTTCCCATCCCGCATGCCGCGGGAGCTGCAGTCGGCAAAAGGAGCGAGCCCTGGGCTGTAGCCACCGCCACTGTTGTCGTCGGCTTCGACCTTTCAGCCCCGGGGCAGTAGCAGCCGCCGCCGCCGCCGTCCCCAGTGGGGGACGCCAGCCAGCCGGTCCGACTGCTCGCCAGCCTGGAGGTGGTGGTGGGCTAGTTCGTTAGGGGATGTCACACCGGCTCTCCGGAGCCCCTAGCAGCCGCCAGCCCCGCCGCAGGAGCAGTAGCAGCCTCAGCCACCGCCTCCTCCTAGTCGTCACCTAGTCCAGGAGCAGCGAAAATGAACCCCCAGTGCGCCCGCTGTGGGAAAGTCGTGTATCCCACGGAAAAAGTCAACTGCTTGGATAAGGTGAGCGAGGGGGTGACGAGAGCGCGAGCCAGGAAGCGAGCGAGCGAGCAGTCAAGGGGAGAGCCAGCCCCCCTACCCACGGGCGGCTTGGCTGCCGCTGCACCTGCTAGAAGTTTGGCTTTGGAGAGGGAAGGGAAGGAAAGCGGCGTGTGTGTGTGTGTGTGTGTGTGTGTGTTTGTGTGTGTGTGTATACACTCACATACATGAGGCTGTTTGGGTGGTCGGAGCAAAGAAAAAATTCCCCCGGGGAGGTCAGATGTTGAGTGTTTACATTTTCGACGGGGTGGAGGTTCGGAGGGGGCGAGAGGGCTGCGGACCCTGGCATCACTGCTCCTAGGCAGTGCTCTCCCATCCTGCCCAAGGGGGGGGGTCGTGGATGGGCTGTCAGGAATGTCCCAAGGGGCCGGGAGACTTGCTACATCGAGTGAGCCCCACGACCTCTCCCCGAGCTCCTATCTGTATCTCTCGTCTATCTAAGACCCCGGCGCTTCTTCCCATCTCCTTCGCTCCTTGGGAATGGGGTGGCTCCTCCCGGGGATCGCGGGGAGGTAGAGACGCAAATAGTTATTAATATGCCACAGGGCAGCCACTGCCGCATTGCTAAGAGGGGGGAAAGCAACATCCGGCTGTTCGCCTCCTCCGCCCCAGCTCCGGACCTCGAGCTTTCCAGAGAAACCCGAAGCTTTGGCGCTGTTCCCAGACCCCACCACCTTTGACGTTCGCTTAGGGCGGGCGATCGGCTCTCTTGGCAGAAACTCTGGTTTTTCCTGCGTTGCCTACCTCTCTTCCTGCCTCCCTCTGGAGGGAGTTCAATGGAATAGGTGAAAGCCTTGCTGTCACTACGGCTCGACAGCTTTCCTGGGTTGAAAGAGGCCCCATGGATGGCACAGCATCACACGACCGTTCCCCCCATGGAACCCTGATTGCTACTTTAAATCACTCAGAAAGCGACCGGCAGGGGCAAGGAAGGAAGAGGATTTAGACAGATGCTGTGTTTCCCATCCATGCCATTGATAATTCGGAGTGATGCCTAGTTAAAAGAAACCCTTTCCGTGATCCTGGGGGGCTTTGGTGGAAGTCGTAGAAAAGAAGTGGTTGCAAACCTTATGTCACTGTATTATTGTTGGGTTCTTTTTCTTTACTGAATAGCCAGACTTTGTTGTTTGTTATTTATTGTTCATACGATTTTGAGCTGGAAGGAGGCCTTAGCTAAGAGATGAGCTAGTCTGATTTCCTTCATTTTGCAAGTGAGGACCTTGAGGTTCTCAGAAGCTTGCCCAAGGTCATCCCCGGTAGTAAATAATAGAGGCAGGATTGCATCCAGATCTTTTGACTCAAAGTTCATTGCCCTTTCCACTGCCACTGGGCCACCGAGGGCACATTTAGACCATTGCTACGAAGTATTTACTCTTCGAGAGAGTCAAACTAGATAAAGAACCAAACCAAATCAAACCTTTCAGGGCAGTGACTTCTCCATAAATTAGTTTCAGAATTCTCTGTGGGTACAGTAAGTAGAAATGCAACGAAATTAACTACAGAAAGCTTATACTTTTCTTTCATAGAATAATTATAATAATCTGTTGAATATTGTTAAGGCATTTTAAAGGTTTTGGAAGAGTTTTACATACATGATATAATTTGATCTTTAAATAATCCAGTATGTGTTATTATTCCCACTTTGCAGATGAGTACATCGAGGCCCAGAGTATTTAAGTGATCCCAGGGTCAATGTCAGGCAAGATTTGACTCCAGGACTAGGATTTAAGCATTATTCTACCATCTCCCTTCCCAGTTGTGTATATTGCACATACTATTGTTCCTCCCCCTAAAAACCTAAACTAACAACTTACTTAACAACCCCTTAAGGTTAAATAGCCGCCTGCTTTATTTAATTACAAGTAGGTAAGCAAGTCTTCTGTTAAAATTATTTTAGTAAATAGATTCTTAACCTTTTTATTTTTTGTTATGGAACTTTTTGACAGTCTGGTGAGGTCTGTGGACTCCATCTCAGAGTGATGCTGTTAAGTGTGCCTGAAATAAAACACATGGGATTACAAAGGGAACCAATTGTATTAAAATGTAGTTACCTGGGACACCTAGGTGGTGAAGTGGATAATTCATAGGCCCTGGATTCAGGAGTACCTGAGTTCAAATCCGACCTCAGACACTTGACACTAGCTGTGTGACCCTGGGCAAGTCACTTAACCCTCATTGATTTGCCAAAAAAAAAAATGTAGTTACCAATTTATTTTTTTAAGTTCATATGACTCCGGGTTAAAAACTCCTGCTTTGGTGCATTTTCAAATATTAGTAAGAAATCAAATTAGCATTTTAAATTCATGTAGAGGCAGTGTTGCTTTCAGATGTGCTTTCAGATCCTACCTTAGATACTTCCTCCAGAGGTCCTTCCTTAATGTCATCTATGATCTTTAATTCTGTATCAAACTCGGAAAACAGTGATGGGTTAATTATTCACCTTTTTTTTTCCTCCCCAGTACTGGCATAAAGGATGTTTCCATTGTGAAGTCTGTAAGATGGCATTAAACATGAACAACTATAAAGGATATGAGAAGAAACCCTATTGTAATGCGTAAGTATTTTAATGACATATGTAGTGTCATTGTGAGAGCTCAAACTTTTTGCTATGAGGAATGGACTCACTGTTAGCCTAAGTGTGGTTTGTAGTTTATTTTCTATTCATAGAAAATGGTTCTTTTGCAGAAGTGCATGGAGTGAAGTTGGGTTCTGTAAGGTGATGACTACCTTTGAGTAAGAAATTAATAGTATTTTAGGTAGATTTTCTGTGTTTCAAAATAGAAACTAAGGGGAGCTTATTTGAAGGCGATGAAAATAATCTTCATCCAAAGGATGAAAAAGCAACTCTTTATCAGATAAAGTGTAGGCTCAGCATAACAGGCCTAGGTGGATTCATTTTTCATATTGATTTGATTATGTCATCTCGTTTTACTATGACTTTGCATTGCAACTTAGTTCATGTGAATATAACCTTGTCTTAGAGACTTCAGCTGAACTCTCTGCTCACATGGTGGGGGTTAAACAGAATAGTGTGTACATGGTTTAAGATTTTCAAAGCAATCACAGCAATCCTGGGGGATGGGTAATAAAAATATTGGCAATTCCATTTTGTGGAGGAGGGAACCTGAGTTCCAAGAGGTTAAGTGACTTATTCACATATCAGAGCTAGGCTTGAATCTCCTAATCCCAAGTCCATTGCTCTTTTCATGATTCCACACTGACTAGCTGCCCCCCCCAACCTCAAGAACTAGGCACAACTAATGTTGCCTAATAATAATAATAATAATAATAATGATAATAACTGATGTTTTAATTTTTATCTTCAGTTCCAAATTATCGACCCTCCTTCACCCCTCCTCTACTCCTTGAGAAGGCAATAAATGCAATGCCCTCATATCCATGAAGTCATGCAAAACATATTTCCACATTAGCCATGTTGTGGGGGTGGGGGTGGAAAGGCAAGAAAAATGAAGAAAAACATATGCTTCAATCTGCACTCAGTGCATTAGTTCTCTCTCTGGAGGTGGATTGCATTTTTCATCCTGAGTACTTTGGAATTGTCATGGATCATTGTATTGGTCAGAATTGCTAAATTTTTCACAGTTGACTTGTTATAATGGTGCTGTTACAGGGAATATTCTCTTGATTTTGCTCACTTCATTTTAATCAGTTCATATAAGTCTTTCTGGGTTTTTCTGAAACCATTCCCTTTTTTTAATCTTTTTTTTTAATGTATAAGGTATTTTATTTTTTCCGTTACATGTAAAGATAGTTCTCAACTTTTGTTTATACAAGCTTTACAATTTCAGATTTTTCTCCCTCCCTCCCCTCCCTCCCCCCTCCCCTAGACAGCAGGTAATCTGATATAGGTTATGTCTATATATCTCTATACATATAGATATAGATATAGATATATACACACACATATATATATACACATAATAACATTAATCCTATTTCTGCATTAATCCTGTTACAAGAGAAAAAATCAGAGCAGTGATGCAAAACCTCAAAATAGAAAAAAAAAACCAACAGCACCCAAAACAAAAGAAATAATATTGTTCAATCAGCATCTATACTCCACAGTTCTTTCTTTCTTTTTTTTTCTTGGATTTGGAGATCCTCTTCTATCATGAGTTCCCTGGAACTCTTCTGTACCATTGCATTGGTGAGAAGAATATAGTCCATCACAGTAGGTCAACACTCAATGTTGATGATACTGTGTACAATGTTCTTCTGGTTCTGCTCATCTCACTCATCATCAGCTCACGTAAGACCCTCCAGGTTTCTCTGAACTCTTCCTGCTCATCATTTCTTACAGCACAATAGTATTCCATTGTATTCATATACCACAACTTGTCCAGCCATTCCCCAATTGATGGGCACCCCCTCAACTTCCAATTCCTTGCTACCACGTAAAGAGCAGCTATAAATATTTTTGTACATGTGGGTCCCTTTCCCCCTTCCATGATTTCTTTGGGCAAAAGACCTAAAAGTGGAATTGCTGGGTCAAAGGGTATGCACAGCTTTATTGCCCTTTGGGCATAATTCCAAATTGCTCTCCAGAATGGTTGGATCAGCTCACAGCTCCACCAACAATGCATTAGTGTTCCAATTTTCCCACAGCCTCTCCAACATTTATTATCTTCCTTTTTTGTCATTTTAGCCAATCTGATAGGTGTCAGGTGGTACCTCAGAGGAAACCATTCCCTTTTTAATTTCTTTTTTTTGTTTTTTGTTTTTTGCTTTTTTGCAGGGCATTGAGGGTTAAGTAACTTGCCCAGGGTCACGCAGCTAGTAAGTGTCAAGTGTCTGATCTGGATTTGAACTCAGGTCCTCCTGAATCCAAGGCCAGTGTTTTATCCACTGCGCCACCTAGCTGCCCCCCTTTATCATTTCTTACAGTACAATAGTACGTCATCACATTAATACATCGTACCATAACTTGTTCAGCCATTACTCAATTGATGGGCAGCCCCTCATTTTTTAGTTATTTGCCATGTCGAAAAAGTTGCTATCAGTGTGTGTGTGTGTGTGTGTGTGTGTGTGTACACTCACACACATGTATACGTGTCTTTTCCCTTTTTCTTTGATCTCCTTGGGTTATAGACCTAATAGCAGTAATGCTGGGTCAAAAGGTATACAGTTTTTTTTTGTTGTTGTTGTTGCTTTTGGTGAGGCAATTGGGTTTAAGTGACTTGCCCAGGGTCACACAGCTAGTACGTGTCAAGTGTCTGAGTCTGGATTTGAAATCAGGTACTCCTGAATCCAGGGCCATGCACTTCGAAGTGCATGGAGTGAAGTTGGGTTCTGTAAGGCGATGACTACCTTTGAGTAAGAAATTAAGTGTTTTAGGTAGCAGCTCCCTATACACAGTTTTAATAGCCCTTTAGGCATAGTTCCAAATTGTTCTCCAAAATAACTGACATTTTTTTTAGCTCTCTCAACAACTAGAAGATAAATATCACCATTCTCAGGTGAGGAAACAGTTTCAGAGAAAGTCAAGGCACTTGCTCATAAGTTATTCAGCTATTAAGTACCAGAGGCGAGATTTGAACCCAGGACTTTAAAATTCCAAGTCCAGCATAGTAGTCACTAAAGCCATGCTGCCTCTACAGGCAATGTGATAAAATCAATCGCCACTGGGGCTCTTCAATGGGTTTCTGCTAATCCATTTGTGAGATCCTGGGATAGCAAGGAATCTTGAAGGCTTGAATTGGGTCAAGAAGCAGCAGGAAAGAGTTAAGCCAAAGCTGTTAAAAAGTACCTTTTGATAACAGATCATAACTTTGCATTCGTTGGGTCACTTCTTGTTCCCTTCTCCTGATCCATGGGACTATTTGTTAAATGATGGCGCTCTGAAACCCTTTGGAAATAGTACAGTGTTTTGTTGTTGTTTAGTTGTGTCTGACTCTTCTTGACCCCATGGACCGTACTGTTCATGAGATTCTCTTCACAAAGATACTGAAGTGGCTTGCCATTTCCTTCTCCAGGGGATTGAGGTAAATAGAGGTTAAGTGACTTTCCCAGGGTCACATGGCTAGGAAGTGTCCTAGCCTACTCTTGGAGTATAGCCTTACGTTAGGCAAAGAATAGTTTGAATTAGTAAGCAAGTTGTTCTTTGTTTATAGATACAAGAATGGTCCATTGCTACAAATGTGGCACATAACACAGTGCCAGGTTCACAGGCACAGAGTTGGGATTGCCTTTTATGCTTATTAATTTCTCCTTCATCAATAGCATTGTGCTTTGTATATAGTACAGACACTCAACAAATGCTTATGAACGATGATCCAGCAGGTACTTGGTAAACACTGAAAATGATCCTGTGATGGGTAAATGATTAAGTTGTCCATAAATCTCCGTGGGATTAATATATATATAATGTATATATTATATAATACAATTATTGTATTATATAATACAATATATATATAATACAATTGGTTTAAATAAATTCAAACAACCCCTCCCCTCCCTTAATTATCCATCAAAATGAGAACGAGTATTGGAGAATCTCTTGACTAAGAGGAATGGGACATCTTGGGAGAGGCATACTGGTCATCTGGGCTTCAGTGACTATGGGTCAAAGATAGGAGTCCAAAACAAAAGCCAAGAAATGAATTGGTCTGCTGAGGAAGATTAGTCAGCTTTGGAGGGCACAGATTTGGTTTTTATAGTTTTTTAGGATGGCTTAGAGTATACAGCCATTCGGCAAGATCCTTTGGCTACTTAGGATAGATAAGTAAGGCATTTCATGGAAAAAGGAAGGGTAAATAAAGGCACAGGGAGGGGTTCATTCAAAGGAAAAAGGGAGATTATCTGGAGGAAAATTTGCCATGCAGCTGATGTGCTTTGTTATTGGAATGAGAAAACATTCCCTGTTCAAGGACAGGAGATGAAGAGAAGTGACCACTTTTCTTTTTTTTTTTTTTACACTTGTTAAAGTCTATTTAGACAAAACTGCAGATGCCTCTTACCCAAGGACAACAGATAATCAGAACAGACAATGAGAGCATCTTCTTTACCATGTCCTTGCAAAGTTTATGTTTCATTTCTGCATGTTTTTCACTATTGGTCCTTCAGATGGTTGGGGGATTTCTACCTTCTTAGCCCATCAAGGTGTCATGAAATGGTTGTGGCTTCTATGCTCCTTCCCACCTCCCAAATAACTCGGATAAATGGCATCTACACCTGATGCAAAAGCTCCATCTTAATCATTGTCAAAGGGATCACAGCATTGGAGATTTAGAGCTGGAGGGCACCTTAGAGGCCTTGTACCGAAGGGGCAAGTAGCCAAATGAACAGATTTGAGCTATATATTCTTTCATTTCCTCTCCATGGAAGCATATATAGGCAAGAGAAGAGGAAAGGGAAAAAATCTATAAACTGGGTAATTAGCCTGTGGATAATAAAAAAGCAGCCTCCATTTCCTGCAACCGTTTTGCTTTGAGTATTGAGATTTTCAGAAGGTATGGGTTCAAACCTTCTGTAAAGTCCTATTCTGCTGCCTTACTGTGGCATAGGTTCTTGAAGACAGGCTCTATCAAGTAGAGCCCCCACAAACGACCATATATTTATCAACCAAGGACCTGCCCATCTGTTTAAAAAAGTTAATTGGGCAAATCTCTGTCTCTCTGTCTGTCTGTCACTGTCACTCTGTCACTGTCACTCTATGTCACTATCTCTGTCACTCTGTTTCTCTGTCTCTCTGTCTCTGTCCCTCCATCTCTTTACATCTGTGTCTCTCTGTCTCTCTCCGTCTCTTTCTTTCTCTCTCCATCTCTTTCTTTCTCTCTCTGTCTCTCTTTCTGTCTCTCTCTGTTTCTTCCCCCCCCCGCCCCCGTCTCTGTCTCTGTCTCTCTTTCTGTCTCTTTCTATAGTGGACTCTTAAAACTCCTTTAGCCATGAACTTACTGCTTGCCTCATTAAGTTTTGTTAAATTTAGAGTAGGAATGGAAAACGTCCCTAAAAAATTCTTTGTGCTCATTAGCAAATTGTGTTGGTTTAGTCATTCACAATCTAACTTAGTTTTGAATCAGTATAATTAGGATGAGGTTCTTTATGATCTCAGATGAACTATAAAACAAAAACATTGTCCATTTCAATCTAGGGAAATCCGTTTTTCATTCATAGAAGCACTACAGTTAGAGACATTACCCATAGTGTCTTTGTTATCCTTAAGAGGAGCACCAGCCCAAAATTTCCTATGTAATGCTAATTATAGATTCTCCTAAATGTAAGCAGGCTTTCTAAGGAGAACAACACAGATCTTGCATAAGCAAGTAATTTCCTTGTGCCTTGCTCTGGCTGGCATATTGTTGTTGTTTGTCCTTCATTCTCAGAGAGAACTGTGACATTAAGGTAATATTATGACTTGCAGTGAACTGGATTTAAATGAGGGAGGGCTGTGCAAGGTCACCAACCTCACTCTTTTCTCCAGGGCCAGTGGGTCCAGGGGCAAGATATAGATCAGGACAATGGAGATGGCCTGGGATTTAAAAAAAATCCCCCCCTTTTTTTAGGAACAATTGGGGTTAAGTGACTTGCCCAAGGTCACAGCTAATAAGTGTCTGAGGTGAGATTTGAACTCAAGTCTTCCTGACTCCAGGGCCAGTGTTTTATCCACTGTGCCACTTACCTGCCCCTAAGGCTTAATAGAGGAATAAAGTGAGGAGTGGATGGTGATCCTTCTATAGCTCACCTGGATGGAAGACGGTGCTCGCTCTTTTAAATATACTTCTTTTACCCTTCAATTCTTCTAACAGCCTGTTACAAGGCTGTTGTGAAAAGAACCCTGCCCTGGACTAGTTAATATTTATATATCCTTTTTAAGTTAGAAGATTCCTTCACATATATTATGAAATTTGACTTACACAACAACCCTAGGAAGGATTTACTATTATTATCTCCATTTTACAGATGAGGAAACTGAGGCTGAGAGAGGTTAAGTGACTTGCTTAGTGTCACATAACTAGGAAGTATTTGAGGCAGGAGTTCACTTGGGTCTTCTTGAATACATGTCTAGTGACCTGTTGGAATGTAGTAGAAAGCAGACTAGACTCTGGGTCAAATCCTAGCTCTGCTGTTTGTTAACTGTTCTGCCTTGGGTAGGGCACAGCCCTCAGTTGACTCATTTGTAAAATGAGGGGCTTCAATCTATTTTGAACGTCTTTCACTTGTATGTCCTATGCTTCTATGACCTTGGATAAGTAACTTGACCCCTCTGAGTCTTAATTACCTTCTACATAAAATGGTAATAATATCAATGGCATTAAGTACCTCACTGGGCTAATATAAATAAATCTCTTTGTTATGGTGCTATATGTATGAGCTACTACTATCATGCGACTTCTGAAGAATAGACTGGACAAATTCTCATGATGCTAGGCCATTACTGGAAGGTTATTAATGGTGGAAAGAGCAATGGAAATGGAGTTCAAATCTTAGTTTTACAACTTAATATTTCTATGAGCTTGGGCAGCTCTTTGGGCCTCAGTTTCCTTATTTTAAAAATGATGGGGTTGGACCAGATGATAGATTGTGATTTCTAAGGTCCCTTCTAGTTGTAAGTCTGATACTTTGGAGTTTTCTTGACAAAGAAACTAGAGTAGTTTGCCTTTTTTTTTCTCAAGCTCATTTAACAGATGATGAAACTGAGGCAAACAGGGTTAAGTGACTTGCCCAGGGTCACATAGCTATTAAGTGCCCAAGGGAAGATTTGAACTCAGGGCTTCCTGACACCAGGCTTGGTGATCTATCCATTGTGCCACTTAACTTCCCCTCTGATCCTACCTTACCTTAAGGGCTTAGAATCCTGTAAAGCCAAGCATCAAATGCCTGAATGTACTCTGTTAGTCTTACAAGGCAATCTTTAGAAAAGTTCTCTTCTAATTTACAATGCCTTGCAGAGAGTAAGTGCTTGATACATCCTTATTGAATTGAATTCAGACCCTTCTTATCAGAACCCTGTGAACCTTTATGAAAGTGGTTGTGTAGAATGACTTACTATAATTTTCTCATCTCAATGGTCTTTTACACATACTACACAATGCTCCTTGGAAACGAAAGATTTCATGTGGAGGTAAGGTAATATTTTCTCTGTACCTCATTGGGTAGCATTTATATTTAATGAACTCAATATACATACAGATATTAATCTGGGACAGTGACATTTTCTTTCATTGCTTTTGATTCAGGTTTCAGTCATTGCTCAATTACTGGCCCCATTTCTAGTCGTTGAAGCCACCGTGTTTTCAGGAAGGACATATGTGTGACATTTCTTCTGAAATTAATCTTTATCACTGAGGATGACCTTAGAACATTTATCACAATGATGTAGGTAATCCAGTCCATCCTTTTCATACATTAAGAGGCTTGAAAATTGATATCTGGAGTTCTGTTAAGAAAAAGTATAATTCCTCTTTATATGGATCTGTAAGAGATGTTACCTTTAACTGAGTGAAGTAGGACTGTGTTTGCGAAGATTGCCTCCTTGGTTCCAATATGTTGATTTTTTTATAGTCCTCTGTTTTCCTAGGGGAAACAAGTCTTCTGTTTGATTTCATGCAAAAAGGGAACATTAAGGAAATAAAATTTGCATAATATTGAAATTTTGATCTTTTGATAGAGTGATCAAAGTATAGTTAGTGCGGAGTAGATGTGAGACTCGATGTCATACAAATTTGGTTCCTAAAGCAGCAGACTGCTCTATTACAATATTTTAAAACAACACTGATCTGCTTTGGTATATATCATATTTCCGTAAACTTTCATGTTTCTTTGGGAGATGATGGATGATGGCACACAGTCAGGACATTTTTTTGCATCAGGGAACCTGGGAAGGGAAAAACACTACAACACAGCATTTTTGTTTATTTCTTAGATGTACTGAGAATACAGAGCTTGGCTATTAGCTTAACAAAACCAAAACTCCAACCACAAATCATGAAAATACATTTTAATTTAAAAAAACCTATAGTAAGGTGTTTTTCTTACCCAAATAAAATCATTCAGATTTTCATACAAACTAGTCACATGAAAGAAAACATGTATCCAATGGACAGTTTTTTCCTCAGCAATGTTTTAAAAGGGTTGTGCTTAATTTCTCTCTTGTAAAAGTCAAAATGACACCATCATGTGTAATTTACCTTCTAGGAGGCTTTCTTGAGTTATGACTAGTATCTTTGATTATATCTGTTTTTTAGTTATCTTTATATTTTATTTCACTAATTATTTATTAAGAAGGAAAGTGGTTCTTTATTTTGCGAGTTACCTCTTAGAAATAGTAATGCCAACTATTGATCAGTTAATGAGTTAATCAGTAAAATTATGTGTATTACTGAAATAATTCTAAATGTAGGTATTGAAGTTAGATCCTTGGGTCCTCTAAGCCCACTATAGAAGGCAGAAAAATCAAGTAAGAGATTTTTAGAGTTAGGAGACTGGCATTCAAATCTCAGTCTGACAGCAAAACTGCTTGCTACCGATATGATCTAAATGACCATGGTGTTTATACACTATGGGACAAGGTGCACCAAACCTAATACCGAAATATCATGGGTCTATATTCCTATATGCAGAATGACATTAGACTGGATCCGGAGTTCTTAACCTTTTTTATGTCATGGATTTCTTTGGCAGTCTAAGGAAGACTATGTGCCCTTTCTCAGAATAATATGGGTTACCTGCCTTCATAATTTAGAGAAATGCCAAATTTCAGTTAGATGTTAGTGAAAATAAAGATGTAATTTTCCCATCAAATTCACAGACTCCCTGAAATCTATCCATGGACCCCCATGGGGACCTCTAGACCTCAGATTAAGAGATTTGAATGCCAAGTTACTATGACCATTTACTACTGTGTATTGTGTACCTAATCTATTCCAATGACCCACCACTCTATTTCTTAGTACCAGATTGTTTTGGTAATTCTCTCTCTCTCTCTCTCTCTCTCTCTCTCTCTCTCTCTCTCTCTCTCTCTCTCTCTCTCTCTCTTTCTTTTTGTGGGGCAATGGGGATTAAGTGACTTGCCCAGGGTCACACAGCTAGTAAGTGTCAAGTGTCTGAAGCCGCATTTGAACTCAGGTACTCCTGAATCCAGGGCTCGTGCTTTATCCACTGCTCCACCTAGCTTCCCCCAGTAATTATCTTTTTATAAGTTGAGATCTGGTATGGATAGATCACTTTCCTTCACATTTTTTCATTGATTTCCTTGATATTCTTGACCTTTTGTTCTTTCAGATGAATTTTGTTATTCTTCTTTCTACCTTTATAAAATAACTTTTTAGTGATTGGCATGGCACTGAATCAGTAAATTAATTTAGATAGAATTGTCATTTTTTAATATATTGGCTCAGCCTATCCATGAGCAATTAATTTTTCCAGTTGTTTAGAGAAGATGTCCATTTATTTTTAAATTTGTTTTTGTTTTTGTTTTTGCAGGGCAATGAGGGTTAAGTGACTTGTCCAGGGTCACACAGCTAGTTAAGTGTCAAGTGTCTGAGGCCAGATTTGAACTCAGGGAGTCCTGAATCCAGGCCCAGTGCTTTATCCACTGTGCCACCTAGCTGCCCCCGAAGATGTCCATTTATAAAAAGAGATTCCTTAAATAGTGATTATTTGATTAGCAGAGCATGCCATTTCTATTTGTGAGGAATTCTCCATAGAACTCCTTCAAATGGTCAGTTCTTCAGTGAATTTAAAGGGTAATTTAGTTTGCCCAATTTCACTACACTTGTAATTTCCTAAGAAGGAAATCAAGGAAAGTAAACCTGTATTTCCTAAACTGAATTGCTAATTTCATAAGTTAAAGAAAAAAAGATGGGAGATGGAACAAGAACATAGAAAAGTAAGCAATTCCTTCTATCGTAAGTTTAAATGATGGTTACTCTATGGTTAACATAGAGTAAATTAAAATGAGAATATTTTCTAGACTTTGCTATTTATTTTAACTGTATTGTTGCTATTTTGCTCTTTATTGGTGCTGCTTTAGTTTTGAGGCTTTCTCTTTTCTTTGTCTAGCACTGTTTAGTGTTAGAATTGTGGTCCTTTTATGTTTAAAACTCTTAGTATGCCTCTAGGTCTTTACCTGCAAATGAAAATAGACTTCCTTCCTGGCAAATGCATCTAGGAAATAAAGCAGATATGATTGTCAGTTCCTACAAAATCTAGCAGCTCACAGTGAAGTAGACCATTCTGCCCTTTTGGGTAAAGACAATCAATTTCCCTATTAGGATAAATCTGCCAAGATGGTAGAAAACTGCTCAGCTGTAAGCCCTTTCCTTTTTTTTTTTTTTTTGGTAATGTTTTCCACTCATGACAGGTACCATATGGACCTATTGCATACTTCATGATGGAATTTTAAACAATTATCATTACTCTGGTGTTTAGGGTTCTTGCCAGATGATCAGATGCCCTGGGCACATGCTGATTGTCTTATCCCAGGGGAAATTTGGATCAAATTGCTGGCTGATCGGAAGGGTGGGATAGAAAGCTGGCCCAACCCATTTCATGTGAAATTGTGACAATGGTTATGGTTCCCTGACCCCCATCCCATCCCAGTTGGGTTCTCTGTTGGCACCCTAGAATCTGGATCTGGAAGAAACCTTAGATGAAGAAATTGAGGCCCAGAGGGGAGGAGATTGACTTTTGGAGAGTCATAGTAATATTGAACAGAGACAATATTCAAATTCATACCCTCTAATTTCAAATTTAGGGCTTTCATCATTCTGTGCTCATACTTCATTTGGTTTGACCTCCATTGGGCCTGGAATGGTCATGGAGAAATGTTTGCACAGAGCAGCAAATGCAAGTAGAGCCCTGTGCCAAAGTCCTTGTTCTCAAGTCTTAGGTGAACCTTGCGATTGTGTTACCTTTCAGCAACAAGCAGAACAAGATGGAAGAAGAAAATGGCAGCCATGGGTGCTAAGTGAGGGCAGCTGTACCTGGAATCCCTCCTTAATGTTCTGATTAAGATAGTTTTATATGATAAGAAAAAGTTGCAAAATGCATGTGTTGGTTTAATCAGTATCTCATTCCTCATCTGTGTGAGGAGCAAATGAGATAATAATTGTAAAGCACTTGACGCATAGTAGGCATTATATAAATGTTAGCAATTATTATTATTTTTAAATGGACTGCAATTTAATGTCCCTGCTACTACTTAGTTTCAAAGGCAAGGGTATTCTGGAGCAGGGCTTCTTAAACTAGGGTCTATGAAGTTGTTATAAAAATATTGTGGTGACTGTGTATCGGTGTCATTTTTTCCTCTGTAATCCTATGCCTTTTATTGTTGTTGTTTTTTTAACAAGGCAATTGGGGTTAAGTGACTTGCCAAGGGTCGCACAGCTAGTAAGCGTTAAGTGTCTGAGGCCAGATTTGAACTCAGGTCCTCCTGAATCCAGGGCCAGTACTCTATCCACTGCGCCACCTAGCTGCCCCCTCTGCCTTTTATTTAGGCATTGAAAAACATTATTCTGAAAAGGTGTCCATAGGTTTAACTAGATTCCTAAGGGAGTCTGTGAAGTGCAAAAAAGTTAACACCCTATTTAAAGCAGTTCTTCTTGGTGCTTCTGAGTTAGATTGGCTTAATAAATAGTTAAGTAGAATAATCATATTCGGAAAGGCTTCTTTCTTTCTCCTGCTATGGCATAGATTTTGGAAAGTAAGGTTTAGTTTCAGTTCAAGAATCTTGCAATGTGTGGGAGTGCCAGTTAAAGCCAATTAGAATAATCTTTAACTGCTTTTCATCTGAGGTTCCTTATAGAAAATAGTTTTCCCTTACAAGTTAGTCCTTTTACTCTTTAATTCAGACCTTATATGGAAAAGTGACTATTTTTGTAATGAAGGAAGGAGAAAATCTCATTTAAGACCAAGAAAAAGTTTACAGTGTGTGTGTGTTAAAAGTAATGTTTTAAAGTTTTAGCATAAGGAAAGGGAAACATGATGTTGATCAAATGGTACATAGAGGGCTGAATTTAGGAAGAACTGAGTTCCAATGATAGCCCTCACACTTAGTACCAATGGGCAAATCAACTTCTCTGAACTTCAACTTCCTCATTTGTAATGTGGAGATGATATTATCTGTCATGTCTCCCTTAAAGGGTTATGGTCAAGTTCAACTGAGATAATGTATCTAAAAGTCTTTTGCAAACCTTAAAGAATTATGTTTCAACTATTAAATAAATTCTATTTAACATTTAAAAATATTCACTAAGGCACAAAGAAAAGAATTTTTAAAACATTTATGCTGTGCTGCAAATTCTTTTCCCTTCAGGTCTATAAACCATGAATTTGTTTTTCTATTTTACTATGTTGAGGGTTTCTCCTCTCTTTTTCCTCCTTTAAAAAAATTAATAAGTAATCTAGGACTAGCTAGGCTTGGCATTTGTGGTATTCCCAATTTTTCATCATTCAGTGGGGGTGACCCTGGATTCCTCAAGGTTATGCCAGCATAGTGAGTCCTGTCAAGGTGAATTGGCTTTGAATATTGACCCGGCTGTGGGCTATAGGCCAGCAGTTAAAGTACCAGCCTAGGTAAGTGTTGAGAGGCTCATCCAATTAGTAAACTTTTTCCCCCCTTAAGGCAGTTAGTTGGGTTAAGTGACTTGCCCAGGGTCACACAGCTAGTATGCATTAGAACCCAGATTTGGACTCAGGTCCTCCTGACTCCAGGGCTGGTGCTCTATCATTGTGCCAGCCCCTGAACTTTTTGGTCATGACAATTCATGAAAACATCTGCTAAGGTGAAGAAGGGCTAGAGAAGGAGAAGAAAAAGGGACAGATATCTATATAGATGTAATTATATATTGCCCCAAACCTTTACATATTGAAGTTGTGTTTTATTTTTATTTTTGGCCTGTGATTGATGTGACAGTACAAAAATATACTAAATAGCTAACATAACGCCTACTACATGCCAGATACTATGTGAAGTGCTTTACAATTATTATCTCATTTTATCCTCATAACAGTTATCTCTATTTTACTGATGAGAAAACTGAGGCAGACAGAGGTAAAGTGACTTGCCCAGGACCACACAGCTAGTAAGTGTCTGAGATTGGATTTGAACTCTCTTCCTGATTCTAGGCCCAGCACACTAGCCATTGCACTGTTCACATTTTTTTATAATCAAGATTGTTGTTGTTTTTTTTTAATTTTAAAAGACTTTCTTTGAATATTGGGTCCTGGGGAGCTCCATGTTTTAAAATATTTTCAAAAAGAGGTTTAGATAAACAGTTTCTTTTTCTTCATAATGGTATGGAAGAGCATTGGGAAAGATTTTGAAATGAGGAACAGCGAATAGCCTCTAAATCTCAGAGAGACACAAGGTTAATGCAAGATATAGATGTTCTTAAAGGTATATTGATTCTGTGTCAAGGGTCTGTACATTAATGCATTTCTGCGCGTCTTCCTTAAATGTTTTGTAGTTGGGGGCTTTAAAGAGTATTAGTAGTTCATGGGTATGTAAGAAATAAGAGGTTCTGGAGACAGACACTCCCATGACATTCTTATCCTTTGTAAGAGCCTCAAAGCCATCTGAAAGCTTCTTCTCTAGAGTTAGAGGAAGGTGGGTGGGTTCCCTTCCCCCACCCCCAGCCACCCCATTACTATTGTTCGTACAGTTAGTGAAAACTACTAGGAGGACCTGGGCATTTAGTAAAGGCATACATGGGATAAAGTCTTTTCCTTCCTTCCTTCCTTCCTTCCTTCCTTCCTTCCTTCCTTCCTTCCTTCCTTCCTTCCTTCCTTCCTTCCTTCCTTCCTTCCTCCCTTCCTCCCTTCCTCCCTTCCTCCCTTCCTCCCTTCCTCCCTTCCTCCCTTCCTCCCTTCCTCCCTTCCTCCCATCCTCCCTTCCTCCCTTCCTCCCTTCCTCCCTTCCTCCCTTCCTCCCTTCCTCCCTTCCTCCCTTCCTCCCTTCCTCCCTTCCTCCCTTCCTCCCTTCCTCCCTTCCTCCCTTCCTCCCTTCCTCCCTTCCTCCCTTCCTCCCTTCCTCCCTTCCTTCCTTCCTTCCTTCCTTCCTTCCTTCCTTCCTTCCTTCCTTCCTTCCTTCCTTCCTTCCTCTCTCCCTTCTTATTGATTCTTTCATCTGCATGTTGATAATTTCGGTACGGCTGTGTCTGCTAATGCTTTTTTTTTTTTTAAGTTTGGAAGACTGCTGTGTTCTTGGATAATGTGAATCTAATCCCTGATAGTTAAGAATATAGTGATATAGTGATTTCTTCGAGTAATAGTGAAGAGAGTGCTGGGCTGGGATTCAAATCTGTCTCTGACATGGATTAGCTACATGATCTTGGATGAGTCATTTAACCTCTGTCTCAAGAAAGTCTTTAAGACTTATCCAGTAGATCATAGATTAATAGTTTCTCTTTTGCTGGAAAGAGTACCCCATGCTGGCATCTCCTTCCCACTCTAAAGAAATCAGAAATGCTAAGTGTCAGTACTCTTAAGTTTATCTGCCATGGAGAGCCATTATGAAATTGAATAGAAGTCTGGGTTGGAATGGTGAGGGCTTTTCAATGGGTACCTGTGTGGTGTTTGTTTCCAGTGAGTGGTACACTCATTGTCCACCTCTGGAGTCCTTGATGGAGCCAGGCTCTTTCAACAACTTTTGTGTACTTTTTTTTTTTTTTGTATTCACTGTTGACATTTCCAACCCTCTTTGGGAGGAGGTGTAAGGGAAGTATGTGGACACTGGAACAGTAAGTGGACCTGGTACTCCTTCCCTAACTCAGCACTCCGCAAAGATCATTGAAACAAAAATACTTGATTACCTTATCTAAACCCCATGATTTACCAAAGGGAGAGGCATGGACCAAACAAACACACAGAAATCTTAGCACAGAGCTTCACAAATACTTTCAACCTCGAATGACTTTTTGATTTCACTGAAATATTCAATGGCTCCCTAGGATCAAATACAAAAACCTCATCATTTAAAGTCACTCACAATTTTCTAGTCTTGTTCCACATCACTCTCCTCCAGATTTTCTGTTTCCTCTACCTGCCATTTCTCCCTTCATGCCATTTCTTAAGCTGCCTTTTTCACCTCTCCTTTCTAGAGTGCATACCTTTCTTCACAGCCCAGCTCTGACATATATTTTTGGACATCATCAATGCTCTTGACTATTCATATTTTATAAGGGTTTTCTTTTTTTTCTTTTTTGTGGGCAGGAAAGAAAGAACACAAATGCTTGTTAATTAAAGAAACAAAATAAAGTTAAATCAAAACAATAATAATACATTTCTCTTTTTATTTGCAGCCTTTCCTGGTCTCCCCAGTTACTTGCATTCATTTTTTTCTTGAAATTACTTCCATAGCTTTTATATTGTCTTAGGTATATGTTATATCCAATGCAGGTAGGTTGTCACAGTGGATGGAATGCTGGTCCTGGAGTCAAGAGGACTCATCTTTGAGAGTTCAAATCTGGCCTTAGGAATTTACTAGCTGTGTGACTGTGTACACATCACTTAATCCTGTTTGCCTTAGTTTCCTCTTCTTTAAAATGAGCTAGAGAAGGAAAAGGCAAACCACTCTAGTATCTTTGCTAAGAAAATCCCAAATGAGGTCATAAAGGGTCAGACATGACTGAAAAATGACTAAACAAAAATGTTATATATGATGGGAAAATGTAGGCTTCATTGTCTCATTTTTGTCTTTGTATTCCAAATATTTACCATAGTGCCTTGTACACAGTAAATGCTTAATAATTGTTGTATTATTGAATTGACTAAACATGATGAATTCTGTTGAAATCCTTTTTGGAAAGGCAGCCTTTCCTGGAACAGTGCTTAGCACTAGTCAGAGAGTTTCAGGGAACTGTTGAACAACTCCACAGGGTAACAATTATGCTGTTTAAAGTGATGTTTTCTAAGAACGTCAGTATGGTGCCATGGGATGACAGAAGCTCCCTTTTCCCTACCCTGTCCCCACCCCACCCCCCTGCCACTTTCCCTCCCAACTACCAAGCCCAGAAAGAATTTTTTTTCAATCAGTTACTTCTTCATCTTAACAGGTTCTGAAACCTGTAGGTCTCCTTCAGCTCCCTAGGGGAAAAATATCATATCCACATCTAATGTATTTAAAAACAATTGATTATGAAGTAGCAATATGGGGGGGTATTATGGGGAAGGAGGTGGTGAGGTGGGTCGAGAGGTTCAGTAACATTAAAAAAAGATGATCATTTCACTTTTTAAAGTTTAATCCTAGTTTAATTTGATTCCTCCACCAGGGATGTTTACCCTTCTACTTAGCTTTGTCTTGTCTAAAATTCTTTATCTTATTGGAGCTTGATATCAATTCAGTTTTTCTTGTTTGGCTTTACAATTAGCTGACCATAGTTCTTCTCTAGACCTCAGCAGAGGATATTGAAGGCTAGATCTTGGATTACCTCTCAAATTGGATAATTTCATTTCTTAGCCCACTGGACAACTTTTAGGAATGCTTATTTCTTTTCCCTCCCTGCCCTCCCTACCCAAATACATAACAATCTTCCTTTCTCCCTTTCTCCCTTCTCCCCCTCCCATCCTCCTTTCTTCCCTTCCTTTTCTTTCTTCTTTTCCCCCCTCTTCCCGCCTCTCCCCTCAAAATAGCATCCCCTGGTTCTGGGCCTTGGTGATACCTTCCTCATTTTTCTTTAGACTAAACTAAAATGGAATTGATTATGTGGGTCATGGTGGAGGAAGTAGTCTGACTTCTTTCCATCCTAATAGCACAAGGAACACATATCAAAATTACATATTCATAAATGTATACACATACATATATTTGAATTCATTTGAAGTTCTTATTCCTTTAACCAGTTCCAGAGTTGGAGAATCAAGGTGCTTAGGTTTCTGTCTCTCCCTGAGTAATGCCCAACATATTCCAATTGACTTAACTCTCCAGTTTTTTTAAGGAACACTCAACAAAATCCTGTTTTTTAATTTTAAATATATCTTGAGGTGTATTCCCCAAATGAAGTTGTCCTCTGTCTCATCATGGCATTGAAGCAACCCTTCACAGATCCCTGCCTGTGTAAACCCTGACAGGTCCTATCACATTGGAATGGCTGAAAACTGGTGACCCACCCACTCTTTCTCCTGGGAGGGCCAATGTAGCTCAGTTTGGAGAAGATTACCATCTGAGGGTTGGCTGCTATATAATGAATTATTCCACAGTAGAAAAACTTGTGAAGATCATAATCTAAGTGAGAGAGAGCAAAAAGACCTTTTGAGAGCTGTCTGCTGCCCAAACTCTATTAAAATGAATTTGGGAAATATTTATTAGAATAAGTAAAATGCTATAATACACAGATCATATTAATATATGTTATATGTGACTTTCTATACATACATGTTTCAATGTACAGTTTAGCAGCCCCCTTTTATATTTGTTTAAAGCCACTGGTCTAAGGCACAAGAGGGTGGTGGATGGGGAAAGGGAGAGATAGAATCTGTATGGAGAGAGAACCCACTCACATGCAGGAAATTAATCAGTCACTTTTGATGAAATTAGGATCATAGGATTTAGAATTAGAAGGGATGTCCTTAGAGGTCACCTAATTGTGACATCATCGGATCAGTGACTGAGAGCTACTGACGGTAGAGGCCAATGAGTCTAATCCCATCCTTTATGGATGAGAAAACCAAGGCTTAGAGATTTAGAGACTCGATCAGTCATAAGACCTCAGAGGCAGGATTTGAACTCGAGTTTCCCTGATTTGAAATCCTGTGCTTTATCTAATATATTAGGCTATCTTGAAATTGAGGTCCAGAGAAGTTGTCAATTGCCTAGCATCACATCATTAAACAATTAGCAAAACCCAGATTGGAACCTAGGTCCTCTGACTTCAAAGTCAGGGTTATTCCCACCGTACCATAGTGAGAGAGAGAAATGTTGCTATCACAGGTAGAAGTGACCTGATAGCTTCTCTCAGTGACTGCTCAAAAGAGAAAAACCTATTTACAAGGTTTTTGCATTTATCATTCCATTTATAATCTTTTAAAAATCAGTTTCTTGGATAAAGACATAGATGATATGCTTGTAGAATTCTCATCAAACAAAATTGGGATGGATAGTTAATATAGTGGATGACAGGATCTAAAAGCCTAGAGCATCAGTCTGAATCTAATAGGGTGACATTCAGTAGAGAGAAATTCAGTCTTATACTCAGGTCCAAAATGCCAATTTCAGAAGTATAAAATGGTACATTCTGTGTGATATGAAAGAACTACCATAGCGGAGAAGGTGCCAGGAATTCTCAGACAGGGACAACATAAGAGAGTAAAAACTATTATTATATATTTTAGATGCTTTGATACTTTTATGTGCCTATGGTCTCATTAATGAAACAGGCCAAAATCTCTTTACTTCTTTATCCTGTGTGACTCTTGTCTACCTCCCTCTGTTAATCTTCCAGGATGATAGGTGCTCACCCATATTTTTAGGGGTTTTCTCTTAGATCAGTGGTCCCCAAACATTTTTGATCACGTATTTCCATGAGGAAAAAGATTTTGAGCATGTATCCCCAAGTTATCTACTTATTAATTTTGTATGATTATACTAATATGTATTTTTATGGAATGTACAATTTTTAAAAAATGAGGTAAAATGAAATAAATGGTATTCAAAAGATAAATTTAAATTTACTTTTATTTGTTAATGGTACAAAAACCCTTTTGGTCCTAGCCAGGGGACTCATGAGGCATGGATTGTGGCTAAAGTCAGGGTACAGGAAGGAGGACAGGAACATATGGATTTAGGGTCCTGGAGTTGGGATGGATGGTTTACTTGGGGAGGAGTGCAGCTGATGGCAGCCTATCAAAGTTCCCATTGGGCTCAGAGAGAGGAAAGAAGCAAGTTATAACCCTAATAAGCACTCTGAATGGATCTGCTGCTCTCCTCCATCTACTATTTTTCCTTATGTACCTGAGAGGATTGTGTTGTGTACCCATTAAAGTGTATGCTGCCTGCTTTGGAGATCACTGTTCTAGATCTCTAGAAATTTCACCATACCAGAGAGCATGTGGACATCAGTTTCTCTTCACCTTGTTTACTTGACCAGTTCACTTCCTTTTCCCATTGTATATCTCTCTGATGATATCATCTACTCATGCTTTTAGATGGCTACATACTAATGAAGGAAGGAAGGAAGGAAATACATATGTATCAATATGCTCACTATGTTTCAAACAGTGCACTAATTTCTGGGGACACAAATAAAATAATGAATGACCAGAGAGTCTGTACTCTCAGGGATTAACACTTTAATTGAAGGAGACAACACATAAAAGAGACTTTGTTGCAGGGAAGGTAGGAAGACCCAAAAGTCCTAAGGGTATAGCAACAGGGTGAATGGCAAGGCCAAATGATCCTAAGGGCCAGATAAGGAATAATAAATAAAATTATTTAAATCTTAACCAACCATTAGTATCATATCCTAGTAGAATAGATGTGGAAATGGAAGGACATGCCTTGTTTCAAAGAAACTAATTAAACTTAAGTACAGGAAGTAGTATAGCAGTAATGTAATCCATAATATAATAAGGGCACACTTTGTTTAAAAGAAACTGATTTGAGAAGGTTTATACTTAGATGGAAATCCATAAATCTGAAGACGTAAGAATTGGGAGTAACACTTATGAAAAAGATACAAAAATGTTAACATGGGCTGTTTGGTCATAGGGAAGATATGAATGATGAATGATGTTTTACCTAATATTGGTTACTGAACTGGAACATAGGTAAGGTATAGTAGTGAAAGGGGATTAAACTATCAGATTATTTGCTGGAAGGCCCACTCTGCTAAACAGAGAAGTTCTGATAGATTCCTTTTTTTTTTTTTTTGGGCAGGGAAATGGGGGTTAAGTGACTTGCCCAGGGTCACACAGCTAGTGTCGAGTGTCTGAGGCTGGATTTGAACTCAGGTCCTTCTGAATCCAGGTCCTGTGCTTTATCCACTGCACCACCTAGCTTTTCCCTAGTTCTGATAGATTCTTTTCTTTTCTTTTCTTTAATTTTCTTTTCTTTTCACAGGGCAGTGGGGGTTAAGTGACTTGCCCAGGGTCACACAGCTAGTAAATGTCAAGTGTCTGAGGCCGGATTTGAACTCGGGTACTCCTGAATCCAGGGCTGGTGCTTTATCCACTGCGCCACCTAGCTGCCCCCATTCTGATAGATTCTTGCAATTCATGGCTGACTATTGTAGGCGATGTGACAAGGAGAACTGTGACTTTGGGTTTAATTCTGAACAACATGGAAACAACTCAGCAGTGATATAGAGATTGTAGAAGCCTTGGGAGAACGGATCATATCTTTTTTTTTTTTTTTTAGTGAGGCAATTGGGGTTAAGTGACTTGCCCAGGGTCACACAGCTAGTAAGTGTTAAGTGTCTAAGGCCGGATTTGAACTCAGGTACTCCTGACTCCAGGGCCGGTGCTCTATCCCCTGCACCATCTAGCTGCCCCGGATCATATCATTTTGAAGTCTATGATACTGAAGGAAGGAAATGCTAGGCATAGTGAGACATTGGGAAGTTGTTTCAAAAATCCAGAGAAAAGATGTTTGTGACCCCAGTTTAGTAGAGGCTAAAAGGGGATATAGTTAAAGAAGAATGGGAGACAATGGTAATAATTCTGACTGTACAATTATGAATAATGTCAAAAGAGACGTAATGGATTTGGTCACCTAGGCTTCTTTTTGATTAATCTGTATTTCTGAAGAACATGCACACAGAATATGAAGAGGGACACATAATTAGTAATAAATTCAAAAGAAAAACATAGACCTATGGAATAGTGTCAGAAAAACTAAATCCCAGAATGACCTAAGGTGAAAAAGACTGAAGAAAACTGAAAAAGAGGTTTGTTTGTTTTTAAAGCTGTTTATAGAAGAAGATGAATAAGGAAGAGTTATTGGGGATAATGCTTGGAAAAGATGTAATGTTAACAAAATTGAAAAACAACTACTCCACTCCTTTTATAGTACTGTTTTATTCATTCAGAAAGAGAGTAATGTAACTGGAAAAGGTAGGACAAACATCTCTAAAAGGGAAGTGAAGCCTCAGGAGAGAATATAAAGTTCAAGGCCCTAATGAATTGCTTTCCAAGGTACTGAAAGAACTTGCAGATGTTACTGTGTCATCAATAATCTTTGAGAAATCACAGACAATGGGAGAGCAGTCAAAAGATTGGAAATGGGCAAATGTCACACATTTTCAGAGTATAGATGATGATAGAATCCAGAAAGCATGGACTTGTCAGCTTGATATCAATCTCCAGTAAAATTCTAGAACAGATTTTGTTAAACAGATGGTTTATGAGTATTTAAAAAGGAGTTAATCATTATGAGACAGGATGGCTTCCCTTAGAACAAGTTATGCCAAACTAACCTCATTTCCTTCTTCTGAAAGGGTTATAGAGTGACTGATAGGATGTATGCTGCAGACTCTGGCTTTTGATTTCAGCAAGAGTGAAATAAGATCTTTGTGGATGAGATGGAGAAAAATAGGCTGCATGATAGAAGAATTAGGTAAATTCTTCATAACATCGACACCACCAGCAATAAAAATAATAGTAAGTCACACCTACAGAGTATTCTTATATTTTCTGAGTACTTTGCTCACAAAAACTAGATGAGGTAGGTAATGCAGCTTTAAAAAAAACCCATCGTTTTATAAATGAAGAAACTTAAACAGAGTCTAAACAACTCTGTCAAGGTCACATAACTTATGTATTGCTTCTAGCAATACATAAAACTAGATCATCTAATTTCAATTCACTTTTTGCTATACCACACTTTCTTAATCATACTAGAATAACTGTACAAAGAATGTTACTTGGATGGATATTAACCCAGAGAGAGGTGTTTAGGGGTATGCTACAAGTTAACTCTATGTTGATCAATATTTTTATTAATGATGGGAACCACAGGTGAAATAAATTCTTTTTATAAATGAAAAGCATGAATTATCAAATTTATGGATTCCACAAAGTAAAGAGGAATAGTCAGAATGTTGAAGAATGGAAAAAAAATTCAAGCCTGACTTGATGTATTAGAATGACTGACAGGAACCATTAATGTAGCAAGACTAAAATTTTCACTGGCTTACATATTGCCCCAAAGCACTCAAGTTGCCAGATATGCATAATAAACACAGGAAATCGGTCTGGATGATTGGAGAATAATGACCTTGCCTCCTTAGATCACCTTTTTTTCTGGCTCAAATTCATTTTCAACTAAGCTAGAGAGAATCTTGGGGTCATTAAGAGCGACTCACCATAAATTCAGGAGTCATCTGTAACACAAAACTTTTGTTTTCTAGCAAAGAAACAGAGGTAAGAAAGGCAAGACCTAATTTTAGCCAGGGATTTTACCTAGCTGGTGTTACTTGGATATTGTGTTTAAGATTAAAAAGCTGTCATTTTGACCCTATCAAGGAGAGATTTTAACCATAGTGCCTTGGTAGACTGAAGAGGAGATGATTAAGCTGGTCTTAATGATAGGAACCTGCCAGAGAAGACTGAGAACAGCACGCATTACTGGAGCATTGAACCTAGCAGAGATACCTTGCCAAGAAAGCAACAAATCCAGGAGAGATGCCCTACCTACCAAGGAATAGGCCTGTTGAGATCAGTACAATGATTTTTTTTTACTTTCTTGGTATCCCCAACACTTCACAAGGTACATAGTAGTTGCTTAACAAATGTTTGTTGACCCACTAACTGACTAAAATCAGCAGGAGTCAATCAGGGTCATGCCTGCATGATCCCTATGGATTCTTATTCTCTCCATTGATAATTTTTGTATTTGTGGGATGCTCTACATTTATAGAAGAAATATACTAATATAAACCATTTTATTAGATTATTTTACTTTGCTTTAATCTAGTTTCTAAGGCTTAGTAGAGGAAAACTAAACCCACTGGTGGGTGTTAGCAAGCTTTCATTTTGAGTGTACCATGTAGTACCTTGAATGTGGAGTAGACATTTTGGCTATCCCATGTATGAAATTAGGGGAGCTAAAAGTACAGCCTTAAAATGAACAAGTGAAATAAATGCAAAATCTGCTGCCTAAACTCAAAAAATCAATTGTACATGTACAGGATTTGAGTGGGCTTGGCTTAGTAGCAGTTAATCTGAAAGATTTGGAATTACTTTTCTTTTTACAGTAAGGTCAATATGAACTAGCAGTGTGGTAATCATAGAACTATAGCGCCTAGCATGGAGTAGAAAGAACTTAATCTTAGAGGAAACATGATTTTGTGTTCAAATTCTCAAAGGATTCCTGTTGAAGATGATAGATTTCTTTTGTTACTTTGATTACAGAATGATAGCCAATTAGCAGACATATCAGAGAGGAAGATTTTCTTTTAATAGGAGAAAAAAAAGTTAGCATTTGGAGATGTGCAATAATGGAACAGGCTAAGTAAAAAGAGATGGTGCTCCATATCACTGGAAATGTAGCCAAGAAGACATCAGATGACTGTTTGTTGGGGATATTGAGAAAAAGAAAACTGCCTTGTCTACTTCACAGCATTTCTGTGAGGATTAAATAACTCAGCATATGAAAGAAGTTTGAAAATTATAATATACTATGAAATTTAAGGAATTTTGTTTTTATTGTTATTATCATTACTCTTACAGCAAAAAGTCTATTGGATTATTGGATTAGATATTTAGAATATAAATGTTCTTCTACTATAAGATTCTTTGATTCTATGATTTTTTGCATGTGTACCAAGGAAGTACTTGTAAGTAACATAGGCATGTTGCTTTTTTTTCCCTGAGAAAGCACATGTGCATAGAATTCAGAAAGAAATTAAAGATGGTTCCTATTTTTGAAGATCATATGGTCCTGTAGTGGGGTCTACAGTATGGAATTAAGATTCTAATGAAGCAATAACTTGAACTTCTGGTGATAATATTTTTAAAATGACCAATTACTCATACCATTTTTTTATGTTAAAGATGTTTCTGATTTGTCATTATTTTAAGTAACATAGAACTGAGATGCAAGAAAGCCTTCTGATTTTGTAGTCAGAGGACATGGACTTTATTTGGGTTCCATTACTTCTTGTAAGACCAAGTCATTTCACCTCAGGGAAATGAGGGAGTGTGGACTTGGTGTGATATCTTTGGTTTCTTCCACAGGTTTAATTGAAATATCATTTGCATCACACATATAATTTTTGTTACTGTATCTAATTTTGAAAGACCATGATAGAATAGAAAGAAGATTGAATTTGGAGTCAGAGGGTGTGGATTCAAATTCTAGTTCTGACATTATTGGCTTTTTGTAACTAGTCTTTCTGTAACTATACTTTAATGCAAATTGTAATCTCTCTCTTTTAAAAAAGATATATGATATTATATTTTGACCCCCAATTTCATGTTAAAACAATTTTTAAAACATTTAAAAATGTTCCATCCAAATTCTATCTCTCCCTTCCTCCCCTTCCCCACTCCCTGAGATGGCAAGCAATTTGATATAGTTTATACATGTGCAGTCATGTAAAACATTTCCATATGAGTCATTTTGTAGAAGACTAGAATAAGAAAAAAGAGAGAAAGGAAGGAAGAAAGTGAAACATAGTATGCTTCAGTTTGTATTCAGACAGTATCAATTCTTTCTCTGGAGTTGAATAGTATGTTTCATCATTAGTCCTCTGGGATTGTTTTAGGTCATTGTATTGCTGAGAATAGCCACAGTTTGTTCATTGTACAGTATTGCTTATACTGGCTATAACATTCTCCTGATCCTGTTGACTTCGCCTTGCATCAGTTCATGTAAATCTTTCCATGTTTGACTTCAGTTCTACAGCTATAAAATGAAGGGATTGGACTAAATGACCACTTTGGGTCCCTTCCAGCTCCTAGACATATGCGCTTACTTTTATTTCTAAAGGTACACCACCCTTTTAAAAATTAAATGGCACCAGTAAAGTAACAAATATGTTATTTTCTGAGTGTTTTTCCATTTTAAAGCCTTTTGTTTCCATCTCAGAATTATCCAGTTTGATCATTTCTAATCATAGGAGACATTAAATTGTTTAGAAGAAAACTGATTTCTGTTTCAAGTTCCTAGAAGAGGGTGAGGAAAAAGCTGGCTGCGAGAAACTTCTGAGGTTTTCTCACCTCTGTCCTCTTCACCTCCAAACCAAATTCCCTATTTATTTGACCAGATCTGGTAGTGCCAATCTTCTGCTCACAATTTCCCCCTGGATTTCCTGTCCAGTAAAGTACAAATTTTGTGATGGGACATTCAGGGCTTTCCATGATTCAGTGCCACCCAATCCATTTTTTTTCTTTTTCTTTTTAGTGAGGCAATTGGGGTTAAGTGACTTGCCCAGGGTCACCCAGCTAGTAAGTGTTAAGTGTCTGAGGCCGGATTTGAACTCAGGTACTCCTGACTCCAGGGCCGGTGCTCTATCCTCTGCGCCACCTAGCTGCCCCTACCCAATCCATTAAAAAAAAATTAATATTTTTCTTTTAATGTGCTTTATGGGGGTAAGCCAAACTGGACTTGAAGTCCTATACTGTCCCATGTCTTTGCCTGTTTCTTATATCTGAAATGACCTTTCTTTTATCTGACTTTTGAATTCCCACCTCCCCTTAAAAACCACCTACCTCTTCTAAGAAGCTTCCCTTGATCTTCCCCTCCATCCCCCTGGATCTCACATAGCACTCTGAACCTCTTTTTAAGCACTTATATGTTCTTTTGCATATACTCTAATGGGCATTATGATACACAAATAACCATAAACTCGATGAGGTCAGAGGCAGTATTTGTCTAAACTGTGCATCTCCCAAAGTGTCTTATACTTAATGCCAACTCTGCACACAATAGACACTTTATATATACATTTAAAATTTAAAAATTTTTTAAATTAAAAAATATTTAAAACAATTTTTTGGTGGAATTGAATAAAGAAGAGAGACATATTTAGTTTAAAATTATACAGACGTAGGGAGTAAAGGCAGTAACTTTCTGGACTTCTCCACGTGATCCCTCCAAATAGCTCCAAATAAAATTATACAGACATGGATAAAAATTCTAAGTACTTTATTTAAAAAATAAGAAAAATCTCATTCCTATGAAGTTAACTTTAGTCCATATTAAATATTTGTTTGGGGGATTTGGAATTTAAATGTTTCTGCCATTTAAGCTCCAAGGGCCATTTAAATTTTTGATTAATCATTTTTTTAAAGCATGAAATATTCTCAGGTTATTTTAGGTTGCTAAAATTACTTGTTTTATTACTGTAATTTAGGATTTTCTATGTAATTTAAAACTTGGCAGTTTTGTTGTAATGGTGGCTAAAATAAATAGGAATATCAGGCATATAAGTGAGATTTAAAACATGTTATATTTATAATACTGATGCTGTTGGTGGTAGGTTTGTTTGTTTGTTTGTTTTGGTAGACAACAGGCTTCCTGATTATTAGCTCAGTCTTCTGGGCACCCTTCTCTGCTTGGCAGAAAGCTAATTCTTCTATTAAATTGATTTGTTATTTAAAAAAATACACCAGGAGGCAGCTAGGTGGTACAGTGGATAAAGCACTGGCCCTGGAGTCAGGAGGATCTAAGTTCAAATCTGGCCTCAGACACTAGACACTTACTAGCTGTGTGACCCTGGGCAAGTCACTTAACCCTCATTGCCCAGCAAAAATAAAAAAATAATTACATTCTTAAAAAAAATACACCCCTAAAACCCAACCCAAACACCTCATTTCCACCCTTGCAATAATCAGATTTTAACTTTGAAATTCTAAGCCAAGGCTATCTTTCTAACACTGTTTGTCTTTTAAAATGGTGGAAAGAATGCTGGACTTAGGGTTGAGGTGGCTCCAAGTCTGATTTCTCACTTTGCCATTTTCTGGATGCTGTATTGTAGCACCTCTCTGAGACAATTTTCTTTCTCTGTAAAAATTATGGGTTTGATCTAGATGAACTTTAAGTTTCCTCCCACCTAGAAAATAGTTAGAAGACAGATTTTTTAGGATTTCAGGGTTTTTCTTCCTCCTTTCTTGGCCTATTTTCACCAGTCCTTTCTGTGTTTGTGACCTTAATAATAATAATTATAGAAATAATACCATACATTTGTCTCACTCTTTAAAATTTACAAAACATTTTAACACGCACTGGGACTGTGAGTCATATCTTTGAATTCTACTAAAATCTTAGTTCACAGCAAGGTTTTAAAAAACACAGTTTGATGGCTTTTTGGCGCTGAGCCTACAGTAGTGTTAATTCATATAAGTGATTTATAATCCAGTAGTCAGTGCTAATGAGTGAATCTAACACGAGCCTAGTTTCAAACTGCCTTTCCTTGATGTCCCATTTATTTCCTTCCTTGCCTGGAACCAAAGTTATGCTTTTCTTTCTTTCTTTCTTTCTTTCTTTCTTTCTTTCTTTCTTTCTTTCTTTCTTTCTTTCTTTCTTTCTTTCTTTCTTTCTTTCTTTCTTTCTTTCTTTCTTTCTTTCTTTCTTTCTTTCTTTCTTTCTTTCTTTCTTTCTTTCTTTCTTTCTTTCTTTCTTTCTTTCTTTCTTTCTTTCTTTCTTTCTTTCTTTCTTTCTTTCTTTCTTTCTTTCTTTCTTTCTTTCTTTCTTTCTTTCTTTCTTTCTTTCTTTCTTTCTTTCTTTCTTTCTTTCTTTCTTTCTTTCTTTCTTTCTTTCTTTCTTTCTGCCAATTTTCTCCTCTCAGGTTTAGTGGTTGGCTTTTATGCTTAGCAGCGAAGGTTTTGTCTGTCTGTACATTGTTTTAACATTTAAAGTGCTCAACTTTTTATGTGTATGTAGGATTTCTGGTAATGACTCAAAACTACTTGTGAATGTTTATTTGCAAACTAGAATACATTTATAAGTTCTTTTAGATCTTGTTATAGGAAAAAGCCTTATTTCTTTTTTTCTTCTTGCCTTTTGATTTTATTTTATTTTATTTATTTATTTAATTAATTTATTTTTTTTAGTGAGGCAATTGGGGTTAAGTGACTTGCCCAGGGTCACACAGCTAGTAAGTGTTAAGTGTCCGAGGCCGGATTTGAACTCAGGTACTCCTGACTCCAGGGCCGGTGCTCTATCCACTGCGCCACCTATTTGCCCCGCCTTTTGATTTTAAATGAGACAGATGTTTTAATTTGTTGGTATAGAAAATATGCAAAGATTTTTTTCAATACTGTTAATTGAGGAAAATATACTTAAATGATCTTAGAATTTTGCCTCCAAATTTTGCCTCTTTATAGCTTCAAGGAAACAAAGAAAAATGGAAAATGAAATTTGTTCATATTTTGTCGTCTCATTTAATAATCTGATTTTCATGTCTGCCTTATAGAATATTGTCTCTCTGGATGACAGTAATAATTTGAGGTATTTTGCTGGTAGGCTGAAGAATTGTTCCTATCATGTTTTTCTCTACTTTAAACAAGCAAAGACTTCTCAAATATGGAACTCAGCAAAAACTTTTACCTCCAAATTAATATTTTGCATGAACTTAGTTAAATCCAAGATTATTTTATTTTAAAATTTTTAAGATTTTTTTTCAGCTTTAAAGTACTGGCTTTTCTGCTATAACTGGAGTCTGCATTACAAAAATCCCCACCCTGCTATACAAAACTGTGCATTACAAACTAAAGTATTTATGGGGGAAATGGGGTTAGGAGCACAACGCTTAAAAGCATTAAAAAAAAGAACTTAACAAAAATGGTGGCACAGTTAAACAATTAAGAACTCTATGAATACTACAATAAATAGTGGATTCATTTGTGGCTTGCTTTGCATCTTGTTTGTGGATGACATTTTGCTTGTTGTGTCAAGCCTCAGAACACACTGAGAATCTGCTCAATGAGATCCATATTTATTTGACATAGATCAGCCTAATCATCCACACTAGACATGCAAATTGGGTGAAAATTACATATTGCTCAGTTTATGACATGTATTTGTACAAGCAGCCTGTTGATTAGTTTATCTATCTATCTATCTATCTATCTATCTATCTATCTATCTATCTATCTATCTATCTATCTATCTATCTATCTATATCCTGGCTTGGTATACTACAAATGGACAATGAGCTGGGTCTGGAATTATTAAATAGGAGCTAGATTACATTTGGAAACTTTGCAGTGCCCTCAGTGATTCCAAGATGATTATTTTTTTTTACAGAAACCAACCTTTTTCTCCCAGTGTTGCAAATGGTTGCAATTTAAAGAGTGTAAAAAAATCAATTAGCTAATCTGATCTGGAAAAATTTATAATTGTGCGCCATATGAAAAATTATAAGTTTAGAAAAATTATAATTGGGCCGTAAATCCCATCTGGGTCGCCATTCAAATGTGAAAATATTTTAAATGACTAGGGCTAATTTGGGGGGCCTAATCTGACTGGGGTACTTAATCTGGGACTGTTTACTTTGGTTATCTGGCTGCTATTAATTTAATATGGGCTGTTTATAAAGTTCCACCACACTGCTCCATTCCCCAAGTTGATAAGCAAAAGATTAAGAAGGCTCTTAATTAAATAATCAAAGCAGAGTTTATTTATGAGATACAATTTAAACATAAAAATACAGGGAAATAAAATGTACAACCTGACAGCATTACTGCGGGTCTCTTTCCACCTGCTGCACCTGGAACTTTTTAGCCTCCTCCTGTGTACCAACAGACTTTCTTCTAGTGTTCCCCTCACTAAAAAGCCCCCCCTGCTCTGTACTGGCCTCCGTCCCTTTTTGCTCTTAGCTTTTTCTCCTTCCCCATCTCTTAGTGCTCCAGCCTTTCTTTTCTTTTAATCTTTGCTTTCTCCAACGTGTACCCTGTGCTGACTGCTTCTGTGCTCATCACCGCCTTCCCAGTCCTCTGGCGCCCCCCGGGTTTCTCTAACCTCCTGTACCATCTCCTGTTCTGTCTGTCTGCTCCGTCAGTCCACCCCCATCCCCCACTACTCTCTTATCTCTCTAGCGTTCCTTTCTCACCGACCTCTCAGGGTCTCTAGTCTCCGGAGTCCTCCTTAATCTTGTCAGCCCCTTTCTGTCCATTCCTCTGTATATATATCTTCCTTCTAACCCCTCAAATCTCGGATTCCCTGCACCCCCCACCCCACCCCAAGCTAATCTGCCAGCCGCACTAGGGCTGCAGCTGGGGTGGGGGGACACTTGAGCATCCTGTGTGTACCACATTCAGGGCTCCAGGGGCCCACGCCCCCTGCTGTGCGCCCAGGAACCTCTGCACAGGCTACGCCAGAGGCCAACCTGGATGAGCCTGGGATCTCTTGGATAGATCCACTCGGGGTGGAGGGAGCTGGGGCTTTTCCCCCCAGCCATCTGATCTGGTGTCTTTTACAGCCCACAGGGCTTTTTTTTGCTCAGCTGAAGCTGAGGGGGAGGGGCACCAGCCCCTTCCACACAGAGAAGAAAAACCTGAGGGCCTAAGGCTTTCTAATCTGAGCCCAAAGGTAGGGTCCCCAAATCAAAATACATTTCCACAAAAGGAATATCTTGGAGGAATCAAAATAGCAGGTGACCCAAAGACCACTGGAAAGATGGGTGTCAGTAGCCTGAAGAATGTTGCCAAAGAGAACTTGTGGCAGTTGTCTCACACCTAGTGTTCAAGACATACACAAGTCTAAGAATGAATGGAAAAGGAATTGGGTTGATTGTGTAATGCACATGTTGGAAAATAGAGACTTAGGGCTTCACTGGTAGCCCTAAAAAATTAAAAGAACCAAAGGAAAGACACCTTCCTCATTGGGTAGGTTATTTATGGGAAATTTATGAAAAGATATAGATAAAAGTTATATGGGATGAGAAAATAATGGATGGCTTGTGATTGGCAGTATGTGGAGACAGCTAAGTGATGCAATGGATAGAGCATTGAGCCTGGAGTTGGAAAAACCTGAATTCAAATCCAGCTTCAGATACTAGCTGTGTGACCCTGGGCAAGTCATTTAACCTCTGTTTGCCCCTGTTAATTCTAAAATGGGGATAATAGCATCTACTTCATGTTGTTGTAAGGATCAAATGAGATGTGTTTGCAAAACATTAAGTACATTGCCAATATATAATAGCACATTATGCAATTAGTTTAATATGCTATAATACAATAAGCTATTATAATAGAATAGCTTAACATGCTATAATAGCTTAATAAATGCCCATTTCCTTCTTCATAAAGATGGAGAAGGAACCATATCCATGAGGTCATGGACCTATATTTTAAAAAACAGATATAAACTAAAATCTCCTATGTTTGTAAATATATAGATCACCTTTTGTTCCTATTATCCACTAATCAACAAGCATTTATTAAGTGCCTGCTATGTGCTTTATACTGTCCTAGGACCTAGAGATACAAAGACAAAACTGAAACAGTCCTTGACCTCAAGAAAGTTGCCTTCTAGACTTTCTCCCCTGTACAAAGCCTAGGAAATAAGAGATTTGTCTTCTGCCTCTGGCTATGTAACAGGCAACTATTCCATCGTTAAGTTTCCCCGTTACTAACAAAGGCATCATCATCATCTAATAATAATAATAACATAAAATAATACCTTATGAAAGTCGGGTGGTTGTCATGGATTTTAATAAAATAATATATGGAAGGAACTTTAAAAATAGCATTCTACAGATGCTAAGTGGTATTATGTACCTCATGTTTATACAGACAAGTGGATGCATAAGAGTTTATTATTTTTCCAAATAAAATATAAAATGAATAACTAAGAAGAGGGATTACACCAGTGGTCACTAGGTTGTCAACACAATGGTTGACTGGCCTACACTTGCCATATCCTTGCTGAATTTGGGAAGTTAAGATAATCTTCCAAGGTCATGAATTGTGCTCGTTATTATTCAGCCTTAAAAATCAGTCCTGGTTCTGAAAGAAATCCGTAAGCCTATCTACTTGTTGGTGTTATTATTATTAGGTTTTTTTTGCTTGTCCTATTCCCCTTTGACTTGGTTTTCTTCATAGTGTCATTTGGGGGCGGGGAACCTATCAAGCTATTTTTTGGGGCAGATGCTTCTGTTATTTTAAGGGAATGATATATGTCTTGGATGAATGATATGTCTTGGAATGGAGTCTTGGAAGTGCAAGAAATTTAACTAGACAAGGATTTATCAAGTACTCACTATGTAGAAGACATTATTATAGGTGCTGAGATGCAAAGACAAATATGAAGAATGGGGATTCAACATATAAACAGACAGATAAATGCAAGATTATTTGATATGGGAGAGAGCACCAACAGATGAGGTATCTGAAGCAAGCACTAAACATGAATAAAGAGTCAGCCCCAGAAGTGAATAGGAGGAATGTATATTGGTAAAGGAAAGTAGGCAATGCAAATTTTGTCACCAAAATGGAAGAGTTGTATTTTAATTTCAACCAGTGTACAGTTTTCATATACACACATATATACTTTATGTATAAAGGAATATTATATAAATATACATTGAAATTTATATATAGATAAATGAAATATATATATTACATACTATAAAGTTGTTCTTGGGGTCATTCCCATAAGATCACTTTATAATGACACCCTTTTTGGCATGTTAACTCAACCTCTCTGGAAGATACCCAAAGTGCATTAACCTTATATCAAATTCTTCTCTACAGTGAAAAATGCTATAAAGACATCCTAGGGTATTGATTAGAAATAAAAACCATACTTTATATTATGTGCTTTTCTCTGGTGACCAGTAAAGTGATTTCTCCATTAGTCAATTCCAAAAAAGAAAACCCCCATTTAATAATCATCTATGTGTAAAGGAAACTAGTTGCAAGTGATGTAAATATAAAATGGAAAAATCATCCTTTTCCACAAGTAGATTACATTCTTTTGTGGGTGGGTGGATTGGAGTAATATAGCAGTTAGTTATTATAGTGGCTAGAGTGTTGGGCTTGGAGGCAGAAAGGTAGGAGTTCAAATCCTGTCCCAGATACTTCGCTTCTTTCAGCCTCAGTTTCCTCATCTCCAAAATGGGGACAAGAATAGCCCTTATCTCACAGATTTTTCTGAGGGTTAAATGAGAAAATATATGGTAGGCACTTGGAAAACTTCTGTCTGCCTCAGTTTCCTTAGATATAAAATGGGGATCACAATATCACCTATTTCTCAGGGTTGCCATGAAGATAAAATGAGATGACATTTATAAAGTATTTTGCAGACTTTAATGCATTATATGCACATTATGTTGTTGTTGTTGTTAGGATTTAGTTTTGCTTTCTATAATTTTTCAAGTTAGTTTTTACTTGTTTTGTAGTTGTTATTTCCAGTTATCTTGCCAAAATCATGTATATTATTTTCCTGCTTCTGTTTATCTCAGTTTGCATCAGTTCATGTAAATCTTTTCATGATTCCCCTAATTCATCATGTTTTTTCTTTTTCTTTTTTTGTTGTTGAGGTGTATTTGGGGTTAAGTGACTTGTCCAGGGTCACACAGCTAGTAAGTGTCAAATGTTCGAATGGGGTCACAAAGAGTCAGGCACAACTGAACAACAGCTTTCTTTTTCTTAAAATAGAGTAATACTCAATCGCATTTATTTACCAGTTTAGATACTTCTTAATCAATAGGCATCTACTGTATTTCCAGTTCTTTGCCACCATGAAAAGTGCTGCTCTAAATATTTTGGTGCACACAGTCTTTCAAATTGACAAAAACAATGACTTGCATATGGCATACTCTTAACTGTGGAATCTCTGAGTCAAAGGACATGGGCACTTTATCAATTTCTTTGCATCATACCAAACTGCTTTCATGAGTTATTGTGCCCATTGACAGCTCCAAAATGTATTTACAAGCCTATATATTTGCATAACTCCTCCAAGGAATGTTTACTAAGTGAGGAGGTAAATACATGCATGTAACTTTTTTGTTTTTCTAAACATTGATTTTTCAGAGAGAAAAAAAGGAAAAAAATCTGAAGTGGCCCAACAACTATTTGTTTTTGTTGTTGTCATGCCTGGCTCTTCATGACCCCATTTGGGGTTTTCTTGGCAGAGATACTTGAGTGGTTTGCTATTTCCTTCTCGAGTTCATTTTATTGATGAGAAAACAGAGGCAAACAACGTTAAGTGATGTGTCCAGGGTCACACAGCTAGTGTCTGAGGGCAGATTTGAATTCAGGAAGATAAGTCTTCCTGACTCCAGGCCCAGTACTCTGTGCATTGTACTGCTTAGCTGCCCAGCAACTATATGTGGCTTGTCCATTTCTCAATTGGGGCTGATCTTAGGCACTCCCTGCTCTTTTGCTATATGATTCAGTGGCCCTGATTGACTCTGAGTGGAGCTGACTGTTACCATAGCAAACAATGAGGCCAACAGCAGCAGGAGCTCTTTAGCTAAAGGGACTTCAGAGGAAAGGGGAGGGTGGGGCTGTCTGCATACACAGCTGGGCATAGACACAGACACTGCCCTCATAGATCAATGGTGGATGGCAAATTGAGGTAACTGTCAAGCTCAGCACCCCGATAATTTTCCTGATACTTAACTGTTGCAGCCTTGATCTTGCTTCTTATAGCTACACCTCTCTGCTCCCCAACCCCTTCCCTTCTTTTCCTTCCCACTTCTTCCACCCTCCCCTTTCCATTTCCTTTAGAACTTGCCTGGTTTAATCTGATGTCCTTCTCAGACCTTGCCTTCTGCTTCTTGCCCCATTCATCTACTAGTTTGCTTAGCCAGCTCTTGACTGGCTTCTCCCTCTGATTCTGGCCCCTTCTCAGATGCAAAATCTTCCCTTCCTATCACCCCCCATCCCAACCCCCAAACTGGGGATGGTTCTAGATGTCCTCAGACCTTGCTCATGCAAAGACAGTGACAGTTCCTGCCCTCAACCCCACCCAAGGTGGAAGAAAAAGTACAGCCTATTTCTTGACCAGAAAAAAAGAAAAACACCCCAACCCCGAGTTGTTTTTTTTTTCAGTTACATAGTGGTTGACTTTGTTCTCTGGGCCCTGTAACCTAGCATAGGGGAATTCTTCTCTGCCCCTCTCCTGAATATATAATTCCAATACAGAGGGAATGAATGTTGACAGTGGAATGTTACGCTGAATCCAGCAGTGAAGGGGTTGGCCACCTTCCATTTCCTGTTAATTTTCCTGTTCAATTAAGGCACTTAAGAAAACAGTTGAAAAAAGTTTTCATTTTGTGAGCTAATAATGAATGTCATCGGGCCGTTGGCAAATCCGTTGGCTTTCCATGTGACTTTTGGACAGAAGGTATACAAATAATTGTTACTGCAAAGGTTAATTAAAGCTGCATAATGACTCTGCCTTTGGAATATCTGAAGCAAGGAAATTGATTTACACAGCTTCTGGACAATTCTCATTCACATCTCATTTTTCTATTTGCCAAACAGGCTCACCAGTTCCTTTTCTTGGCAGTGCAAATGTTTGGATACATGCTGTATGTTCTTAAGCACTTGGGAACTTCACATATTTTCTTAATTCACATACTGTAGGTTTTGCAGGTTGGATGATGGCAGCTTGACAATCTAAACATACATTTCATGCCACATTTTAATTATTTGAAAAATATTAGCAAGGAAGATAAAGTTATTTTGCTCTGAAATTACATTTTTTTTTGAGGAGGGAAGTGGCAAATTAAAATTTATGACAGCAGTTGTGCTCAGCAAAATTTGTCAAAGTCGATGAGAGGTGAATGCTCACAGCATTCTAATACATGTTCCTTAGTTGAGAAATTTTTGGGAAAAAAATGAGTGTTACAAGTACGTTGACATGGCTACAAAGCAATTATACCAATTGTCACTTAAAAAGCAGTATATTAAAACAATAACAACTAACCAGAGAGACACCGGTAGCCTAATGGATAAAGAACTGACCTAAATATTAGCAAGACTTGTTGAAGTCTAGTTCAGTCACAATACAGGTTGTTTAACAAAGGGGAAATCACTTAAACTCTCAGTTGCCCAGGCAACTCTCTGAGACTCCTGGTTACAGAGGACTTGCTGACCTGAATTGCTAGAGGGAGTTTCCTCAGGGTTGGGTTGGTAATGAAGTTACAGTTCTGGACATAATTGTAGGTATGCGTGTGTATGTATACACACATATATTTACGTATGTATGCATGCGTGCATGCATGCTTGGGATTCTAAGAGTTTAAATGTCTTACTTGGGGTCACACAGCCAGTGTATGTGATTATGTATGTGTATGTGTGTTTATGTGCATCTATATGTGTGTAAACACATAGCATTTGTATATACACACACACACACATATGCATGCATGCATGTATATTTAGGCAGTTGCCTGGGATTCTAAGAGTTTAAATGTCTTTCTTGGGGGTCACACAGCCAGTATATGTGATTATGTATGTGTATGTATAAACATACACATAATGTATATGTGTGTAAACACATAGCATTTATATATATATATATACATACATACATACATATGCATGCATGCATGTATATTTAGGCAGTTGCCTGGGATTCTAAGAGTTTATGTGTCTTGCTTTGGGGTCACAAGTAAATATATTTGCTAATGTATGTGTATGTGTATTTATATGCATCTATATATGTATAAATACATATGCATTTGTATGTGCATCATAGTTTAGGGTTTATTATTTTATATGTTATCCGAGGCATTGAGATAGCAAGGGATCATGGAAAATCAAAGACCAGCTAGCATAGGGATGCATGAGATAGTGTTGCAAGTAAACAAAGTCTATGTTCTGGGGAAAATCAACCTAGTCCTAGGGGGATCTGCAGATCCGAGTACAGGCAAGTTGGATCATGTTCTAGGGAAAATTAAAGAGTAGAGGGTAAGGATTACAGAATAAGAGACCACAAAATAGGACCAAGGACTCAGGCACAGAGAGACAAGGTGATAGGGATTCAGGAGGTTAGGACAGGCAGGTTGGGATGAGCAGGTTGATGGGAGAGGTTCTAACAATCAGATCATGAATAGTGCTCAGAGTGGAGATTGTCTGAAAGTAGCCCCAGTTTATGTTCCCTGCCGAGTGTAGGGCATCAGGCCTACCTCTAGAGGAAAAACAGCAATAGGAAGGTACTGTAAGCATCTGACCCCTGCAGGGGAATGGCAGCTGGATCAGCTTTTGGGCATGGTTCCATCCCCAAAGAGGTCAGCTAGGTGGTACAGTGGATAGTCCACTGGACCTGGAATCAGGAACACATGAATTCAAATCAAGCCTCAGACATTTGCTGGCTGTGTGACTATGGGTAAGTCACTTAACCTACATTTGCTTCTGTTTCCTTATCTGTAAAATAGGAATGATAATAATAGTACCTACCTCCCAGGGTTGTTGTGAGGATCAAGTGAGGTAATTATTGCAAGCTGGAAGCTGGGAAAAACTCTTTGCAGCAAGTTTTTCTGATAAAAGGTTTCCTTTCTAAGCTATATAGGTAACTGAGTAAAATTTATAAGAATAAAAACCATTCCCCAATTGATAAATGGTCAAAAGGATATGAATAGGCAGTTTTGAGAAGAAATTCAAGTTCTCAATAACCATGTAAAATGCCCTAAATTATTAATAACTAGAGAAACAAAAATTAAAACAGCACTAAATTACTACCTCACACTTATCAGATTGGTTAAAATGACAAAAAGGAAAATCACAAATGCCAGAATGGAATTCAGGAAAACAGATAGACTAACATTCTATTGGTAGAGCAGTGAATTAGTCCAACCATTCTGGAAAGCAATGTGGAACTATACCCCCAAAACTATAAAACTGTGCATACCCTTTGACCCTGAAATACTAATACTAGGTCTATATCCCAAAGAGACCAAAGAAAAAGGAAAAGGACCCACACAGACAAAAATATTTATAGCAGATCCTTTATGTTTTGTGGTGGCAAAGAATTGAAAACTGAAGAGATGCCCATCAATTGGAGAATGGTTGAATAAACTACGGTATATAAATGTGATGGTATGCTACTATACTATAAGAAATGATAAAGGGGATAGTTTTAGAAAAAACAACAACCTGGAAAGACTCGAATAAACTGATGCAGAAGAAAGTGAGCAGAAGCACAACAATTTAGGCACTGATTACAATACTGTAAGGGTAATTGTTTCTGAAAGACTTAGGAATTCTATGACTATCCACAGTTCCAAAGGACTAATGATGAGACAGGATATCCACCTCCAGATAGAGAAATGATGGACTCAGAGTGCCTTCTTTCTTATCTTTTCTTCTTATCTCCTCTCCTCTTTTCTTCAAGACATTTTTGCATGACTATACATATTTTTAATGGTTTTTGTTTTTCTTACCTTCTCAATTGATGAGGGAAGTACAGGTGAAGAGAGAAATTAGAGCTAAAAATAAAATACAATTGAAATTTTTGGGCAAAAGATTGCAGAGGGTCTTGAATGCTAGACTGCTTTTCAATTTTCCTTAAAGTTTTTGTTGAATAGTGAGTTCTTACCCTAATAACTAGGATCATTGAATTTATCAAACACACAGTTACTATACTGATTTGTTTCTGAATATTGTGAAACTCCTCTATTTCACTGTTTAACCTCTCTATTTCTTACCCAGGACCAAACTGTTTTGACAGTTATAGCTTTGTAGTATAGTTGGAGATCAAGTAGTGCTAGGTTTTCTTCCTTTCCTTTTTTTTTCCCATCGATTGCCTTACTAATGAATCTTTGTTCCTCCAGGTGAATTTTGTTATTTTTTTCTAGGTCTATAAAGTAGTCTTTTGGTAGTTTGGTATGGAAATGAGTAAATAAATTAATTTATGGAGTATTCCATTTTTATTACATTGGTCCAGCCTACCCAGGAGCAATGAATATTTCTCTAGTTATTTGAATCTGCCTTTATTTGTGTGAAGAGTATTTATTTATTTATTTATTTATATTTTTATTTTTTTGGTGGGGCAGTGAGGGTTAAGTGACTTGCCCAGGGTCACACAGCTAGAAAGTGTCAAGGGTCTGAGGCCGGATTTGAACTCGGGTCCTCCTGCATCCAGGGCCGGTGCTTTATCCATTGTGCCATCTAGCTGCCTCTGAAGAGTATTTTGCAATTATGTTCATAAAGTTCCTGTGTGTGGCAAGGGGGCTCCAAGTATTTAATATCGTCTGTAGTTATTTAAAATTAATTTTATTTTTCTATCTTCTGCTGGATTTTGTTGGTCATATATAGAACTATGCATAGTTTATGTGGGTTTATTTTATATACTGTGACTTTGTTGAAGCTATTAATTGTTTCTAATAGTTTTTTTAGTTGACTTTCTAGGGTTCTAGAGTAAATCATCAAATCATCAGCAAAAATGATAGTTTTGTTTCCTTTTTGCCTATATTTATTCCTTTAATTTCCCTTTCTTTGTCTTATTATTATAGTTAGCATTTGTAGTATAATATTAAGTAGTCATGGTGATTATGGATATTCTTGCTTCATTCTTAATCTTACTGGAAAACTTTCTAGCTTGTTCCCAGTTATAGATAATCCCGTTTCATTATTTTAGAGAGATACTACTTATTATTTTAAGGAAAGCCTTATTTATTCCTATCTTTTCTAGTGTTTTAAACAGGAATGGGTGCTGTATTTTATCAAGTCTTTTCTGTATCTATTTAAATAATCATATGATTTTTGGTGTTTTTTGTTGTTAATATGGCCAGTTATTCTTAAAGTTTTCCTAGCACTCAACCAGCCCTTTATTCCCGGTGTAATTAAAGGTTGAACATAGTGTGTGATCTTTGTGATATATTGTGGTAATTGAATTGCTATTATTTCATTTAAATTTTTGCATCAGTGTTCATTAGAAATATTGGTATATAATTTTCTTTCTCTGTTTTGATTCTCCCTGGTTTAGGCACCAAGACTATATTTGTGTTATAGAAGAATTTTGGTACAGTTCCTTGTTTACTTACTTTTTTTCCAAATGGTTTATGTGTAATTGGAATTAATTGTTCTTTAAATGTTTGGTTGAATTCACTTGTAAATCCATCTTGCCCTGTCTTTGTATGTCATATTTTCTCCTCAGCTCAGGTCTTTTCACCAGGAATGCTTGAAAGCCCTTTATTTTATTAAATATCTATTTTTCTCCCTGTAGGACTATGTTCAATTTTGCTGGGTGAGGTTATTCTTAGTTGTTATCTTAGCTGTTTTGCCTTCTGTAATATCATATTCCAAGTCTTCTATTCCTCTCCAGTGGTAGCTGCTAAATCTTGTGTGACCTTGACTGTGGCCCCATAGTACTTATTTCTTTCTAGTGTAAAAATATTAACTATAACTGCTAATCTCAAGCTATAGGAAAAGTTATAACTTTCTATAGCTATATGAAAAATTATATCTAGCTGGAAAATTATAACTGGGCTGTAAGTCCCTTCGTGGTCACCATTCAATGTAAAAATTATTTTATTAACTAGGGCTAATCTGTAAACTTCTGGCTGGCTATCTGACTGCTTTTAGCTAGTAAAACTATAGCTGGCTATTAGCTACCTGAGCCAGTCTGCAAGGGCCATTTAAAAATTCCCACACTGCTTCTCCCAGACTGATAAGCAAATAGCCTCTTTCCATTTAACAGCAAAGGTTTATTTATGAGAATAAATGTAAGAGATGAGGGTAAAGAAATGCAAAGTATATGACCTGAAACACTCTCTCTTTCAACTTTCTCTCCTGCCACTTGCGGGTCTCTTGCCTGTGGGTCTGGCTGCTGTCTGCCATCTGTGCTTACAACCTGATCCACGTTTCCTTCCCAGGTCTGGCCTTTTCACTGTTAGCTGCACCTACAACTTCTTAGCATTCCCCTGCATCTTCTTTCTCCATAGTGTCTCCCTCTTTCTAACTGAAAAGCCTTCTAGCGTCTCTGTTGTGTCCTCGCTCTCTCCGTACCATTTCCTTAGTCCCCCTCCTAGTTCTCCCTCTCACTACCTATGCTCCTGAATATAAACCCTTCTCTCTCACCAGACCCTTGGGCTGGGCTGCTCATGCACATGCCAAGCTAATATGCTGGCCACCTCAAGGCCGTGGTCTAGCCCCGTGCCTGGTGCTCTGAGAGCTGGGAGCTGGGTGAAGGAAGCTCCTGCATCCCTCAGGCCTCCCGTGCACCTCCCTGCTGCACAGAGGAACCTGGGGCATGGTGCATGAGGCTTGTGTGCCCCAGGGGACAGGGAGCCGTTCAAGGTGGCCAAGGCTAATTCTAGTGCTTACAGTAGCTATTTGCAATATTTTCTCTTTGACCTGGGAGTTTTGTGTTTTGGCTACAGTATTCCTGGGAGTTTTCATTTTAGGGTTTCTTTCAGAAGATGACTTGTGGTAGATTTTTTTCACTTTCTACTTTGCCTTCTTGTTCTAAGATAATTTCTTGAAATATGGTGTCTAAGCTCCTTTTTTGTTCATGACTTTCAGATAGTCTATTGGTTCTTTCTTTCTTTCTTTCTGTGAGTCAATTGGGGTTAAGTGACTTGCCTAGGGTCACACAGCTAGTAAGTGTTAAGTGTCTGAGGCTGGATTTGAACTCAGGTACTCCTGACTCCAGTGCCGGTGCTCTATCCACTGCGCCACCTAGCTGCCCCCTAGTCTATTGATTCTTAAATGATCTCTACCCAATATGTTTTTCACATTGGTCTTTTTTTCCTATAAGATATTTCGAAGTTTTTTCTATTTTTCCAGTCTTTTGATTTTGTTTTTATTTCTTGATGTTTCAATGGAGTCATTAGCTTTTATTTGGTTAATTCTAATTTTCCAGTACTTATTTTCTTCAATAAAGTTTTGTGCTTTTATATCAAGCTGTTAATTCTCTCTTCATATCCTTTTTTCATAGTTCTCATTTAGTTTAAAAAAATTTTTTTTGGTGCTATTGTCTGTGCTTCTAAAAATTCTTGTTGGGTTTCTGTCCAATCTGTATTTTTCTTTGAGGCTTTGCTGATAGATGTTATCAAGTCATTGGCTTCTGCATTTGTGTCTTAAGCTTCCCTGTCACCATAGTAGTTCTTTATGGTGGGGTTCTTTTTTGTTTGCTCATTCAGCCTACTTTTTGACTTGACTTTATGTTAGTGCTAGATTCTGAGGACTTCTTGAGGGGAGGGAAAGTCTGGCTTGAGCTTCTGGGTTTTTTTAAAAAAATTTTCTTCTGATGCTTTCACATCTTAGTCTAGGGGCTTGCAAATTTTCAGTGCTCCTAAAGTTGGATGATCCATGGAGAGATTTGTTTACTGATTCCCCTCCCCAAACTGAATTCTGTACATTACTGACCCAGATTTGGGTCTCCTGGCTTATGTGTGGGTGAAAATTTCTGCAGACTGCTGTTGGACTCATTCACTGTTAGCCCTCTGGAGGAGTTTGCAGATTCAGAACTAATGAACCTCTGGCTCCCCTTTGGTTTTGGTCTCCTGTCTTGCCTTATTCCATTGCAGGCTTTTGTTCTGGGATAAAGACTAGAACTGACTTGCAGCTTTGCTCTTGGGTTTAAAGCCATACATCTATATTTCTAGAACTTGTTCTTTGCTCAGGAGACAGGTAGAGTCCATACTTGCTAGGCCACTCCTCTCTGCCTTTTATTTGTGATCCAGTACTGGGTAAACAGCTGCCAGGTGCAAACAGCACTAGTTGAGAGATCCCTTGGGATCTCTTTCTCTCCCAGTGCTTTCTGCTCTGGTCCTCTGTCTTAGCCTTCTTTCCCTCGCTGGGTGATATAATGCTCACTTCTGCTATTCCCACCACTGTCTGTGCTCCTGGTCATTTCTTATTTCTTGTGCCCGCAAGACCTCTTTGTCTCTGGAAAGTGTCCTAGGCTGGAAAAATGACTTTCTCTCACTTTTTTTTGGCTTGTCTCATCAGAATTCTTTCTGGTGCATTTTCTGAGCTGTTGTGGAGGAGATTTTCTGGGCAAGCTAGGTGAAAATGCTTCTTCTTATTCTACCACCTTGACTCTACACCTTGCAATCTAATGCCTTGGGTTTTTTTTGCTCTTTTTATTATAATTCCCATTGATATATGCTTTGTCCCAGTCCAACTTTCCTTTATAGTTACCATACATTCTCTTCCCCTGACTTTGTTCACGATCTTTCTTCCACCTGGAATGTCTTCCCCTCTTTTCTTTTTCTCTTACATTCCTGCTATCCCTTAAAGTGTAATTCAAATATCTCTTTCTGAATCATTCTCTGATTGCCTGTCTTCCCATCGACCTCACATATACTATTTTTTTTTTTTTTAGTGAGGCAATGGGGGTCAAGTGACTTGCCTAGGGTCACACGGCCAGTAAGTGTTAAGTGTCTGGGGCCGAATTTGAACTCATCACATATACTATTAGTTCGTTAAGTGAGTGGATTATGATCCTTTCAAAACAGAGCAATAAAAAACACCAGACTCAGAATCAAATACTTTAATTTTGAGCCCAAGCTCTGGCACTTATGAGCCCTGTAACCCCCGGAAAGTTAGTCAACTATTCTGGGCCTTAGTTTTCTCAATAGTAAAATGGGATAATTATGAGTATTATCCATCATATATGCTTTTTAATAGAGCTAATGAGATAATACATATGGAATTTTTATAGCTATAAAGGTTTAGTCAAATATAATCTGCTATTATCAATGTAGGATCCTACTCATTCTGAATTGATAACAGTTCAGATACAGTATACATGACATCTGTGGAGTAAAAGAACTTGGATTTTTTTTCTTTGAAATTTTCAGATCTTCGCACATGGAGAATCCCGTTGAAAAACATCAGTAGCCTTTGCCAGGTTTAAGAAATACAAAATTCTTTCAATGTGTCTTCAACTTCTGGTTCTAATAATTAATTTTAGTTTCATTTTTGGGATACTTTATATATTGGATATATTGTCAGGAAATACAAGTTTAATAGAAAAAAGTGTTTTGTATGAATGTATCATATCATTTGTTAGTATCCACTTCTGAATTAATTTGTAGCATGCATGTGCTTTAAATTAATAAAATTACATTTCATTAAATTAGTCTATAATTAGAAACCCTGCTTTCCTCTTCCCCCACTCCATGCATTGTTCTGAATTAGTCTAGTTTTTACTGTTTTCCTAAAGGAATTCTTATTGGAAACTCTCCCCATCTGTTCTCCAGGATTGTTTACTTTTTGGTCTGTATCTGTGAGTTCTGCAATATAGGGAGCTCTTGATGTGGAAAATTCATGTAAAACTTCAACTTGTCTTTATAGCTTTAGAGCAAGGATTCTTAACCTGGGGTCCATAGACTCCCAAGTGATTCATGGATAGATTTCAGTGGGTCTGTGAACTGGGAATGGGGGAAAATCCATCTTTTATTTTGACTAGCTTCTAACTGAAATTTAGTATCTCCTTTAAAACATTACTTTGAGCATTCACCAGACTGCCCTAGAGGAATCATTACACATTGCTTCAGGGAGCTGTCTGGGACCTTCAAAAGGTCAAGTAGCTTGCCAATGGCCACCCAACTAATAAGGGTCAGAAGGATAACTTGAATCCAGGTCTCCCTGACTCTTAAGACCTACACTCTATCTTCTCTGACAATCTATTCTCTGGGATAAAAAGCTAATATGTGGTATCTCTAGTCTGTATGTCTAGTGCATAGAGGGAGAGGCCAGTATTTCCACTCTTCCTTTGCTCTTCATGCAAGAGTGACCATAAAGATATGGGTGGGATGTACATCTGATATGTGTTTGCAACACATTCCATTTATGACACAGATCTCATCAGCAAGTCACTAGAAGGTTTACCATGTCCTAAAAACTCCTAGTGGAATGCTTCTATTTATCTTTACTTACTGCAGTTAATAATGCAATGTTTTGGGGGAAGTGAAAGGTTTCCTTTGCTTCCTTTGTGATAGACCAAAAATCTGGCAGCCCCTTTGCCTGTGGACTTGACCATCCTCTCAATGTGTCTGGTTGCTCTTGAGAGGGAGAGGTGGGAGGAGTGGGGAGATCTTATTTAGAGCAAACTTTAATCTTTTGTAGACTAGTCCATAATCCAGTTGTTTTCCCTGCAGGAGCCTGTGCTAATAACAATTCTAAATCCTAGCAAATCAAAAGGGTTGAGTGGTAGATAACCTTTAAGTAGAATGACATTAGTTGAAGCAATTATGGAAACAACACAAATTGTATTTAATGCTTACATAATATAAATATTATCGTTGGAATTCAGCACCGTCTTTGGAATCTGGTGTTTTCCTAACTCTTATAAAAATTCTTATCTTTTTACCTTACGTGACTGCTCTCATCCCTCAAGCAGTACATTTCATTCCAAAAGCTTTTGAGAGAATATATCATACTAAGGCGACAAATCTATTTCAAATGTGTTTGTTACTAAGCAACTGTTACTAAAGAGCTTCTGTAATTAAGATGAAAATTCCAAGGTAACAGTGCCCAAACACAGCACCATCTTTGTATAATATAAGAAGAACACAGTGAACAAAAAAGAAAACGAGGCATATTTTTTTCCTGAGAGATGTCACATCTGGGAATTCTGAATCTGCTAGCTGCCCACAAACCTATGCATGGCAGAGTCTTTGTTCCATATGTTGCCCAAACCTGTTTGTGATTTTTTCTGTTCCATTAAAAAATGTTGATTCGCTCTACAAACATGTAGAGTATGTGTTTGGCTCAGTCAACATAGATTTAACGTGGAATGGTAATCCTAATGAGGACTATGGTATTTGACCTCAGCGGATGGATGCTGAATTTAGATGTGGTCCTGAGAAGAATAGATTTTTAGATGTGCTCCCCAGGAGGCAGCTAGATGGACTGGATACAGAGCTGAATGACTTGAGTTTCAACCCCAGCTCTGCTGCTCATTTCTTGTTCGGGCTCACTTCATATTTACCTTTATATCCTTGGTGCCTCACACAGTGCTTGGCATACAGTAGATGCTTAATGAATGCTCATGAGCAAATTGCTTCCCTTCTCTAGGCCTTAAAACATTTTCCTTCTCTGTGAAATGAAAGGGTCGGACTATGTGATCTCTGGCATCACTTCTAAATCCTATTATCCTACAAAATGGATGTCTTTTGTAGTTATGAAGGTTTGTCCTAGATTGTACAATGATGTAGGCCTGTAGCTGCCTTTGTAGAACTTTGAGTGTATACTTGTTATTTTTGTTTGGATGAAATAAGAGTCCCTGTGCTTCTATTCCAACTTTGTCTTCCTTGGCTTCTCTGATAATTTAAAATAAATTACTAAAAAAATAGAGGAACTTTTCTTTTAAAAATGTATTAGAGCATCAACAATTTTTTAAAAAAGAAAATTATGGCTAGATAAAAATCTATACATTCTCCTGTTTCTTTGTTCTTTATTAAAATAGGCTTTATTTACACCTTTTGTTTTTAAGTTATTAATTTTGGGGGACGTAATCTCCTCTGGTCTTAGTCCTAAATCCTCCTTTATAACAAAACAAAATAATTTATTAAAACTAATTGAAAAATTAGCTGTGGCTTATATGTCCACAGCATTTTGTATTCATAGTCTTCTATCTCTCTTTAGAGGAAAGAAGTGGCATCATTTTCTGTTCTCTGGAAGCAGGAATCATTATTACTCAGATCAACTCTGACAGGTTTGGGGATTTTTCTTTTACCCATTTTCCCTTTCCCTTTCCCTTTTCCTTTCCCCCTGTCCCCTGTCCCCTTTCCTTTTCCTTTTTTTTTTTTGGTGAGGCATTTGGGGTTAAGTGACTTGCCCAGGGTCACACTCCTTTTCCTTTTTATTAGAAAAATCATTTTGGTGGTAATCTGGCATTTCTTAAACAAAATACCTTTTAAGGTATTCTCAGCTTTTAAAAATCCTCAAGTATGTTCCAAATAACATTCCAGAGTGGGTCTTAGGACTTGTGAATGTGTACTTTATTCAGAAAGGACCGAGCTTTTCTTAGCCATAAAATTAAATCATGTCATTGTCTAATTCAAAAGTGCTTCCTGCTCTATCTCGTTTCTAAATAGAGGTGTGATGATTTTCTTTTAACTTCGAAGGATTTCAAGTTCCTGACAGTGGAATATTACAAAAATTAGTAACACTATACTAACCTGCAGATTGAATACCATTAAAAAAAGTTTTATTGCCCTAATGCAAAAAGAAAAAGAAATCAGGAGTATTAATCAAATTCATCCATCTTTTGGTCTGTGTTCCCAGTGTCTAATAGAGTGCTTATACATAGTATGCACTTAATAAATACCCCCCAAAACCAAAAACATCACATCACGTCTTCATGGTGTGGGGCTGAGGAGACCCAACTGGCAGTCCTAAGAGTGATTCCGAGCTGGGGGTCCCTTACCTCTCCACAGCTATCACTTTTTTGGAGGTCAATGAAAAGCAACGGAAGTATACCGACTACTCCAGCTATTATTTAGGACCAGCACATATAGGGAAAAATAATAATAGGTAGATAAAGGCAGGATGGTACAGTAGAAAGAAAACTAGATTAGAGGCAGAAGATCTGGGATGAATCCTGACTTTGAAGCTGTAACAACCTTCTCTTAAGATTCATACAGCAAGGAGGTTGGGAGATTCATTGCAGGTAACACTAACACAATAACTAGGCGAGAGCTCTGGGTGACTTGTACCAGTTATTTTCCCTTTGGACTATATTTCTCAGTGTATTTAATGGATGGAAGCCATGTTTACATGTTGTGACCAAACCACTTCTATGGCTAAAGAGAATTTGGATGCAAGGTAGGAGAGAGAGGAGAAACTAGTTAGCAATCAGGTATGTGCAGGGGGAAGAAGGTAAAAGGGACATCACAGAGACAAATGGCTAGGATAAAATATAGGCCAGTTATGTAGTGAGAATGAGGAATAACCAATACCTGGTCTTTCTGGCCCACCGATGTCCATACAATATCAAGAAGTTTAGAGGAAGGCCCCTGTGATGGACGGAGATGAACATGGATGGGTAGGAGAACATAGATGAGAGCTGCATGGTCTGGGTGAACAGATAGGATATGAAGTGTATCATGGGAAGGAGTGAATGTTGATGGGATCACAGATACATCAATGCATTGAAGTGTCAGAGGACATTTCCACGTTTCTGTGTTTTCAAATTGCTTTGCTCTCTGGGGGCTGTGGTCAGATGCTTTGGGGGGTCCTTGTGTTCCTGGGTCATCTTATTCCGTAGACATGATATTTCACTACTCCAGAGCTGCATACCCCCATCCATGGAACAGCCCCACTCATCTTCGTTCCTTTTAAAATTCTAGCTTTCCTTTGTAGTGGATGGAATGCTGAACTCAGGGTGAGGAAGATCTGGGTTTGAATCTTCCCTGACCTTGGCTTTGTGACCTTTGGCAAGTCATTTCTCTCTGGGCATGAGTTTTGTTATTTGTAAAATGATGAGGCTGGTGGAGATAATGACCCTTAAAGTCCTTCCTAGCTCTAAATCTGTGATATTAGGAACAACTCAAATGCAGTTTTCTTCAGGAAACTTTCCTTGATTGCCCTAAGATGTGATGGCCTTGATCTGCTTGGATTTCACATGAGACTTTGTATATCCTGTGTGGTTAATATCCTTTATTTGTATTCTGGTTACATATATATGTGTTAGATTCCTGTTCTAGACTGTTCTAGATCCTAGCTCAGCATTTGACTTTGAATTGAGCAAATGGCTTGTAATAAAATACATTCTTTCAGCTTTGCCTTTCAGAATCTCTTTCCACAAAGCTATGAAGGTTTACCCGAACCTCTCAGCTCAGTGTTTTATCCCTTCTCAAATTTTTCTAGAACACTTTGTCTCAATCCTGCCTCTGTCCCTTCATAACTTTTATGGGATCATAGATCTGGAGCCAGCCCTCTTATTATGCAGTTGAAGCTGTGAGAAGGGAAATGACTTTGAACCCAGAGCCCACAATACCAGATCTAGCTCTCCGCCAATGTGTATTGAGAAATCTGCTAGCATAAAGGGTGTTCCAAATGTCTTGGTGCAGTTTAAACCTTTACAGCTCACAACTCCACCAAGACTTTTGGGGGTACCTCATATAAATGTTCCTTATCCCTAGTGACTACACAATATCATTCATGGAGCAGGTGCTTAATAGATATTTATTTAACTTGAAGGCAGACAGCCTCAGTGAATAGGTCTTTATCTGTCTGCATAATCTGAGGCCAGTCCCCTTTCCTTGGAGTATCACTTTGTCAGATCATTTTTCTCCCTCACACGTAGCTGAAGTCAGGGCACGGATGGAATAGGAATTTTTAATAATAACTTACATTTGCATAGAGATTTTGTATTTTTCAAAGCACTTACACACACTAATTTCATCCATATAGCAACCTTGTGAGGCAAAGAGGACAGCTATTATCATTTATATTTGAAAGATGAGGAAATAGGGAAATAGGCATGAGGAAGTCGAAGGCAATTGGAACTCACACAACTCATGAGTGTAACTTGGACTAAGCTACATCTTCTCCTAGTTCAATGTCCTTTTTTTTTTTTGGGGGGGGGTGAGGCAATTTGGGTTAAGTGACTTGCCCAGGGTCACACAGCTAGTAAGTATCAAGTATCAAGTGTCTGAGGCCAGATTTGAACTCAGGTCCTCCTGACTCCAGGGCTGGTGCTCTATCCACTACACCACCTAGCTGCCCCTCAATGTCCTTTTGATTTTGGGCAGAGAGGGAGATTCTAGCACATGATACGAGGCCCAAGGAGTGTAGATCTGGGTGGGATGCTATAGTGGTGGTGATGGTGTGTGTGTGTGTGTGTGTGTGTGTGTGTGTGTGTGTGTGTGTGTGTGGTCAAGGCTGTAGAACCCTGTAGTACAGGGTTCCTGAAAGGAGAAATGAACGCAGATAAGGTAAGATGCAAAAGATAAGTCTCAGGCTTCATAATTTTGTCTGTGCTTAGCTCTCTAGTTCCACTGTAGAAGAACAGTTACTCAGAATGGTAAAGCTTAATAGGCAATTAGTATAGTATATAGAACACTAGACCTGGAGTCAGGAGGTTCTGAGTTTAGATTCTACCTCAGACACTTAATAGTTATGTGACCTTGGGTGAGTAGTTTAACCTCTGTCTTCCTCAGATTAGGGTTCAAGTCTTACTTCTGCTACATGGATGTTTGACTGAGTTAGTCACTTAGCCTTTCAGTGTTCCAGGTAAGCCTTTAAGACTATAGAGAAATTGTCAGGCTGCATAGGTAGATGGAATTTCCTCATCCAGTTCTGCCCTACGCCAGTGAAGTCAAAAGCCTACCTGCCTCTGGCCTCTTCTCTAGTCCATTCTTTATCCCATTGTCAGAATAATCTTCCATATGTATTGATATTGTCAATGTTCTTCCCTCCTTCAAAAAGATACAGTGGCTCCCTATTGCCAATGCAGTAAAGTTTAAACTTTGTTGCCCGTAAAGATTGTTAAGATCTTTAACAACCTGGAACTTAAAAAAAATTTTTTTTTACCTTCCCAGCCTTCCAGCCAACCTGCGCTACTCTCTGCCCCTGAATATCTATCCTGTACTTTCCACCTTCAATGTGTTTGCTCACACTGCTCCTATGCCTGGAATGCTATGTCACTTCCTCCTTCCCTCTCCAACTCTTCCTTTGAAGTTAAAATCCCACTTCTTCCAGGAAGCCTTACCTGATCCCTTTCACTCATGCATATCAGAAACTTGTTTTGTATCTGTTTAATAAACTTAACATGTATTATAGTTATCTATGAAGTTATTGAAGTAACTGATGGTGCAGAGGATAGAGTATTGAACCTGTAATCAGGAAGATGAGTTCAAATGTGGTCTCAGACACTTATTAGTTGTGTGACCCTGAGCAAGTCCCTTAACCTGTTTGCCTCCATTTTCCTCAGCTGTAAAGTGTGGATAATAATAGCACCTATGTGTTGTTGTGAGATTCAAATGAGATGTGTAAAAAGTATTTAGCACAGTGCCTGGCACATAGCAGGCATCAAAGAAATGCTTTTTTCTTTACCTGTATTGCTCTATTTCCTTATAAGTTCCAACAAGGTAGATATTATGCCATGTCTAAATGACTTCATACTTTAGCTCAGGGCACTCTACACATGCTTAATCGGCATTTGTTGAATTGAATTGCTACCTTTAGCTTGTCTGCTATCATGTTCTTTCATTAAAGTTGGATCCTACCCAGTCCTTGTTGATTATTGCTTGCTTTTACCTGTAGTGATAATAACTGATGTGTCCATGACTCCTGATGGACTCCATGGTTCTTGAGCTATATTTGGCCTTTGATGAACAGATTTCATCTCTAATCCTGGCTATGGGACCTACTCTGTATGGAGTTTCTAATTGTGGTGATGGCCTCCCTTGTCCTCAGAGAATCATAAGCAAATCTGTCATGGAATTTTTGTGAGGTTCAGGTCTCCATTTAACTTTTTCTGCTCTGGCGTGGCCAGGTGACAGAAGGGAGAAGGGCCAATCAGTTTCAGTGAACTGGCATTGTAGTCACAGACCCTGGTAACCTTTATAGGGTTGGGGATGGTCTTGTTAGTGTCTTCTGCTGTGTGGTCAGTGTTAGTGAAAATGATGGTGGCAACTTGAATCTATACCTTTCTTGGCAAATGATTTGTCATCTTTGGGTGTCAGCTGGAATTAGGAGTAACAACTAACTCTGGGACTGTTTCCCCACTATTTTTAGTGTAAGAGCTGCCATTTATTTACTTGGTTCTTTCACTTTTAGGACATGCTTCCTGTTTGACCTTTCCTTGATAAGTTGGATATTTTGCCTTTTCAGGGAGGGAAATTTGTCAGTATTTCCTTGCTTCTGAAATGTTCAACAGCAGTTGGAGTTGTATTTATTTCCATTGGAACAGAAAGGGGAAGATGTAGAAATTCCGGTCCCTACCCCTAATCCTTTGCAAAGAGGTTTTGTTTCTCCTGCCCTTCTTCCCAGCCCAACTTCCTGCAGAAATGTGGCAAGAGTCTAACTAGGAATTTTTGTGCACATAAGCAGCACGAAGGACTCTTATTTGAAGGGATTGTGTGTGTGTGTGTGTGTGTGTGTGTGTGTGTGTGTGTGTGTGTGTGAGGTCAGATATTTAAAAAAAACTACTATTGGGGGTGAGGCTAGGGAGAGCAGAGCAAGATGGGGTAGAGGTGGGAATCATGACCCTTTATCTGCTGCTTTCCTAATTTAACAGTTTGTGAATTAGATTCTAAGTTTGGTTATTACTATGCTGAGGAAGGACCTCAAGAGCAGTGGAAATTGGGCACCCTGTGGCAAAGCTCTAGTTTCCTCACTCTCATAATGGCTCTGTTGGTAGAAAGGGCTGTATGGTGGAGTGGCTGCTTCTTTTTTTTAATTGAACCATCAAACCCTACAGGGCCTGATTGGATGGTAGCTGTGCCTATTCTGGGAAGTGGTTTAGTAGACTGCATTTAAACTTGTGAAGAGTAATTAGGCAAAGGAGCGGGGCCAAATGTTTTCTAGCTCCTCTGAGGACTGAACTTGAGTCAACGAGTTTAGCACAAATGGCAAGAATTTTGATATAAAAAGAACCTTCTTAGAGTAGGAATTGAGTAAATGGCTTAAAGAGGGACTCCCTAAATTGGTATTATTGGTCATGTGGCTTCATTACCCATCTTTGGCTCTTACAACTGTGGTTCCTTATCTCTTAGGTGGACCTTAGTTTTTATCTTTTAGAATTCAGTTTCCAAGATGAGGTTTCATCTCACCCTTAAGATCAACTGAAATCTCCAGAGTGCCAGAGGAATCCTATGAGGATTCAGAATGAATGGCTATTCCATATGATACACAGTCCTGTAATCCATTTATATTTGAATAAAAAACAGGGTCATCTACCATAGCCACCACCACTACCACATCTTCCTTCCTTCCTTCCTTCCTTCCTTCCTTCCTTCCTTCCTTCCTTCCTTCCTTCCTTCCTTCCTTCCTTCCTTCCTTCCTTCCTTCCCTTCCTCCCTCTCTCCTTCCCTCCCTCTCTTCCTTCCTCCCTTCCTCCCTCCCTCCCTCTCTTCCTTCCTTCCTTCCTTCTTCCCTTCCTCCCTCCCTCTCTTCCTTCCTCCCTCCCTCCCTTCCTCCCTCCCTCCCTTCCTCCCTCCCTCTCTTCCTTCCTCCCTTCCTCCCTCCCTCCCTCCCTCCCTCCCTCCCTTCCTTCCTCCCTTCCTTCCTTCCTCCCTCCCTTCCTCCCTTCCTTCCTTCCTTCCTTCCTTCCTTCCTTCCTTCCTTCCTTCCTTCCTTCCTTCCTTCCTTCCTTCCTTCCTTCCTTCCTTCCTTCCTTCCTTCCTTCCTTCCTTCCTTCCTTCCTTCCTTCCTTCCTTCCTTCCTTCCTTCCTTCCTTCCTTCCTCCCTCCCTCCCTCCCTCCCTCCCTCCCTCCATTCCTACCTCCCTCCCTTCTTCCCTTCTCTCCTTCCCCCCTCCCTCCCTCCCTTCAAGTCAAGTGCCTGATTTTTAAACAAACTATAACTTCTATCTGAATTAAAAATTGTTACCCCAGGAGCTCACACACATATTCCAAAGGTACTGTCATTGCCATAAATATTTTTGAAAATTCCCTTTTGGAATTGGTTTCTGAGATATTGCATTTTTTGAATAGCTTGCAATGGGGACCAATCTTCTTTTTGGGGGACTGGTTTTAATTTTTGAAAATGACCAAAAGTAATTTAGATCTAGCTCTATTGAATGTGGGTAATCAAGCTAGGCAATGCCATTTAAAATTAAAACCAATATATGACTGTAAAAGAATGATGCTGGGGGCAGCTAGGTGGCGCAGTAGATAAAGCACCGGCCCTGGATTCAGGAGTACCTGAGTTCAAATCCGGCCTCAGACACTTGATGTTTACTAGCTGTGTGACCCTGGGCAAGTCACTTAACCCCCATTGCCCCGAAAAAAAAAAGAATGATGCTGCTTTCTTTTGGTAACTTTAAAGACATTTCTTTTTAAAAAAGTTTTATTAATTCTCTTTATTTACATTACTATCATTTTCCAACTTCTTATTTTCTTCCCCTCCCCAAAACAGAGCCCTCCTTTGTAACTAAGAAGTACAGTTAATTCAAACAAACCAGTACATTTGTCATCATGTCTGACAATGTATTTCTTTGTGCCTGCAGCCCACCATCTCTCTGACATGTCTGGAAACAGTTCTTAAAGGGGACTTAAAATATTTTGAGTAATGACAGCATTGTTCAAATAAGTTTATGGCTTTCTAAGGTGACTACTTTGAAGGAGGCAATATTAATTTGAATATATAAATTATGATCTTCCTGGTTTAAAAAAAATGTGTTTTTTTTTGGACCACCACAATCAGATCCCTCCTGTGACTTCATTAAAGTTAACTAAGTAATTAGATTTTACTTATATTAAGAGTAATTTTCAATCCTTAAATGAATGGGAGGTGGTCCTGGGGCACGCTGGATATCAGGGAAACCCACTCTAGACTAAAAGTGTTCTATTTATGTCTAAGTGAGCATTGACTGTACAAGAAGAAAAACCTTGGGAGAGAAAAATTGAATATGTCCGCAGCATCATTTATTATTACATGGATTCAGACAAATTATGGATTCAATGCTACAAGTCTGACATAATATGATTAGCATATAAAGCAGATTGATGATCCTCTATTCTCCTATACTAATATTATGAAGGGACTCTGCAACTGTAAATGACTTAGAAATATACATACTACATAATGAAAGAGTAATATTTTGTCCCTAAGTAGCAACTTTCATTCGGGCTCTGTAGAGTACTTCATCAGTAAAACTAAGCTTCATTTTTACAATATATAAGTATAGGCACTTGATTTGGTAGCTTTCTCATAATAACCAGATGTCTGTTGGAATAAAATAGGGATCATCATTGACATGGTCATGTTCATAATTATCATCAAATATTCACTGGCCCCTTAGTTTCATATTGACATTCTTCCTTTGGAGCCTACTTCATCCCCACCTAGTGGGATTCATTATACTGCCATGAATGTTATACATTTTATATCTACCTCTAATCTATCTTGGGGTTTGTCTTTAGGTACTATGCCTCTGGGATTAATGTTACTCTACCTTGGCCATTGATTGTATAGATGGAATTATATTAAGCCTTCCTTCTTTTAATTTATGCTAAGGCCTTTTCTTTGACTCTGCCTCCCTCAAGACCCTCAAACATAGTTCAATTGGTGATCTACTTTTTATAAAAAAAGTTCCTAATTCCATCTTGCCTCAAAACTATGACTTCACTGTTATATTGGAGCAACCCAAATATTAAGGAGTCTTGAGTATTTGCCAGAGAAAACCTGGAAAAATCGAGAGGACTATTTTTTAACAGTATTTTTAAAAAAGTCAGTGTTGCCTGCTGCCATTTTGAGGAAGATTACTGGGATGGAGATCACAATTAAGTGGTTTGCTTTTATATTTCTTCTTGCTTTACTCACTATTCCAGAAACATCAGAGTTGAAAAGAATAAACAGTTTATCAGGAAGGAAAAAAAGAGTCTGCTTCTGTTTCTATCTTCGGGTCAGTGTTCCATGTCATGACCTGTCAAACACATCAAAGAGTCCAAATGTGTTACAAAAGAGCAAGCTTCGGTGCTGCTGTGGCTGACAACACAGGCTTTATTGGTTTTGTGTTGTGCGTTGCTTTTCCTCTCTTAGAGGAAAGAATCCTTTTCCCCTCCCCTTCCCCTTATCCCTTTCTCCTCCTCTCCCCTCTCTCTCCCCTCCCTTCTCCTCTCCTTTCCTAACCTTTCTTCCTAATCTTCCCTCCTTTCTTTCCTTCCCTCCTTAATTTTTCTTCTCTTATTTCTGTTTATTTAATCTATTTATTTAACTTGACAGAAAATCCTTATGGTTTGCAAAGAATAAGGCACTGAATCAGAATGGTAGATGATGGATACGATAATTGTTCTTGATATTCTGTTGTTTCTCATTAATGTTTCTGTGAAGGATACAATAATTGGCCTTCAAGCCATTAGCTACTTCTATTCTACATCCTCAGTGCATTCTGCTTACAGCATATGTTAACTCACTCCCTTAATAAACATTGAGCACCTGCTTTGGGCAGATCTCTGGGTTAGGCACTGTGGCACTACCAAGATGATCATAGGCCTTACCCTCATGGAGCTTACAGTCAAATTGTGGAAATAGGACACATACACAAATAATCCCAATGTGTAATGTAAATGTATGGTGGACATGGTATTGTTGTTTGTCCTTGGTTTTCAAAGAGGACCAGTGACACCATGGGGTGATAGCTTGACTTGTGCAGGAATTGAATTGAAGTGAGGCAGAGTTGTACAAACTTGTCAGCCTCACTGTCTCTTCCAGATTCATTGAAGTTCAGTGGAAGGACAAAAGTCAAGATGACTGGCAATGAACCAGGATGACCTTGGCATCTTCAGTGTTGGACCAGTCTCTCAGCACTTCACTGTACTTGCTTCAGCTGCCTTCATGGCCATTGGAACAAACTGTTCTCATCCACTCATTCTTCTGGTTAGATAGAAAGGAAGGGAATGGACATTTGTTAAACACTTGCCATGTGCCAGACATTATGCTAAGCAGTTTTATAAACATTATCTAATCCTGGATTCAAGAGGGCCTGAGTTCAAATCCGACCTCAGACATTTGACACTTACTAGCTGTGTGACCTTGGCCAACTCACTTAACCCTCATTGCTCCGCAAAAAAGGAAGCCAAGGAAGTGCCTTCTTTGCAATTTACAGTCTTAGAAAATTGCCTGAGAGATTGCATAATTTGTCCAGGGTCACATAACCAATATACGACAGAGATGGGACTCGAATCCAAGTCTTCATGATTCCAAGGCCATCTCCTCTATCTAAATTTGTCATGCTGCTTCTCACAACTAACCAACAAAAGAAAAAGAACTAAGAGAATGGGAGAGGGCAGTTATAGATTCTTACCACTGTCAGATCTTACCAGGGAGAAAAAGGATTGGAATGAAATTCAACTCAGATGTTTTAAGAAGTACATGGATGGGGCAGCTAGGTGGCACAGTGGATAGAGCACCGGCCCTGGAGTCAGGAGGACCTGAGTTCAAATCCGACCTCAGACACTTAACACTTAACTAGCTGTGTGACCCTAGGCAAGTCACTTAACTCCAATTGCCTCACCAAAAAAAAAAAAAAAAAAAAAAAAAAGAAGTACATGGGTAAGGCACTGTGCTAGGTGATATAATTATAAAGATAGAAATGAGAGAAACTTTGCTTCTAAGGGGCTTTCCAGGTAGCAGAAGACAAACATGTACAAAAATTATTAGGATGCAGGGTGAAATGTGATAGATGAAAAGGTGAGTTCAGGCAATGGAGAGATTTGAAGAGGAAGTGATCACTTTTGTTGGAAGGGGTGGGGAGACTCTGGGAAATTTTTATGGAGGAAGTGACTCCTCAGTTGGGTCTTGAGGGAAAGTAGGAACTTCAACAGGTAGAGATGTGGGTAGGAAGGTGTGGTATGTATAAAGTCAGACAAGATAAGAACAGGGAATGAAAGTGGCTCAGTTTGGCTGAATGTTGATGTTGTATTTGACACAGCTGGAGAGATTGTAGCCTGATTACAGAAGGCCCTGAAGGACAGGAGCAGTGGAGCATGATAATTATTTAAGTGACAATGTGGAGGATGGAAGGTATATGCTGGGAACAGAGAGGACAAGTTAGGAGGTTGCTAAAATAATCTAGTATAGAGTCATTGAGGACCTCGACTAAATAATTGATTGGTTGATAGAGTAAAGGATCATAACAGAAAAGGAAGAGTTAGTTTTGAGTGAAGTTTTACGTCTGAGAGAGGATGGTAGTTCTGTCATCAGAAATTAGGGGAAGTGGTGGTCTCTTTATCTATATCCATCCATCCACCCATCCACCCATCCATCCATCCATCCATCCACCCATCCATCCACCCACCCACTCACCTACCTACCTACCCACCTACCTACCTGACTACCTACCTACCTAAGAGGTGCAAATGAGGGTTGGAGAAGTAAAGGGACTCACCTGGTATTATATAGAATTAGTAGCAGAACTGGATTAACATCAAGCAACAGTCATTTATTAAGCATCTACTATTGTGTGTGCAAGGTAGTGTTCTGGGCATTGATAATACAAAGACAAAAATAAAACAGTTCCTGTCCTCACAGAATTTACATTCCTTTAGGATAGACAACACATACATGAGCACCTAGGTATAGTATGTTTTTATTTATGTACATGTTGTCTCCCTCAAAGAAATGTAAGCTCTTTATGAGCAAGGATTTGTATAACCTATAATCTCTGTCTCTCTGCCTCAGTCCCTGTATCTGTTTGTTTCTTCTTTGTCTCTATTTCTATCTTTCTTTTCTGTCCTCTGTCTCTGTGTCTCTTTTTTCTGTCTCTGTCTATCTAGTCTGTCTTTCAATGGCTCTGTCTGTCTTTTTCTTGCCCTCCTTTCCTCCTCCCCCTCTTCTTCATCTTTGGTCCACATTGAACTTCTCTTAGCTTTCTTCTCATAAGCTACTTAAAATCATTGAGCCAATAAAACATCTTATTCTCACATTTTCCACTAATTTGAAGTTTCTGGTCAGTGGCTAACACATGGCTTTGAGATTTTCTATTTGCATAGCACAGTGGGTGAATTACTGTGAGAAGAGGACAATACTTAGATTTCAGTCCCTGCGATGATGATTTTTGGCCTTCAGGCATGTGGCCAATTGCCAGTTAATTAATATGGGCATTTCAGAAAAAAAGTTCAGGCTCAGCACAGTCTGACATTTTAAACCAGAAGGAAAACATAGGTTTCGAAAGGACACAGATCAGCTTCTAAAGAGACTTCCCTTGTAAAACACTTTTAGATAGATATTTGGTTTTGTAAGGAGGTCACCTAGCAGGAAGAGGGAACAGCTGCTTCTCATCCAGTACTGGGTGGATAGGGCAATGGGGTGGGGCCAGAGTAGGGAATAGAACAAAGAAGGATGTGAAAGCTCTTTGAGTTCATCTGGAAAGTCCACAATGGCTGAAGAGATATTCAGAGGGCCAGGTAGCTAAAAAGAGCCAGCACTAGTGGATTAGATAGACCTAATATTTGGAACCCATTTGGTCAAAGTGAGCATGAGACTCCTGAAGCTAGGCCAGAGTCTGTAAGGCAATTTCTGGGGCCACAAGGGAAACCCAGAAAGGAAGTATAATGTTAATCTTAAGGAGTATGGGAAATTGGGAGTTTTAAATCTGTAAGAATAAGGAAGCCACAGGTTCCCTTTATAGAAACTTGAAGGGCACTGTTATATATACAAATATGTATAATAAAAAGGAGGCCTGATTCTTGCTTTGGTCTGTGCCCTGTGGAGCACATGTTGACTTCAAAGAGAGCTCTGTAGGGTGCAGACAGAAGAGAGAATGCTTTTATTTCAAACTTTGGCTTAAATCCACCACCCAACTATTTTTCATGGCCAAGAGACAACAAAGCTCATTCCTTTAAATTCTTCTGCTTTTCACATTGGTGTACCTGTTTTTTTTCCTTCATAGTGACATCTTCCTCTTCTGGTGGACCAATCTGTAACACCACGCCAACACTGTACTTTAATGGCTTTAACGGAAAAAGCCAAATGATTGGATGGTTCCTTTTTTACACAGGAACCTGTTTCTTTCATTCTTCCCCCATCCTCCTACAGTAAATCTTCAGAATCCAAAACAGTTGTTTATGGGGCTGTTTAAAACATAAAGCCTTCTCTTGAAAGGAATTTCATGATGTAAAAATGAACTCATGGTGATTTCATTTCAATATAATGAAGGCCCCTTAGTGATGTGAGATTATAGCTTCATCATAATGTGCAGTCATGGGGCCATAATGATTTTTGTGTAAGCTTCCAAAGACCTATGATTCCATTAATCATAGAAATTAGAGAGGTAAAGACAGCTTTAGACGATTTGGTCTATCCTTTTCTAACAGGAGATTGTTCTTTACATTATATTTTTCTAGTGAGCTTCCTGTGTAGTTTAAAATACACATTGTTGTCACTCTTCCCTCCTGGTTACAGCCTGCCACTTCTGTAGCCTCACGGTTTATTGGCAATTTAGATGAGCCACCACTGTTATTTTTTTTCCAATCTAGTTTTCACTCTGTTCTGTAATCTCCCTTTCTTATCCTGTTTCTCTTTGTCTCTCTAGTGTCTAGTTCTCTTACTTAATTACAGCTAAAAGAGCAGTGCATCTCAATCCCTGGCCCAACACAACTTTTTACTAGCCTATGACTTTACTGATAATGAACCTTAGAGCCTCTTAAACCTATAAACTTAAAAGCTCACATCTTATCTTCTCGTTGTTATTGAGTTCTTTCAGTTGTGTTCTACTCTTCATGACCCCATTTGGGGTTTTCTTGGCAAAGATAGTGGAGTGGTTTGCCATTTCCTTCTCCAGCTCACTTTACTGATGAGGAAATTGAGGCAAACTGGGTTAAGTGACTTACCCAGGGTCACAGAACTTGTATTTCTTGTTAGGTTGTTCATTCCTCAGTCATGTATCACTCTTTGTGATCCAATTTGGGGTTTTCTTGGCAAAGATGATGGGGTGGTATGCCATTTTCTTCTCTAGCTCATTTTACAGAAGAAGAAACATAGGCAAGTAGGGTTAAGTGACTTGCTCAGGGTCACACAGCCAGTAAGTGTTAAGTGTCTGAGGCTGGATTTGAATTCAGGTCTTCCTGAATCCAGGAGTGGTGCTTTATCCACTGTGCCACCTAGCTGCCCCAATACAGCTATTTCTTGTCCCCTACTGTGCTGAGATTTTTGGAGGGAAGAGCAGTCCAAGGCAAATAATTATTCATTTCACTGGTTGGCCCACAGTGGTATAGTCTGGGCCAGGAATCACTTAATTAAAGAGTGGGCAAATGCAGACAAGGTTGCTTTAATCACTATAAGGGCCAGTTGTCTTTACATGGGGAGAAACTCTGACTTGGTATGAACCTATCACCACTAATGGAAAAACAATTCAAATCCTAAACTGTACTGACAGGATATAGGTAGCATCTTTGTCTATGAAGGTCAACAAAATGTTAACATTGGTATCCCAGGGGCAGCTAGGTGGCGCAGTGGATAAAGCACCGGCCCTGGATTCAGGAGTACCTGAGTTCAAATCCGGCCTCAGACACTTGACACTTACTAGCTGTGTGACCCTGGGCAAGTCACTTAACCCCCATTGCCCCGCAAAAAAACAAAAAACAAAAAACAAAAAACAAAAAACATTGGTATCCCAGTATTCATGTGTCTGCAATGTGTAACCATTGCTTGCAACTCACAGGTCTCCTCAGCCATACCAAAACAAAGAGATAGTGATTGGTCTTAATGGGATTGTCTTGAGTTATGGTAGATTGCAGTAGCAACAGCTGGATCAAAAGATTAAGTCAAGTCCAGAAGCAGTTAAGTGCTTACTATGTTCCAGGCACTGTGCTAAATGTGGGGACTATAAATACAAGCAAAAAGAGACAATCCTTTCTTTAAGGAGTTCACTTTGAATGGAGAAGACATTACCTAAGAGGGATCTGAAAAATGATGAAGGGTGAGTAGGGAGGAGAAAGTAGCCATATTGGGCATTGTGGCAAAGTCTGAAGAATCAGCAGGAGAGGAGTGAAAGATACTGGCCCAGCCCCTTCCTGAGACTGGAGGTTCTGAAAGGAAGATACGAGTGGTAGGAAGGGCCTGCAGGAGTGAAGAGATCTTTCCCAGGGAAGGCCACGGCAAGGGAGGGGTCTTTCAGGATGAGAAGGCAGCTTAAACATGGTGGCAGTCGAAAGAGTTAAGAAGGGAGAGCAGTGAATATGCTAGAAGGTTATTTTTTTCTCATAAGTGAGATCTTTCTTATAAGTGAAGTTGTGAAAGGCCTTATATTTTTTGGAGGGGAGATGATGAACAGAATCACTCAATCAATAAACATGTATTAAACTGCCTACTCTGTACCAGGTACTGAGCTAGCCCGGGAAATACAAAGAAAAAAGATAAAATAGTTTTGACCATAAGATGCTTTCCTTCTTTGGAAGGCAATACAATGTGCACATATAAGCATATGCCAATAAATACTAAGGAATTTGGGGGGAGAATTCATTTTGAAAATATCCTTACCAAAAAACCAGAAAGAGATGATAAAGTACTACATGAAGTACTTTACAGGAAGGTATATCAATTAAACTCATTTTGAAGTGGCTCTTCTGTGTCTGAGATTCTGTCTTTCTCTGTGGAGGAGAAAAAGAAATATGCCACAATTAATATTCTTGAGAATATTACTTCTTAGGCAGAAAAATTAATTTTGCGAAGGTCTTCCTTTAAATTCCCCAGCACCTATCACAGTATTTGGCACATAGCAGGTGCCCAATTAATGCTTAATGACTGAGATTCAATTTTTAAAAATCTGTAAAGTGGGGCTAATAATACTTGAAGTACCTACCCCTTATGGTTATAGTGAAGGCACAAATGAATGTAAAGGATATTATAAGTCTTAAAGCATCACATAAATGTCAGCCCTTACTATTGTAAAACAGAGAATGATGCCAAAATTTCTAATTGTGTGGTACCAACCAACTGTATATGTAGTAAAATGCAGATGATGAGTCAGGAAAGGTAGCCTTACATGATGCGAAGGGTTTGGATAGGGAATATTATAGGCAGGGAATGACAAGAGAAATAGCATAGATTTGGAAATGAGCATGTCTTGTGGGACCAATGAGTGAGTAATTAATGTTTTCATAGAACTTTAAGCCTTAAAGAGTTTTTCTTCAACACTCTTGTGAAGTGTTACTATATTTCCAAAAGGTCTCTTGTAAAATCTCCATCTGTCCTCTAGGATGAGAAGCCGATTTATATAGTGTATCTATTATGGAAGGGGAGGGAACTTGAATTTTACCTTTATGAGCTTAAAGATGTGTGTCTGAAATGAACTTTTGTCATTTAGATCATTTAGGTCCATTTAGGTCAGAGTTCTACATCAGCAGTTTACTTTATAGCCCATCTTCCCCCCAAATCTTTATGAAAAACTATTTATTATTGCTGTTACTGTCATTGAAGAAATATTCTTGGGACATTCAGAGTTTCTCTTGCTCCTTGTATGGTGGTGAGGCCAAAAGTTGGGTAACATTTTTGTCATTAATTTTGACTATCATCCAGAAGGCTTGGGTCACTCTTCCTCAGATTATGAGGGAGAGATGGGAGACACCTTTTATTACAGGATCTTGCTCTGGCTTCATCACCAAATGCTATGATTAACAATTATCCCCAAACTATATGGCTATGCCTTTAGTGTTAAGTAATAGTGATTTACTTGTTTGCTAAGGTGACAAGGAAAGTTGTCACTATTGCATGTTGTGGCTTCATACCACCTACTTTCTGCATCTCATTGCTTCCCAGGACCAAGCCTCTCTGACAGCTGACTATGCTTTCCTCCATTTGCCCTGAACATGTCATTGTCATTCTCACTTTTCAATCTTTGCATACACATGTTTCCTTCTTATGGAATGGCTTTCCTCATTCCCTTCATGATGCTAGGTCTGATTAATCCTTAGGAAGCAATAGGAGGTTTGGAATTTTGATTTTAAGGTAATTATGGGAAATTCAAGGAAAAGTATTGAGTAATTAACTGCTTATATATACTATAGACTGTTTTTTAAAAAATAATATTTTGTTTTCCCTCAATTACATGTAGAGACAATTTTTTAATATTCATTAAATTTTTTTTGAGTTCCAATCTCTCTCTCTCTCTCTCTCTCACATCCTCCTTTCCTTGAGATGGTAAACAATTTGATATAGGTTACATATGTGTAATAATACAAAACATATTTCATTAGTCATGTTGTGAAAGAAGAAACAGACCAAAGGAAAAAAGAATGTGAAAAAACAAAATGAAAAATAGTATGTTAAGAAATGCATTTAGGGGCAGCCAGGTGGCACAGTGGATAGAGCACTGGCCCTGGATTCAAGAGGACCTGAGTTCAAATCCGACCTCAGACCCTTGACACTTACTGGCTGTGTGACCCTGGGCAAGTCGCTTAACCCCAATTGCCTCATAAAAAAAGAAATGCATACAGAATCTATCAATTCTTTCTTTGGATGTGGATAGCATGTTTCATCATAAGTCCTTCAGAGTTGTCTAGGATCATTGTATTGCTGAGAATAGCCCAGCCATTCACAGTTGATCATCATACAATATTGCTATTACTGTGCACACTGTTTTTCTGGTTCTCACTTCAGTTTGCATCAGTTTGTATAAGTCTTTCTAGGTCTTTCTAAAACCAGCCTGCTCTAGAATATAGATTTTGAATGAGAAATAAGGTTTAGTTTGTATTTCTAAGAGATGTGATAAGGGATATTTAAGAGAGGTCATGCCTGAAGCTTTGAAAATGGATAAGTTTGCTGAAAGAAAACAGATGTAAAGAAAGAAGAGTAGAGGGATGAAGTTAAGCCTTGGAGAATACTGTCAATTAATGGGTAAGCAGAAAAAAGGAGATGGGGAAGAAGTAGTAAGAAAAAGATAGTGCCTCATAGGAGAAGTTAATGGGAGAAAGTTCTTTGAAAAGAAGGGATAATCAGCAGTGTCATATGTTGCAGAGAAGTTCAGGAAGGTAAGGATGAAGGCCACTGGACTTTGCAAGAATGTGCAAGTGGATGAAAAAGCATTAATTACGTCCTTATTATATGCCAAACACTGTGCTGTGGTGTAGGGACATAAATGTAAAAGTGAAGACTGCCTTCAGGTATCTTACATTCTAACAGGGAGAGACAACACACCATGGGGAGGGATGGCCAGGAAGTGTTATTTTAATTTGGAAATTTGTAGGAATGGTGAGTGGAGCTATAGGGAAATAGACTGGCACACTCTTTGAAATAGCAATGCCAGTGTTGACATTATTATTTTTTGGGGGCGGGGTAGTGAGGGTTAAGTGACTTGCCAAGGGTCACAAGCTATTGTCAAGTGTCTGAGGCTGGATTTGAACTCAGGTCCTCCTGAATCCAGGGCCAATGCTTTATCCACTGCACCACCTAGCTGCCCTCCAACCTCCAGTATTGCCTTAATTGTGGCTCTAGAACTAGGAAGCAGAGTTAGGGTCAAAAGACTAGAAGATGGCTGTGGAGTAAAGTGAAGTACACACCCAGCACATAACTTTTTTTTAATTGTGATTTTTTTGATCTTTTGGTTATACCATCTACAGCTGTCCAGCATGGAGCAGTCTGTTTTGTGGAATAGTGTCATTTCCCCTCATTGAAGAGGTTTAAGGAGAACCTGGACCACTGTTTGTCTGCAGGGCTCTAGAAGGACTTTTTGCATTGGGTGAGAAGTTGGTTCTCTTAAGTTTCCTTCTTAAGATTTTATGATTCTTAACAGGATCATTTAGTAAGTCACTTTGCCTTCTACTTCTAGACAATAGGTTTACAGAACTATGTCTTAGCTTGGGCTTCCATTGGGAATACATGGATAAGTGCTTAATCAAAGATTTCCATGGATGATAGGCTCTAAGTGGTTATTGGATAAACTGATTCAGGTCAATATGATCATACTCATTTTATTTGTCACAATTTCTTGGTGGGATTAAATAACATGGCTTTCTACTTCTTTCTCTAAGAACTGTAAACAAATGGCTACTACAGTTGTCTATGGAAACAGTCAGAAATTGAATGCCCAAATGTTCTATTTGCTAACTCTGTGACTTTCCAGACAAAAGCACTTTTCTCTGGATACCATTACCTCACAGGTGGTGTAGTGAATAGAGTGCTGTATTTGAAGTCAGGAAGACCCAAGACACTTACTGGCTGTATAATCCTGGGCAAGTCACTTAACCTCTTTTTGCCTCAGTTTCCTTATCTGTAAAATGGAGATAACAATAGCATCTACCTCCCAGGGTTCTTTTTTTTTTTTTTTAGTGAGGCAATTGGGGTTAAGTGACTTGCCCAGGGTCACACAACTAGTAAGTGTCAAGTGTCTGAGGCCGGATTTGAACTCAGGTACTCCTGACTCCAGGGCCGGTGCTCTATCCACTGCGCTACCTAGCTGCCCCCTCCCAGGGTTCTTGAGAAGATCAAATGAGCTAATAATTGTAAAGGGATTAACACAGTTCCTCACACACATTAATCACAATATAAATTATTTTAGTAATATCACCACCACCATCATCTCTCTTACTGGAATGCAAACTCCTCGAGGGAAGAAACTGTCTCACTTTTGCATTTGTATCCTTAGTGCGTAGTGCAGGTCTTAGAACATAGTAAGTATCCATCTATTTGTTACAAACACCAGTCTTGTTATTGTCATTGGATAAAGATCCTCCTCAGAGAATCAGCTCTGGATACCAGGAAAAAAAATGGAAGTGGAGGTAGGTCAGAGAGTGATGAGGAAACTTCTTTCCTTGACCTGAAACACATATGAACATAGTGGAAGGGTGGGAGTCCCTGACATGTAATTCCAGGATACTTGAACAGTTTTAGAGAAACTCCAGGTTTTCTGGACACTTTCACAGTACAAGATTTCTGCAATGATCTTTTGGTCTTTCCCAGTGTGCTTAGTTTTCTTGGTCTGATGTTTTAGCAGGTCCTCCCTCTTCTTCAGGGAGGAAGTTAGAGGTTACTGCATGGAGCATGAAAAATGCCGTTTGTTAGATCCTTTGCCAATATTCCAGCCTCCTCTTGGAACACAGAGCATGTTATACATGCACAACTTACACAATGGGAAAACTCCTTTGAAGAAGTAGCCATGGCCATAGAGAAAATTCCTCCATAACAATAAATGCACATCTGCATCCAGCACCGGTATCATATTTCATTCCTGCCTTCATATGACACATCCAGAGGCCTTTATCCTGAGGTACTTTCTTCCTCCACTTCTCTTTCCTACATGCATCCTGTTAGATGGAGTCACTATAGCTAGGAGCTTTTATGTCTTAAGAATTAATTATTAAGAGCAAGGTGATGGAGCTGATACATAGAAAAGTATTAGACTGCTTTTATTACAGAATATTAAAAGCAAAATTCCTTGTTATTTTTGGAACCACCAAAGTGCTTCGACAAGACCGCTAGATTTAGAGTAGAGATATTTACCATGTCACCTCATCACTGCATGACCATGATACAATTATTTAACCTGTTTGAGCTTCAGTTTCCTCATCTATAAAATGAAGAAAATAATAATACTTTTCAGTTTCTAGTTATTTTATTTTTTAATTTATGGATTAAAAGAAGCATTTTCATTGCACAGTAAAATAAAAAAGATGATTACATATGAAACTGCAAATCTACCATGAAAAATTTGCTGTTCCTTTCAAATACACAACAATAGTATAATATAAATTTCTTTCTTTTCTTTTTTTCTTGCTTCTCCCCCTCCCTAGAGATGGTTACCATTAGACATAAATAGGTATATATATATATATATATATATATATGTACATGCAAGATTATTCTATTCATACTTCTATTTATCACTTCTTTCTCTGGATGCAGATAATGTCTTTCTTCATATGCTATTTAGTTAATTTGGGTTTTTATAATAGACAAAATAACTTATTTGCTCAGTCCTTTTTTGTTGTTGTTGTTGTTTGTTGTTTGTTTTGTTTTTTAGTGAGGCAATTGGGGTTAAGTGACTTGCCCAGGGTCACCCAGCTAGTAAGTGTTAAGTGTCTGAGGCCGGATTTGAACTCAGGTCCTCCTGACTCCAGGGCCGGTGCTCTATCCACTGCCCCACCTAGCTGCCCCCAGCAATATTGTTTTAAGAAGGACTGAGCAAGGAGCAGCTAGGTGGGGCAGTGGATAGAGCACCGGCCCTGGAGTCAGGAGGACCTGAGTTCAAATCCGGCCTCAGACACTTAACACTTACTAGCTGGGTGACCCTGGGCAAGTCACTTAACCCCAATTGCCTCACTAAAAAACAAAAAACAAAAAAACCCAATATTGCTGTTACTGTATACAATGTTATCTTAGTTCTGCTCACTTCACTCATGTTGTATGTCTTTCCGTATTTTTCTAAAATCATTGTAGCACAGTAGTATTCCATCACAATCATATACCACAACTTGTACAGCCATTCTCCAATTGATGGGCATCCGTGAAATTTCCAGTTCTTTGCTACCACAAAGAGAGTTGCTATAAACATTTTAGAGCACATAGCTTCTTTCCCCTTTTCCCTAAACATCTTTGGAAATCGGCCAAAGAGTGGTATTGCTGGATCAAAAGGTATAGGTAATTTAATAACTCTTTATAATAATAATGATACTTTTAATACTTACCTCATAAGACTGTAGTGAGACAAGCAAATCTTAAAGCACTATACAAGCTATCCCCAATATGTTTGAACAGTTTTAAGGTTTAAAACTGCAATATGATTCTTGAGACATCTTGTATGTTTCATTATAATAGATAATGGTTATGTGCCACGTCACATTTAATGACACCATTAAAATAAAAAAAAACTTTCTAAACATGATGGTGGCTTTTTGGGGGGGGTGGTGGTGGTGCAGGGCAATGAGGGCTAAGTGACTTGCCCAGGGTCACACAGCTAGTAAGTGTTAAGTGTCAGAGGCTGTTTTTGAACTCAGGTCCTCCTGAATCCAGGGCCAATGCTTTATCCACTGTGCCACCTACCTGCCCCTAATCATGATGTATTATAGCAATCTCAGTCCCAAAGAATAAGGATAAAGATACCAACTATTCTTTTTTCCAACAGAAAGGTTTTCTATTTTCCAACAGAAAGATTATGAATGCAGAATGTGCTATAGTGTTGGACACAGTCATGGTGTCAATTGCTTTTGCTTAAATATATGTTTTTGGTTACAAAGAAAGATCCAGTGGTATTGGGACAGGGTATGGAAAAATTACTATGGTCTTGAAAAAGAAAAGGCTATAATAAAACTATTAAAATAAAATAAACATTAAGTCACTATGAAATAATTCCTTATTGATGTAGAAAGGGTGTTGGCTGGGAAGACAGAGTTCTTAGGTTCAGATCCCCCCTCTGATGCTTACTGCCTCCATGTTGTTGGCAAATCATGTGATGCCACTCAATCTCATTTTTTTCATCTGTGAAATGAAGGGGTTGGACTCGATAATCTCTGTAGCATTTTTTGACTCTTCATCTATACATTGTTGGAAGAGATTGATACTGGTAATATACTCTGTATTATTGTCAGAGTTTAGAAAGGATTCATTATTGGACCTTTTTATATTAATAATTTAAATTGTATGTAGGGCTTCAAGGTTTGCAAAATGCTTTTTGTCCGTCAGGTGACTCTTGAAATGGTCCTGTTAGATAGTAGGTGCTAGAAGTGTTCTTATCCTCCTTTTACAGAAAGGGAGACTGAGGCTTAGAGAAATCAACTGATTTGCTCATCATCGAATGGACAAATGACAGTTGCTATCAGAGATGGAATTTGAACCCAACATTTCCTTATTCTGAGACCAACTCTCTCCATTGATTTTTTGGCCTTGCCTTTACTCTTTGATTTCTTCAATATTAATGGTAAAATTTAACATTGGATATTGTACAGAGTCCCCAAAGTCTTATTGCAGCTTTAAACTATTGAAGCTTATCAGTATTCATAGCATAGCAATGAGTTATAAAGCTAACTATGAAGACAAATTGATGCTCTTATTACTACACATAACATGCATAAGTAATTAAGAAATCCATCAAGAAACTGCCTTTTTTTTGGGGGGGGATAAATATAGTTTCTGCCTTATGGTGTACTCAAGATGGTGTCTGAATATAGATAACAAATGAGTTTATTTGGCAGTAGGAAAGAAACTTAACTTTCCTATTGTATTTGTTTAACCAGTTCTATGCATAATAAATTATCGGCTTTCCCGTCAGAGGTTGGAAAGGGAGAGGAACTTATTATTTCCTTGGTATTGGAACTCCTAGGTGAGGAACTTCCTCTACTAGACATCTTTTCTGCAACTGAAAGGTTAAGTAATTTGTTTGGGGTCACAGTCAGTGTGTGTCATAAGCAAAATTCGAACCTGTTTTCCCGGCCTTGATGGCTGAATTCCCAAGGGCCCTTCTAGTTCTAAATGCTGGAGTCCTGTAGATGGTATTGTGTGATGGAAAGAACACTGATCCTCTTCCGCATTTGTGTCTCCAGTGCCTAGTACAGTGCCTGACACAGTGGGTGCTTAATAAATTCTTGTTTAATTGAATTGAATAAAAAGTCTCGCAAGTAAAAGCCATCTGAGATCCAAGACCTGCGTTTTAGCAAGAATCCTAATGTTTGCCATGAATGAAAAGTTTCCTTGAAGTCTCTTCATCATGTGCATCTACCCCCACTTCAGAGGATTCTCTGGAGACTCTATGTCTTTCTGTTCTACCTTGTGCCCAAGTCAGACTCTTCTGGTTGAATATTTCTTCCAAAGGATCACAAGAAAGGAAACTCATGAGAGAAGCACTTTGTGTTTATACTGGTATCTTTAAGCCCCCCAAGACTCCTTTTCAGGTAAACTATTGCACTAATTTAACAATTTTTGATTTGACAATTTGTCTTATTTATTCCTCATCACAAGTTTATGGAATGACTCATTTCCATTCTAATTTTTCAGACATGGGAAACTGAGTCACTGAAGGACAAATTGATATACCACTGTCCTCACACAAAGCGCTAGTGACAGCCAATTTTGGAATTTAGAATTACATACATAAATCTGTTATCTATTTCTTAGCATGTCGAACATATTTCTTTTGGAGAAAATTGTAAAAAGTCAGGGAGAGAGGGCATGCAGAGAAGTAAAACATCTCTACTCCCAACACAGCATTGAGATTGTTTGAGCAGAGGTATGTGCCCCAGGGTTCCCTGAAAATCGAACTACCATGTCCTCAGAAGAATGGATTGAGTGCCTTTCTCTTTTACATAGGGTGCAAAAATGTTGCTTAGCAACATTGATTCTGCTTGCTGTAACAACTGCTGCTACCCACTGAAACTGACAAGAAAGCTATCTTCATTTTCCACCTTTTTCACCATGTTAAAGGAGGAGCTGAAAAGAAGGCAAAGTTAATGAAGAAAGAATGTGATGGAAGTAGTAGGAAACAGGACTGGATGATGTGGGAAGACTGTTGAAGAAAAATAATTTTCTTGTGAATGACGTAGATGCTTACTGATTGAAAAGTATTAATTTTTGTAACATGGCTAAGAAGTGGGAAAAACAGTTGAGTATGAATCAAATATGTATATATAAAAATGGGAAATTGTTACTGATCTGATGGTCATCTTCACAACTTGAAACTGAAGTTTTTATTCAGGTTTCTAGAGAATCCAGGTGGCAGTCTCAAATGTGACAAGTAGATCCTCACTTGTTACCCCCGCCGCTTTTCTTGTGTAATTCTTGGATTTCCTGGGTGAATTAGGCATTAAGGCTTCTAAGGTGTCTGATTTGGCAGGGCAAGATTTTCCTCTTATATCTTATATGTGAAAAAACCCCACTCTGAATCAAGCTTCCCTAGGATCCCCATTCTTTTATTTTGGTGAGGCAATTGGGGTTAAGTGACTTGCCCAGGGTCACACAGCTAGTAAGTGTTAAGTGTCTGAGGCCGGATTTGAACTCAGGTCCTCCTGAATCCAGGACCAGTGCTCTATCCACTGTGCCACCTAGCTGCCCCTAGGATCCCCGTTCTTGTTGGAGGCATGTCTCATTCTCTTGACAAGCAGCACCCAGGAAAGTGATAGTCCTTCCTGCCACATAGGAGAAACAATAGCCCTTACACCTCTCCTCTGTTTATAACCTTGTTTTCATGCTTCCATATTAGATGTTGCCTGAGCTACTACACTACTTCATTCTGATTTCATGGAAACAATCAGGACAGGGTGAGCAGAGCCATACTGGGGCCAGTTATGTTATAGAAGAGAAAGTGTAATTATCATGCATGTCCTGTTTCTGGGCTTCATCTGGCGCATAGTAGGTGCTTTAAAAATACTTGTTGATTGATTGATTAATGACAGCTGTTTGGATTGGATAGAGATGACTTTGAATTGTCAAAGGTTAGGTCAGGAGAGCAAAATTTTGATAGGTCAATCAGTCAATAAACATTTATTATATAGTTTCTATGTGTTGGGCATTGAGCTAAAATTCTGGGAATTGAATGAAAGGCAAAACCAGTTCCTGCCCTCAAGGAGATCATATTCTAATGGGTAAAGGCAATGTATGAATAACTGTGAATAATCAAGATTATATATGTGTATATATTATACATACACGACAAGTATGTATATATAATACACACGTGTACATGCTATACACATGCACATAATAGCTACATATTATATGACACATACATGTATATACATGTGTATATGCATGTACATTCATATATAGTATATAACATATGAATAACTGAATAATCAAGATTATATATGTGTATGTATATAATATACACATGCATGTACTATATATACACGACAGGCATGCATATACAATACATACACATGTGCACACACGATACACATATACAGTAGTTATAGATCATATGACACATATGTATACACATGTATATTTATACATATGTGTATGCATATAAATTACATACATTTGGTATATATTATATATGCATATATAGTATATCCACATTTCATACACACATATATGTGTGTATGTATATTTATATATAGCTTAACATCTCTATCTATATTATGAACTGAAGGTAATTTTAGAGGGAAGTTACCAGCAGTGAGGGGAAACTGAGAAAGGTCTCCTAAGAAGGTATGATTTGAGCTGTCTTGACAGAGAGCCAGGAGATGGGTTGGAGGAAGGAAAATATTCTAGTCATGGGGACAACAATTGAAATGGCATGGAGACAAGAGATGGAGTGTCATGTGATAAAACAAAAAGTAGACCAATGTAGCTGGATCGTAGACTATATGGAGGAGAGTGAAGTTGACTGGAAAAGTTGGAAGGGACCAGGTCATGAGGGGCTTTATATTTGATCCTGGAGCCACTGAAGTTTATTGAGCAGGGAGGTCATGTGGTCAGACCTATTCTTTAGGAAAATCATTTTGGCAGCTGATTGGAGGACTGATTGGAATGGGGAGAAACTTAGAAGGCTATTGCCATAGTCCAGGTGAGAGGTGATGAGGGTCTGCACTGAGGTGGCTGCTGTGTGAGTGGAGAGAAGGGGATGGCTACCTGAGCTGTTATGAAATTAGAAAAGACAAGATTTGACAACTGACTGGATATATGAGTTGTCAAGCATGACATTGAGTGTGACTGTGAGCCTGGATGACAGGGAGCATAGTGGTACCTTTGAGAGTAATAGAAAAAGTTGGAATCAGGGGAGGATTGGGGAATAAAGGTAATGAGTTCTGTTCTGGATATGACGAATTTGAGACACCCATGGGAGATCGGATTTAAAATATTGAAAAAGGAGTTGGTCAGATGAGACTGCAACTTGGGAAAGAGATTATGGCTTGATGGATATATAGATTTGGGAATCATCTCCATAGATAATTGAATTGTAAGAGTGAAAATTGAATGGTAAGAGTGAAAAGAGAAGAGAGCAGAAGGTAGGGAGAGCCCTGGGGAACTGGCACATTGCATCCTATCCATGCCTGCCTAGCTTTGCAACTCTTGTTCATGTCTTTACATAATTCCCCCCCAGAGGGACTACCCAATGGTTTAGAGGCTCTTCTCAGTTTTTCTTGACATCATAAGAATATCAATGATATACTCTGATGGACCACCTGTCATCCATCATCCTCACCATATAACCAACCTATCTTTTTTTCCTATCATACATTGCTTGGTGACATCATCTTTTACTCATGTTCTCTTTTTAATTTCTTAATTGTTTACATGCTGTAGCCTGTTCATACCACCATGTGCCTTTCCATCGTCTCTTGTGTGATATTCGTTTTTAATTCTTCTGAGATGGTTGTTGCATTCCACACAGCAACAACAGAATAATGGAAGAAATGACTACCAGGAATATAGTAATCTTGAACATTAAAGCTAACGCAATGCAATCTTTAATTGGCCCATTAGGCAGCAATGTGCCTCATGACATATATGAGCATAGTTTTTAACACTGACTTCTGAATGCTGTGAATGACTTGAGCTGCTATGTAGCTATTTTAATGTTAGAAAGGACTTAATTTCTTGATTCTACAGCTAGGTCTCAATGAGTGGGAATAACAACTCCCTCCTCCCCATGAACTTCCAATAATGTGATTAATCTAGAGAATTCTTTATTTGCAGTAATCAGGACCTAACTGTACTTATTTTTTCTTGTTAACCTCATGCACAGGGACTCTCTTCTCATCCGTTTTAATCAATCCATGGAAGTAGTGGGTATTGACTATGCATATGAGAAGTTTCAGATGTTGGAGATTAAATCTCTTGGACCAGACACAGATACATCACTGCAGCTCTTTGGAGGGGAGATTTTTGATGTGTATAGCAGGTGATTTTTTTCAGAGTTAAGGAAAAGTCAGGGGATGAAATAGAAGAACTGGGAGGGAATTAAGAGGAGTCGGGGAGAAAACATATGTTTTCTAATGATATTTTAAAATAGATGCAGGGTTGATGAGACAGAGACAGAAGAAAACTGTTCCAGATGGCAGAAGTAGCAGGAATGGCAAAATTCTGTGAAAGGACAGAGACTAGGCTGGCACTAGACAGGTGGAGGAAGTGAGTGGGGAGGAAAGAGAGGAATGACTTGGGAAGTGGGCTGAAGGAAGCAACCATGAAAGAGAAAAGCTAGTGGTATTTTGAGGTTATGCAGCAAGGGAATTATACTAGATTTGTGGGCGTTACACCTTTAATTTTAATGTTTTATTGAGTAGTTTGGTGCCAATCATAATTGGCACATAAGAGGATGTGCTTATAAATTAGCTAAACTTGCCTAATTTGATTTCTTTTCTATAGTTGTGAGCAGAGCAGAACTACCTATTCAGCAATTCCAATCCTGCCTAGGAAAGGAGAGGCTGATGGAAGGGAATAAAGTGAGAAGGAGGGAGGGAACTTTTTTCTTTGTTCATTTCTTTCTTTCAAATTTTGCTTGGGGGCTTAGAATTTTAATATTGTTTTTGGTTGTTAGAATACCTTCCATTTTTTAAAAGCCCATGATTGAATTTTGAACAATAATGATATCTTCCTAGAAACAGTCTTGTAAGTTAGCCTTTAGGTTCAATTTCTGGTTACCAAAAATAATTAAAAAAACCCCACATCCAGTCCTGTTTTCTTTTAACAGGGGAAATAACCTCTTTGTATATTTTGGCATGATTATATATATATATATATATATATATATATATATATATATATATATATATATATATATATATATATATATATATATTTGTTTGGTTGGGGTTTTTTGCAGGGCAATGAGGGGTAAGTGACTTGCCCATGGTCACACAGCTAGTGTCAAGTGTCTGAGGCCAGACTTGAACTCAGGTCCTCCTGAATCCAGGGCCGGTGCTTTATCCACTGCGCCACTTAGCTGCCCCCTATTTATATTTTTTAAGCATCTAATGGATTGCTTGACACTAAACTAGACTTTATGTTCTTTCCCTTCAGATTCAAAATCTCTCTTTTGTGTGTGTGTGTGTGTGTGTGTCATCTGGTTATCCTCAGAGGCTGAGCTGCAGCTTCATTCATATCACTGTGGTACAATCACCCAGCTCTCTGCCTCTGTAGAACATTCCCATTGTATTTTTTGAAAATCTGCCTTTTCTAACAGGATTCTTTTCAGTCTTAAGTAATTGTTGGTCAGCATTTTGCTTCTAGGATTATAGAAAATATAAAGGATTCCAAAATAGAAAATTATAAGTTTTCATTCTATGTGAGACCGGGCCTTAAACATGTTAACTGGATGTCTAGTTCCATTAAATAAGAAAAGAAATTGTACCCCAAAGGTGTTTGTTGTTGTATAGCTGAGTTCTTTTATGTATCCGTGACTCCTACATCAATAATGAAGTCCAGTATCTTCATTTATTGTCTAACTATGCATCATGTTGTGGAGAAATGCCAATAATGTCATTTGTTAGGGCTGCAGTGGCTGCTTTCATGCCAATTGCATCCTGATGGCATCAGAAATTGGCCTCAGCTTATCTTTTCTGTTGACGTTTCTCAGGCTTCATTTTGTCTTGCTGTTGCTTCCCATACAGACGGCTTTGTAAATTCATGGTAGGCACTGATAACCAGAATGATAAAGGTAAAAAACAATTTCAACAAGTCTGACAGTACATCAAAATTTGATGTTGTAGCCAAGCATCATTAAATTTGGAAGTCTGTTACTTCAGTGTACAGAAGAGATATGGTTGTTATTGAGTTGTTTTAATTGACATGCACTGCACATCAATATTTGCTTTATTTGCCAATGGTAACCTCCTATAGCAGGGTTCTGCAGGTAATAAAAATAGCTCACCTTTACAGAATGCTTTACAGTTTGCAAAGCTCTTTCCTCTTAGCACCTCTTTGATGAAGGTAGCACAGTTTTTTTTATCCCAATTTCATATGAGAAAACTAATGCACAAAGTTTTTGGTTTATCCATTTTTACACAGCTTGCAAGAACCAGAGCCAAGGCTCAAACTCAGGGCTTCTGACAAATAATAATAATAATTTTTTTAATTTGGGAATTTTATTTGATTCACTCTAAACTTAAACACACAAAATTAGCATTTTCATATATACAACAGAATACAAAAAGAAGATTCTATCTGAAACTGTGAGTCCCCATTTCATATTGCTTTTTAAAAAAGTGTATATGAGAAATGACATTCTTACTTTCACAACCATCCTATGCTTTCTTCTTCCTTCTGCTTTTTTTGGATACATTTAAAAAACATTTCAGTGGTCCTCTTTTTAAAAGAAAACATCACTGGAGGGGCAGCTAGGTGGCACAATGAATAAAGTACTGGCCCTGGATTCAGGAGGACCTGAATTCAAATTCCACCTCAGACACTTGACACTTACTACCTGTGTGACCCTGGGCAAGTCACTTAAACCCCATTGCCCTGCAAAAAAAACCAAACCAAAAACCAAAACATCACTGGAGGTAATCTCTTCCTTCTCCCAATAAGAAAAATGGAAGAAAAAAAACCCCCATTATAACAACTTAGCATAGTCAAGCAAAAACAGATCTACACAGCAGCCATGTCCAAAAATGTTATGTCTCATTGTACCTGGAGTCCATAATTTTATAATCATGAGGTGGATAACATGCTTCATCGTAGGTCCACTGGAGTTGTGGTTGGTTATTGCTTTGATCAAAGTGCTAGTCTTTTAGACTCGTTTTCATTTCCAGGTTTGTTATTGTATAATTGTTTTTGTGGTTCTACTCACCTCTGCACTTTGTACTTGCCAGGATTCTCAGAAATTGTCTTTTATTATATCTTATGGCATAATAACATTACACTTTATTTGTATACCCCAGTTTGTTCATCCGTTCCCTAATTGATGGATACATCCTTAGTTACTAGTCCTTTCTCTTTTTTCTTCCTCTTCAAAATCAGATCTCTCTGTCTCTCCCATCAATATTTCCCACCTCTAAAATATTAACTACAAAGTAACATATATGTAAAATATTTATTATTCATTATGATCTTTGGTGTAAATATAACATTTTCCCCATTTTGTATAAAATTTTCCCTTATTCCTTCTTTATTTCACTGTTTCTCATGCTTTTAAGTTCCTTCCAGTAGTGTTTAGATGTTTGTTCAAGCCTGTGTCTAGTGGGCAAGATATTTTGAGAGTCCTGCAACAAGTGATTTAGAATAAAACATAAAGAAATATAAATCTCTAGAGTACTATATTATGTCCCACTTAAGAAGAGCTAGGTGGCACAGTGCATAGAGTGCCAGGCTTGGAGTCAGAAAGACATTTTCCTGAGTTCAGTCTGGCCTCTCAGATACTTACTAGTTGTGTGACCCTGAGCAAGTCACTTAATCCTGTTTACCTCAGTTTCCTCATCTGTAAAATGAGTTGGAAGAGGTAATGGCAAACCTCTCTAGTATCTTTGCTAAGAAAACCCCAAATAGGGTCATGAAGAGTCAGACATGACTGAAAAATAACTGAGCAAACATGAACTTTATCTATTCCCTATCCCTGTGTAAGATAACCTGTACTATGCTGTTTTAATCAACAGAATTTTTCAGTTTTGAGATAGAATCGCCTTGGACTCACTCATAGCTGGAATACCTCCCACAAGTTTGCATAACAAAATTATTGAAAGTAGTTTCCCTTAGCTCTTTGGCTCCCCCCTCCCCAATATATAGAGCAGGTAGTCTAAACCTTTTTTATTGAAGCCTTTTTTTTGGGGGGGGGGAAGGGCAATGAGGGTTAAGTGACTTGCCCAGGGTCACACAGCTAGTAAGTGTCAAGTGTCTGAGGTCGGATTTGAACTCAGGTCCTCCTGAATCCTAGGCCAGTGCTTTATCCACTGCACCACCTAGCTGCCCCTTAGCCTAAACCTTTTTGTGTCATAAACTTCTTTGTCAATCTGGTGAAGCCTATGGATCCATCCTCAGAATAATGGTTTATTACCTGCCTCCCCAACTGAAGGAAATGCTACATTTCTATTAGGGGTTAGGAAAAATGAGTATGCATCTTAATCCTTATTCATAGACTCCCTGAAATCTATTCACCCTTTTGGAGCCATGGACCCTATTTAAAAAGTTTGATCTAGAGAGGTATGTAAGCCCTTGTTAGTAAATGAGTGCAATAGCCTTAAACCAAACCAAATCAAACCAAAAATGCCTGGCATTCTTGATGTGCTAGGTAGATTACTGATAGGTCCCTTTATCACTTTTGCCTTCATATAGTAGAAAGGAAGGGAGAGAAAAAAGATGGTATCCCAGAACTTGGTTCTCTCTGTGACAAAAGTACCTCCTTGCCCCCAAAGTAATTGTGAATTGGAGAACTGCCACCCTCAGACAAAGAGCTGAAGGTTTAAAATGTAAATGTGATGTATTTAGCATTTTATATATTTAATGAAAAATTATTGGGAAGTTCCCAGGAAAGATAATGATTGTGTTAAGCAGACTAATGCATATTGTGAATCTTCTAATGGAAATATTCAAACTAAATGAAAGAAACATTTAGTAAGCAGCTATGGTGTGGTGTGTAAGGCACCATGCTAGACAATGATACAAAAGCAAAACCAAAACAGTCCCTTGCCTTCAACATACTTAGATTCTACTGGGAAGATACAATGTGACAAATGTAACCTCTATACAGATAAGTATATACAAAATATAAAGAGTAGTGGGGAGGGAGAGAACTTTCACTTGCGTCAAGTTGGTGGCTGATGTCACAGGATGGATTTGTGATAGTTAAACAGATTTTTAGAAAACAACTCCCTGAAAACCAAAGAAAGGAATCCAGAGATCTAGGGTAAAGAGAGGTCAGTGCTTGGAAGGAATTGTTGAATTCTTTTAGCCTGTGTCAAGCTGAATTGCATGAGCTCTGTTATCAAATACTTCAACTCTGTATTGTTTTGTACTCAGAAATTTCCTCCTATTTTCCCAGAGAAGAGAAGATTTAGGGAGGGCATAGGTGCTGCCTTCAAGAATTTTAAAGGCTATTTTGGGGAAGAACAATTAGGCTTGCTTTGCTTGTCCAGACGGCAGAACTGTTAGCATTGACTAGATATTGCAGAGGGTTAGATTTTGGCTCAGTTAAAAGCTTCCTTCTAGGGCTGCCTAAAAGTCATATGGGATCCCAGTGGAGTAGTGAAAAGCTCCACTCCGGAATTCTTGACCACTTGTCATAAATATTGTATGTTCAGGTATGGGCAGGGCTTAGATGGCTGTTTGGCTTCCAATTACCTTTTTGGTCTTATATTATTCCACATATTTTCTGCTCTAATCTGACTGGTCAACTAGCTATTCCCTATATATTGCCTTGTCTTGCGTAGCAGGTCCCAAACCCTTCCTTTCCTTCATCTTTAAGAATTCCTTTGTTATTGTTCAGTCATGTCTGACTCTTTGTGACCCCCTTTGGAGGTTGTTTTTTTTTTTTTTGCCTCTGAGAAAGCTCCAAGAAACTCTGCAAGACTTTAAGTCGTAGCATAGACAGGGATCAGCTTTGATGGAGGGAGTTACCTCATCAGGAATTCCATATACTAATGAAATCACATGCATAGGACAAAAAACCATAAACCCATTGAAGAGGAAGAACAAGACTTCCTCTTGGAACAACCTTGTTTATTAGAACCAACATGAAAATTCTATTCTTATGAAATTAGAAATGGACATTGACAAGACAAAGAATTTTGAATGTAAAACATAGGTTTCACAGTTTGAGAATCTAAAACATAGAAACCACAACATTGTATAACATTCTTGACATTTCACCCCTTTAAACCTATAAAAATGTAAAGTTGTTACTACATGTGGGATAGGAATGACGCTCAGCCATCCGATTTTGCTTCTCTTTCTTTAAACAAGTAAAATCTTTGTTCTTAGACTTAGTGACACCCTCCTCCCCCTTTTAAAAATATATTCCCTATTTAAACTTATAGTATAATTTCCATTCATTATATCTGGACTTGTTAGGAGGGAAAATAGGAAAACAAAGAAGAACAAAAAGTCCCAAAAATATTATAAAAATATCAAAAGCAAGTCTTTTTTTTTAGGGGGGAAGAAGGGCACACCTTGCCCTTTGGGGAAGATACTAGTCTTCATTTGACTTTAGCTTGGGCAACATCTTGATTTATCTAATCTCAATCAATTTGCCAATTATACATTTGTCTAGTCTACTGGTTGCCCAGCATTGGTTCCTGCCTCTGTCACTTTTGGTCTTGCCTTCTTGAATGAAGAGTTGATGCCTTCCCTCTCAACCTGATCCTGCTTCCTCTCCTAACTATCTGACTTACATATTTCCATTCCCAAATTTTGAAGTTGATTGACTCATGACTAGATTTTCCTAAAATAGAAATTTTTTTATATTTATCAATATATAAAATAAATTCTTTACTGATTTTTTTGGGGGAAAGTAATCATTCTTTTTTGTTGTCCCACTTATTTTTTTATTTTTTTCTAATCATTTGAAGTATTTGTGTATCAAACTAATAAGCTAAAGTTCAAAATCATATCTGATTTTAGAATATCACAATATGACTTTTTTGTTATTTTTAAATTCAGATTTTCTGTTTATAATTAGAAATATTTTGGTAATAATAAGAACTACAATCATAATGGCACACAATGTCTTTATTCCAAGATTCTCATAATGATTTTTACTTATTCGGATTGATTCTATGAGTGTGAATACTGCTAATGTCTTTTGTTAGGTACTTAAAAAAATCACTTGAATTGAGAAAAGTGACCTTTAATAGGGTTTACAAACATAGTCCTTAAAAGTAATCATAGAATGTTTGAACTAGAAAGGATTTTATAAATCATTAGTCCAATCCCCCTCATCTCACACTGCAATATTTTTGCATTGCAGGGATTAGAGTTCAACAAATTTTTATATCCTTATAATATAACTAAGGAAAAAAGGAGGAAGAGGAAGCACATTTCCTGAACTAGGGTTCATAAATAATGTGTATTCTATTTAGTTATATATTAGGCAGCTCCAGTAGGAAGCTCGCTGACCTAGGGACAAGGCATCCTTGACTATCATCAATTTTTCTACTTGGAGCAGCCTTTATAGAAGATGGAACATAGCTAAGTCTTGTCTTCTGCCTCTAGGGCAGTACTTTTTAATAGGTAAGACAGAGAAAAACATTTATTTTCATCTCTGAAGTTGTAAAACCGATAAGATGCCTCCAAATTCTGTATTGAGCAATCTTTGATTCTTAAATTCTGTCCTTGAATTCATATCCTCTTTGATGTAGAATGTGTTTGCAAGTAAGATCTTTGAGGACAAAGACTTATTTTTGCTTCATCTTTATATATCTAGTACTTAGCTTAGTACATTGCACGTAGTAGGTGCTTCTTGTAATGGATAGGTTCCTTAAAATCTCCCCTAATTACATTTTGAGCTTCACTGGGACCTGTTCCATCTCTTCTCCTCCCTCTTAACCCCCTCATATCTTTTATTCCCTTTATCTCTTTCCCCTCTCCTTTGCTCACTGAGAAGTATTTGGTAACCTTCCACTCATATTTCTTCTATTTTCTCTTCTAGAAGGAATTTTGCAGCTAGTGCTGTTAATCTTTCCTACATTCAATATTTATTAAGTTCATGCTTAGTTCAGGGAACTGTAAAAGTTTCCTGATTGATCCTTTTCTCCATGGCCATGCCCATTTCCTCTCTGATTCTACCTAATTTTCTTAGGTTACAGTTTCACTAACTTTAAAGCTGTTAGGCTTGCTTAAATATCTGGGGAGTGTCCGGCCTCTTTCACCCTCAGAAAATTGATGCACATGAACTCTGGTCATTAAAAAAATACTATACGAAGGAAATTGTTTCCCTTTTCTTTCCCTAATTATAAGGAAGTGTTTCCATAATTTACTGAACCATGTTACTTTAGGCAATGCTCTGCTGTTCTGGAAACCTCCCTTGTTATTTACAATTGCAATGTATCATAGAGCAGTTTGTTTTCCATCCAGAAGATGTATCTGAGCCATTGGAACTCTGGTGCTTTGATGCCAATGGGCTGATTTGAACTTATTATTGGTGACCTTGTGCTGCCATTTGATGTTAACTGGGGTTTGCAAATATCACTGTCATTAAATAAAATAACATTTGAAAATCCAATTTCAAAGCATAACTGAGCAAAAGCCTTTTCTAGACTCATAAGAGAAAGGGGGAAAATTAAATTGAGTGATGAGGCTGAAACAGTCAAGTCACAAATAAACATAATTTTCTGATGAGAGTTAGGACTATAAAATAGTCTTGCAAAAAGGACAAGTTGTTTTCTGGTTCCAAGAAAAAAATAACAACCCCAAAACAACTCTGTACAAAAGAAGGTCAGCAAGAGACTTGGCATGCTTCATGCAGTGTGAATAATACATGTAGTGGAAGCTAAGAAACAATTTTAGGAAGTTTTATTTTTTTTCCTTATAAAATATTTTCACCAGAGGCATATATATGTGTGTATATACATATGTATACACACATATACATATATATATATACACACATATATATACATACACACACACACACACACACATATATATATATATACAAGGCTGTGGATTTCTCAAGAAAAGTCCCATTTTCCTTTTTTTTTCTGAGACTGAACCTAGAAATGTTGATTAATCCAGAAACTTTTGGATACTCTATACACAGGGATATAGCCTGGAGAACAGCCACACTAATCCTTCCTTATTTGGTCCTTCCAAATCTCAGCTTTAACAGAAGGGAACGTTCATACTTTTTTTTCCTATGTGTTGGACTAGCTCATCATTTGTACTTTAATACACACACACACACACACACACACACACACACACACACACACACACACACATATATATATATATATATATATATATATATATATATATATATATATATATATATATACTCCCATTCATTCCAAGTAACAGTAATGGGTTTTTGTTGTTGTTGTTTTGCAGGGCAATGAAGGTTAATTGCCTTCCCCAGGGTCACACAGCTAGTTAGTGTCAAGTGTCTGAGGCTGGATTTGAACTCAGGTCCTCCTGAATCCAAGGCAAGTGTTTCATCCACTGTGCCACTTAGCTGCCCCCCAGTAATGTTAACAGTAGCCCTACCTCATTAAGGTGGTTCCTTGAAAAATGTATATTTTTAGTAGCAAAATGATGTAGTAAATTATTATCATTCTTCTTGTCAGGGTGACTCAGTGTTTGGGTTTTAATGCAGGACACCACCTCTATACAACAATAAATTATATTGAAATAAATGTGGCATTTTATATCCCAGGTATCCTTTATTGTTTTTCTTTAAAAAACATTAATCTGTCCCTCCCACTTCCCTCTACCATTGAGGAAATTTAATAAGTAACCCAGATAATAAAGCCCTCAAAACATATTTGCATAGTTCAGCAAAACAAATTCTCACATTGGTCATGTCTGAAAATGTATACCTCTTTCTGCATTTTAAGTTCATCACTTTTCGAAGGTGAGAGGGGTGTTTTCTCTTTATTCTGTAAGGGTTCATGAGTTTTAAATTCTTTTTTTGTACAATTTTATGATTATATAAATCATCCACCCAGTTTTCATTTCACTCTGTATTGATTCATAGAGGACTTCACAGTTTCCTTTGAAGCTGTCTATTTCATCCTTTCGAATGGGACAAATAGAAGATAATAAGGGGCAGAGCCAGGATGGTGGAGGAAAGGTAGTGGCTTGCCTGAGCTTTCCCTGTGGAAAAAAAAATCTAGTGGGACAAATATTCCTTTACATTCATATAACACAATTGGTTTACCATTCCCCTATAGGAGGATGCTCCCTTAGTTTCCAGAATTTGTCTACCATGAGAACTACTATAACGATATTTTAGACACATAGGTCCTTTTCCTCTTTGCTTTCTCTGGGTATAGATGCAAAAGGTTTAGCAGTTTTCGGGCCACAGTTTCAAATTGCTTTCCAGAAAGGCTAGACCAAATACCTCCACCACTGTGTACTAGTCTACCATTTTTAAAGAGTCCTAATCTTTTGTACTTTGTACTGCCTGTTAGCAGGAACATTCAGTTGAAAGTACTGGACAGTTTCAAAATATTTCTGATGAGCAGAACAGTTATATGACTATGAATTTATGACAAGACAGAACCTCTAGTGAGTAGGGCTTCTAGGACCTGGTGGCATGGTATATAATGCCATTACAGAATGGGGGAGTGCAAGCCAAAATGAAGAAATTTTATTATGAATATCATTCTTTCCCTTCTTCCTCTCCTCTCCCACTACCACAATGCCATGAAGAATTGTGTGCTGGCCTGTGGTCAGTCAGATCAGTAGTTCTCAAAGTTGTTTCAGAAAGATCCATGAGGTCAAAGCTATTTTTGCAATAATATTAAGATCTTATAATTTTGAATGTAGTAAATATTTTAGATATAACCCACATAAACAAGCTCTTTGGAGGGGCTACAATAATTTTTGAGCTTGAAGCAGTCCTAAGACCCAAAATTTTGAGAACCACTATACTAAGCAAATGCCTGAAAGCCTACCAAAATATCTTAATTTTGTCCTGGTATTATCACATATTTCTGTGACATTAGTTCCAAGTGAATAAGTATTTTAATCAGTTTTCACATGGTGTATTGAACATACATTAAGATATTTCAGTTTGGTCATTGACTTGACTGCATCTAGACTGATGATTGTCACTATATGTAGCCTTGAAAATAGATAATTAATTCATCGCATCTCTTTACTGAAATGGAGGTGACCCTGGATTCTTGAAGGTTATAGCAGGAGAATGCAAAATGTGGCAAATCCTACCCATCTGGAAAGGCTTCAAGTATGTTGAACTGTATATCTCTCAAACAATAAACAGTATAACCAAATCTACAGAGGCTCATTATCAGAAAGTTGGTCTCCAAGTAATTATTTTGTTTTTAGCCACAAAGACTCATAAACTATTCTAAGGTGTGGAGAGGTTGTCTCTTACCTTGGTTATGTAAAGGAGTACTTGCACTAAATAAATGAAAGATCCTTGTGTGTGTGTGTGTGTGTGTTGAAATTAACATTAAGTTTTGTTAATTTTTACCCTGTACAATTATGCTCCATTTTCCTTGGTAGGTTATTCTTGGTTGTAAGCATGGATCTTTTCCCTTCTGTAATATCATATTCCAAGTTCTCTGTTTCTTTATGGTTGTTGCTGCTAAATCTTGTGTGAACCTGATTGTAGCACGATGGTACTGGAATTCTTTCTTTCTTTCTTTTTTTGGCGGGGCAATGGGGGTTAAGTGACTTTCCCAGGGTCACACAGCTAGTAAGTGTCAAGTGTCTGAGGCCAGATTTGAACTCAGGTACTCCTGAATCCAGGGCCGGTGCTTTACCCACTGTGCCACCTACCTGCCCCTGGTACTGGAATTCTTTATGGATTCTTTAAGTATTTTTTCCTTGACCTGTGAGTTCTGGATTTTGGCTACAATATTCCTGGGAGTTTTCATTTTGTGGTTTCTTTTAGGAGGTGACTACTCGTGGAATCTTTCAATTACTATTTTTTTCTCTGGTTGTAAGATATCTTGGCAGTTTTCCCTTATGATTTCTTGAAATATGATCTTTAGACTTTTTTTTGCTTATAGCTTTCATGTAGGACAATGATTATTAAATTATCTTTCCTTGATCCAATTTCCAGGACAGTTGTGTTCCTTATTAGATGTTTTTTCCTTTTCTAAGCTTTTTGACTGTTTTATTATTTTTTTATGTTTCATGAAGTCATTAGCTTCCTCTTGATTGATTCTAATTTTCAAGGAGTTAATTTTTAGTAAGGTGTTATAATTTATTTACCAAGCTGTTAATTCTCTTTTTATGGCTTTCTTGAATAGCTCTCATTTCTTTTCCAATTTTCTCCCTCTACTGATCTTATTTGGTTTTTAAACTCTTTGTTGTCCTTTTAATCTCTTTCTTTACCTCTCCTAGGAATTCTTGTTGGGTTTATGTCCAGTCTGATTTTTTTTTCTCTGAGCTTTTGCTTGTAGATATTTTGAAGTCATTGTCTTCTGTGTTTGTGTCTTGACATTCCCTGCTGCCATAATAGCTCTTTATGGTGAAGTTCTTTGTTTCCTCATTCTTCCCAACCTATCTCTTCACTTTAGACTTCTTTTAGTGTTATGCTCTACTCACTTTTGTGAAGATGTCTGGCCTGAACTTCTCTCTTGCTACTACTTTCACAGCACAGTCTGGGGGCATATAATTTTTGAGAGCTTTTAAGGTTGTATGATCTGGGGAGAGGTCTATTCATTGCCCTTTTGGTCTGATATTTTCAAGTTCCTGACCCAGTTTTGGGCCTGTTGACTTGTGTGTGGTTGAGTTTCAGTAGACTGTCATAGAACTGAGTTATTGTTTGCCTGCTGGGAGGTTCTGCAGGTTCAGAGTAGCTGAACTGCTAGTTCCCTTTGGTTTTGATCTTTTACCCTGGTTTACTCCATGACAGATTTATGTGCTAGCCTGAAGGATAGAACTGAGTCACCTTCCTGCTTCTGTGCTCAAAGCCACACAGATCAGTTTCTAGAATTTATTTTGTGTTCGGTCCTCATCCAGGGCTTCATGCTCAGTTGAGGTAGCTCCTCAGTGTACCCTAGACTTGTCACCCAGAACTAGGTGTTATGGATGGCAGAGCTGCCAAATGATACCTGTTCCTGCTCCTCTGGGATTTCTTTCTGCCCCAGTGCTTTATTGGTCTCCTCACAATTGCTGCTACTGCCACCACTATGTGCTTCTCATCCCAGTATCTAAAGATCTCTCTTTGGGGGGCAGCTAGGTGGTGCAGTGGATAAAGCACTAGGCCTGGATTCAGGAGGACCTGAGTTCAAATCTGGACTTAGCACTTACTAGCTGTGTGACCCTGGGGAAGGCACTTAACCAACATTGCCCCCACCAAAAAGAAACTCCAGAAAGAAAGAAACAAAAAAAATCCAAAACCAACCAAACAAAAACTGAAAAAAAAATCTCTCTTTTTCTTAAGTTGTCTGGGCCAGAAAAAATGACTCACTGTGACTTTCTCTTGACTTGTTTGATCAAAATTCTGTCTGGTACTTTTTCTAAGTTATCGTAGAGGAACTGTGCTGAGAGAACTGGGCAAATACATTTCCTCTTATTCTACTATCTTCTCTGTCCCCTGTATTTTTTAAAACAGGTATGTTCACTTCTTTCTTATTTCCCTTACTCTCAAGAAAGTCCATAGGAAGCCAACAGGAGGGCAGAAGGGGGAAGCTTTTATTACTTTAAATTACTTTTATTTATTATGTCCTTTATTACTCTTCTATAATACACTTTCCCCATGTAGGGGATTAAATTATTTGTTATACTAGAAGTCCATGTTGTACTTAGTTAAAGGGATTAGTTGTTACAAGCAATAGAATCACCCTATTATTATTTTGGGTAGCTAGGTGGTACAGTGGATAGAGTTCCTGGCCTGGAGTAAAGAAGACTCATCTTCATGAGTTCAAATCCAACTTCAGACACGTATTAGCTGTGTGACCCTAGGCAACTCAATTAACCCCATTTGCCTCAGTTTCCTCATCTGTAAGATGAGCTGGAGAAGGAAATTGCAAACCAGTACCATTGCTAAGAAAACTCCAAATGTATTCACAAAGAGTCAGACATGATTGAAAAATAACTGAAGAAAAACAATAATAAAATTTATTATTTTGTTTTAGTAATGTTATAGCCTATGGCATGGATCAGTGCTAGAAAAGTAGGGAGTACATAGATATCATGACTAGATGATAACATGTCATCTTTATGTCATCTTTAATTGTGTCCTTACAAGAAGATCAGATGTGAAGTGGCCTCGGAGCAGGGCTAGTGGTGATAAAAGGAAAGAAATATAAATCTGAAATAGAAGAAGAATTGACTGGGTACTTTGAAATACTGGATTGCTCAGGTCACTAAGGACTGAGAACAGACACAGAGTCATTGGGTGTTAGAACTGGAAGGGACTAGGAAGTTATCCCTGCCACTTCCATTTTACCAGTTTTTCAGATTACACAGGGTTGCTTGGGTTCTTCAAAGATAGAAATGAAATTCAAAATCAACCAAGCATTTATGAAAAACCTACCAAGTGCCAGCATCATACAGGGGCTACAAAAACAGAACTGAAATAATTCTTGCCCTCAAGGATCATGCATTTAAAAAAATAACATAATTTAAAGTTTTGAACTCTAAATTCTGTCCCTCCTTCCTTCCTTCCTCCTCTGATAGGTGTGAAATGATACCTCAGAGTTGTTTTAGTTTGCATTTCTCTGATCCATAGCGATTTAGAACATTTTTATATGACTATAGATAGCATCAATTTCTTTGTCTGAAAACTGCCTATTCATATTCTTTGACCATTTATCAATTGGGGAATGACTTGCATTTTAAAAAAATTGACTCAGTTGTCTATATATTTGGGAAATGAGGCCTTTAACAGAAATACTTGTTTCAAAAATTCTTTCCCAGTTTTCTAAGGAGCATACATTTTTGTTTTGTTTTTGAGGGGCAGTGGGGGCTAAATGATTTGCCCAGGCTCACACAGCTAGTAAAGGTCAAGTGTCTGAGGTCAGATTTGAACTCAGGTCCTCCTGAATCCAGCGCTGGTGCTTTGTCCACTGTGCCATCTGGCTGCCCCAGGAGCATGCATTTTAATGGAGTAGACAACACATATATTATCTATCTCTTTCTCTCCAGATAGACAGACAGACAGACAGACAGATCAGAATGCATTAGGAGAGGGGAAAATCAGGAAAGGCTTCATGTACAAGGGAGCAAAACCTTAAATATATACTCCAAATGAGAATATGAGCAAATGAACTGAGTTTTGAAGGAAACCAAGGATCCTAGGCACAGAGGACAGCCCATGTAAAGACAGTGGAAACATTGGCTTATTAATTTTCAATTCAAGATGTGAAGTCAACTTCAGGATAAAATTCAATAGGATTGTTTTGTGACTTCACACGAATCAGTCAACCTCACTGGTCCTCGGTTACTTTGCTTGTTGGAGTACAGAATCTCCAAGGTCCCCTTCAACTCTTAACACCTCAGGAGTCTACAGCAAATCCACTTTACAAATAAGAAAGAATAACTAGCCTGTGGTAGTAATCTGGGCATGAGATAGTGAAGGCTTTAACTGAAACACTGGTGAAGAATTTGGGAGGAAGGTTTAAACCAAGAGAAATAACTGTGAAGATAATTAAATGGCAGACTTTGGTGAACTCTAATAGAGAGGGAAAGAAAGATGTGTTTTTCTCTCTTAACTATTTATTTGGCAGCTTGCTTTTTAGTTCCATGTCTTGTTTCATAGATCCAAATACAGGACTGGAAGGGATCTTAGAAGTAAATTATTTCATCCTCCATATTTTAAGGAGGAAAATATTGAGATCCAAAGTGGTTTTGATTAATCTCATGTCTTCGGGGCAGAACATAGAATCTGGGGAGAGATTCTTGTTCTTTTAACCATTAAAGATGTTTCTGTATGTGGCCAGGCTCTCTTAAGATGCCTTTCAAACAATATAAGCACATAGGAATGTTGAATCAAAAGCTAAAAATTGAATATCACTTGCAATGAAAATTTCTTACCTGAGAACTAAAGAAGGGTTTTATTTCAGTGGAAATGATTGCCGTTAGATATTCAAATATTTTATTATAAACAATACAGGTTCATTGGTGTGATTCACAGAATTATTATTAGAGACTTTTAAGAAGTCCAGTGAAGCTTTTCCAGATAAGGTGATATTCACATTGTATTTTATCGTTCTTTCACTGGTTGGATTCCAGTCTTGCATGCATTGAACAAAAATAGAGTATGCTCACATGTATAATGAATGTTTGGGGGATTAATTTTCTTGATTAGGTGGGTGACCATTATGGATTCCAGAGAGTCTCAGTCTATTTCTCTGTGTCTGTTTGTGTCTCTCTGTCTCTGTCTCTCTGTCTCCCTCTGTCTCCATCTCTCTCTGTCTCTGTCTCTCTGTCTCCATCTCTGTCTCTCTCTGTCTCTCTGTCTCTGTCTCTCTGTCTCTGTCTTTCTCTCTCTCTCTCTCTCTCTCTCTCTCTCTCTCTCTCTCTCTCTCTCGCGCGCGCGCGTGCGCGCACACACACACACACACACACACACACACACACACACGGAGAGGCCTTCTGATATAATGCCTAAAATGTTGAACTTAAAGTTTAAACAATCTGGGATAGAATCTCATTCCTGACACAACTAGGTGTCATTCTGAGCATTGTTAACCATTTAGTACTTAAGGATGCTCTTACTGCTGGAGTATTATATATTTAAGGTTTTGCAAAACCTTATTTGAGCCTCATGACAATCCTGTGAATCTATTATTGTCCCCATTTTGCAGATGGGGAAATTGAGACCCATACATTTGGAGCTGGAAAAGACCTTAAATAAAATAGAATCATAGATTTAGAGCTGGGGGCCCTAGAGGCATCTAGTCCAATGCCAAATCTTACAGGTGAAGAAACTCCCAGGGAAGTTATTTGTTCAAGGTCACACAGAGATAGTAAATATCAAAGGTGGGATTTACTCAGCTCTGCCTGACTCCCAAGTGCAGCAGTCTGTCCGCTATGCCAGATTGCTTCTCATAGATTGCGATATGCATTGGTAGATGGAATTCTCTCACTGGAAAGTCCCCACACTGACAAAATCACGGGTCCTTTGGGTATTCAGGTAAACACATATGACCTGTATATGTGGGTATACTTATCATTAGATTTTCCTTGATGATTCAGAAGAGGGGGAGGAGAGGGATAAGCATTTCTGTAGTGCCTACTATATGCCAGGCACTGTGCTGAGCTCTTTTTACAAATATGACCTTATTTGATCCTCACAACAATCCTGCAAGGTAGGTGCTCTTATACTCTCCATTTTAAATTTGAGGAAAGAGAGGTTATGAGTTTCCCAGGTCTTCCTGATTCCAGGATCAGCTTCCTAAAGGCAATTCAGGATTGATGTAGTATCTCAAGGACATCATTAGAAAATTGAACCCTCAATTTTCATTGCAGTGTTATTTTTTCCCAGTACCATAGCTTGAATTTTATTGATCTTATGTTCCATAAAACCATGTTTATATATTTAAATATCCTTTGGTCATCATATTAAGATGAATAATAAAATCAGATTTGAATTACATTATCTAAGAGTTAGCTGCAACCTTAGAAGGCATCTACTCTAATTTGTGCTTGCAGTAGAATCCTCTTTTCGACTTCCACAACAAATGATCATGCCATCTCAGATTCAAGACCTCCAGAAAAGGAGAGCTGGCTACCTTCTGAGACAACCTCCTTCATACTCAGCTCTACTTTTTTTTTTTTTTGCAGGGCAATGGGGTTTAAGTGACTTGCCCAGGGTCACACAGCTAGTAAGTGTCAAGTGTCTGAGGCCGGATTTGAACTCAGGAACTCCTGAATCCAGGGCCAGTGCTTTATCCACTGTGCCACCTAGCTGCCCCCTCAGCTCTACTTTTAAAAGAAGATTTTCCTTTTATTGAGCCCCAAATAGGCTTTTGTGAAGTTTCCACCCCATTTCTTTTCTTTTCTTTTTTGTTGTTGAGGCAATTGGGGTTAAGTGACTTGCCCAGGGTCACACAGCTAGTAAGTGTTATGTGTCTGATGCCAGATTTGAACTCAGGTCCTCCTGAATCCAGGGCCGATGCTCTATCCACTGTGCCACCTAGCTGCCCCTCCACCCCATTTCTTGAAGTTCTATCATACTGGACAAATCCAATCCCTTTTCTGCATGATGCACTTTAAACACCTGAGCATGATATTCTTTTTCCACTCTCTTCTTTTCTATCAGCTTAAGCAGTATAACATAATTATTACTAATGGCATATTACATTCTTTTTCCAATGAACATATAGCATTTATTACACTGTTATTTGGAAAAGTGTTTTTGTTTGCCTTTTTCATGATTTTAGATTTTAGACCAAAGGGAAGTTTACTATAAAGGGGAGACCACGTTTCCTTCTCCCAATTCCAAGTCTTCTGGCCCTGAACTTCAAGTATGGAATCCATATTGGAATCAGGACATGAGGTTGTGGGCTCACACTTAGGGGTGACAGCTTTGGCCACAACTGAGGATTGCTGTCAAACTGAGTAGAGGCAAAGAGGCCGATCAGACTTGGCTAACGTTTTGAAGGAAGGCATAGCACCCCAGATGTAATTACCAAAATGCAAATGGGAGTGTGGCAATAGTGTTCCAACATAAGGAGAACTTGGTCAGCTGTGTATACACTTAAATCATAATTTTTAATGCTACCCTTTTGTACATAATGAAAATACCTTGGAATGAATTAGGAAAGAACAACAAAGGAGTAAAAGTTCAATTACTGGTGATTTTAAAAGACCATTTACAACACGCAGCTTTCTTTGGTTTTGGTGCTGTGCACAGCGACAATCTGTTTCAGCAAATTTTCTAGAGAAAGATTCTCGTGGTGATAAATGCTGTTTTGCAAGTAATTCAATTCCTCTAGCATGTCTCCTGGAGGCCTTAAGTACCATGCTTGTCTGACCTGATGTGTGGAAAGGATTCATAGTTCAATGGGGAGCTAAAAGTGTGCAAGTTTGAACTTGGGCTTTCTGTATTTCCTATGGAATTAAGGCTAGCATTGTGTTCATCTTTATGTTCAAAGGACTTAACATAAAGACATGAAATTAAAGCATATTTGTATTAATGGAATCAATGAAAAGCTTAAGCCTTGTGCTATCTGAAATTGATTTTTTTTTCTAAATTATTCTACTGGTTCTTTTTTTTTTTTTGGGGGGCAGTGGGGATTAAGTGACTTGCCCAGGGTCACACAGCTAGTAAGTGTCAAGTGTCTGAGGCCAGATTTGAACTCAGGTCCTCCTGAATCCAGGGCTGGTGCTTTATCCACTGTACCACCTAGCTGCCCCCTCTACTGGTTCTTAATGTTTTCTTTCACTGTGGGCCTACCAGTGTTTGGGAATGTTAGAGACAATTGAAAAATGAAAGGATGATAGAAATGGTGTCTAATTGTCATTTCCATCATCTGTTTCAATGATCAGCTCCTTTTGGGTTACCATTTTTTTTCTTTGTCATTAGGTGATAATAAAATAGAGGAACTTCTAGTCATTGACCACAAAGAAATACTGTTCCCATGTAAACATTCCTGGAAGTTTATACACCATGTCAAATCTCATTACTCCCTTTTTACGTAGGTTCTTTTGACCTATTAATGATCTACTTTTTGAAAAAGTCCTCATTCTTTTTCATGAAGAAAACAATAGAGTAGTGAACTTTGGGGGAAAAGATTGTGAATTTAAAATCAGATTTTTGTTAACTGGAAAACACAAGTGATCCAAGTATAGTAGTATTTTATTTACATAATAGTTTTGTTCTTGAAAAAGTTCTATGTTTAAACCAAATTCTTATAAATGAAGGCATGTTTTAAGTCCTCTAAATGACTATTTCAAAGAAGCCTGCAGGGACTCATTTGGTGACATGAATTTTTTTTTTTATTGTGAATAGTCATTCACCATAAGGTCAGTTTTGTGTTAATTGGGATACCTTTAGGATTTTTTTTTATATAAGATTTTCTTTCATAACCCTGAACTCTCAAAGCTTATTTGCATAAGATTCTCCTCACTCAACTCTAGCACATCAAGCTGAGGAAAGGAGTACAATTGAGGTGGTGTCAGTGTCTTTAGATGTCAGTTTCTTCTTTGTTTCATTCTCTCCCTTCAGGTACCTGAAGAATCTGGAATCTCATGTTTTCTTTCTTGAATCTAGAAGCCAGAAGAACAGTGTTTCCCATCTCTTCTTATTTCTTGCAAACATTTTTCAATCAGTCTCCACCAATGAGGAGAGTCTTATGTAAATGGACAGGGAACATCTTGTATTTAGAAAATTTATAAAGTGACCTCAAAATTTTACAAAGATTTTGCCCTCCATCAATACCCACTTTTTTTTTGTGGGGCAGTGAGGGTTAAGTGACTTGCCCAGGGTCACACAGCCAGTAAGTGTCAAGTGTCTCAGGTCAGATTTGAACTCAGGTCCTCCTGACTCCAAGGCTCTATCCACTGCGCCACCTAGCTGCCCCCCAATACCCACTCTTTTTTTTTTGGCGGGGCAATGGGGGTTAAGTGACTTGCCCAGGGTCACACAGCTAGTACGTGTCAAGTGTCTGAGGCCGGATTTGAACTCAGGAACTCCTGAATCCAGGGCCAGTGCTTTATCCACTGAGCCACCTAGCTGCCCCTCAATACTCACTCTTAATAGTTATTTTACATCCCAGAGCTTTATATGTCGTTGGGCACATGATGATTTCTTAGTAATTGCTTGTTGATTAACTGATTTTATGGCAGAGATGCTTTTTAGACTTTTCTGAAAATATTGATGTTGGGAAAATCCTATTAACTTTCTTGAGAGACTTCCCAGAATTTCTGGGGTCATAGGCCTTCTGAGGACTTCTCTAACCATGGTAGAGGTTGGGAGGTTATTTCTTGGTCTGGGAGATTTCCAAAGGGAGTAGTTATTGATTCTCATTGGGCAGCTGAACTTATTTACTTTGGAAAAGCTTAAAAGAAGATCCAGGTTGATCAGCATGGCCCATCACATTATTGAAACTAATAAGGTACTCTCAAAGACAATTTCATAGGCTGGTAGACTATTAACCTCTACTGAATTCTAAGTGGGAAAAGAGAATGAGAGAAACAGTGTTACATGTAGCAAAAGGAAAGAGTACCTTTGAATCATTGTTACAGGCAAACATGGTCAGCCTTTGACCTTCAGTCTTTTTAAGCTCAGCTACACTGACTGCTTCCTTTTTTGTTTATTATTTATTGTGTGATGATCATTTGTAAATGGCTTACCTATTCTCAGCAATGCAATTATCTAAGACAATTCCAAAGGACTTATATTGAATGCTATCTATCTCCAGAGAGAGAGAGAGAACTGAAGTCTGAATGCAGATTGAAGCATACTTTAAAAAAAAATTTCTTTCTTTTTCTTTCTTTTTTGGGGGGGTTTGTTTTCTTTTACCACATGACTAATATGGGAATATGTTTTGCATGACTGCGCATGTATAACCTATATCAAATTTCTTGTCTTCTCAATGAGGGATGAAGGGAGGAAGGGAGAAAATTTGTAATAATTGGGGAAATATATTTAAAATATAAATATAAATATATTATTTAGCATGTACTTTTATTTCCTGATTTACTCAATTATTAGTGCCTCTTTCCAAACTAAATTCATATTTACTTTGTAGTGTGTGTGTGTGTGTGTGTGTGTGTGTGTAGAATTCCAGTAAAGTCTCTGTGTAATTTTAAGCTATTAAAGCTGCCCTAAGACTGTTGGGAGGTCATTTATATGTTGTTTCACTGCAAAAGAACGTAAACTCCTAGAGTGCAGAGACTTGTTTTTTGCAGGGCAATGAGGGTTAAGTGACTTGTCCAGGGTCACACAGCTAGTAAGTGTCAAGTGTCTGAGGCTGGATTTGAACTCAGGTCCTCCTGAATCCAGGGCTGGTGCTTTATCCACTGCACCACCTAGTTGCCCCCAACACACACACACACACACACACACACACACTCTCTCTCTCTCTCTCTCTCTCTCTCTCTCTATATATATATATATATATATATATATCTTTAGTGATTAGCACTGTTCTTGGCATTCAGTTGGTAATTAATATATTATTGTTTGTCTTTTCTTCTGGAAGAGGACCACTGACATCACATATCTTGACTTGCCCATTGGGTAGCATGTGCATTGGATAAGAGTGAGGCAAAACTGCCTATCTTCTGCATAGTCATTGAAGTCCAGCACCAAGACAAAAGTCAAAACATCTGGCCATGGTCCATGATACAGTGGTCTTTCTAAATTAAGCTCTTTCTCGGGTCTCATTTTGTCTGCGGCCACACCCATTCAATGATTAAGGGCTAGGTAAGAGTTGCCATAAAAGAGGGCTCAATGTACCACCAAGATATCAGTGGGGTGGGGGGAGAGGACCCTCAGAGTTTCTGCCCAGAACAGAAAATGATTGCTATTTATACTCATTCTAAGCCATCAAAACCTAAACTGTGAGCCACAGAGGCTTGAGTTGGGGCTATTATTGGCCATTTAATGAAAGCCAGAGTGAGTCAGTTTTAAAGAATTAGTCAAGTAACTCCATTTAAAACACAATGGATTTTTTTGGTGTGTTTAAAATGCTTGTTGATTAATTAATGTTTATGAGCTTCAGAGAATGACTACTTTTGCAGAGGCAAAAAAAGGTAAAGGTCCCATAAGTGGACTCTTGGAGTTGGAACTAGATAGGTCTGCTCTTAGAAGGACATCCCACAAAGCTACCAACATCTTTCCCTTGTAGTTAGAACCCAGAGTAGAAGTATCAGGAATCCAGTATAGAGATGGACGATAATGGTTTTACTTACATCAAGTTTTCCTAGAGTTTCTACTGCTTATGAGTCTTACTTTTGACTCTGATGATTTTTGGTCTCAGGGATTACTGGAGGAGTGTGATCATTCAGGAATCTTCCCAGGAATTTACTTTCCTCTGGGGGGATACTGAAGGTAGGAAGTCTCTTGTTTGATTCTGAGTTTCTGAGAGTCTTGGATTTGCCAAGAAATGCTCTTATTGTACCCTACTCTCATCTTTGCCATGGTTGGTACAGCAATCTACCTCACCACCATACTTCTCCCCTCCCTCCCTCCCTCCCTCCCTCCCTCCCTCCCTCCCTTCCTCCCTCCCTTCCTTCCTTCCTTCCTTCCTTCCTTCCTTCCTTCCTTCCTTCCTTCCTTCCTTCCTTCCTTCCTTCCTTCCTTCCTTCCTTCCTTCCTTCCTTCCTTCCTTCCTTCCTTCCTTCCTTCCTTCCTTCCTTCCTTCCTTCCTTCCCTCCCTCCCTCCCTCCCTCCCTCCCTCCCTCCCTCTATGGAATTATGTACAAATTCAACATCTTCTGGGAGATCCCTATCTCCAGGGTGGAATAGATCTCTCAGACCCATGTACCCTTAGTATAAGAGGCTGGGAAAAGTCTTGTGACCTGTTTATTAAGAACTGTCCTGTGACTGAAGTACCTAGCCCCACACAAATCCTAGGGCACTGTTGTTCTATATGTGATGGCAAGTGGCAACACTGAGAATACTGTTTTTGTATACTGCTCTCATCTCTGCCATGATTGATATGGCAATCTACCTTATCACCCTGTTAGCTTTTCTGTTCCTAGTGAAACTTGTACTGGTTGGTATTGTCACGGTAGCAGGGGTGTTAGATAAAGTCAGTAATTGGCCAGCTTTGTAAAGGTGGTAGGTAAGCATATGGCATTCAAATTCATCCCTTCTGTTTAGGTCCAGAGAAATTAAAATGAAATTTACATTGTTCTAAGACATAAAACAGTACAGTTTGTTATTTTTGAATGAGGTAGTTTGGGGAAACATTATTCCCCTTTGTTTAATAGTAAAAATAATGATTATGACATTGGAGCATACTCAAATTCAACAGCTTTGTCTTAAATTTGTTTTAACATTTAATCATCCACAATTTCCATTTATTGCATCTTATATTAAAGATTAACCCTTTAAGTATTTAGTACAATTTCTCTTCTCTCCTTATTTGTCTCAAGGGAGACAAGTATATTTGATTTATTTGGCCAAAAACTGACACATTTACAAGGTAATTATGATGCATTTTAAAAAATAATTTGCATATTAATCATTTTACTTAATGCAGTCCTCTAAAAGTACTCAGTAATAGGACACTCAATGAGTACCTTGGTAATGCTCAATTGGGCACTCATTTACATGTGCTGTACTCAGAGGCTAGCCTAAGTCAGGCTGGATTTTAAGAATATTTTTCTAGATGTTTGTTTATATCTCTTCTTTTAAAAAATCATAGTTATGAGTCTTTGTACCTTTACAATTGGCATAAAAGTGCTTTTGAATTAGTTAATTCTTAGTTTCTGTGGGAGGCCTTGTAGGCAGTATTTTCTTGATTTTTGCATGTGGACAGCTTAAATACAAACATTGATTATGTGATCAGTCTAGCATCACAAAGCAGCAAGTGTAAATCAATAAAATTTCAAGTGAAATTTTCTTTTGCTGAGTAGATTTCATGGGAGTTGTCTTTTCTCAGGAACAACTTGTACAATAAGTTGTACCTAAGGCATGTTATTATATAACTCTCTAATTATCATAAGGTCATATTTCCTGCAACTTTATGTTGGCTAAGCCATTTTATTTGCCTTGTCACTGCATATGGAATGAGAGAGGGTAGGACAAGCAGAGTTCAGAGCTAAGAAATTGCAAGTACATGTAAGTCTTTAAATATATGTTTAAATGTAAATGTATTTCTTCTGTAAAAACAGCCACAAATCTCAAGTACTGGTGCCAACTTTATTGTTGTTATTATTATTATTGCCTTATTTCATAGGAGAACATTTTTTAGGTTTTAACTCAGAGCCCTTATAATTTTTACATACAACTGATTGATTATTTTATTTATTTATTTTTTAAATCTACAGAAGATAAGGATCTCCAAGTTTAAGGATGAGGAAGAGGGTTGTTAAAAACCAAACATACAGAAAATAGTGAGGATTTACCAGCTGCTGGCTCAATAATAATAATGGTAGAGGAATTTAGAGAAATACCTTTAAAACAAGATGCACAAATTAATAATAATAATAATTCATAGAATTTTGGGGCCATTTAGTTCAGGGACAAGAATTCTTTGATAACTCTTTTTTTTTAATTTTAATTTTAATTTTTTTTAGTGAGGCGATTGGGGTTAAGTGACTTGCCCAGGTTCACACAGCTAGTGTGTCTAAGGCCAGATTTGAACTCAGGTACTCCTGACTCCAGGGTCAGTGCTCTATCCACTGTGCCACCTAGCTGCTTCTGATACTTCATTAGTCTTAAAGACTTGACATTATTACAACATAGTCTAAAAATTGATGTTTGTAAGGATGATTCTCAGTCATTAAGAAAAGTTTGTATTTCCCCAAATATAACTGAGCCTTATTCTATCGGATGTCATTAATTAATTAGTTTCACAAAAATATAGGATTAGGCAAAATAATACTATAGGTCTACTTAGTTCCCTTGTCACCATGTTAGAAATGTGAGATAACTTCTTGGGCAGTCAAAATTCAGAGTGAAAAATCCCCAAGCCTTTCAATTAAATCTTTAGGGAGATCTACCACCATATAACCCTAATACAGTTATATTGATTTTCACCCCTGGACCCATGCCCCACTCCAATTTTTTCTTTCTCCCTTCTCTCTTTTCATTTACCTAGGTTTTCTCACCTGAAAAATAGGGGGTGGAGGCAAGGATGAGGTATCCCATACGTAACTAACTACCTGTGTTTGTGTCTCTGACACCAAGGGTATATAAGGGAGTGGGATGGCGAGGGGCTCCATGAGTTTCCCTGCATAATGATGTACCTTTCTATCCAAGTTCACTGCAACCTTCAGGAAGAAAAGTCTGGAAAAACACTGTGTATATAGTTTAGAGGGGAGGATAAGGAGGTTGGGAAAGAGGGCTGCTGAAGTCAGTTTATTTATTGGCATGACTTACAATTCACTGGTATTCTTTGCTTATTCCCATTAGAATAGTTAGTGTTAAAAGAAAAGTTTGGTGCTTAGAAGTGGTAAAACTGTAGTTATTAGGAAAATACACTTACAAAGAACTGTCTTACTGTGCTGGATAAATTAGGTGTTATGGTACTATTTAGTAAATTTTTTTTTTTTAGTGAGGCAATTGGGGTTAAGTGACTCGCCCAGGGTCACACAGCTAGTAAGTGTTATGTGTCTGAGGCCGGATTTGAACTCAGGTCCTCCTGACTCCAGGGCCAGTGCTCTATCCACTGCACCACCTAGCTGCCCCTATTTAGTAAATTTAATGCCATATCTCTTGACTAAACATTCAAGGGAAGATAACCTTAGAAATCTCACCTCAGCTAGTTTAACAGCTGTTTTACTATTTAGAAGTAAATGAATGTAAAGAATTTATAGGATCATAGGAATTATAGTCCAAAGAAGCTTAGAGGTTTTCTAGACCAGGGTTTCTTAACTTTTTTCCCACTCATCACCCCTTTTCACTTGAGAAACTTTTACACAACCCCAGATATAGAGATATATAAAATAGGTATACATACATTTTTACTGTTGCCAAATTTTTCATGACCCCTACATTCAGTTTCAAGACCCACAGTTTAGGAAGCTTTGATCTAGACTAATCTTCTCATTTGTTAGATGAGGAAAATGAGACGATGTGGGATGAGTGACTTTCCCAAGGTTACACTGATAGTAAGGGGGAGAGCTGCAAATTGAGATGAGTTCTCTGATTCTAAATACAGGGCTCTTCCATATAACCTACACTGCCTCGCATATGTCCTCTGAGGGTGATTATATGTTAGTGTATATAACAGGAAACATGCAATCTCATTTAGAGAATTTTATTTACAAAATTATCCTTAAGCAAATACCCATGGGGGAAATGTCATATCCTTATTTTGTAGTTTCTGGTTAGATTTCAGAGGTAATAGGGTGTTATCCAGCCTTGGAACCAGGAACACCTGGGTTCAAATCCTGTCTCTGACCTGAAAGAAGTCACTTTAATTTCTTAATGTTGCAAGTAACTCTCTAAATATTATAACTTGCTGCTGAGTTCCCAGTCTTCTTTGGTGAAGGAAGTTTCCACACTAAGACCTCCATACACTGATAGCCACCATCATGACTTTGGGATAGTACCTGTACTAATAGGCCAAGGGAATTCTATAATTTGCCTGTTGAAAAAGCTTCCAGAACACATTTTGCCATAGAAAAATTAGAGAGGCAAAACAAAGTACAAATGTCTGCTTTCATCAGATATGGTTGATTGTTGTCCTTTGTACATGAAGAGAACCAAAATGACATCACCGTGTTGGGGTCAATGCACAGTGTGCTAACTGTGGCTGATCAGACCATTATGAGGTTGCAAGGTTCTACCACAAGTCAGGCATTTATGAACATTTGGAATGGAGATGGCTCTAAACCTGCACATCTCAGGTTTCTTTTAAGTTACTGCAATTCTGCTCTGCCTTGTAGAGCACAGCAGCTTCTTTGATGAGGGAATGCCATGCTGGGTGGTACTGTGCCAGTGTCTCCTATGTCTCGTAACTGATTCCAGAGTTCTTCAGAGATACTTTGAGAATGTCCTTGTATTGCTTCTTCTGACCTCATTGTGAACGTTTGCCATTTGTGAATTCTCCATGAATGGTCACTTAGGCAAACATACAAAACGTGGTGAGCCCATTGGAGTTGTGGCATCTGCAGCAGTTTAGCTTGAGAAAAGACCTCAGTGTCTAGTACCTTATCTTGCCAGGTGATCTTCAGACAATCTAAGACAATTCAAATGGAAGTGATTCAATTTCCTGGCATGGCGCTGGTATACTGTCCCAAGTTTCATAGGCATAAAACAATGTTCTGCAGACCTTCAGTTTGGGAGGCAGTCTAGTACCTCTTCTTTCCCACGCTTTCCTTCAGAGCCTCCCAAATACTGAACTAGCTCTAACAATGAATGTATCAACCTCATCATCTATGTGTACATCCCTGAAAAGTATACTCCCAAGGCCAGTGAATTATCCACAGCATTCAAAATTCCTCCATTTGCTATAAGTGATGGTTCCATGTATGGATTGTGTGGTACTGGCCGGTAGAGAATATCTGTTTTCTTGGTGTTGTCAAGCCAGTATAAAAAAAAATCAGATATATGAACACTCAAAAGACCTGAAAATGATCCTTAGTACAAAGGTTCTTAACTTGGTGTCCATACACTTGTTTTTCATATTTTAATGGCTGTATTTCAGTATGCTTGGTTTATTTTGTTAAAAGTCTATGTACTTTGTTTTATACATATAAAGCTGTTCTGAGAAGGGGTCTTATAGGCTTTGCTAGACTGCTATAGGGGTCCATGATACAAAAAGTTTAAGAACCCCTGCCCTAGGTTCTTTGAAACAAGACACTATTTGCAAATAACTTTTTAGGAGTGTTTGTAGATTGTAATTCAAGATATGCCTATAACTTTTTTTTTTTTAGTGAGGCAGTTGGGGTTAAGTGACTTGCCCAGGGTCACACAGCTAGTAAGTGTTAAGTGTCTGAGGCCGGATTTGAACTCAGGTACTCCTGACTCCAAGGCCAGTGCTCTATCCACTGCGCCATCTAGCTGCCCTGCCTATAACTTTTTAACATAATTTTCTCTAATTCTGTTGCTTGGTTTCCATAAGACCCTAGGTATGGGTCCTATATTCCTTGTGGTTGTGCTTTGTTAAAAATAAACCAAATATGTAGAATGCTTAATATATTATCAGATACAACATGTTGATTAAATTTACTGACCTGCCATTTTGCTCCCTTTTTCTTCCCTGTTATGAAGCATAGCTTGTTGGGCAGGGGAGGAGGGATAGAGATATTTGGAAAATAGGGTGATGTAAAAACAAAATAGCCATTAAAAAATTAAAAAAAAAACCCTTTCAAACATCACCCACACACTATAAAATATTTATGAAAGAGATTAGGCAGTTATTTTATTTATTCAAAGGCTCAGATATTTAAAAGTTTTATTTAAATCACTGTCATTGAGGGGCAGCTACGTGGCACAGTGGATAAAGCACCGGCCCTGTATTCCAGAGGACCTGAGTTCAAATCCGACCTCAGACATTTGACACTAGCTGTGTGACCCTGGGCAAGTCACTCAACCCTCATTGCCTCACAAAAAAAGAAAAAAACCCAAACAAATAAATCACTGTCATTGAAACTGGTTGTAAGAAACTCTCTTATGTGGAATAATGGGAAAGCTTTCTAGTAGACAATGAGATGCTGACTTCCATCTTGTTTTGAAATGGAACAGTTTTTAAAAAATTACTTTTTAGTATTGCAAATATAATTGGCTAAGCCATATATGGCTACTAATAAGCAATAAGAAGCATGCCCTGCAAGCTCAGAAAGGTGATTTTCCTAAGGTGTGTGGTCATTTGTTTTTTTCAGCAGGAAGACTTAATGTAAGAAGACTGAATGTATGATGTAGGAAAGAACAATCTAGGCACACAAATCATGACAAGCAAAATCATAATTACAGAAGAGAAGAGTTGGAACTGGCATCCCCCTTCTCTTTTGTCTTTTCTGTTCTCTCCTCTAAAAACATTCATATTCAACAGCCTAACATGCATATGCTCTCCCACCAGGTCAACCAATGAGTTGACCAATAGCTGATTATGACCAAATGGTAAAAGAATGTAAAACTTTGGCAGCAAACAAACTTGAGCAATGCTTCTGCATTTGACTTGTATGCTCCAACTTGAATGTTGCTGGTGACCAAGAAGGAATAAGACAGTGACACTATTTTATTGATTTGCTATTTACTGAGGACTATGTTTCTAGGGCTTTGCTAGCAAGATATCTTCAGTTCTCTATTTCATTGGATTTGATGCCTGGATTCTCTCTTATGCCCGTATATTTTTTTTCCATTCTTTCTTACCGCTACCAAAATCCTGGCTCAGGTCTTCATTACTTTTCACCTGACTGATTGAAGAAATAAGCATCTCTGATTCTGCTTTCTCTTCATGTCACTACAGCCAGCAAAAAAAGAATAAGGGGGCAGCTAGATGGCGCAGTGGATGGAGCACCGGCCTTGGAGTCAGGAGTACCTGAGTTCAAGTCCAGCCTCAGACACTTAACACTTACTGGCTGTGTGACCCTGGGCAAGTCACTTAACCCCAATTGCCTCACTAAAAAAAAAAAAAAAAAGAATAAGGATGGGGAACCTAGGTGGCACAGTGGATAGAGCACCGGCCTTGGAGTCAGGAGGACCTGAGTTCAAATCCGGCTTCAGAGACTTAACACTTATGAGCTGCGTGACCCTAGGCAAGTCACTTAACCTCAATTGTCTCACCAAAAAACCCAAACCCAAACAAACAAACAAAAAACCTCCTACCCCCCAAAAAAATCCCCAATAAGGATCCAGAAAAATTGGAGGAGTCAGGAAGGTAAAAAATAATCAGAGAGTTAGGAGAATCAGAAGTGAGCCAGGTCTATAAGCTTGTTTATTTTGGGGTGGTAGGGCAGGGGAGGGGACTAAGTAGAACATTCTAGGGATTAGTAAGAACAATTGTTTGTTTGTACCTTGACTTTGAAGAGGATCAGTTACCTCATGGGTGATGTGCCTGTGAATTAGATTTAAGTGAGGCAGAGTTGCAGAAAGTCATGAGCTTCATTGTCTCTTCCTGAATCATCAAAGTCCAGTAGCAAGACAAAAGTCAGAATGACTGATGATGCTCTGGGATATAGCAGATGACCTTGGTGTCTTTGATGTTTGACCAAGTTTTAAGCACTCCACTGTGTCTACTTCAGCCACTTTCATGGCTGTTGGAACAAATCACTTTCTAACCATTCCACTGGGAAAAATCTTTACGTGCTTGTTGTAGACATCTCCCTAATTCTTTGAGGTCTGTCATTGCCCCCAAACTAGTTTAGCTCATCTGCTGAGACAGTTTACTGGAAAGTATGGCTGCTTTGAGCCACAGGGGAGAGTTGGATGGATCAGGTGGGCACCAAAGGTAAATGAGCAGGGCTCAGCAAGCCCTTACACCAGAGGTGTTAGTCCTCTTGAATACCCCACACACTCTAGCAAGAACTATTAGTGGTTTGGAATTATGTGGAGATGGGGAAAAACAGAATTGGAATATCGTTTTTGGTGGTCTTCAACTGAAGCTTGTCCTAGGACCTTGGGGTATTATTGCTTTATAGAGCTTACAGGACTCTAAACTACCAAGATGAGAATCTAAGGCAGACTGGGAAAGCCCACCAAGATAGGCACAAGGTGTGGTTCAGAAGTGGTAAAGTAGTGAATCCACAAGGGTTTATTAAGTACCTACTATTTGTCATATGCTGATCAGGATCCTAGGATCACAAGGACAGAAACAAAAGAGCCCCTGATGTCCAGGAAGGTATATTCAATAGAGATGGAAATGTGGGAAGTGCATGATGCTTTAAATTATAAGTACATAGAAAGGCAAGATGATCTATGGCTGGGGAAAAGGGGAGAGCAAGGAATGCCCAACTGAAGATGCAAGTTATAACATCTGAATTGGACATTGAGGCATGGGTAGGAAGGTAAAGCTGAGGCAGGGGGAAGGGATTTAGACACTTCTGTATTTCTATAGGTCAACTGCCTTTTTAGCAGTTTGTGGATTTTATATGGAATAGAAGAATGATGTGGTATCTTGGTTGACACCAATGAATATGGATGTCCATCGGGTCAATGAAGAATATGGAAACAACAGTGCCACCCTGTGGCATCAGGTTAATAAGCACTTTATTAAATTGTAATAAGGTGGAATGTTTTCAAGTTCCATAGGGACCAGAGATTCTTTTTAAAGATCATTTCCCCCCCTTTCCTTTTGAAAAGAAGAAATTGGTCTAGGAAGTGAACCTTCTGCCATCTTGGAATGCTCAATCTGTTTCATTTGTTGAAACCATTAAAATCCTCAGCGAAGACCTGCCTAATTCATCAAATGCTGTAACTCTTTCTCTCTCCCCCATGTAAACGGTCACATATCCTCAGAGTAAGAGAGGCCACAGAGTGACCGTAAGAGTCACTGTGGAGTCCTGTTTGTGTTTGTGTCTGAGGCTCCCCGAATACCTCAGGGTGTTAAGCAAACCAACGTGTGCATGGACCTGCAGATAAAAGCATCCCATGGACTGTCTCAGGTCATGAAATGGCTATGGCTGTGTGTGTGTGTGTGTGTGTGTGTGTGTGAAAACAACTCAACACCTTCCTTTCTCACAATTTAATTTTCTGTAAAAATGTTCTACTCATATGATGTGCAGTGTAATTGTTGCTGCTTATAGCATGAACAACAACAAAAAAGAAATAAAACCATTTTTGTCTAAGATGCATATAAAAGCCATTTTGTTTCCTGTCTTTTTTCTCCATAAGAAGCACCTTTTGGTGGTCCTGATGTTATTTTATAGCATGGTAGGTGCAGAGAGTTAATTTAGATGTCTTATTGAATAAGCAAAATGTAGAGTTAGCTTTTATCTCTATTTCTTCCCCTGCTGATTTTGTCATCTGCTTTTCTCTTTTCTTTCCTCATAGATTTGTTTTCCTTTCCTGATTATTTTTAAAAAACTCTGTCTGGGGGCAGCTGGGTAGCACAGTGGATAGAGCACCGGCCCTGGAGTCAGGAGTACCTGAGTTCAAATCCGGCCTCAGACACTTAACACATATGAGCTGTGTGACCCTGGGCAAGTCACTTAACCCCAATTGCCTCACTAAAAAAATCTGTCTGTCTCTCACTGTCTCTGTGTCTCTGTCTCTCTCTTTGTGTCTCTCTCTTCCTCCCTCCTCCTCCCCCCCACTTTTTTTTTAACTTTTCTTTTTCAAAAACTACCCAGGTTTTCTCAAAATACAGCTGGAATTCATAGCCAGAACTCTTAGAGCCTCAGGGGTCCTGTTATTTTTGAGGCCACAACCTATATGCAATTTCCATTTCACTTAAATCTTGCTTGTTAGTGATGATGCTACTTTAAATAGGCAAAGCATCCCCCCCCTCCGCCCCCTCAGTGATGCTGGGGAACTACATCCATAAGAAAATATTTGAGATTTTGAGCTTCCCAGGCATCCTCATCTGTCAATATACTATTGCCTCTAAATGCATCCTAGGGGGAGGAGGAGGTAAAGAGTTGATTCAGGGGATGTATATCATGGATCAGCTGTTGCAGACACTTTGCATCATGTCATTTGTTCCTCACAGAAACCCTATGAGGTAGATATTATGGGCTTTATTAACCCTATTTTAGGAGTGAGGAAGCTGAAATTTGGAGAGTGAGTGACTGGCCTATAAGCAGAGGAGGAATGAAAATCCAGGTTATCTTCTGACATCTGGAGAATGCAGATTTTCTGTTATACCAGCTGGCTACCCAGCAATGGGTTGGGCTATAGAGGGTGAGGGAAGGTGCAACAGAGAAAGGTCAGAAGAAAAAGTTGAAATTGGACTGCAATGAAAAAAATAACTTTAAAATTTGTGGAATTGACATATTTTTAAAGTAAGTTAGTGAAACTTACTATAGTCTTGAAATTAGTTTTCTGAAGTAAATGATTTGTTGGGTACTTTTAAACTTTAGAAAATAAAGGCTTTTTACAAAGCCCTCCTCTCCTTCCCCACTCCAAGAAACACCTGAACTTTCATTGCACCTTTGTGGGTGGTCTTAGGGCTTGCTGAATATGGAAAGGGTAGAAACTTCTTCAATGGGCTCTCACTGTTTAGTTCAGGAAGGGTCTTTCACTTCCAGGAAACCACTTCTGAGGGGTAAAAGAATATTCTTAACATATCAGGGTGAACAAAAAAAAAAACTCCTGTTCCTTAGTTTTCAATGAAGGCTTTCAAGCTTCACTCATAATTAGGTGGGTAAGGGACTGGGGAAGTGAAAAATGGGGAGAAATGAAAGCATTAAGGTTGAGCTTCATATTTTTCCATACTGAACTAAAGAAAGGTCCCTTAATGTTAATCTGTTTGTGTAAGATACAAAGGAAATCCTGGGATTTTTTTTTTCTTGGTCTCATTCCTTTTTTGGGGATGGAGGGTGTAAAAGCTCTTTTTAGAAGTTTTGCTCCCATTTCATCAAAGGACATAAAAATGTCTTCTTAATATACTGTTAAAAAAGGTCAGGGGTGGGGAGAAGACAGAAAGTTGTAGAGAAAACTGGTAGGAAGTTGAGGATGTATTTGTTAGTACTTACATAAGCATTTTTTTTGGCAAGCCACCTAGATAAGTTGAGTACTTTGATTATTGATTCTGTAGAAAAAATTTATCATTGTATGTTTTGATTTTGTATGCCATCCGGGAGTGCCATTCTATTTTTTGAATCAAGGGACTGATTTTTCTTTCATCTCTTATTTCTTTCCCCCTTTTAATGATATCCTTAAAGTTAAAAAAAAAACAACACACCAACAACTGAGAGGTTCTACACAGATAAACTGCATTTGATAGAGAAAATATTTTGGTCACTTAATTAACATCAAGTATAGTGCCTGGCACATGGTTAGTGCTTGACAAATGTTTATTGGTGTCTTACTGTGTTCAAAGTTCTCTTTTGAACCCTATGGAAGAATACCAACTGAAATTCTTTACCTTACAGGATTTATGTCTGGAGTGGGGAAGAAGAACATAGAGTACACACATAAAAGAACAAATTATTGAAAAGAAACACATTTCCAAGAATAGATCAATATAATAGAAACCATCTCTCTATTGCTGAATGTTGCAGAACTCTGGAGTGATTAGGTCTAAGTGGAATTGATTCATAGGAGAGCATTTAGCAGAATTTTGAAGAAACGGAAGGATATGGATTATTGTGAGAAAAGTAAGGCCATAGCAACATATCTACTGAATGTACTCTTTCCAATCTCATTTATACAAAAAGAAAATTGTGAAAAACTGTGTTATTATATATAATGGATTCTTTGTTTATAGAAAGTAATAGTGGATAAATCTTTAAGAAAGTTACAAACAGGGGCAGCTAGGTGGCACAGTGGATATAGCACTGGTCCTGGATTCAGGAGGACCTGAGTTCAAATACAGCTTCAGACACTTGACACTTACTAGCTGTGTGACCCTGGGCAAGTCACTTAACCCTCATTACTTGCCCCCCCCCCAAAGTATATGGAATGTTAATTCCTTAAGCTTCAATAGCCACTTCAATAAGGATTTATTAAGCACCTACTATGTGCCATACCTTGTGCTGGACACTGGGGATACAAAGGCAAAAATGAAATAGCTCCTCCTCTATTAGGGGAGAGAGGGCTTGGGAACAACATATACATAGATAAGTAAATTAAAAGTCAATTTTTTTGGGGAAAAGGAACACTAGTAACTTTAAGGAGAAGGAAAGGTATTAAGGAAGAGGTGGTACTTGAGCTGAGTTTTGACTTAATTCCTTAGTTTTAATCATCTTTAATTTTTTTTTTTAAAGAAAAAGAAAAGCTCTGATTCCATGATCTAGACCAGTGGAGTGAAACTCATATAGAAATGGATCCCTGTAGGTTGTAGGCATATTGACTTAAAAAACCACAAATTGACATTACTTATGTTATATTGTATTTTTATATATTTTGTTAAGCATTTCCCAGTTACATTTGAATCTGGTTCATCACACACTGGCCCTGAGTTTGACACCTCTGATTTAGGCAGCCATGAAACACTATTTCTCCAAGGTGGGAAAGGAGGAATTATTAATATCTTGAGTGACTCATATGGACATTCGGCCCTACATGTCTTGATTCAATGACAAAATAGTTGCTTCTCTCCTTTCTAATTTGTATAGGAGATAGAACAAGTCAAACCGATTGCGAAGTCCTTTGGTCACAAGGTGATTTATACTTTGATGCCGAGGCTACCCTTCTACTTTCATGTTAACTCCTGTCACCCACTCCACCACTGTTCAGCTGTTCCTTAAGAGTTGGCTTCAGTACAGTCTCTCCCCCCATTATCCTCTTTTTAGCAGTGCCCTTGACCAGCTTCTTTGCCATCTTCTCTAGAAGTGTTTGGGGTTGGACTTTGACAAATGGGGTCCAATATAGAATTAAACAATTCTCTATGTGGACGGAATCTAATAGATTCAGTCAAGCTTATCCTCTGTAGTATTATAGATTAAATAATTGACACCCCATGAGATTAGATGACTTACTCAAGGTCATAAATTAGTTTTTATAAAGTATAGGTTAGTTTGTATGTGTGGAAGAGTTGAATAGGGTGGGTAGACCAACAATGTACTCGATAGCAAAACAGTGACTGTAAATTAAAAATTTAGGAAGAAGTCATTGTAATTAATTCATTACATTGTGTGGGGTTGTGAGTGATGATGGTTCACAGGGTAGGTAGAACTTTTGACAATGGTGTTATTTTTTTATTCCTCTTCTTCTTACTCCCTGTGTTTTTGTAGAGAAGGGTTAACTCTTTGGACATCTGATAAGGAAAACAAATGTTTTTTCTTTCTCGATATGTCTGCCAGTTTAAAATAGTTATTGTTTTATCACTATTGAAATGATGATTAACAGCTTACTCATTCCCTAAAGAAACCAGAATAGATTCCAAATGGCTCTGGTGCAAAAGAGTTAGATAAGTGTGTTTAAAGTTTCTTATTAAAGGTAAGTATTTTGGTAAACATAATAAAAGATTTATTGTTCAGAATTATTGCTTGCAGGAAAGAGTCCACTGAAACAGTGACTCAGTTTCAGGGATGTGGTATTAAGTCTAATCTCCCCACTTAGGAGTTATCACTCCTCTGGAAACTCATAAAGATAAGGGTTCTTGGATAATTAGGATATTATACACTCTTTCAAACAGCATGATTTGGTCCGAGTAGGGATTGCTGAGTCCCCAAATTATCCACCAGGGAACAAATCAAGTGTATATATTACACATGCATATATGTATTATATGTAATAGATGTATATATTGGCACCATAATAACTTTGAGTTTTTCACACTGATCTCCAACCATTTAATTGAATCAAGATAATGTGTCTGTGATTAAAACATATCTAGAAGATCAGAGGCTAAAGAAGCCTGCCGAGGGATTTACTTAAATGATCTAATCAGCCTTTCTTTTCACAGAAGACACAAAACTGAGAACCTGACAACTTGAGGTCATTAACAATTGCAAGGCACTTTCCATAAGAGTAAGAGTATTTAGCCCCAGTGTCCTGGCCAAATTCCAACTCCAGTAATTCCATTTTGCCTCCTGAAAAGTCCCCCTGTGGCTTCCGGTAGACGCCGTGTTATTGTGCCCTCCTTATCCTAAAGCATGCGGCTTTGTACAGGGATAGCTCTGTATGCTGTCAAAGAGATGCTCCATTCCTGTTTCCATGACCACTTTATGGATGCGGGGGGAAGCTTCCTCTAACTGTTGAGTGCTTAGGAGAGGGCTATTTCATAGTCAGCTACATTGGGGATTTTTTGTAGTAGGTTTTATTCTTGATAATTCGCTCCTATTTCCAAATATGTAATAATGAATGCTATCCTAGAAATGTAGGTGATAACCACATACAATGTCTACAGTTGCAAAGGTCCATAGCAATAATGTATTAAATTCTATAGTAGAGTTGTAAAATGCATTATAAAGCCTTTTCTTTTTTTTTTTTAAAGATTTAAAGGCCTTCTTAAAGTGAAATTTTACATAATTCAGTTTCACTTAACTAATGTTCATTAAGAGCCTGCCATGTGCAAGACATTGTGATAGGCATCTTGTCATCTAGAAGTTTACATTGTCCTGAAGGGAAGCAACATGTACAGGCATGAGTAAATAACAAATATTTATAGAATAAATATAAAGTGGTTTTAGGAGGAGATGCTTGAGGATCACCAAGAACTGTGGGAACTGGTTAAGGCCTTTTATAATAGGTGGCCCTGGACCTTAGACTTAAAGGGAGCTGGGAGTTCCAAGAAGGAAAAATGAGGAAGGAAAGACCATCCCCTTTTTTGTTTTATTTATATTTCTCATAAATGTATTTTATTATTTTCCAGTTATATGTAAACGATCCCTTTTAACAGACCAGATCACCTAAACTTATGGTGGCATAAAATGGATAAACAGATTGGCTTGAAGTAATACTGGTCATTAAGCTACAGTTGAAGAGCACTCTTTCCATGAGCCAAGAATTGATTTATTTATTTTAGCCTCGGCAATGGCTTCTTATTGGCCAAACTGGTATCTGGATCAGAAGGTTTCAGACTTGCCATTTTGATGATTCTGAATAGATGATGTGAACAGGAGGAAGCTAAGTCTCAAAAAAAGGACAGTCCCAAGTGTGATGAATAAAGCTGGGATCAACGATATAGGTGAAATGGAAGAGTTTAGACTTGCTAAAGATTAAAGCTGACTCATCATCTGTGGCAACACGAGAGAAAGAAAAATCGTTGGGACATTTCAAGGTATGGAAGATGAAAGATGAAGATCCTTTAGTTGGACGGCTTGCAGCTCTTCCATAAAAGGAAGAGGTATGGTCAATTACTGAGTGAGAGAGAGGACTAGGGTCAAATTGGAGGAAAATGGAGATGGTTTGGAATAATTGCTTTGGAGCTATAGAAAATGAATAAGAGACAAATTAGAAGACTGCTGCAATTTGTAGGGGACCCAGTCATAATGGTCTGGGGACTTTCTGTAAGAGCACTTGTGTTCTCAGAAGTATGAACTAAATAAGATGGATAGTTGGGCTTATCCTGGATGGGGATTAGTAGTATTGCAATGATGGAAAGATAAAGGACTGTGGGAGATAGAAGGGTTGAAAAGAGTGAAGTGTGAAAAGGTATGTGATAAAATAATGGGATTTGGCAGAGCACCCAGGGGCACCTGAAAACTGATTTGGAATTGATTGAATTGGGTAAGACTGAGAAACTGACTGAGAACCTACTTAAGTTTGATTAAATAGAGACCACATGTGGCTGACCCTGAGTAGGGTGTTGTTCTCAGAGGCTGTGGACTGTGACATCAACAGGAGACCACTCTCAACCAATCAGCTTGAAGGACCTCCTCTTTTGGGGAGGGAGACAGGAAGTAGGAAGCAGAGGCTGGCTCGCTGGATCTCTCTTTTCGTTTGGGACTTTGGCTTGGCAGCAGACAGAGTAAAAGAGAGGGGCTCTTTTTGTTCAGAAACCGGCTCCTGGTGGCAGATGGAGTAAAGGAGGGTCCCTCTTTTCATCTGGGATTTTGGCATGGTGGCAGGGGCAGAACAGAGTAGAAAGGTTTTCTCAACTTCACTCTCTTCACTAACTTCTAATATACTTTAATAAATCCTTAAAAGCCTAAACTCTTGGGGAATTTATCAGTAATCTTAGCCAGTTCCCCATTCCCAAACTGGGGGGCAGGTTAGGACCCACATTAGATTTTTATACATCACAGGTATGACTGTTGTTGGGTCAAGACTGAGTAAGGAGGGAAAATAAGTCAGAACAGAAATGATCACTGGGGAAACAAATCAAGAGATCAAGAAATAAACCATCATGATGAGTGAGGGCAAAGTGCAAGTTCAGAAAGAGTGAGAATGTGGGAGAGATGGAAGGGGAGAAGACTGGTCAGAGAGGGGTATAATAGAGTTCAAGATTTTGGAGGTGGAACTTTGTTTACAAAGGGCATGAGGGAAAGGGTTGTTGGAGGCGTAGGCAGAGGTAGATGGAGATTGTCCAGGGTAAGATGGAATTGAAAAGGGATTACTTTTTATGCATGGGGAGGTAGAAGAAAGGGATTTATGCTTAGGGTGGTAGTTCAGAATATCAGAAATTGGGAGAGTAGGAGGTTAGGAGTTGAGCTGAAGAGGCACGCTCAAATTAGACACAGAGAATACTTAGTAATCAGAATTAATTAATAGATGAGTTTGTAGAATGATTCAAACACCAAAGTCTAAACAGAATTTTGGCTTGATAGTGATGAGCATCCAGAGACTGCAGAAACCAGGGGACATTTTCCTCAGCTTGATGTCCTGGGTTGATTGAATGGGACATTCACACCCTACTTTGATTTGTACTGAGCTTGTAGTGAACAAAAATTCTTACGTCTTTTTCATAGACTTTCTAGGTCTCCCTCACCTTGTGCTTGTGTAGTTGATTTTTTTGAACTTACTTAAAGACTTTACATTTATCTTCATTAATTTTCATTTTCCTAGTTTTTGTCCATTGTTTTGAATCCTGATTTTTGGCCTTCCTTGCTATATGTGCCTTTCAAATTGTGTAACTACGTTCATTATATTTTCATTGAAGTTGCTCATAAAAGTGCTAAAACAGGGCAGATCCAAGTCCATTTGACATACCACTAGAGACGTCCCTCAAGTCATAATTAGGTCACGTAATTCACATTCTGTAGTTGTTTAACAATCTACAAATAGACCAAACTGTACCATATAATCCATCCAACCTTTCTCAGTCCTGTTTTTGTGAAACTGTGTTTTTGAAAGACTTTATCAAATGCTTTTCTGAAGGAAAGCTATATTATGTCTATGGAATTCCCCTGATCTACCAGTCTAGTAACCTTGTCTAAAAATGAAATGAGGTACGTTTGGCAAGCTGAGACATACTTAAGACTGCTTTCTCTTTCTCTCCTTCCCTTATTTTTCCCTCCCTTTCTCTTTCTCTCTTTCTCTCTCTCTCTTTCTTTCTTTCATTCTTCTGTTCTCTCTTTCTTCCTTCCCTTCCCTTCCTCTCTCTCTTTCCCCTTCCTTCTTTCCTTTCTGTCTACTTTTACCACCTGCCTTCCATTTCTCTGCGCATATTCATTAAGGTTCTGAGAACTTCACATTTCTCTCATTAATCTTCAAAAGTTCATTCTGCAATTTTCTTGAGGGGGGGACAGAGAGAGAGAGAGAGAGAAGGGGTAGAATGTGGATGAGAAAATACATTTAGTGACAGATAGCAGGAAGATTCTAGGAAAAATGATTGCTGAGCATACATACACAAAAATATATGTGTGTGTATACACACATTTTTATATAAGGGGGAACAGAGGGAAGAGAGGTTAAAATGATGCATTCGAATACATGTTTAAAATGTTAATCATATAGATTAGAGGTCATAGGGAAAGAGGTCTTCTGCTAATTTTAATGCTTACTGTTATACTGTGTTGCCTTCCTCCCCTACTAAACAAATGCATGTAGAAACCTGTATAAAAAAATAGAATAAAAGAGTCTGAATAATCAAAGACTGCAAAGGAGGCTCTTCTACAAGATATCCCTTTGTTTGTGTAAATAAAATTAATAGGACCTCATTATAATGAATAATTCCTTTGTCAGGTTGTATAGTCTTTAGATCTAAATGCAAGTAGCTTAATCTATGTCAAAGGAATTGTGGAACTGACTAATACTAATATGAGAATTCATATTTTATATATTATAAATTAAGTGTAAACTCATACTACTTCAGAAAATGCAAATCTTTTGAAATGGATATATTTTTTATGTTTTTGAAATATTCTATAATAATACCAACAAGTGAATGCAGCAAACTGATAATGATTCTGAACAGTTCAATAAAACAAGAAAGTTTAATCAATTTGAGTTACCATTTAACATGAGATTCTAATATATAGTCCATTCAATAGACCAAAACAAACAGAGATTTATTTTTTAATTTTTTAATTTTTAATTAATTTATTTTTTTTGTGAGGTAATTGGGGTTCAGTAACTTGCCCAGGGTCACACAGCTAGTAAGTGTCAAATGTCTTAGGCCGTGTTTGAACTCAGATCCTCCTGAATCCAGGGCTGGTGCTTTATCCACTGTGCCACCTAGCTGCCCCCAAACAGAGATTTTAAAAATGATTTTCCTATTGGGTTCCTTGCAGTGGTGTGGCTGTGTTGATAGGGTAATTTGGAGTAAGGAATATGAATTTTCTAAAATACTTGTTTTTGAAAGACATAACCAGCTGTATATCTTATTTGATTTATTTAATAATTTGTCTTCTCAGGTTGTTGTGGCCACAGTATTAAAGAAATATGCATCTTAGCTGAGATGTGCATCATTCCATTTCCTTGATTCCGCATCTAAATTTAGACCTTTCATTTCTCTCGGTTTAATTTTGATGTAATTCTTGACATTATTATTAAAAACAGCAACAACAATAATAATAGTGGTGGTTTGTAATAATTAGCATGAATTAAGTGTTTATCTTAACCAAATGTGAATTACTGTAATTTTTCTAAGTAATCTTCACCAACTGTAATTTATTCATACAGATCTGTGTATATTCACCCAATGTTAACCACTGCCTATCACCATGTTTACAGCCTATAATTTATTCTTGTTACACTTACCTGCGGTCCACAGTACTGTCATACTTTATAAGGCAAATTATGGACTAATGTCATGTACTGGATTAGATGATCATGAAGTGTGTTTTTTTTTCCTTCTGTTTCTGTCAATGATGTTAGGTACCTTCTTGTTCTATAGGTTGAAAAAGAGATAATAATTAAATGGGCTTCATGCCAGTGTTGTGGAGGCTCAAGAAAAACAATTAAGTGTAAATGCCTTTGAACCCCTGGGGCTAAGAAGTATGGTATCTTTATGAATTACATTATTATTCTATGGGAAAGAGAAACTAAATGACTATTTAACTTGTCCTGTGCTATATGATGGAAATGGAATTGGATTTGGGAGAACTTTTGCTTCACTGTCTCTTACATTTTCCATAAAGGGGGTGGTGGTTGTTTATCCTCTATTGTCGAAGAGGACCGTGGCATCAGGGTGATGTCGTGACTTGCACTGAACTGGATTTCAGTGAGGGAAGGCTGCTGTAAAGGTTATATTGAAGGTGAAAAGGATTGATGAATCCTGTATTTGTGAACCTACTGGTCATATGGGAGTATGACTAGTGCAATAGATATTGTAGGAAAAGGGCAGCATGAAAATGTGCAGTTACTGATTGTAAGAATAGAAAACTTGCTTCTGGAGTGAGGGGGAAGTTCTTTTAAAACCCCTCCCATCTCCCTGGTTGATGGTCTTACCTAATAGTTTCTCTTCCTGTGACCATTCCAAGAATAATGTGCCAGATGGGGTGAAAGCATGGCATGCTGGTTTGGACTGCTCCATCTGTTCATAGTCCCTGGGGGCTGCAGCTGGACGTGGAGGGGGTAGAGAGGAAGGGAAGAAGACAGTGGCAGATGGGAAAGGTTTTATATTTGGTTTGGTAGATGGGGGGGATCACCCTGACTGACCCATCCTTCAATAGCAATCATCTTACAAGGGTAAGTGAGGGAATGGGAAAACTGGCTGCTACAGGGGCTGGGCTCTTTGTAATTTTAACTTAAAATCCTATACCCTGGTGACCATTTCCCCACTGAGCAGGCTTGATCTGCTAGGTTCAGATAACTAGTTGTTATATCCTGTTGCTGAGTTTTCTGTTCTCCTTCCACCTTCATTATGCTACATTAGAGGAGAACTGAACTCATGAACTCAAGTTCTAGTGAGCTCTTTCTTTTCTACCCTTCTCCACTGTTCAACATGGAGCAAACTGTTGTTGGATCTTCATCCTTTGTTCTTGAAGGGGACACCAGGAGCGTGTTGTCTTCTTGACTTGCAAGTGAATTGGATTTAAGTGAGACAGAGCTTTGCAAAGTCATCAACCTCATGAAATACTTACAAATGAAATCACTGTTAGAGATACAACAAAAAGAAGCAAGATGGCACAGTGAATAGAATGCTGGAGCTGGAGTCAGGAAGACTCATCTGCCTGAGTTCAAATCTGACCTCAGACTCTTCCTACCTTGGCAAGTCACTTAACCCTGTTTGCCTCAGTTTCCTCATCTGTAAAATAAGCTAGAGCAGGAAATGGCAAACTGTTCCATTATCTTTGCCAAGAAGGCTACAAATGGGTTTGGACACAACTGAAATGACTGAACAATAACAACAATAGCAGGAGCAGCAGCAGCAGAGATAGGAAGACAAAAAGGCTCCTCAAAGTACTTTTTAGGACGTGTTCACCATTCACTTCAACAAGTTTGATTAAGCAGCTACTATGTAGCTGGAATTGCATTAAGTGCTGATGATGCAAGACAAAAATGAAAGCAAGCCCTTCCTTCAAAGTGCTTACATTCTAATGTGGGGAAAGAATGTCTAAGCAGGCCAATAAATACAAACTATATACAATGTAAATATAAAGTCATTTTGGGGAGAGAATAACTAGGGTGGGGATCATGAAAGACCTTGTGTGGGAAGTAGTATTTAATCTGAGTCTGGAAACCAAATAGGATTCAGAAATGATTGGCATCAAAGGAGAGTATTCTATTTCCAGGGGATTACTTGTTCAAAGGCCTATTGGTGAGAGATTCATTATTTCACAAATTCATAATTATGGGAGGCTAATAGATATTCATTCTATAACAAACATTTAAAGTAACAGTCTGATTTAGCATTGTATACCTATAAGGTCATGTAAGGTATTACTACATTGCCTCATTTTTTTACTCTTTTTTGCTTATCATATCATCAATCACTCAATTTCTCTTTTAATTTTTGAAATTATCAATGTCTACTTTTGTATGACATATATCATAATACTCATTTTAATATTGACACTAATTTGTGCTATTTATGACACAATGGGCAGATTTGTTGGCAAAGAAGTGGCATTGTTTTCCCCATCCATTTTAGACAGATGTATAGTTAGTTGCTTAATTTGTAAAAAAAGGGAAAATTGGTGTGTAACTTGTTAGGTACATCAAAATCAATGTGACAAGGACCTGTGATTTTTGTACATTGCCTGAGGTTTGGAGTGACTTGTACAATGGTCACATAGCTAGTAAAAATCAGATGTTCACATGGATTATTTGTACCTGACCTATGGTAGAGCTCATCCTGGTTTGATCAGCCTCGGTTGGACACACTGTACCTTGACCCCAACATAGTGATGTCATTTTGGTCTTCTTTGAGCATGAAGGCCAACAACCAAGTATGAAAAGTGGGTTTGGAACCTAGGACCAGTACTCTACAATATGCCACTCTGGAAGTTTATGGGCAAGTTATAAGGATAACTCCTAAAATCAAAATTTCTAAAAAAATACCAAGGAAATTTTGTAAAAAGGAAGAAGGTATATTTAATTAGATGCTGGATCAATGGCCTAATTAGGGCAGCTAGATAAAATACTGGGCTTGGAGTCAGAATACCTGAGTTCAAATCTGGCCTCAGATACTTATTGGCTGTGTGAGACTGAGCAAGTCACTTACCTGCTATCTGCTGGTGATTCAAAGAAAGAAGTGCTTTAATTTATTCATCTGTAAAATGGGTCTAATAATAGCACCCCCTTCCCAGGGTTATTGTGAGGATAAAATGAGATCATATTTGTAAAGGTCTCAGAAACCTTAAAATGCTATGTTTATTATTCTTTGAGTTGTTGATAAAACCACAGTTCTGTTCACAGAAGTGAGTTCTAAGTATTGGTATTTTTTTTCTTAGACCCTTACATCCTACATTTAAAAAATCATGGATTTTCTTTCCGAAAAATGCTTGGCTATTGTGTTATTAGGCCTTTGTAATAGCTGATGACCTGGACTGTTTGGCTGAGAAGGCAACCCCCTTCCCCTGAGAAAACCAGTGCTTATCTTGACTTTGCAGTAATCACTTTGAAATACTTTAAGTTTTAAAGAAAAAAGAACAAATCTGCAGAATTTAGTGGAAATATCTTTCTTTTAATTCATTTGAATGCAAACTAGGTTTTTTCTCATCTCAGCTTCCAGTATGTATTTAAATGTGCACCAGCTGAGTATTTTTAGCACCCATCATTACAGTATTTGTTTAAAAAAAACCTCCTTGGGATCTCTAAAAGGTTTCCTGTTGCTGCAGTAAGAATCTGAATTATAATATAGATGGCATTGATTTGCTAGCTATAAAAAGACAATTTTGGTGACCTCACTTGTTTCTATGGTTTTCATTAAAGAGAGGGCATTTTCATAGAACTTATTATTGTGCATCTTAAACCTAACCACATATCATAGTCTACTAATTAGTTCAGATATTGATGATTGATAGTTACTAGTGTGTTTATATTTGTCAGTCGCTCCTGTAGGCTAGGTGATATATAGAACAAAAGACTTTTGTCTTCATTGAGGCTTCATTCTAGAAAATAAAACAGTATGACTGAATTGAAACCAAATCTGTGTAATTAAGCAAGCGAGATGGTATATCTATACTCAGAAGTAAGTGGGAGGTTATAATAGGGAAAATGATGGTCAAAATTATGAGTGAGTTGATTTTAAGTAATAGTTATTTATAGCAGACGCTCCTTTCCACTCTTTGGGCCCAGATTCTGAAAAACCTTATTGTTTAAATGCCAGGGGGTTTATTGTGTCAGTTTGTAGTCATTGAGACAGCCTGAACATATGCAGACAGCAACTCATCTGTAAACTCTCCAGGCCTCCAAGGCCTGTATGCTCTTAGAACAAGATCACACACTCATAAAGGGTGAGGGTTAGAAAGGATTTCAGTGATGCCAGATAAAGGCCAGGGCAGCACATTCTCCTGGGTTCTAAAAGAGGTTCACAATGGGGCTAACCTTGCTAGACAATAATTCAGGGGAAAGGGCTGGGGAGGGCTAGTCAACAGTGTGGTATAGCAGTAAAAAGAAAAAAAACCAGAGTGATCACAGACTACATTGAGATTGGTCCAGTATCTATGATGATGAGGGGGAGTGAAAATTCCACTGGATTGGCCTCATCTAGAGTGTTGTATTTGGGTCTGGGGCCTCTGTGTAGGAAGGACATCATTAATCTGGAGTGCATCCAGGTAAGAGTGACCAGGATGGTGTCACACAATTTCATTTGTATACACCTATAATGGTGCGTAGAAACAGTCAGGAGACACAGTGGTTTCAATTCTGGGCCTGGAGACAGGAAGACCTGAGTTCAAATGCAGCCTCAGACACTTATGAGCTGTGTGACACTGGGCAAATCACTTAATCTCTGCCTCAGTTTCCTCAACAACAAATGGAGATAACAATAGCATTTATCTCCCGGGGGTATTGTGAAGATCAAATGAGTTGATTTTTAAGGTGGTTAGCACAATCCCTGGGACCTAGTAGGTGCTTAATAAATGCTCATTTCCTTCCCTTCCCACTGTAAATATACACGTTGCCTCCCTTGGCTAGAGTATGACCTTGAGGGCAGGTAGGGTTTTCATGTTTGTATTCTAGGACCCCGGGATAGCACCTATTGATTGACTGAATTGGTTACTTGAGATGGGGAATATTTAGCCTGAAGGAGAAAAGAATCAGAGGAACCCACAAGAAATCTTTTTAAATATTCGAAGGACTGTCATATGGAAGAATGATTAGACTTACCTTGACTGACTCTAGATGGAGAGAACTACTACGAATGGGTTGAAGTAACAAGGAGGAAGATTGTTGCTTGATCTTAGGAAAGACTTCCTAAAGACTAAGGCTGTGGCCAAGTAGAATGGTCTTCCTCGGGAGGCTGCAGGTTCCTTTCCATTGGAGGACTTCAGATGTGGACTAGATGTAATAGAAGGGATTCATGCTTCAGGAATGGGTTGGACTAGATGACCGTTAACAGTGCTGCACAATGGAAAGAGCCTTGGCTCTCTGTAGTTCCCTTTCACAGTCAAGGTGGGGGAATTAACACACCTGAGTTTGTGTAGAATTTGTAGGATCCAAGCTTTCCCTCTGACAGGGGGAGCTTGACTGTATTCTCTCTCTCTCTCTCTCTCTCTCTCTCTCTCTCTCTCTCTCTCTCTCTCTCTCTCTCTCTCTCTCTCTTTTTCTTTATTGAGTTGGGGAAAGCCTTTGCAAGCACTAAGACAAACTGTAACCTGTCTAGTAGTAGTAATTCAGTAGTGTCTGACTCTTCATGACCTCTTTTGGGGTTATCCTGGCAATGATACTGGAGTGCTTGGCCATTTTCTTCTCCAGCTCATTTGACAGATGAGGAAGCTGAGATAAACAGGGTAAAGGGAATTGCCTCTGGTCACACAGCTAGTGTATGAGGATGGATTTGAATTCAGGTCTGCCTGACTCTAGACTTGGTGCTCTGTTCACTACAAAAATTTTGTAAAATGATAACTATTTGTTAAAATGGTGGAACCGTGACTTTAGAAGTGAGTGTAATCCACAGACCCACTAACTGTGGTAGACCCATATTCTTTTTTTTTTTCCAGACAATGAGGGTTAAGTGACTTGCCCAGGGTCACACAGCTAGTAACTGTCAACTGTTTGAGGCTGGATTTGAACTCAGGTCCTCCTGAATTCAGAGCCAGTGCTTTATCCACTGAACTACCTAGCTGTTCCATAGACCTGTATTATTTTAGAAGAATGATAATTTCTGTATTGTTTATGAATAGTGCCACATGGATTTTGTCAAAAAGGATACTGGGTGATATGCTCAGGACAGCAAATATTCGACTTGTGAAGAGTTAAAGGGAAGGGACATGTGATTCCCATCCCACCCTTCCCTCTCTGACTCAGTGGATGCGTTACAGGATGTAGCCACATGTAATTTTTCAATGTGTTGACAAAGTGGAACTAACATCCATGATCCCTTTGAGAGCTGTCAAGACCTGTCTGACTCAAAAAGGGAGGCTCTTCATTTCCTGCTGCTATCACAGGGTGGGGAGAAGACCAAGGGACTAATCATGTTGTATACCAAAATGTTTCTTTTTTAAGTGCCTAATCATCACATGGATGGAATCAGCCAAGAAGACCAAATGTTGAAGCACACATGTGCTTGGTCAGAGGCAGGAAAGGCAACTTTGTACAAGTTCCATGGGATGGCACTGATTACCTCATTCTCTGCCCATCTCTAGCCCCATCCCCTCTTAGATCCCCATATAGGTGATATCATCGTCTACTCCCAGTTATATCACGCTATATCGTTTTTTTTTGTTTGCTTGTTTGTTTGTTTTTGCGGGGCAATGGGGGTTAAGTGACTTGCCCAGGGTCACACAGCTAGTAAGTGTCAAGTGTCTGAGGCTGGATTTGAACTCAGGTACTCCTGAATCCAGGGCCGGTGCTTTATCCACTGCGCCACCTAGCCACCCCTATCACGCTATATCTTATGCTTGCTTCTAATGTGGTTACTATTTCTCATTCTTGTCCCTGATCTTTTCTGCCCATAAGGGTTAGAAATACTTAAGCTTGCCTCCACCCCCTGCCAATGATGCACTGCTACATTCAGGCTTTCATTTCTTAAAAAATAGCTTACATTTGTATAGAGTTTTATAATACACAAAACACTTTCATATCTGTTATCTCATTTGATCCTAACATCCACTGCATGAGGTAGACAGTGCAGTAATTACTGTCTGTTTGACAGATAGAGGAGTGATTTGAATAGGCTCACACAGCTAATAAGTGTAAAAGTCAGGATTTGAACCCATGTCTTCAGTTCTCTTTGTATTATACCAACCCGCCTTTCCTTTATGAAACTTGCCTCCTGTGTCCCACACTTGTACACACACAGTACTACTTCCAAAACTGACATGATGTGATAAGGGAATTTTCTTTCCTTATGGGTATTACTCACACTCTATTGATTTGTTCTACTGTTAACAGCTAAAAGTCTGAAATGGAGAACTTGGCACAGGAAATATTCATCATTCTGAGGAATTGTGACTTCGTATACTGTACAGCTGTTGTTTACCTTCAGATTATCCCACTCGACTTTCTATCATTGTCTGCCTCAGGTTTTGCTCTTTTTTCCCTCCCCATGTTATATTTTGTATTCTTGGTGGTGGTGGTGGTGATGGGGGGTGGGGTGGGGAGAAAGGATACATAATTGGATATTAATTTTCTCTAGCAAAGAATGGCTTTCCAGATTATGTTTCTGTGATCTCAAGTATAGTATGTGTGGCTTTCATAGTATTTTTGAGGACTATACACAGTAGCATAAAAACTGTAACAATGATTTTTGAGATGTAACCATTTAAAGGCAAAAAACTAGATGGAGAAATGTTATTGTACTTAGGCTATCATAGATTTAGGGCTGGAATGGCCTTCAGAAGGTATCGAGTCCAACCCCCTCATTTTACAGATGGGGAAACTGAGATCCAGAGAAGTTAAGTGACTTGTCCAAAGTTACAGAGGTAGTAAGTGACAGGTCTGGGACATGAACCCAGTTTCTCTGATCCCAGATTCCACTCTCTTTCCTCTATATCATGCTACCTCAAAATCTTCTATGGCAAAAACTTTCCTGGACAAATTATTGCTCACTCTGTATAAGAAAGAGGAAAGGGAACAAACAAGCATTTATTAAGCACCTACTATGTTTCAAGAACTGTGCTAATGTGCTTTACAAATATCTCACTTGATTTTCACAACCTTGTGAACTACATGCTATTGTTATCTCCATTTTACAAACTTAGGAAACTGAGGCAGTTAGTGGTTAAATGACTTGCCCAAGGTCACATATCTGGTAAGTTTCTGAGGCTGTATTTGAATCACTTGACTGCAGAAGAAAGCTGGAGACAGTGCCTTTTACAATAAAAGCATCTTTCAAGAAAAGCCTTTGTTTATACAACTATCCAGGCACATTTGTGCCCCTCTCTTTCCCCTGAAGCTCTTCTTCCTTGGGTTGACAGTAACTGCTTTGGTGAGTGCAGAGTTGTCTATAGCAAGGCTTCTTAAACTTTTTCCACTCAAGACCCCTTTTCACCTGAGAAATTTTTATATGATCCCAGGTATATAGGTACTTAAAATAGGTATACAGGGGCAGCTAGGTGGCGCAGTGGATAGAGCACTGGCCCTGGAGTCAGGAGTACCTGAGTTCAGATCCAGCCTCAGACACTTATTAACACATACTAGCTGTGTGACCCTGGGCAAGTCACTTAACCCCAATTGCCTCACTAAAAAAAAAAAAGAATAGGTATACATAACCTTTTAATCTTGCCAAAGTTTTTGCAACCCCCACATTCAGCTATGCCACCCTATATATTTAAGAAGCTTTGATCTATAGCAGGACTTACAGTAAACTCATTTATGGTGAACTTCAAAATCCTGTTCATTTGAAAAGCCATCTGTCTCCCACTCCGTCCTGGATGTGCCCTCCTTTGCCTGAAGAGCTGTTATCCCTTGTCACCTTTTTATAGACAGTTGGCCCACTGTTGTCAGACAACACCTCTGCTACATGAATATGAATTTCTCCTTGTGCCTTGTTTAGATAATTATCACCTTTTACTTTTTTTAACCTTATTAAATCCATGTAAGGGATCTAGCCTTGCTAGTATTTGGGGCCATGAGCCTTTCTCATTAGAAGTCACCTTTGAAAGGCTTAAAATTGTGCAGTCTCTTTAAGTGAAAACTTCTCTGTTTTAGTACCCTGACTTCAGTCCTCTGCTCCCCAGTGAAAACAAAACAACTTGATAGTACAGCCAGGGCCCTTTGGCTGCTTCTCTGGTCACTGTTTCTAGATAGATGGCCTTTCATTTGACCCTTGTAGAGGCAAGATGGCGTCATGGAGACCTGACATGCCGAGTCATCGGACTGTATGAGTTAGTCCTTTTTATTTTTTTTTTATTTTCAGTGTATACAATAGATCCCTGAGCAAAATCTATTTTAAAGTGGACACCATCTGGTGCTAAGTGGTGCATAAGATGAGACAGAGGTCACCGTAGACCAAACATGATCTTTACAAATACTGTACAAAATATATAGCAGTAAATGATCTACTTATATAATTTTTGTTTTGTAGCACATTTTCATCTGATATTCAGTTTATTTAAATCATGGGCTTTAGGTACTTCTGAAACGTTTCCAAGTTAAGGACACTTGGCAGTTAGGTGGCATGGTGGATCGAGTCCTGGGCTTAAAGTCAGGAAGACCCAAGTTTAAATTCTGACTCAGGCATTTACTTCACTGCTTGATCCAGGACAAGACATTTAATTTCTCTCTGCCTCTGTTTCTTCATCTATAAAATGGGTATATTAATATCACTCATTTCACAGGGTTGTTGTGAGGATCAAATGCTACATATGTGCTATTAATATTATTAATATTAATCTTATTTTTTTCTTCATTAAAAATGACATTGTCAGGGGCAGCTAGGTGGTGCAGTGGCTAAAGCAGTGGCCCTGGATTCAGGAGGACCTGAGTTCAAATCTGGCCTCAGACACTTAACACTTACTAGCTGTGTGACCCTGGGCAAGTCACTTAACCCCAATTGCCTCACCAAAAAAAAAAAAGACACTGTCTTGGAAACAGACTGCTTTCTGTGGATTAGCTTTGCTTGGTATAGAGAGGCTCATTACATAGGTGGCCACTTGATGATTTGGCCATGGTGATCCATGAAACAAAGAAAAATGCAAAATGGTTCTCAATCCCATGTATTTGCCTTTTCCATCTTCAGCAATGCTGTCAGGAGCAGAAAAAGGAGGCACAATATGCTAAGAATCATGAATTTTTTAGTCTATTAATAAACATTAACTTAACTTAATATTTTAATTGTGAGAGCCTGATACAGTGACCTATGAATAGACAATGTACCAGAGCAATTGAATCATACCAATTTTGATATTCTTGTAACAGGAGATAAAAGGAAAGTAACAGCTAAGTAGAAGGATGGCTCATAAGTTCTCATTAAAAAACCATAAAAAAGGAGTTGGCACAGTGTATTAAATCATATAAAACCAAGAGTGACAAAAATATTTCATAGGAATTTGGTTATTTTGCATTTCAGTGCTCATAATAAACATTTAAGGAAAGACCACCATGGAGATAATTGTAGCCTATATGCCAACATCTGTTAAAGAAGATAAGGAGATAGAGAAATTCTGTGAAAAACTCTACTAGGCTTTCCAAATTGAAACAATATGTATCTTTTATATTTTGCACTTTATTTAAATATTTTTACAAGCATTTATTATATCTTCCTCTTATTGCCCCCTTATTAGACAATAGGAGAAAAAGAAAAGCCTCATAGTGAATATAGCATGGCAGAACAAATTCTCACATTGGCCACAACATATACTTTAATACTCAGTGGGTGACCACAATGTAAAAATGTGAATAAGAGAATGGTTGCAGACAAAAAAAATTATTAGAAAGCACAGTTCAGGCTTGATGAGCAAAAGAAGCCAAAAGAACCCTTACAGACTCTGCAAAAACTTTCTTGTTTTACATCACACTCTCTTAAAAATGTAATTTGAAATTGGTGGACATGGTCAACACTGCATAATATCACAAAAAACAAACAAACCCAATAAGGAACAACTGGTTGTTGGTGTGGAAGTAATTTCTAAATGACTAAGCACATTTAAACTATTAATTTGTCAGAGCAATGATTAAAATCAACCAAATTATAAGAAAGGATAAAAATACGATCATGATGGTGAAAAAAACCCCTATAACTTGACTTATTTTAATAAGCTGTTGATACCTAGAAATGTGAAATAGATATGATTAGACATTGACACAGTCTGTATTAACATTTCCCACCCCCCTGTATTCTTATTTCTCTCTTGAACCACTTGAGGATATTTTTCTGTTATTCTATTCTCTTTTGAGAATCCACAGGATGCTCATCAGATACAGATTAATTTTTCTTTGTTTTGCAATATTTGGTCTAATATTTGGACTTGTTTAGACATCCTTGAATCCATCTTCAATATGTGCTCAAGTTTTTTTTTCTTTCTGAGTTTTCATCAATTTGATATCTTTGGAAATGTCAGTCTTTTACTCTAAACACCTCTGTTGTTTATTTTTTGACTCTATCCACTTTGATGGCATATCACTTGGGGACTGGTCCTCAAAGTTGCCTTAGCTTCCTCCCACCCTGGGGAAATTCACTTTTCTCCAGCTCCAACCTTTGCCCCAGATGGCTTCTGGGAGGGGGAAGGGAACATGACCAGCCTCAGCTGGATGCCAGTCCCTTTTTCCTCAGTTCTGGTGGGACCTCATCCCTTTCCATGCACACACTAGAGTCCAGGCCCATTTACCTCTGTTTCTTATATCTCTGGCTTTATATTAATGCAGCACAGCACATTCTCTGTTACCGTAAAAGAACAAGTGTATGTTCTCTTATACCTTTACCTCTTCTCTTTGGGGAAGGGGGGACAGAGTTGAGTTCTGTTGCTTGTTGTCATTGAGTGGTAAGATGAGGGCAGGATCAAGGGATGGTGTGCTCTGGCAGAGAAAACGGCAACAGCAATGGAATTTTAGAGTGGATCCCAGAAAAGAAGCCTTTGATTCCTTTTGTGCAATCCTCAGAGCATAGGAATTGATGGAGAAGGGTGTACTGAGTAAGCATATTTGTGATTAAGGATTAGTCTTCTCTTATGTTAATTTAATAATTGTTACCAAATTCTTGGTGTCTTAACCTGTGGAGACAGCTGCAATTAGTTCACCCTTTTCACATAATTCTTATTTAGGAGAGGTTTGAGGTTATAAATTGTGTATACACTTTGACCCAACAATACTAGTACTAGTTCTGTATCCCAAAGAGATCATAAAAAATGGAAAAAGGACCCAGATGTACAAAAATATTTACAGCTCCTCTTTTTATGTGGCAAAGAATTGGAAACTGAAGGGATGCCCATCAATTGGGGAATGGCTAAACAAGTTGTAGTATATGAATGTAATGGAATACTATTGTGTTGTAAGAAATGATGAGCAGGCAGATTTTCAGAAAAACCTGGAAAAATTTCCATGAATGCTGAGTGAAATGAGCAGAACCAAGAGAACATTGTACACAGTATCAAAAACATTATGTGATGATCAACTATGACAGACTTAGCTCTTCCCAGAAATTTAATGATCCAAGACAGTGCCAAAAGACTCATGATGGAAAATGCTTTCCACATCCAGAAAAAGAACTATGGAGTTTCAATGCAGATTTGACACATACTATTTTTACTTTTGTTCTTGGTTTTTTGGGGGGGTTGTTGTTGTTTTTACTTTCTTGTGTTTTTTTCCTTTTGTTCTGATTCTTCTCTCACAACATTACTAATGTGGAAATATGTTTAACATGATTGTAATGTATAACCTCTATCAGATTTCTTGCTGGCTTTAGGTAGGGGAAGGGAAGGGAGAGTCGGAGAAAAGTTCAGACTCAAACTCTTACAAAAACAAATGTTGAAAACTATCTCTACATGTAATTGGAAAAAATAAAATATTATTAAAAAAGGAGAAGTTTGAGAAGTGACAAGGTTTGAAGAAAATGTCTAATCCTGTCTAGTTGGTCACATGAGGCTATTACCATTTCCTAAAGAAATCTTAGCTGTGTAAATAATTTACTCCAAGGAGGAGACCCAAAGAATCTAGAAACTACTTCAGTTAGCAATCATTTGATCTCCTTGCCAAGCAAATAGATACAGCAGCCAAAGGGAACATAAGTTTAGAATATTAACTTATTATGGAGGATGATGTAGGAGATTTTGAGAAAAATCATTTCATAAGAGAATGAGAAACATTGGATGGAAAAACAAGATTATAGTAAGCTTGGTGATAGAGACCCAACTAATATAAATCATGCCAAGAGCACTTAAATTTGAAACTCAAAAAAAAGACAAAAAGTGGACAAAACATGCAAAGATTTCTCAAGATTTTTTACAGCAAATTCTTTTCTCCATTAATGACCTTAAAGCTACTTACTATACTTTAATTCAGACCTCAAAGTCTTTAATGTACCTTATAAATAAATAGAAATGGCCCTAAGGAACAGAAAGATCAGAAGAGCTATACACACAGGGGATTTTGGGGGGGCATGACAGATTATAGAAGTAGTTGATCTATTTTCGAGATGCCAGAAATAGAGGTGGAGATACCAGAAGCTTGAGAAAAAAATCACATAACTTTTTTCTTAAAGAAAAAGATGAGGGGGGCAGCTAGGTGGCACAGTGGATAAAGCACCAGCCCTGGATTCGGGAGGACCTAAGTTCAAATCCTGCCTCAGACACTTGACACTAACTAGCTGTGTGATTCTTGGCAAGTCATTTAACCTTCATTGCCCCACCCACCCCCCCAAAAAAAAAGAAAAAGGAAAAGATGAACAAGACAATATTGAAACCATTAATTGACATGCTTCATTTACCAGCTCTTTAAAACTTTGACAAATGGATGATGTGAGAACAGGTAGGTTTTCACAATATTTACTGTCACATAGTTGACTGAAAAGCACCGAGAATACAAGATGCCAATATATTTATTGTTTAAGGACTTTTTTGGTGGGGAGACTGGACCTAAGATTTTAATGGTTTGGAAAGTTTCCATTGAGGAATTTTCTGCACTCATGCAGATTGATACCTTCTCTGCAACTTAAAGTCTTGATGTTGCTTGCCAGTTAAGTGATTTCCCAGGGTCATAGCCAGTATGGGTGAGGGACAGGACTTGAATCATCAAGAGTCTCCTTGACTTTGATGCTGACTCTTTCCACTATTTCCTTTTGCATCTGTTGTGAGCGGTAATTAAAATAATCATACCTGGCATTTACATGATACTTTGAAGTTACGAGGTATTAAAATGAAACATCTCATTTAAGCCTCGCAATAACCAAGTGAGGTGGGTGAAATAAGCATTATTGTCCTCATTTTATAGATGAGGAAATAGAGGTTCAGGAAAGTCAGATGATTTGCTTATGGTCATATGGCACACTTAAGACTTGGAATTTGAACCCAATTCTTCTTGACTCATGTCCAATACTGTTCTGCCTTGCAATAATAAAGCATTTGATACAGCAGAGCCAAAGGCTACATAAGACTCTTTTAGAGAGGTGTCTTCCTTGCATATCTTGAAAACCTTCAAATGTTACTGACAGATATGACAACAAAGGTAACTGGAACAATCCTCTTATTATTAATATCTAGTGATGTAGAAAACAGATATATGCTGGGAAAGGTGTTTGCAACCATAATACAAGATGTTGAACACAGAATCCAAAAGGAAGAGAGATTCTCTATGGACAGTGAGATTATCTAGATATTCCTATTTGTTCATAACATATTGTTGATTGCATCAAGCTTCAGATCATTTCAGAGCCTCCTAAATGCAATTCATAATCATGAAAAAAAAGGTAGCCTAAATATCCACATGGGAAATATCAAGTTTTTTGAACAAAAGTTATTGTTCAAACTATGATAAGTATTTGGATGGACACTCTACAGAGCTAATTCAGCAGCATATAAATTTTGGACAGGATGCTGCAGAAGACAATGGATTATTCCTAAACTTAAGTGGAGAAAGATAGTGGGCTGGATTGAATATGGGGAATTGTGCAGTGCTTTTAATTACTCCAAGATTTTCATCAAAATAAAGATTCATTTTGGGGGGGGGCGGGGCAATGAGGGTTAAGTGACTTGCCCAGGGTCACACCGCTAGTAAGTGTCAAGTGTCTGAGGCCGGATTTGAACTCAGGTCCTCCTGAATCCAGGACCGGTGCTCTATCCACTGTGTCACCTAGCTGCCCCAAGACTAATTTTTAATATAATGCTCTTCCAATGATGTTGTGTGGCTGTAAACCATGGAAATATCTGCCTTATTTTTTAAAAATTAAAGTTGTGTTGCAGTCCAATGGCAGTAGAGAATCCCCATTTTAGGGTATGACTAGACCGGAGTATATTACCAATGCACAGGAAAAATGACATAAAATAGATTATCAAACAGATATATGACTAGAAATGAGGTGGCCTGCTTTTTTAGTTACAATGTTCATTGATATCCATGGAATATCAAGATAAGGGGCTCCAGCATGTTGGGTGGATCCCCTGTGGAGCACTTGGGAGAGGTCATGTGTAATAGTTGCGCTGGTTGAGAATGAGTGGATGTATTTTGAACTGTCCCTTTGGAGGGAATGCCAAATTGAAATATTGAAGGATATATGACTAAAAAAAACCCTTTTTAGCCCTAGTTTGGTATGATTGCCTCCATATTATTGCCATTTTGTCCCACTTTTATTTCTACAACATAAATATTTCTTGGATCTGTAGTGTCAGTATTATGTGTGTGCTTCCAACAGTACCTATTATAATTGATCCATGTCTTCTAATCCCACTCAGCTCTTGTTCCAATCCCTCTTGTAAATCCTTCACAGCAGTCTACCCACTTTTCTCTAGACTTTCCCATAGATCTTTTGACATTACAGGGTTTTGAATGGAGCAAGCAGGCTGTCATTTGGATATTCTATTCTCTTGCTGTATGACTGGTCCTGTTCCCTTTCTGGTCAGACATCTCTTTGATAGATTAAATCTCTTTCTGGAATACTTCCCACCATGGAACCACTCATCGTAACATACAAAAACAGTTAATCATAAAATAACCAACACTGTGTCTGACTATGCCTGAAACAGCATGCGCAAAATTCTTTATCTGTAATCTCTCCTTCCTAAGAGGAAGGAATGTCTTTCATTATTTGTCCTCTGAAATCAAAATTGGTCATTTATTTTGCACTACGTTTTTGCACACAGTTCATCATTGGAAATCTGTCGTAGTCTATTTATGCCTATCGTGCATCTCCCTAATGCCCTTTGAGTGGCCCATGGTTCCTTTCCCTTGGAAAATGGGTCAGTCCAATATTTGCAGCTTTGTAGCATCCCTAGAAGAATTTTGGTGTTAAAAAGAGAGATTTTCGTTAGAGAGACAATCTTGGTACTATTGAAGATATGACATAATTTCCCAGTGTAACTCCCAATGTTTCACTCCCTTTTTTCCTATTCAATTCTAGTCTGTTTATTCTTTTTAGTGTTTGTCCAAAATGTAGAAGCTTAAGGACGAATTCTATGGGCAACACATATGAGGTGATTTTTGTTTGTTTCACAAATTTAATTAAATATTTTTTGTGATCGTGGGCAAGCTACTTAACTTTTTATTTTAAAAAAATTTTTTGTGGGACAATGAGGGTTAAGTGACTTGCCCAGGGTCACACAGCTAGTAACCGTCAAGTGTCTTAGGCCAGATTTGAACTTGGCTCCTCCTGAATCCAGGGCTGGTGATTTTACCACTGCGCCATCTAGCTGCCCCCGCTACTTAACTTTTTAGGCTCAGTTTACCTGATTTGTAAAACAAGGAAATTAGACTTAAATAGCTTTTAAGATCCCTTCTAGCTCTCAATCTATGACCCGTGATTTTTTAAGGAACTGTGAGCAAAAGAAGCCAAAAGAACCCTTACAGACTCTGTAGAAGCTTTGTTGTTTTACATCACACTCTCTTAAAAATGTAATTTGAAGTTTGTTGGTATGTGGATTTTTTCTAGCATGCTGCTCACAACTCATCCATTCTTGAGTCAAATTCATCGCTGATGTGATGTGGTGAGGTCTGGTGATGAAGGTTGCATATAATAAGCACTTAATAAATCCTTATTGGTTATTATGGCTTCAATGTGCCTGCCATGAGTGTTCCAATTAATCTTTTTTCTCACAGATGAACTTTCAAGATCACAGGTTTCAATGAGTTATTGGACTCTTTGCAACCTGGGATCTTGGAGATATGGCAGGAGGAGAGTAGGACTTTAGCATATGAAAATGTTTTCCCTTTTAGTTATTGAAGTTTAATTGGTTTCAGGAAATTTGGAAATGGACTCATATTTTATTGATGTATATGGGTTCATCTCTTGTATAGATATGGGTCAATACCTCTTGGTCTCTTCTGTGCTGGTGTTAAGACACAGAGAGAATGTGCTGATTGCACACTATGTGAACATAGTCACTGGAGAAAAGAGATAGCAAGAGCCATAATTAAAATGTGTTAATTTTTTTATAGACTTTACAGTTTACGGAGCACTTTTGTGTATACATCTCATTATTTAATCTTTTGAATTATACTTCAAAGGTCATAGGACAAGTATTTTTATACATTTTTGACAGATAAGGTAACAGTTGTAGAAAACAAGTGACTTGTGTAAGGTCACATAATTAGGGATAAAACTAGGACAAGGACCTAGATTAAACTCCATGTTCAATTCTCTTCCTACTATATTGCTTCATAGTTTATGAAACAAACAAACAAAACCTTTGGTTTTGCTGTTGTTCAGTCCTTTCAGTTCTGACTCTTCATGACCCCATTTTGTGTTTTCTTGGCAAAGATACTGGAGTGATTTGCTTCTTTCTACAGCTCATTTTACAGATGAAGAAACTGAGGCAAACAGGGTTAAATGACTTGCCCAGGGTCACATAGCTAGTGAGTGTCTGAGGCCAAATTTGAACTCAGGTCTTCGGGATTCTCCATCTAGAATTCTGTCCACTGTTCCACCCAGCTTTCCTCCCAGCCCCCCACTTATGTTAAGAAATATAAAATTTGGAACTTTATGCTGTTTTGGAATATTTAAATTATGTTTGAGCTCTTCCAAATTTCCTTGAAAGCTATTTGGTAAGTCTCTGATAGATGTGTGACTATATGAAACTCTCAGATGGTATAACGTCATATTGAATCTGAGATAATTTTATGTTTGTCTTAAATGTTTGATTTGATAGTTGTCATAAAAATTCATTCTTTTTAAGGAAGATTAAAAAAATACCTTGCCCGATCCAAACACCTTGAAACTTACTTTGACCATTGTACTATTGCTTCTAAAAATGACAATTTTTGGTTTACACATTTTTTTGTTATGAATTTTCTTAATGGCACAGTTGTTTTCTTTCTACCTATTCTTGTTCCTCCCAAATCATATTTGAATATCTCATTCAATGTATGTGAAAATGTTTGTTTACTTAAATCTTGCAGTGCATTGTGAACAATTTCAGAATAATTTGGTGCCAAATTGAGTTTAAAACACTCTCAAACAGGGAAAAAATGGACTGTCTGTGGAATCTTGGGACACAAGGAGAATATGCTGCTCTCAACATCACTGGAAGAATGAAAGGAGAAAACTCCAACGTGTTTGGACTTGTACTGGTTCTTGACTAATCAGAAAAACGAATGGACTATGCCACTGTTAGCCAAGTCTGATAACCTGCAAAATGAATGTTATTCATTTGGATTGTGACTGTTCTTTGTAACATTTCTGAGAAAATACACGTTTATTGCAGTTGACTATAAAAATGGCTTTACATTTGCTCTGCTTTCAGTAATTCCTTGTACCTCTCAATTAAAACAGATGTTAAGCAAGAAGGCTTCAGCTTCTCCTTTTTCTTTCTTTTCTTTTTAGTGAGGCAATTGGGGTTAAGTGACTTGCCCAGGGTCACACAGCTAGTAAGTGTTAAGTGTCTGAGGCCGGATTTGAACTCAGGTACTCCTGACTGCAGGGTCAGTGTTCTATGCCCTGTGCCACCTAGCTGCCCCAGCTTCTCCTTTTCCTTATCAGTGTACTGAATTGAAGATATTTGGGATGATTTTATCAATTTCAGAACTGACAGTTCCATTTGTTGATTGTGAGAGTGTATCAGACTCAGGAGCTCAAGAGCACAACATAGCTTTAAAGATTCCCCTACCATAGGCAGTCTTTCATTTTTTTTAAATTAATAAAGTATTTTATGTTTTTTTTCGTTACATGTAAAGATAGTTCTCAACTTTTCTTTATACAAGCTTTACAATTTCAGATTTTTCTCCCTCCCTCCCCTCCCTCCCCCCTCCCCTAGACAGCAGGTAATCTGATATAGGTTATATGTATGTATATATATATATATATATATACATATATATATATATACACACACACACACATAATAACATTAAACATATTTCTGCATTAGTCATGTTATAAGAGAAAAAATCAGAGCAATGATGAAAAACCTCAAAATAGAAAAAAAAACACAACAGCATCAAAAACAAAAGAAATAGTATGGTTCATTCAGCATCTATACTCCGCAGTTCATTTTTTTTTTCCCCTTGGATTTGGAGATCCTCTTCCATCACAAGTTCCGGCAGTCTTTCATGCATATGTTAAGATCATGGAAATTTCTTTGATAAATTCACCAGCAAGATAAATCTGTTCACTGACCCTCTGATTATTTTTTGAATCTTTTTAATTAAACATTTTTATTTAGTTTTCAGTTCCAAATTCTATCACTCCCTACCTTCCTGAGGTGGTAAGCAATCAGATATAGGTTATACATGTGCAATTATGTAAAACATTTCCATTAGTCATTTTGTATAAGAAAAAATGAAAGAAAGTGAAAAATAGCATGCTTCAGTCTGTAGTCATTTAATTTCACTTTTTTCCCCTATCGAGGTGGATAGTATACTTCATCATTAGTCCTTTGGGATTGTCTTGGATCATTGTATTGCTGAGAATAGCTAAGTCATTTACAATTTATCATTGAACAATATTGTTGTCACTGTGTACAATGTTCTCCTGGTTCTGTTCACCTCACTCTACATCAGTTCATGTTAGTCTTTCCAGGTTTTTCTGAAATCATCCTGCTTGTCATTTCTTATAGCACAATAATATACCACAGCTTGTTTAGCCATCCCCCGATTGATGGGCATCCGTCTTATTTCCACTTCTTAGACATTGCAAAAAAGAGCTGTTATAAATATATTTTGTACAAATAGGTCCTTTTCTCTTTTTTGGATGTCTTTGTGAACCCCTGAGTATTAATGTCAAGCAAGGAACAAAAGGAGATGTAAGGAGGTCTACAAAGTTAAGGATACCATAGACGTACACTATGGACACACATTGCCAGAACTGGTCTCTCTCCTGTACCACTAGCTGCCTTTTGGATAGTTTCAATTACATTTCCCACAGGCATATTAAACTAAACATGTCCAAAACAGAACTCATCTTTTTCTCCAAACCCCAATCTCTTCTGAATTTCCCTATTGCCGTTGTGGGTATCTTTGCCCTCCTAGTCACCCAGGCTCATAATTTTGGTGTTATCCCTATTTCCTCACTTTCCTTTCACTTCACAGGAGGCCATTTCTAGCCCCCATTTTCTCTCCCTATTCCCATCTACTAGTACCTTCAATATTAGATTACATTCCATCTATTCTGAATGTGTCTTGTATGAATCCAGTTATTTGTATGTCATCTATTTCATAAGAATGTGAACACTGTGTGAAGTTTGGGACTATTTTTGCCTTTCTTTATATCATCAGTGCTTAGCACATGTCTTTAATTAGGAAAGAAGGAATAAGTATTTATTAAATGCCTACTATGTGTTGGGTACTGTTATCAAGTGCTATTTCAGAAATTTTCTCTCATTTGATCCTCACAACAACCCTGGAAGGTGGGTGCTATTATTATCTCCATTTTACAGTTGAAGAAGCTGAGGCAGATAGAGGCATGAAGCTACTTGCCCAGGTTTACCCAGTGAGTAAGTATCTGAGGATGGAGTTGAATTCAGATCTTTCTGACTCTAAGCCTAGTGCTCTGTCCACTGCTTTACCTAGCTGCCCAATAAAGCGAACAATAAATGCTTGTGGACTGATCATTATGGATGATGACTTAGCAAGGCTGATGTATATATACTACTATCATGGACCTGTGCATGGTTCCAGATGGATCAGGGATTTCTTATAGAGAGTGAGGTCCTATAGATGTCACTTTTTACTTTTGCTATTGGGATGAATACACCAATCTTCAGAAAAACTCAGGGCCTTTATTTTTTGGTAAGACCAGTAATTACTTAAAAGAGATCAGCTGAACAATCTCCCCAGCAAAAATTAAGTGGCTATAAAAGAACCATTAGCTAGGCTATTACATGATGTTGTCTGGCCATTTAATTGAGATAGTATCTATCTGTCTGTCTATCTTTTTAATTCTGGGGCAGACACTGAAGATGGACAGTCAGTTGATCCCATAATTGTTATCATTCCTGCTCTCTTCTCCTTTTCCCCAGTCTCCGAAAATGAGGCGCCTTTTCTCCTTGTCAAGACAGAGCCTGTCTGTCTGTCTGTCTATCTGTCTATCCATCTATCTACCATCTATCACCTTTCTACCCATCCTTGATTCCACACTCTTCTTTCTTTTCTGGTAGATTGCATTCTCAGTTATCAAGTCTCTTTAATCTTCAAATTCTCTTTATTAATGGGTTCCTTCCCAACTGCCTTCAGATATACCTATCTCCTCCAGGCTTAAAAATTCTTCACTAGACCCTATCAACTTCTCAAGCTACTATCTTATATCTTCCATTTGTCCTTCAGTAAGACTCCTAGAAAAAAAAACTGTCTTTATTACCTGCCTCCACTCCCTCAACTATCTCTCATTCAACACTTTGCAATTTGGCTTCCAACCATCACTTGACTGTAACTGCCCTCTCCAAAAATGTTTCTCTTAATTGTCAAATCTCATGGCCCCTTTTTCAGTCCTCATCCTTTGCTGCTTTTGACTGTTGACAGATCTCTTCTCTCAGAGTTTTTGTGATATCACTTTCTCCTTGTTCTTCTCCTACCTAACTGCTCTTTTTTAGTCTCCTTAGTGTTTTTCCAAGGCTCTTATCTCAGGCCCCCTAATATTTTCTCTATTTGTGATCTTTTCACCTTTCATAGGTTTAATGATCATCTCTTTGCCATTAACTCCCATGTCTATATATCCAACTCTACTCTTTCTCTTTTGCTTTAATCTAGCATCATCATTGGCCCCTTGGCCATTTCAAGCATTTCAAACTGGATGTATCCAAAATAGAAATTCTCTCTCCTCCTAACGCCACTTCTTTTCTAACTTTTGTTACCAAAACCCTTTCAATCTCCCAGGTTTGTAATCTTGACAGTGATCCTCAACTCTTCATTCTCCCTCATCCCACCCTTTCTACTCACACAGACAACACCTTAGTTCACAACTTCTTAATCTCTTGCCTGGATTATTGCAATGATCTCCTAATTGATTTCCCTGCTTCAAGTTTCATACCAGTTCATCTGCCACATTACTACCAAAGTGATTTTCCTTAAACAGAGACTTGACCATGTTATTCCTGACTCAATAAACCCCAATTGCTTCCTATTGCTTTTAGAATGAAGTACACATTTCTGTTTGTCTTTAAAAATCCTTTACCACCTTGTCCCAACATACCATTCCAGCTTCATTGGGCATTACCTCACCTCATTTCTGCCCCCTTCCTACACTCTTTGCTGTAATGAAACTCATCTTCGTGCCTCACATATGACACTTTCTGGATCTGTCACTGACTAGCTCCTTGACTTTTTTTTGTGGGGGCAATGAGAGTCAAGTGACTTGCCCAGGGTCACACAACTAATAAGTGTCAAGTGTCTGAGGCTGGATTTGAACTCAGGTCCTCCTGAATCCAGGGTCAGTGCTTTATCCACTGTGCCACCTAGCTGTCCCTTACATATGACACTTTCTGGTCTCCATGCCTACAATGTTCTTCCTCCCCATTAGGACCTCAGAATATTTTTCATCCTTTATGAAATAGCTCAAGCACCCCCATGAAGACTTTTCTGATTCCCCCATCTGCTAGTGCCCCCTCTCCCAAACTACATTGTATTTATCTACTTTGTATTCTGTTATGTTTATCTCTTCATATTTATTCAGCAATATTGATATACATGCTTCTCGTGTCTTCTATTAGAATGTAAGCTCTTTGTAAGTAGAGATTATTTCATTTGTTATACTTGTATCCCCAGCACTTAGCCTAGCACATAGTAGGTGTCTGATTAGTGTCTGTTGATTGATTGAAGGGATTTGAGTTGAATTTTTTTAAGTAGAATGAGATGTGGGTTTAGAAATAGAGGATTCAGATTCAAATCCATCTGTATGACCTTGGCCAAGACACTTAATGTCTCTGGGCTTTAGTCTGTAAAATGAGGGGCTTGTATAAGCTGGTTGCTAAGGTCTCTTACAGCTCTAAATCTATGATCTTAGGTTTCTTTTCACTCTAACAGTCCATTATTCTTGATTTTACTTCTGGGGCCAGCGATAAAAATGGCTTCTTGGTATATACACTATGAAAAATTGCCTCACTTCTCCAAGCCCAATAAAAATCATGTTTGTAGAGCTCCCTCTCTAGGCCATTACTATATATTTTAGGTTAAGGAATTACTGATTTAAATGTAGGAACAAGCTGAGAATTTCTTTCTTTGAACCATAAAAGCATTTTGGATAATTTCCCTCCATTCTCACATGATGTTCACATATATTCACACATAGTAATTGTAGCTATTTTTTGATATGGTAATTGGGTTAGATTGTCAGGGCTAGATACTTGTAATTCAGTTTTACAGACCTGGTAGATAGATTTGCGAATTGCAGTTGGATGGTCAATAATTATCCAAGGCTGTTGGAGCATGAGAGAATTAGATTTTATTTATGCCATGACATTAGTGGAATCACATTTGACCCCTACACATTTTTTTAAAAAAAAGTTTCACAATATGTACGTAGCAAGAGTTATGATACCAAAGGTTTTTGGGGAGGGCAGAGAAGGAGAAAGCTTTTTGGTTTTGCTTGGATTTTTTTTTTAATATTCATGTTAACTGAATGTTGTTCTTTTTATAATGTCCCTTGAGGGCTGTGAGAGTTCTTTTAAACCTACAAGTACTCAAAATGAAATTATTTGGAATCGTAAATGTTTTCCCAGAAATTGTGGGTTTTAAAAGTTTTTCTTGGGCTTTATTCCAATCATTTAGGCTTAGTTCAAGATTATGATATGCTATAATGTATCAGACAGAATTAGGAAAGCATATGGCTTTCCAATTTTCTAATAGCAGAACCTTCTTATAAAAATGACAACACTGAAACAAACACAACTCTGCTTCTTGCTACTCCAAGAACCCTCTCTCCTGTACCTCAGATCTTATGAAGCTACTGGTATTGCTCTTGAATATTATAGGCTTACATTTTTGGTTCCAATCTGAAACATATTCAGAAGTTAATTTCCCTTCTGCAAGACAGTAAAGATTTATTAGTTTGTGTTTGCAATAGAGAAATGAGAACTATTAAAAAAAATTTAACAGGCTCATCTTGTAAAGCAAATAATGAGCTATCAACATATAGCTTGGTTTTTTCTTAAAATAGAATTCATCTTTGTAGTGTCTAGGCAGTTTATTCTCAAGTTTATATGATATTTTTGATATTTGGAAATTTTGGAGTAGAATACTTATACTATATGATTTGGAATAAATGCTAACTGGTGCAGGTCATAAATTTCTTTCCAGCCTGAGTTACATTGAAATAAAATTCCTCTCAGTGCAATTAATGGGGGCTCTCAGGCAGAACCAAGCAGGATCATAATGTTTTTTTTTTCCTTTAAAAATTCCAAGAACATTTTGGAAAAACACATTTAAGCTTTCTACAGCATTACCTCCCTGGGTTTAGACGGGTGCGAATTACAGTAAAATGTCATTATTACTTTTTTCACCTCTGTTGAGTCTCTCCCATCTCCTAGAAAACCAGGAGAGCCAGCTCACTGTTCTTGTTCTGTTAGCTGAAGAGAACAATGACCTGCTCACCAACCAGTTGCCTTAGAGATAGTGCTAAGGCCAAAATGCCCAGGAAATTGATGTGACAAATCAGCTGCCTTAGAAAAATGGTTGAATTTAAGTATTCAGGACCACGCAAGACAGCCACCCACCTGCACGGAAACTAGCCTGGAAAAATTGGTATTCAATTTGTCAACTTGGATTGTGTTTGTATTTTTTCCTATGTTATTTCTAAAATGTAGAGAAAAGAGAACAGCCACCCACAGGGCTATATTTAGGTTATTTCTAGTTCATTACTCACAATATCATATCCCCTAAGTCTTGTGGGAAGGATATTTGGGAAGGTTCTCTTGCAAAAAATGGCCAAAGCCCTGGATTTTTTATGTAGCAATTTTGGGTCTACATTTGTAAATGGTTTTGGCTGTTACAAGCGCTAGTCCATAAACTCGCTGATAAAATATCCTAATGAGTGCCAAAAGGAGGTCTGCTGTATTGCTACTTCTCCTGTATTAGTGGGATCCTAAATTTGGATTTTTATTCCCCCTGAAGAATTAAGGAAAAGTAGAATTCACTAACGGATTTTTAAGGCAACCAGGTGGTTATTTTTTAAAAAAATTCTTTAAAGACTTCTTTCAGGGCTCTGGAGAAGTAAGCTAGACAAACTGAAGCATTGAATTGTACAAGGTATTGCAGGAGTGAATTGACAGCAATGCATCTATAAAAATTCTGTTTTTTTTTTTTTTTTAGTGGACTGTAAGCTCAGTATGAGCTGACAGGGCACTATTACAGTGAGGAAAACTAATGAAAACCCAGGCTGCATTAAGTGAAGCAAAGACCTTCCTTTTGGCTCCGTGTCAGGAAAAACTTCCTAATAATTTGAGCTGTCCAAAAGCAGAATTGGCTGTTTAGAGAGGTGGTGACTTCCCCTTCCTTGAAGGCTTCAAGCAGAAGCTGGATGACCCCTTGTTGGGTACATTCTAGTGGGGATTCCTTTCATGTGTGGGTTGGACTAGGTGGCTGCTGAGCTCTTTTCTAACTCCCCAAATTTGTGATTCTGTAATTTTTTGAAGTTCAAGCCCAGAGGGATAATAGTATTACTGTTCAGTCATTTTTCAGTCATGTCTGACTCTTTGTGACCCCATTTGGGGTTTTCTTGGCAAAGATACTGAAATGTTTTTGCCATTTCCTTCTCAAGCTCATTTTATAGGTGAGAAAACGGAGGCAAACAGGGTGAAGTGACTTGCCCTGGATAACACATCTAGTGAGTGCCTGAGGCCAGATTTGAACTCAAGAAGATGTCTTTCTGACCCCAGACTTGACACTGTCCAGTGGGCCACGTAGCTGCCCTGATGTTACTACTGTACAGTGCTCTGAATCCCATCTCAAGTATTCTGTTCAGTTCTTGGTGCCATATTTTGGGAAGGACATGGATAAGCTGGAGAGCACCCAAAGTAGAATGACCAGGATGAGTTCACACCACATGAGACTCATTGAAGGAACTTGGGAAGTTTAGGCTAGAGAAGAGAACATAAAGGGATCTTAGAAGGCATTTTGTCCAACATCTTCATATAACAAAAGAGCTAACTGGACACTTGAGGGATAGTTAGTTGCCCACGTTAATTTAGGTAGTGGCTATCAGAGGTGGAATTCAAAACCAGGTCTTCTGGCTCCAAACTGAGTGATCTATCGATCCATTACACTCTACTATGAAGACCATTTCTGTGGAGGGTGGGCTATAGAGTAAATGATTTGCAGAATTTTGCTCAGGGACCTGGAATTTATCCAGTGCCGGTTATTTTACTGGGTTTGGGAAGTTTTACTATTGGCACAGCTGGGTTCATTTCAAATTCTTTTTCTGTTCTTCCTTTGCAAAATAATGTATGTATACACTGCCTTCTTTTCCAATTGAAGTAGGTCAGTAATGAATTCTCCTATACACCAAGGAGAAGTGAACCATGTTGGCAGTAAGGTAGAAAGCAGCCTACACACACACACACACACACACACACACACACACACACACACACACACACACACACACACGAATAAATCATAATTGCAAGCAATATATAACAAACAATATATATGATATATGTATATAAACAATTTGGCTCCGAAGCTTATCATGGCTAAACTCATGATAGCTTTCAACTGCAGTATAATATGACCCTGCCTACATTGGGATCCCATGTAATGTAGCCCCAGAATTTTTTTAAAAATCACAATAGGTGTAGGAAGTTTTACTGCTCCTTGGAAGAACCTAAATTGTGCTGCTTAAAGATTTGAAGTCTATTTAGCTTTTGGAGTTTGGGGTTCTACTGATTCTATGGTGAGCATGATGTGTTTAAATGTATTAAGTACCTGCTGGGTGCAAAACCCTGTCAGTAGGTCCTTAGGGAAGAGAAAATGTTTAGCTAAAGTATGAATCTTGCCCTTATAGTCAGATAACTTACCTGATAGTCATATAACTATGATAAGTATAGTAGTGAAATGCAGGTACCTGAGATAATAATTGTGAAGCATTTATCATGGTGCCTGGCACATAATAAGTGCTGTATAAATGTTAGCTATTATCCTCCCATCAATTGAGATTTGATATTCCTACTTTCTTTTGCTTCCTCTGTTTCTGTGATATCGACCTCCCCCCACAATTACCTAAGAACAACTCTCCCCAACCCTAGTTGTCTGTTTCCTCATTCCCATCCACTTCAGACCCATTCCCTCTTCTGCCCCAGTGTCCTATTCTAGATCTTTCTTTCTGCCTTCTGGGACTCCCACTCCATAATCAATAAACTTCTGTTCATTTTAGAGTTTTTTTCTATCTTACTACTTTCATCTTCCAGTGCTCACCAGACCTGGCTTCCTTCAGGTGACACTATATCCCTAGCCATCTTTTCTAGTACTGTTTACACCTTATCTAATATTCCTGGCTCACTGGTTGTGGTGGGGAATTGGAATATTCCTTGCCTCCCTATTGCTACTTCTAGACTGTCCATCTTGCTACCACAATTCAGGAGACTGTTTTTTTCTGTTCATTCTGTTCAAACTTATCACCTAATATGGGTCCTGGTGGCCACTATCTAAACCTTCCCCCATACCCTATTTTCCTTAATATCTCTTTCACTTCAGTATCTGGATCATAGTGTCTTTTCCCACCCATACTCCTGTTCTTTTACTAGGGGACTCCAGCATTCATAAGATTCCTTCAAAAACTCTGAATTCCTAAACCCTCAATTCATGTGTCTTATTTCTCTACCCCAGCTATACATGGGAATGATCAGGTCCTTGATCTTGCCATCACCCACTTCCTTGTTCAAGAACTTTGAAATTCCTTTATCATACCATAATATTTTATTATTCCATCTCTCCTTAAGCCTTATTCCTCCTAAACCCATTCTTTATCCTCCCCATGACTCCCAATCCCTCCATCCTCAGTACTTTCTCAGTCCTTCATTTATGGTCTATATATGTTTTCTTTCTCCCTTCCTAATCTTGAATTAGCTCAAGTGTCCTCTACTCTCAAATTTCTTGCTCTTTAGTCCTTTTGTGACTCATGCCTTTCCAAAGCTCAATCATGAATTATTCCTATTATATGTGATAGATGATTTATTGGACCCCTTTTTTATTCCAATCAGTATTAATTAGTTTGATATGATCTTATAGGGGTATTAATTGTGGATTCTGATAATAGGCTGTAGATTGTAAGTTCACTTGCTTAATTATAAGCAGCTAGGGCAGCTAGGTGGCACAGTGGATAGAGCACTGGCCCTGAAGTTGGGAGAACCTGAGTTCAAATCTCACCTCAGACACTTACTAGCTATTTATAAGCATGTAGCCAATGAGCACCTCTGGTTGCTGGACTGCTGCCTGCCCTTCTACTGTCCCATTGGCTTATATAGATGTTTTGATGTATGCTTATCAGACCAACCCCATAAGCCTGCTTCTTGGCTTGGTAGGACCTCCTGAAAGGTCAAGATAGGTCTGTTAAGGTCTGCTCACTGACAACCAATGGGATTCTACATTTTGTGTAGTCTCTCCTAGAGGACCAAGGGCAAGGTCTATCAACCAATGAGATGCTGGTCTGTTTTACCTGTATTGTCCAGGTATCAAGAACTATAAAACTAAGGCTCTAGAGGAAGTGGGCATCTCAGATAGTGAGAAAGCTCTGAGGTTCATTTCATTAGAGGGGGCCATGGATCCTTTAATAATGTTCCATTGGCTCAGAGCTCTGCCTAAGTGGTTTTTCTTACAGATTGGACAATTTTGAAAATCCCTACACATATGCCTCTTTGCATATACAAATGATATTTTTAACTTTTATTTTTCAAAGAATAAGTACTTATTTTCTCTCTCCCTTCTACCTCTCCTTTCCTTACTTTCCTACTGTAATTAAAAAAACAACCCCTTTTATAACAAATATAGAGTCAAGTAGAGCTCATTCATATTCTAGCTGTGTGTCTCTGCATCTTGAGGCTACCCTCTTTCTGTAGGGTAGCATGCTTCATCATTGGTCCTATGGAATTATGGTTTGTCTTTTTATTGATCACAGCTCTTAAGCCTTTCAAAGTTGCTTGTCTTTATAATCTTCCTGCTATTCTATAAATTGATCTCCTGGTTCTGCTCTTTTCACTCTGCATTAGTTCATATAAATCTTCTCAAATTTCTTTGAAATTGTCCCTTTCATAATTTCTTATGGTATAATAGTATTCCATTACATTCATATTCGATAATTTGTCCAGCCTTTCTCAATTGACAGGAACCACCTTTAGTTTCTAGTTCTTTGCTATTTTACAAAAAAGAATAGCGCTTTAAATATTTTTGTACATATGAGACCTTTAACTCTTTCTTTGATATTTTCAGTTATGCAGGTCTAGTAGTGGTATAGTTAGGTCAAAGAATATGCACAGCTCAGTGTTTTAGTTCCAAAAGGCATAGTTACAAATTGCTTTTCAGAATGGCTATGGCAAGCCCATAACTCTACCAATATTGCATTAATGTGCCTGATTTCTTGCATCTCTTCCAACATTTACTGAAACAATTAGTTTTGCCTACAGGAATCCCCAAAACATGTAAAATACAAAAGGCTGGTAAAAATTCCATGATCATAATAATACCATATATGTATTTATTTTATAATACCATATATTTTTAGAATGAGTAATTTTTTAAAGTTCTTTCAGACAAAGCAAGCCATTTGATAATCACAATAATTCAGTGAGCTAGGCAGATATAATTTGTACTATTTTCTAGATCATTGAGAAAAAATAGCCGATACTGACATAGTACTTTACAGTCACACACATCATTTCATTGTCCTTATAACCACCCATGAGATAGATACTGTTATTACCACCATTAGATGGTAATAGATGGGAAACTGAGGCACAGGGAGGATTATGGTTTACTCTAGATTATGTGGTAAATAAATGACAAAGATGGACTAGAATTCAGGTCTTTTGAATCTTAATACTTGATTTTGCAAGTCAGCATCCTTAAATTAATTCATTATAATGATTTTTAAACTTGATATTATGAAGTTATATATGTGAAGGAATTAGGTCTAGAAAAGAGTCACATATGACTGGTTGTCAGTTTGATGATCACACATTTGGGAAAAGGGAGTAATGATATTGTTTACCTCATGGATCAATCAGCATTCTCCTCCCCTTCATCAGTGTGCTGGCCTTGAGTTTTCTGGGTATATTTCCTTAATATACAGTTGTAATGGGGAAGCCTGACTTAATTTTAGATTTGGAGGTTACACAAGGATATTGCAGCATTTATGTTGGGTAGGCATGGTCTTTGGAAAGGAGTCTGGTGAGCAGGGCAGATTATGGTGACTGATGCAATATTGGAGTAGCTACCAAACCTGAAGGTGCTCTATTTATGTGATTGGGCTCCCACTTAATCCTTGTGCCTTTGCTCTGTTGGGTGTTTCCCATCTATCCTGTTTATAGCTTGTTGGCACATAGTAGTTTGCCGCCTCAGTTATGCAAATACCACCTGTGTTCCTAATAGGTCTTCGATTTCTTGCCCAGACTTTATAATCCCTACTAATGATTTCTAGATGTCACTTGGTCTTATAATTTGTATCCACATAAGTTATCAGAGATGTGTCATAGTTCCCAGGTTTGATGAGATTTGGAGTTTCTCTGTCACATAGATCATCTAGTCTAGCCCTTCATTTTATAGTTAAGGAAACCAAGCCTCAGAAAGGTGAAATGACTTGCTCCATGTTACAAAACAGTAAATAAAGAGAGCCTCTGACATTAAAGAACTCACTGACTTAGGGCTGTCATTGCAAAAATTTAACATTGACTTGTGCTATAATAGGAACATATCTTTAAAGCTTACTGAGCCCAGACTGCAGTACCATTTGAGTTGCTGTATTATTACTCTCCCCTCTTTTTTGGGTATCTTCCATTGTCAGGTGTCAGCAATCAGTTCTTTTTCTTGTTAGTGTGATTGCCTTTAGCTGTCCCTTTGATCTTTGTAGTTTTCTGCTTCTAATTTGCAGTGAATTAGAACCAAAGCATCAGGAGTGTTAAAGTTGTGTGTTAAGTAAGAGGTAATGGGTAATGATTAAAGAAGCCCTTCTTTGATAAAGTTTTAGTGCTTGGACTTTTTTGGGGCATTTATTTTATCTGTTCAAAGTTTCTTGTGTGTGAGGACTTAATTCTTGGCTCCCAGCCATGTTTCATATAGGTGAGTTGTTACTATTACTAGTTACCTAGCACAGGGTTTCTTACATACCGAAAATTATAATAAATTAATAGAAAAAGTGTAATACCCCAAAATGAAAATAAATGAAAGGTTTTTGATTTATAAATTATTACCATGTATTTGAGTAAATGTGAATTAATTCATGGTCTTAATAAGCCCTTAATTGGTATTTCAGAGTCACATAACTGAAGGCCCTTTAAAAATAATGTAGTCCAACCACGGTGTTTTGCAGATAAGGAAAATGCAGTTCATACAGATTAAACTATGGGTCCCAAAATGCCATTTATGGCAGAACTGAGACTAGATCTCTCAATTTCCAGCCTAACATTCTTTCAATGATAATTGATGATGATAGCTAGCATTTATATAAGATATAAAGTTTGCAGAAAACACCTTAATAATGGCTAATAATAGCCAGGTGCTTTACTAAGCACTTTAAAACTATTATCTCATTTGATCCTTGAAACAACTCTGGGAGGTAGAGGCTGTTATTATCTCCATTATATAGATTAGAAAACTGAGGTGTTCAGGGTCACACAGGTACTAAGTGCCTGTGTCTGAATTTGAACTTAGGTCTTTCTGACTCTGGGCCCCAAACTCTATCCACTGTGCCACCTAGATGCTTCACTATAAAAATAATTTTCTCATTTAATCCTCACAACAACCTTGGGAGGTAGGTACGTATTTTACAGATGAGGGAAGTAAAGCAGAGAGAGGTTAAGTAACTTGCCCAAGGTCACACAGGTAGTAAGTTTCAGAGGCCAGGTTTGAACTCCAGTCTTCTTGATTCCAAGTCCATGCTCTGTATTACCTCTCAAATAGAAGGAGACATTGGATGGTGGTAATTTCACTAAGTTACAGTCATGCCCCTGAGACTCAGGGAGAAAAGCCAATCATATCTTTACTACCATCGTGTGGCTTTCTATTGTACATCTCTGAGTTTATTATTCCTCTGCTTTTATTTAATTTGGGTTTATTTTGTGGGCAGTTTAGTAAATGTAACATCCGAAGGGGTCTTGAAGGAAGAATTACCATCTAGACTATTTTCTGAATGGCAGCGATCAAGAAGCTGTCACTGCGAGTCTGTGTTTACGTGTTTTTAAGCCCCAGTTTTCAGGATTTGTGACTCTCCTTGGAGGAATTTGGTATTCAGAAGCCGATAAGTAGATTACATTGATCGGTAATGTAGGGTTGTCACCGTGACAGATGGAACACCGACTATTTCAGAACAGTGTGTTAGGGGAAGAAAACCCAACAGGACTGAAATTGCTCAGGCTAATGATGCTCGGAGCCGTGAGAACACAACGCAGCACAGCCTTTCTTTTGAGGCTGCAGGACCTCAACTTTTTATAAACTCCCCACTTTCCAATAGTGATGTTGCCTGCTGGGAAATGAAGAAGCCCTTGTTACAAAATATTCCAGCTGTGGGTGATAAGGTCCTTAGGCATCCACTTGGTCTTGTGGCAAGAACACTGGATTTTGGGGGCGGCTAGGTGGCACAGTGGGTAAAGCACCGGTCCTGGATTCAGGAGTACCTGAGTTCAAGTCCGGCCTCAGACACTTGACACTTACTAGCTGTGTGACCCTGGGCAAGTCACTTAAACCCCATTGCCCTGCAAAAAAAAAAAAAAAAAAGAACATTGAATTTGGACTCAAAGGACCAGGGTTTTGATTCTGGCTTTCCTACTTACTGCTTGTGTGTCCTTGGACAAGTCTCTCATTCTCTCCTGGCTTAAGTTTCTTCATATGAAAAGGAGGAGGTTAGAGTAAAAGATCTCTGCTGCTTTTCCCAGTCCTAACCCTAACCCAATAAACATTTACTAAGTATCTACCATGTGCTAGGCATTATGCTAAAGACGGGTTAAAAAGATAGGTAAAGGATAGCCCCTGCTCTCAAGGAGAGCCTAAAATGAAAACAACTGTGTACCAACAAGTTACATACAGGCTAAATATGGAACAATCAACAATGAGACAGCACTAGAATGAAGGGGGGGGGGTCAGGGAAGGCTTCTCATGAAAGGTGCAATTTCATTTAGAACTTGAAAGAAGCCAGAAGGTAGAGATGAAGAGGAAGAACATTCTAGGTGATGAAGACAACCAGTAAAAATGGGAGATGGAGGATCTTGTTGGAGGAACAAGAAGGCCAGTTTCCCTGGATCATAGAGTAGGAGATGGGATATGGGGGTAAGAAGATTGGAAAGGGGTGTGTGTGTGTGTGTGTGTGTGTGTGTGTGTGTGTGTGTGTGTGTGTGATTCTGTGGAAACTGTTTAGATTGTATTTTGCAGCAGATTCTAATAACCTACATTAAAAATGACACCTAGTCCTATACTGGGTGTACCTAGTATGTGGTCCCATAGGCACTTGTTTGATTGAAAGTAACTTTGTTTTAGTTTTCTTAGCCTGAACTGGGTAGGGCCTGGAAACAAAATGAACCATAAACAATAGGCTTGTTTATTTATTTATTTATATTTTTTTTGGTGAGGCAATTGGGGTTAAATGACTTGCCCAAGGCCACACAGCTAGTTAAGTGTCAAGTGTCTGAGGCCGGATTTGAACTCAGGTCTTCCTGAATCCAGGGCTGGTGCTCTATCCACTGCACCACTTAGCTGCCCAACAATAGGCTTGTTAACAGTATGAATTTAGGGTTAGAGCAGTGGTATCAAATGTAAATAGAAATGGGGCCACTAATCTGTACACAGAGGCAACTAGGTGGTGCAGTAGATGGAGTGCTGGACCAGGAGTCAGGAAGATTCATCTTCCTAAGTTCAAATCTAGCCCCAGACACTTACAAGCTGTATGACCCTGGGCAAGTCACTTCACCCTGTTTGCCTCAGTTTCCTCATCCATAAAATGAGCTGGAGAAGTTGTGAGGAAAGTGCTTTGCAATGCTCAAAGTTCTAAACAAATATGAAATGTTATAGTTACCTTTTCCTCCAAGAGTAAACAAATAGAATGGGCATTGCCCTTTGAATATTTTTAATTCCTCTTCTATACCTCCCCCAGTTTAATTTAATAGCATTCATAGGCTCAAAGATGTAGAGATGGAAAGGACCTCAGAGGCCAAGGTTGTATCTAGGGCATATTTTTGAGCCAATAGATCTTAGCAAAAATAAGAATTTGACTCAAGTATAGATGCGTGCATTAAGACAGTAATTTCTTATTTTTCTGGAAGCATTAATATATTTCTTCATGATTCCTTGTGGTCTCAGAATAAATTAACCAAGACATATTTTATTAAAAGTGTAACTGCAGGTGACTAATTCTATCATCTTTTTTCTCGAGATAATTTCTTATCCAGTTGTCACTAATGATAAGCTCTATAAACTCTACTTAATAAACATGTGATAAATTTTTTTTTATAAATTATAGTCATTGTCTTAAAAATATGAGACTGCAAATTTGGGCATTAAGGGATTAAAACCATGAAATACATTTCTTTTTCTCCATTAAAGGTGAACAATTTCCTCTAAATTTTAATGGCCATTTGTAACAACTTGCTAACAAACAAAATACAAATAACGGCATTGAAATTCTTATCTTGAGAACCAGAATTGAAATAGAGCCCCCGTTTTAAAAAAGAAAAATACAAAGTAATTGAAAATGTAGGTATTCCTCTTTATTCCTTAGCTACTAAGGAATGCTTTTTTTTTTCTTTTCACATTTTATTCTCAATACTCCATGTTTTGGAAATGGAATAGATGCTGAGGTTATATTTCTCTCTATTTTCAGTTTTTCCTTGGTAGCACTACACAACACAGGTACAATCATGAAGGCCTTAAGAGAGGATTTATTTCTTCAAAGAAGACAGTATGTTATAATGAAAAGAGCACAGGATTTGTAGTGCCTGACCTTGGACAAGCCACTGTAATTCAGTAAACATATGTTAAGTACCTACTTTGTGCCCTTCACTACGTTAAGTGCTAGGGATACCTGGACAAAACTATAAGGGTCTCTAGTCTCAAACACCTGGCATTCTCTGTTTCTTCTCTGTAAAATGAGGGGGCTGACTAGATGACCTTTATGATCCCTCCTAGTTCTCTCATCCACTGAAGTGTCATTTTTAGGTGTGCTTCCTCACTAGAGTTTGCCAAGCATTTCAGTGGTCGACCCTAGGCCTTTTGTGACTTTCTAGGATTCACTCTAGATGCTTCTGATTCTTTTATTGTGTTTCCCCTTTTTCCCTAAATTTGAAAGAACCCCCCCCCCAAAAAAAAGAAATAAAGAAAGAAGAAAAAAGAAAACAAAACTCAGTTAACTTACTTTTATCAAGAGAGTAAAGTAGGGGGCAGATAGGTGGCACAGTGGATAGAGCACCAGCCCTGGAGTCAGGAGGACCTGAGTTCAAATTCAACCTCAGACACTTGACACTTACTAGCTGTGTGACCCTGGGCAAGTCACTTAACTCTAATTGCCCCACCTTAAAAAAAAGAGTAAAGTGACAGTGGATTGATTTTTTCAAGGTTTCATCTCAAGAAGGAAATTGTGGGGAATTTTGAGAAGCAGAAGGTAAATTGGAAGAAGACAAGTTGACTAGCGTTTTATTAAAAATATTCTTTAACCTTTTTATCTCAGAAAAAAAGAACACACACTTTTTTCTTCTGGTGATGGTTTTATTTCCATTGAGTGACAGGTTTAATCCAATTTCACAATTTGTCTCTGGGCTATTTTTCCAGATTGATTTCTCATGACTCTCCCTCATGCACTTGACATTCCATTCAAACCAGCCCTTTTACTGTTCTCCATTTGAGGCAGATCCATCTCTATCTCTGAGTCTTTGATCTGAGGCTCTCGCCCATGCCTGGGATACTCTTACTCCTCACCTTTGCTTCTGTTATCTAGAGATCTCTTCAAGGCTCAGTTCAGAAGCCTTGTCTTCAATTTTAGGAGTGTTAATTTCCCCTAACCCATTACCTCCCAATTACTTGGTATAGTTTTGTTTCTTTATATTTATATATGTTGAAATTCCTCTACCCCTAAAATATAAGCACCTCAAGGGTAAATACTTCCCTTTTGTCTTTGTATCTTGTGTATATCACCTGATGCTTTGCAGGATTTCATTTCAAGAACTTAATAACTACTTGATGAATTGAAATGAACTGATGGTAATTGGGTTCTATATGAATGACAGTATTGTAGACAGAGTCTGTTCTCAACTGACTCGGGAGAACCTTATGTTCTATTCTTTTAAATTTTCCTTTCCAATTCAAGTACTTAGGCTAAAATAATGTGTAAGGCCATTTTATCCAATCTAAAGCCTAAAATCTAATAAAAATCCCTCCCTTCTGCCAAGGTAAATATCTAAAAAGATCTGCAAGTGGTTAGTACTCTTGTTGACTTGTACTAATGGAGCTGAGTAGTAATAACTCATTCCTTTTAGCCATAATTTTCCCCTGCGTCACAGGAGATATTAGCATTTGTATTCTAAGGCCTTGCAATTACAATTGCAAAAAACCTCCTTGTGTAGTCCCTTGGTATAAATCACATAAATAATGAGGTGCATACAGTTTAGTTCTGATAGATCTATTTGCAATAGAGCCCAAACCAGGTAAACTCAACCCCTGGTTTTTCCTCCTGTTTCACAGGAGAATCATTATTAAAGCTTATTCAACACTCCTGGTAGGAAGAGGGAGAAGAAGATCTTTTCAACCATTATTATTGTTATGCTTTTTGGGCCCCAAATAAGTAGTAAATGGGAAGCTTTAAATGAATAAAAAAGGAAATCCCTTTTCTCTGTGTGTCTGCACATGCGCCCACATGCTCATTGGTGTCTTGATTTTATTAAGGAAGAATTAAGGTTTGAGCAGGGTTCAAGAATTAAGGTTGAGAAAGGGGAGCAGCTGTCCCTCTTGAATTGAAAAGTTAAGCATTCAAATAAAAGAGCCAATTATCTTGTTCATTGTGTACAGGAAGCACAGAGGAAGACATCTTGATCTTGGATTTTTATAAGATTGCAGGCTTTCAATATTCTGACAAGGCTGCTTTTAAATTAGTCACTGTTGAGTGCTGCCTTTTGGGCAGGCTGACAACCGGTGAGGAGTCAGGGCACTATTTGGCTGAAAAAAAAGAAAAACACTCTGAATGGCACCATCAGCTACGGTATATGAAGTATTGCGTGGTGAAGATGGTGGCATGACACAAGGAAATAGCGATGTAGAAATGTGCTCTGAATTCTTTGCAGGAATGCTTCCCCTTCCCACTCTAATTTGTTATATTTATTGTGTTTTCCTATACTCATTAGCTTTTTGGTGACAGACAACCTCTGCTTTCAAAGTTAAATCTTTTTAATGAGATGGAGCAGGCAAAGCTCTTTGCAGCCATTAAGCATCATAAAGCTAGATGTTGGCATTAAAAATGATATTAACAATAGTCAGTATCCAGTTAAGATGTATATTGACACAAACCTATAATGTCTGTACTACTTTGCTTTCTTAGGAAGGGTTTTTGTTTTGTTTTGTTTTGTTTTTGCAGTTGTTACTTTTGCACTACGTGGGGAAAGTCTCTGCAGGATTAATTAAATGGTTAACATCTATTCCTTTCATGTGATTTAATTGTCTGAGTATTAGTAAAGACTCTTTAACTGTGAAAGACACTTTGTCTTTGTTTTTCAAAATTAAATGTGCAATTTTGATCAAGTAGTCAACTTAATTTAATTGTCCTTTAGTCAAGAGCAACACAGTCAAACTGCAATGAAAAACTGCATAATTATCTGGTAAATGTGGGTTATTTGTTCAGATTGGTTGTCTAGACAGCAGGTCGGCTGGATTCAGCTCCTACATTCTATTTAGTCTTTGTTTCTATTCTCTGACTCAATTTCTAGGGAGAAAGGATATTGATTCGTTCCTTGAATTGGTTGATAGGAAAGTATAAGAATCCCTAACACTTGGATATATTCTATAACATCTGCAAACGATCAATAAGTACTATAATGATAATTATACATAACTATTTTGGAGCCTTTTCTTTATTAGATAAAAATGATACTGACACTGATATAGTCCTTTGAGGGTTGTGATACATTTTATATATCTGATCTCATTTGAGCTTTTCAATCTTGAATGTTGAGGTAGGTATTTACAGTCTTATCACCATTTTACAGATGAGGAAATTGAGGCAGACTGACTTGTCTGTGATGCCACAGTATTATAAACTAGCTTTGAACTCAAATTTCTCCTAATTACAAGCCCTAAATACTGGATTAAGACTTGTCTTTCAACAGGGACTGTGGACAGAGTGGAGAAGCATCAAATGATACATACAATTTAATTCTTAGGATATTGCTTCAAATTGCTTTCCAGAATAGCTGAACTAGTGTGTTAATGTTGTCGTTTGTCCTTCATTCTCAAATGGGCCCTGACATCAGGGTGACATCATGATTTGCAGTGAATTGGATTTAAGTGAGGGAATCCAGTGGCATGGCAAGATATTGGAGATGGCCCTGGATGTTTAAGGCAATTTGGGTTAAGTGACTTGCTTAGGGTCATACAGCTAGTAAGTGTCTGAGGTAAGACTTGAACTCAGGTCCTTCTGATTTCAGGGCCAGTGCTCTATCCACTGTGCCACCTACCTGCCCCTACTGAACTAAGCTACATTTCCACCAAAAGTGTATTAATGTGCCAGTTCTCCGATAGCCTGTCTAACATTTGTAATTTTACTTTTTTGTCTATGTTTTCAGTATGACAGATATGTGTTGCAACCTCAAAAATACTTTTATTTTTCTCTAATTACTAGTGATGGAGAACATTTTTTCATATTACTGTTGAGTTCTTCTATGTCCTCCTTGGAAAACTGCTTGTTTAGATCCTTTGACTATTTATTGATTGGGGAATAGCTCTTATTCTTATACATTTGAATTAGTTACTTATATATTTGTGAAATGAGATTTTCAGGATTAATCTTTTTTCTCTCCAGTAATACCATTACTAGGTTTATACCCCAAAGAGATCAAAGAAAGAGGGAAAAGATCCATATGTAGAAAAATATAGTAGCTTTTTTTTTATGATAGCAAAGAACTGGAAACTAAGAAATTGCCCACTAATTGGGGGAATAGCTGAGCAAGTTATGCTATTTGAATGTAATGGAATGCTATTATACTATAAGAAATAATAAAAAAGAATGGTTTCAGAAGAATTTGGAAAGACTGATAACAGTGAAGCCTTTTTTTCCTTTAAAGAAATCTCCTCTTCCTCCCTCCCTCCCTCCCTCCCCCCTCTCCCTCCCCCACCCCATCTCTCTCTCTCTCTCTCTCTCTCTCTCTCTCTCTCTCTCTCTCTCACTCTCTCTCTCTCTCCCCTCCTCCCCCACCCTATATTTTAAAGGCTTATTTCTCTCTACTTTTCTATGGTTTATTCTACATCTCCATGATAGTCTTTCTGGTTTTGTTTGTGGTGATTTTTACAAAGGAGCAAGGAGAATGCCGAAGGCAAAATGGAATCTAATCTGTCAAAATTTTACATTCTCTAGATATTGCTTTTAAATTAAATTCAGTTCAGTTCAGGAGATGTTTACTAATTTATGTCCATTGTGTGCTGAGCTATGTTTTATCAATCAAGCTACAAATATTTATTAGTGCCAACTCTTTTAGGCACTGAGAATGAAACAACCTTTGCCCTCATGACACTTACACACCAAGGTTGCATTGGTAGACAGAAAAGTAGATACAAAGTCATGATAAAATGTTTCATGTAGAAAGAGATGCTTAAACAGTTCTGAAGGAAGAAATTCTAAAAGCTAGCAGTAAAAAGGAACAGGATTTTAGGCACTGGATAGAGCCTGTTCAAAGGCACAGAGATGGAAGATGGAGGAGTGTGTGGGGACCAATTTTTAATTGGGGAGTGCTAGCTAAGCAGCTCGCTGCAATATTGGGGCAAGGAAGGAGACCGGCAGCCTCCCTCAAAACAGAATAAGGTTTATTTTAATAGGAACAAACTTAAAAAAAACAAAACACAAACAGGATTAGTAGGATCAAGGGAAAGGAAATAAAATGGGGAAAGGGAAATTATAATACCTGAAAAAATACCACTGTCCAGGAATCAGCTGAAAATATGCAGCAGAACGCCTGTCCCTTTCCAGCTTCCCCCTCGAATGCCCAATTCTCCTCCCCCAAACCTAGAAACACCCCACACAGCCCCAGCCAATGGGATGGCTGCTCTGACAGTCACATGACTGCCCTCACTAGGCTTCCAATCATTATAATTTTTCCAGGCCCATGTAGGCGTCTGGTGAGTGGTGATGACGTGAGGTGCCAGAGCCCTGGCAACGGCTACAACCAGTGGGTAGAGCACCCCGCGGTTTGCGGAGCCCCAGGCCAGTGCCAGCCAAGGCATAAAGACCTCAAATAACAATTCTTTGCAAGTGGTATGTCAGAAACAGTGAGTAGGCCTGTTGAGCTGGACTGTAGGGTGTGTGATATGAAGTAATATGTGAAAAATATGGAACTGTACACTGGAGTTTGATTTTTTTTTAAGCAATGGGGTGACACAGAGTTTAGATGTGACATATACCTTCCCTTCATGGAGCTTACAGTCTAGTATGACGAGATGACACAGAAAGAGACTGATTTTCTTCCACATCTGTGCTTTGATTGGTTCAAGGAACTCAATGGGGAAACTCCATCTGCCACTCATAATCTAAGAAAGTTAAGTGACTTCCCAGTATCCTACAGTCACTTTGGATCAGAGGTGAGATTTGAACTCAGGTCTTCCAGAATCAAAAGATGACTATTCACTATTCCACTCTTGGAGATAATGGTACTAGACAAAAATGCATGTTAAATGTTTTAGAAAGGCCCAGACTATCATTTGATATCTCTCTGTGTGGGGAAAACTATTACCAACAGATAGAATCAGAGGAGGTTTTTACAGGAAAAGTACCATTGGATTTTAGCTTTAATGATTGTGTACAAAAATGAAGAGTGCTACAGGGTGATTATCCCTGAAGGGATTAGGGGAGATGAGCTAAAGTAATTCTGACCCAGGATCATTTATACTTAGCCCAGCCCTGATCTTTCTTGGGTGGGCTTTTCTTTCTCCAGCCTCACACAGCTCCAGTCAAAACCCTGAAAATCGTGGCACAGAAATCTTAAAGTATTATGTAGATGTTAGAGTTATTAGTAAAAGGCTATCTGTAAAAGTTTGAGTACTAAGCCAAATTAGACTGCTTTTGGTTAGCTGTATCCCTTATAAAAGCTGCTGATTAAGAGCGGTGCTATTATGGAGGTTGTGGATTGACATGGCAGGTGGGGAAAAGTCAATGGTGTAGAAACTCAGAGGGGGCAGCTAGGTGGCACAGTGGATAAAGCATCGGCCCTGGGTTCAGGAGGAGATCAAATCTGGCCCGACACTTGACACTTACTAGCTGTATGACCCTGCGCAAGTCACTTAACCTTTATTGCCCTGAAAAAAGAAAAGAAAAGAAAAGAAAAGAAACTCAGGTTCCTGACTTCTGACAGTTCTCAATGAAGTAGCCAATATATTTATCCAAAAACAAGATCAAAGGTGAAAATAGCTGTGCCTAGATACAGAATGATTTGTACCTTCTGACCATATTACCCAATTGCAAAGCCAAACTTACCCTCTGACAACCTAGGACAGACATGAGTTTGGATGGACAGCATGTTCTTCCTCTTCAACGGTCTGTACTCTAGGAATAACACTTTGGTGGTTGTATGTAGGATAGATTGGAGTGGGGAGAGACTTGAGGCAGTGAGACAAATGAGGGTTCTATCAAAACAGTACAAGTGAGAGGTGAGAAATGGTTTATAGGGTGGTAGACCTGTGTGTAGAGTGAAGGGGACAAATACTAGAAATGTTGTGAAGTTAGAATTGATAAGACTTGGGAACTAACTAAAGGATGAGTTGAAATGACTTCCAAGTTTGAATAATGGTGTTACTCTTGACATAAATACAGAAATTCAGAAGAGGGGTGGTTTGAGAGGGAGGAATGGGAAGACAAAAATGTTGTGAACTTACTGGGTTTGAGATGGCTATAGGATGTCCAGTGGGAAACATTGAAAGCAGGACATTTTGGGGAACTGGAGCTAAGGAGAGAGAGAGTAGCACTAGAAGTATAGAGCTGATGAGATCACTGAGAGAGAGTAGAAACTGAAGAGGTCCCAGAAGTATAGATGGAGTTAAGAAGCAACAGTAAAATGAACCAGCAAGGAAAGTGAAGTTGAGTAGTCTTGTTCAGAGTACCTAAGTTTTTCACAGTTGATAATTATTACAGTATTGTTACTTTGTACAATGTTCTGGTTCTGCTCACCCCATTTTATATCTGTACATATGTCTTCCCAGGTTTTTCTGGAACTGTCCTGCTCATCATTTCTTATAGCACAATAGTAGTCTGTCACAATCATATACCACAACTTATTCAACTATTCCCCAATCGATGGTTGTTTCCTTCATTTCCAATTCTTTGTCACTCCAAAAAGAACTTCTATAAATATCTTTGTACAAATAGGTCCTTTCCCCTCTTCTATGATCTCTTTGGAATACAGACCTAGTAGTGGGGTATTGCTGGGTATGTGCAGTTTTATATTCCTTTGGACATAGTTCCAAATTGCTTTCCAGAATGGTTGGAGTAGTCCACAATTCCACCGACAGTGCATTAGTGTCCCATTTTTTCTGTTCTATCATGTTAGCCAATCTGATAGGTGTGAGGTGGTATCTCAGAGTTGTTTTAATTTGCATTTCTCTAATTGGTATTGATTTAGAGCATTTTTCCTGTGACTATTAATAACTTTGATTTCTCCTTCTGAAAAATGCCTATTTATATCATTTGACCAATTATCAACAGAGGCATGGCTCTCATATATGTGAATTTGGCTGAGTTCCCTTTCTCTTTGAGAAACTTACTATAACATTTCCCTCCAGTTTCCTCTTTTCCTTCTAATTTTTGCTTCATTGGTTTTGTTTGTGCAAAGCTTTATAATTTAATGTAATCAAAGTTATCTATTTTGATTTCCATAGTCCCCTCTATCTCTTGTTTGGTCAAAAACTCTTCCCTTATCTACAGATCTGACAAGTGCATTTTTCCATACTTCCCTAATTTACTTATATCACCCTTTATTTCTAAATCCTTTATCCATTTTTATCTTATAGGTTTATGATATGAGATGTTGGTCCAGCAAAGTTTTTGCTAAACCTCTTCCCAGCAATTCTTGCCAGATGTTGAATTCTCATCTCCAAAGCCTTGGACCTTTGGGTTTGTCAAACACTAGATTACTATGGTCATTTACTACTGTGTATTATATACCTAATCTATCCCACTGATCTACTACCCAATTTCTTAGTATCAGATTGTTTTGATGATTACTACTTTGTAATATAGTTTGAAATCTGGAACTGCTAGGCCACATTCCTTCACTTTTCCCCCATTGATTCCCTTGATATCCTTGACATTTTATTCTTCCAGATGAATTTTGTCCCTGTTTTTTTTTTTCTAGCTCTATAAAAATAATTCTTTAGTAGTTTGGTGTGGCACAGAATAAGTAAATTAACAGAGGTAGAATGGTCATTTTTACATATTGGCTCAGCCTACTCAAGAGAAATTAATATTTCTCTAATTGTTTAAATCTGTATTTGTTTTAAATTGTGTTCATGTGGTCCCACTGTCTTGGCAGGTAGACTCCCAAGTATTTTATGTTATTGGCAGTTATTTTAAATGGAATTTCTCTTTCTCTCCCTTTCTGTTGGCTTTTGTTGGTATCATATGAAAATGCTTGTGACTTATGTGCATTTATTTTATAGCCTGTAACTTTGCGGAAGATGTTTAATCAGTTTATTCTCTAGGGTTCTCTAAATATACCATTATATCATCTGTAAAGAGTGATAGTTTTGTTTCCTCATTTCACTTTCTACTCCAATTTATTTTCCTTGTCTTATTTCCATAGATATATAGTATTTATAGTACAGTAGTGAATGATGGTGGTGAGAATGGAATCCTTGCTTCACTTCTGATCTTGTTGGGAAGGCTTGAACTTCATCCCCATCACAGAGAATGCTTGTTCTTGGTTTTAGATAGATAATACTTATCATTTTAAGAAAGATTCCATTTATTCCTACATTTCCTAGTATCTTTCATAGGCATGAATGTTTTATTTTGTCAAAGGCTTTTTCTGCATGTATTCATATAACCATATGATTTTTGTTATTGTTATTAATATGGTCAGTTATACTGATAGTTTTCCTAATATTGAGCCACTTTTAAAAATGTGTTAGCCATTAAATTTTGTGTGATTTTTAACTGTGACTCCATGGTATTTGAATTGTTTCTTCCTTGGTGCTTGAAGTAGTTTCTCTCTGACCTGGGGACCCTGCCATTTACCTACCATATTTCCAGAAATGTTCATTTTGGGATCCCTTTCAGGTGGTGATTGGTGTATTCTTTCAAGTTTTAAAGTAAAATGAAAGTAAAAATAACCCCACAGTTGAACTAACAAATAAAACTAGGTGCTGGTTTTATGGGGGAAAAAATAAAATAGATAAACCATTGGTTAATTTTGGGAGAAAAGAAACATGAAAAAGGTGAAGGTGCCACCAATGAAGATTAAACTAAATCAATTATTAGGAGTTATTTTGCCCAGTTATGTTCTAGTAAAAACTGACAATCTAAGCAAAATGCATCTTAACAAAAATATAAACTGCCCAGATTAACAAAAGAAGAAATAGAATACTTAAATAACCCTGTCTCAGAAAAAGAAATTGAAGCCATCAATGACCTCTCTAAGAAAAAATCCCTTGAACCAGATGGATTCACAAGTAAATTCAACAAAATATTTAAGGAACAATTATCCCAATACTATGTAAACCATTTGAAAAAATAGCTAAACGAGGAGTATTACTAAATTCCTTTTATGACACAAATATAGGTTTTTTTGGGTTTGTTTGTTTTTTTCAGGGCAATGGGGTTTAAGTTACTTGCCCAGGGTCACATAGCTAGTAAGTGTCAAGTGTCAGAGGCCGAATTTGAACTCAGGTGCTCCTGAATCCAGGGCCAGTGCTTTATCCACTGCACCACTTAGCTGCCCCCACAAATATGGTTTTGATACCTAAACCAGGAAGAGGAAAAACAAAGTAAAGTATAGTCTAATTTCCTTCATTAAATTTTTCATTAAAATAATAGCAAGATTATATATATATGTGTGTGTGTATATATACATACATATATACGCATATATATATACATACACATCTGTCTGTCTGTCTGTCTGTCTATCTATCTATCTATCTATCTATCTATCTATCTATCTATCTATCTATCTATCTATCTATCCAGGTGGAATTCATACCAGAAATGCAGAACTGGCTCAATTTTCTAGCCTATTTCTTGATTTCAAACTTCATGATAGGGGCAGCTAGGTGGCGCAGTGGATAGAGCACTAGCCCTGGATTCAGGAGTACCTGAGTTCAAATCCAGCCTCAGACACTTGACACTTACTAGCTGTGTGACCCTGGGCAAGTCACTTAACCCCAATTGCCTCACAAAAAAACAAAAACAAAAACAAACAAAAAAAGACTTCATGATAATGTTGGTCTCTGTTCCTAGGTTGAGGGTAGAGAGGGCCTTTGTCTCAAGCTTCAGGTTTTTTTGCAGTGCTGTTTTCTGAGCTGATTCTGGGAGTTTGGAAGTTTTTGGTATTTCATAGATGCTGTAATCTGGGGAGTGGTGCTATTACTGCTCTCTTGTTTTGTACTCTGGTCTTTTCTCAGGAAGGGTCTCTGATCCTTTGGGATTTCAATTGATACTGCTTCTCAGGGTCTCTGCTCCCTTTGTAGCAGAAGTGATGCTTTTCCCCAAGGTCCCTGATCCCTTGTGACCAAAAGTGATATTACCTCTCAGGGTTCATATTTCCTCTTGACCAAAAGTACTTTTCTCTGCCCTTCAAATGTGAGCCAGAAATGGATATAGGCAATGGAGTTGCCAAATAACATCCAGTCCTGCATCCAGTGGTAATGTAGGGTTATTACCATATAATCTCTTTCGGATCAGTTGCCAGATCCCTTTATTGTCTTTGGCTTGAGAGCTCCCAAAGCTGATTCTGCTTCTGTCACTACCACCTAGCTCCACCATTATTTATCCATACGGGCTGTGCGTTAGTTCTTCCCCCATATTACAGATTTTTCTTTCTGACCTTTGTTGGCCTGCACTGGAAAGATGTTTTACTCTGCCCATTTGTTGGGTCAGGATTCAATTCGAAGTGTTATAAACTTGCTTAGGGTTCATTGTTTGGAGAGATCAGCTGAGCGTTTCTATACTCTGACATATTGGCTCTGTCTCCCTAAAACATTTTTTTGACTCTATTAATGATCCCTTTGATAGTCTGATGAAACCTATGGACCTATTCTAAGAATAATATTTTTTAAATTGAAAAATAGCTAAATTTTACATAGAATTTATTGAAAATACAGGTGTAGGTTTTTTTCCCCATCCAAGTTGATGAAGCTCCTAAAATTTACCCACAGGATCCATGAACTCCAGGTTAAAAACCCCTGGTCTGAAAGCAGTGAAGCTCTTTCTTTGGTCACTTGAATGATTCAAAGCTACCAGTACAGTAATCAGGCCTTCTGTTTCCTTTCATTTTTGATATATCACAGGCCAATCCCTTTTTTGGTCATACACATACTTGACAACTGAGTTGATTGGGATAAATCTAATTCTCAAAGCCTTTGCCAGAAGAGTGTAAACTAAGGCAGGTCTTTATCAGTATAGGAAGGTTCTATTTATGGTCCCTGCCATGGATGGTGTCTGTTGCCTGAAGACCAACATGGCTACATCATATGTTGGTCTTAAGGAGTTGATGGATTTTTTAGGCTCAGCTACTATTGAAGACCAATGATAGTAGCATGAGATAATGTATGTAAAGTGCTTTGGAAATCTTAAAGAGTTATAAAAATGTCAGCTATTATCATTTATCTCCTGCATCCTAGAGGGCTTACAAGCTGCATTCACCACCCCGTTCCAACTAATCACACATCCATGAAATATTGAAGTAATAATCTCCTAGATATCGGTGCTGGACAAGTAACTTTATAACTATTTGTAAGACTGTATTACACTAAGAATCCCTTGGAAAATATACTGATGCATGAGGGGAAGAAACCTGAACTTTCATTTAATTATCTTATCTAGAGAAATTATATATTTTTCTTTTAGTGCAGTTACCTTCTTGTTCTAATAAAATACTTTATTTTCAAGTCTAAAAATATTTTTAAAAGTTGTTACTCATGCTTAACGACTGCTTTAGATACTGCAGCTGCCAATGTGTGTAATGGGGGAGGGGGATCAATTTTTTTTTGCTACTCTTGGCCTCCTTTGGCAGTAAGGTGAGACCTTTGAACCCTTTCTCATAATAATGTTGTTAAATGCATAAAATAAAATAAAATATATAAGATTACAAAGGAAACCAGTTACATAGAAATACTGTTATAATTTTTGTTCTCATTCAAATTCATAAACCTCCTTGAAATCTATGCATAGACCTCTGGATCTGAGGATAATCGTTCCTTGTCCTTCCTTCCTCACAGAACTGTTGTGAGGTCCAAGTGATGGTGTAAAGTTCTATATAAATGTTTGCTACTGTTATTTGCAATCATGTTGCACTGACAAAATATCATATATGCTTTTTCATCCTTACAAGAGTTCTGTTAACCTAAAAATATGCTGTTGAATATCTCTTATTGGTAATTGGTAATTGGTCTCTTGGGACCTTTCTCTGATCTGATCCTCCATTTAGCACCAGGAAGCTTTAGCAATAAGATTGCAGCACTTTAAAATGGATTTCGCTCTTTGGTTTATTGAATATACTGAAGGCATAAGGGCAACTCAACTGCTTTTTTTTTCACCTTGGTCATCTTTTAGATACAGTTAAATTCTGTGCATTCACCAGTTTTTTTCTTGACAGTAATCATTTTCTAAAGCACAAATCTGAGCTGTTGAGTATCGTTTAATGTCCTGTTTGTGTTTTAACGTTATCCATAAAGTCAGCAGCTCAGGGAATTGACCATCTCTGTTAGTTTTTGTCCTTCATAAACAACATCTAGTAATATATGCTTTTAAAAAAAAAACAGCCTTTTGGATTAAAATAAACTCGAATATTTCATATACAGGCTACATTTCCCTCTAGATCATAGTGGTTTCCTACTGTGGTAGGTCAGGTTTTTATGTGTAATCCTTTTGACAGTGGCCTGTTTTATAAATAAAAGATAGATGTTACTATTTAGTCTTACTGAGGAAGTAAATCAATAGGTGGAAAGTCATTTAACCCATACAACCAGAAAGAAAATTTGGTAAATTGTTAGTAGGCTTATTGATTGCCCTCTGGAGTGTTAGCAGTCTGGGGAAGGGATCTTCAACTCCTTTCAGTGCGAGGGCTTGTATTTCACATATGAGAGGGACTATATGATCATAATCCATGTTTTTGTCTCGTTCCCCTAATCTCTCTGTGGCAGTACTCACAGGGGTCCATTCCAAAGGACATTCAATATTTCCTGCTTTTCATGGATCATTTTTTCATCTCAATATTGGTGTTAGCTTATTCCTGACACCACTTATCAGTTTTGTAGGGAGGTGGATGGCACGGGAAAGAAAAAAAAAAGAAATGTCATAATTGCATTTATGTGCCCCCTAGTTCTACACATGGATCTCTTCGTTTCTTGCCTAGAGTTTTTCAGTAGCCTCCTAACTGGTTTCCCAGCCTCAACTATTTATCTCATCTAACTCATCCTCCACACAGCTTCCCAAGTGTTTTCCTAAAACACAGGTCTGACCTTGTCATTCACTTGCTCAAAAAGCTCCACTGGCTCTCTATTACCTCAGCGTTCAAAAACAAATCTCTCTGGCAGTGAAAACCCCTTACAATTAACTTTCTGGGCAGAGTACACATTATTTACCTTCATGCACAATATCCTATAGGCCAATTGTCCTTCTTGCCATTTCTTGTTCATAGTGTTCCACCTTCTATCTTCTTGACTTTGAACAAACTGCCCGCCTACCTGGGGTGCATACCCCTTTACATCTGCCTCTTAACTTAAAGTTCAGCCCAAGGGGCATCTCCTACAAGATATCTCATTCAACCCTAGCTCTCCAACACATCTTGTTCCCTTGTAAAAATTTACCTTTTAAAAAAATTGTCCACAATAATATATGCACAATATAATTTTAAGTAAATGTGCATTTATTTATCTGTATGTGTTATTTTCTCTAGTAGAATGTAAATGTCTTGAGGACAGAAGATTTTTTTATCTTTGCATTGTAATGATTGGAATGATGCCACCTGCTGGAGAGCTACTGTAGGAAAGCTCCACCATGAGGAGAAGGCGCCTGAGGGCAAGCCATGTTGTCAGTTCCTTGGAGTCAGGAAGTGATGTTTGCTCATGGGTACTGTCTACCAAAGCTACCAGCCAATCAACTTGAGGAGCCTCCCATTTCTGGGAGGAGGACATGAAGTAGGAAGGGGACGCTGGCGGAGGGGTTCTTCCTCTTTTGGTTCCTGACCTCACCATGATGGGTTGGATGATGGGGTCTCTTAGAAATAGTTAGATTTTTACCTTTCTCTCTGATCCTAATGCTCTTTAATAAATACTTAAACACTTAAATACTTTTGCTAAAGCTTATAATTTATTGGTGACCACTCATTAGATTTTAGATAGTATAGCTAGAATTTTAGCCCCTTATAGTATCTTTTTTTTGTTTTTTGTTTCGTTTTTTAGTGAGGCAATTGGGGTTAAGTGACTTGCCCAGGATCACACAGCTAGTAAGTGTGTGTTAAGTGTCTGAGGCCGGATTTGAACTCAGGTACTCCTGACTCCAGGGCCGGTGCTCTATCCACTGCGCCACCTAGCTGCCCCTCCCTTATAGTATCTTAAGTACTAAGCACAATGAATGGCCCCCAAGAGTGGCTTAATAAATATTTGTTGATCAATAGAATAGAATTTTCCAAAATATCCATATTATTAAAACTGTAATAGCCCAAGAGGAAGTATTACCACCACAACACATCCCTTATTAACAGTAAATAAGGATAATGGCCTGAATGCATTTTTATATAAATGGTCCTAATCAGTACCAAATATGCTCCCCAATTGACCACAAGAAGTGAAAGTGAAATTCTTGCAAGAGGCTGATTTATTGCACTAATATAAATGGAGGTAGTGCTATATGCTTTAGTAGGACTCAAGACTTTATTATGTCATTTCACATATGTAAAAATATAATGATAATAGAATGCATAGACTCAGTAGCTGGAAAGATTTCTCGTGGAATATAGTCAGGGAGGAAAATTCCCCAATTTTGACACTTTCATAAAATCTATCTTTCCCATACCTCTTTCTCCCTATTTTCGCATATTCTCCTGATAGAGCAAACACAAGACTTTTTCAAATACAATAAATATAAGCTCAGAAATATGCAGTTTTTACCTTTGATCTTTTTCCCTTCCTTCCTGTATGAAAATCCAGGTAATTAATTAAAAAATCACACTTCATAGGGTTGATTTTTTTGGCAGGGGGAGGGGAGCTTTGTTTTTCAAGTTTGGATGGATTTGAAGCAAGTTGGAAAATAAGCTCTGTCAAATGTTTCAGAGTAAAGTGTGCTAAAGCAGCAAAAACATTTGCAAAGGAAAATGTTCTGATGATTTTGATTCTTTCTATGGCATAGTACTGAGTTGACTTCCTTCCAGCTTTCTCAGGAATTGGAGGATGCGTCTCTTAAACAAATCTGTTAAAATTTTAGGGTTTTTTTTTTTTAAAGAATACCGAACACAGCATGGATTGAAATTTCACCACCTCTTATTTCAGGGCTAACATGTCTCCATATCACACCTTCCCTTGAATTCTTTCCAACTCTATGAATTATGGTTTTCTTATAACACAATTGTGTTTGGCTTAACACTCCACATATCTGTCCAGTGGTGTTCATTTTTAAAGCATAGTGCACATCATTGTTGTTCCTGTCTATGCTAGATATAGAGTTCTATATCCCTTTGTCAAAGCTATTTAACTGATTTGTAATAGTTGTCATTTTTGGTTCTATCTCTTGGCAATTTTTGATGGCATCTCCATCTCCAGGTTCTTTTGCTCTCTCTAAATCCTCAATTCCCTACACTTTCTGCTACTTATTAGGAGATGGCCTCACCACTGATAAGACTAATGCTATCCTTTTTTTTTTGGCAGGGCAATGAGGGTTAAGTGACTTGCCCAGGGTCACACAGCTAGTAATTGTCAAGTGTCTGATGTTGGATTTGAACTCAGGTCCTCCTGAATCCAGGGCCAGTGCTTTATCCACTGTGCCACCTAGCTGCCCTGACTAATGCTATCTTAAAACTTCTTCCTCTCCCCTATTCCATTCTTCTAAACCCCTCAGGATCCTTATTTATCTCCTTCTCTCTAATCTTGGAAGAAGAGGTAACCCTCAATTCTTACCTTTTGTTCTGTATTCTTGCGTCCTTCCTATAACCTTGGATCATCAATCATCCTCTGTCCCTCATGCATCTTTAAGTTTCTTCTTAAAGTGCTAAAGAAATATATTAATGTTATATATTTTTCTCATTTTTTTTCAGTGCAGCTGGGTCAGAAACTATCCTGGGACAAGTAATTTTCCTAATATTATTCTTTTACATTTAATGTTTTATGCACTGCTGCACAGGTGATAAACTAACCACTTTTTATAGTTGCATAAACATGTTAGGATAGAAACTCATCCTCTATGGATTCAATCAAATCATCCTTAGTACATTTCCAGTGGCAGACAGGTCAACGGGGATGACAAATGCCTTCTCCTAGTGCAAAATTCTTTTCGTTTCTTCTTCTTGGTCTCCATATTTTGAAAGCTATTTAGTTCACATGGCTTGGAGGGGTTGAGTATTTGGTATGGTGGCATCTTTTAAAGACATTCTTCAATATCAATGCAGTATCCATGAAATTGTAAGTAACAGTTTGGCCTATGAAAAAGATTCAGTTTCAGTATGGTTTACTCAGTTCTCTAGAAGATCTGAGGTCTGTATATTTTGAGAATTTTTGGTCTGTCAGTCCATGAAAGAAAGTGAACTTATAATTTTGTTGTTGTTGTTTGTTTTTGTTTTCATTGAGGCAATTGGGGTTAAGTGACTTGCTCAGGGTCACATAGCTAGTAAGTGTTGTGTCTGAGGTCAGATTTGAACTCAGGTCCTCCTGAATCCAGGGCCGGTACTCTATCCACTGTGCCACCTAGCTGCCCCTATAATATAATTTTTAATAATAATAGCCAACATTTATAAAAGGGAAGCTAGATAGCACAGTGGATAGAGTGGCAGGCCTGGAGTCAGGAAGACTCATGTTACTGAGTTCAAATCTGGCCTCAGACATTTATTACCTATGTGATCCCGGTCAAGTTACTTAACCCTATTGGCCTCAGTTTCCTCATCTGTAAAATGAGCTGAAGGAAGAAATGGCAAACCAGTATCTTAGTAAAAAACCAACAATCAATAAACCCAAGTGGTCTCACAAAGAGTCAGACATGGGGGGCAGCTAGGTGGCACAGTAGATAAAGCACGGGCCCTGGATTTAGGAGGACCTGAATTCAAATCTGACCTCAGACACTTGACACCTACTAGCTGTGTGACCCTGGGCGAGTCACTTAACCCTCATTGCCCTGCAAAACAAAACAAAAACAAAAACAAAAACAAAACAAAACAAAACAAAAAGAGTGAGACATGAATGAAAACAACTGAAAAAATCTATATAACACTTAACTTGTTTCAAGCACTGTGCTGAGTGCTTTACAATATTATCTCATTTGAACCTCACAATAGCCCTGGGGAGGCAGATGTTATTATCCTCATTGTACAAATGAGGAAACTTAGGTGAACAGAGTCAATGTGCCTTGCCCAGGGTTACACAGCTAGTGAGTATCTCAGGCTGGATTTAACTTGAGGCCTTCCTGACTTTAGGTCTGGTGCTCTATAAACTGTATCACATAACTTTAGCCACCAAGTCATATCTTTCTCGGGGTTAAATTGTTTCATAGTTTCTACAACTTTCTTGCATGATCTACATTAATCACTAAGTCCAGCAAGTTTCCTTAAGGAGAATTCTTCCCTAATTTCTGGTAGCAGTGACCTAATTTCTGTTGTAAATCCCTCCATTCTCACAATCTGTATGACAGCTATCAATTATTGAGATGTTGGTGTTGAGTTCATGCAGATGTTGCTAATGGTGGGGCCCTTCTGTTTCCTTTCTTGGATCTTAGCTATTTCTAAGGCCCAATCAGGAGGGAAACCAATTCTGGTCATATTTGTCATTTGATACCTTTAATCAGCCTTTAACGTTATTTGACAAAATGATATCTACTTGTTCCAAAAGTATTTTTTATGGGTTTTTAGCCTATTTAATATGGGCTCTTCCTTCTTTTTGGTGAGAATGTATTAAATTTAATTAGTTGGCTCCGAGTTTTGTTAACATTGTATATATATTTTTGTTTGGCACCTAGATCCTTTATTATTTGTTTGTTTGTTTTTTGGTGAGGCATTTGGGGTTAAGTGACTTTCCCAAGGTCACACAGCTAGTAAGCGTCAAGTGTCTGAGCTGGATTTGAACTCAGGTCCTTCTGAATTCAGGGCTGGTGCTCTATCCACTGCACCATCTAGCTGCCCCACACTGTGCCACCTAGCTGTCCCTAGATCCTTTTTTGTTAATCCTACCAAGCCAGATGAATACATTAAAACTTATGTTGTACAAGGAGGTACTCATTGCTGTAAATCTATTCTGCCCATTAAGCTTTGATGCCATTTTGTCTCCTACCATACATGATTTTAGCTTTCTCCTTAAGAATCTTATGCACTATTTGTCCTGACTGGAGAAAACAATATAGGTATCACATCTATCCATTGGTTCAGTTTGGTCTCTAGATTCAAGGTTCCAGTCATTATTTTTCTTGGATGCATATTAAGAATACTTATCAAGCTCAAATGACATTTTAATATTGTTGGGAAATGTCTCCATGAGATGAAATAGCTGTTTTATGTAGTGTTCAGTGGTATGATATAACTTGTCTTCCATATACATATTGATCATGATAGGGCCTTCTTTTTGACTTGAAAGTCATTCATTTCTATTTAGAAGTGATGATAATGCATTTAAGGTTAGACAGAAGTGGTTTCAATGATCTCCGAGGGAGATTTTGTATCAGCTGTTTTGGACATATCATTGGTATGTTTTAAGTAGACAATAGTTTTCTATGTGTGCATCAGTCATGCTAGCATTCTCCTTCTACTTGATCTGTTTTATATATTTATAATACAAGATTATGCCATGAGTATGGAACTGCGTCACTTAGAAATATTCGGTCATGGTGGTGTAAATGTAAAGGCACTCATGGTTAGCTTGTTTAGTAACCACTAATCAATAAAGAACTACACTTTATATCCCTGAGACTTTGGAGCACATGAATTTTGCTACTTAGTCAAGTTTCTTCAAAAGAATATAGTCTACTCACTCTCATCACTTCCCTACTACCCACTTACACCTGGATCCTTTATAGTCTCTTCTGTTCTAGTCATTCTACTGAAATAGTTCTCGCGAAGGTCACTAATGAAATATTGATAAGTACAATAGCTTCTCCCCATACCTGTCTGTTATGATTGCTCTCTAGGATTTGTTGCTGGTGAGTACATTTCCTTCCTTTGATACCCTTTCTTCCTGTGACCTCTGTGGATTCTTTAATGGACTGTCTCCTACCTCCCTGACTGCTGCTTTCTTGCCTGCTTCACATTCTCTTCCTTTTCCTTAAGTATAGATGATATCCTAAAGTCTATTTATACTCTTTTCTTTTTCTGCTTCTTCCCTTAGTGAACACATGCCCAAGGCTTTAATTATAACCTATATGTGAATGATTCCAAAATTTATATTCTACCTCCAATCTCTTCCAAGAGACAGAACCCTGTATTTCCAGCTGCCTGCTAGATATTTTCACCCCAAACCAAGCTTATCCGAAATTAACCTCATTCCCTGGAAAGGTAGCATGCTGTAGTGGAAGAACAGTGGTTTTGACAGTCCTTTACATGGATTTGAATCCTAACTCTGTAATTTACTGCATTTATGACCTTGGGCAAGTCCCTTCACTGATTTGGGCTACAATTTCTTCATCTACAAAATAAAGGGGTGGATGAAATGATTTCTTGATACTTAGAGGAACCAGATCTTGCCTTATAGGTGCTTTTACAACAATGTATTTCCCATCCACATCTCAAAATCATTGATGATTCTGTACAGAATGGGAAAACAGAAGCAACTCTGTTCAGTGACTCTGATGAATATCAGGCAAGTAATAAAAAAGGCAGACCTGTGTGTGCCCAAAGTATTCACTATTGTGATGGAAGAGAACCAATTCAGAATCCTCCCTATGGATGGTGAAGTCCTTGAGATGCTCCTGTGTGTATATGACATTGTATTGATTTATCAGGCCCTAGAACATTGCAGAGCCTACTAGAAGAGATCTGTGATCACTCCAAGGAGTTTGGACTGTCTATGCACAGGAAAGACCAAATGGATGTAGAACATCTATTGCCCAGATTCCAGCAGGCATTTGAATGGATACCCTATAGAACATTTCCAACTATATGTATATATGTGACACATAATATCAATGGACTCATCTGGGTGAAGATTTGAAAAAGAGAAGGAAAGTAGACTGGATGGCCTTTGGGAAATTGAAAAGCACTTTCCCTGACCCCAATCCTTCTGTTAGAGCGTGGGCCATCTTTCTGATACATTTTATTTATGTCGCTATATGGCATTGAAACATGCCCCCAAAGAATGGAAGAGGAGTATCCCAAAAAGGACAATGGAAAGGTGCATAGAGTGAGCAGGCTATAACATATTACTAAAGAGGAACTCTGAAGAAAAACAGGAATAAAAGATGAGCACTGAATGCCAGGTAGCAAGACAGAGAGTTCCCTTGGTACCCTTCTGATGTTGGGAGAAAGCAAGGAAGCTTGGATGGATCCCCCTATGACAGACTTTTGGGAGGATGTGGACAAGTGCTGTATACAATAGGTAAGTATGGAAGGCTTGCAATCTGTATCATTGGAGAGAATTTCCAAATCATTGGTATCATTGATGTATTCGAGTATGGAAGTGATCATTTGCATTTAGGTTAAAAAATCCAGCATTACAAAATGACGGGGGCATGGTCAGACAGTGGTTTGTCTGCAAAAGATTTGGGGATTTAGTTGAATGCATGGTCTGCATTTGCTACTTACGAGCTGTGTGAACTTGAGTAAATCATAACTACATTTTTTCATATATAAATGGACATAAGTAATGCTTAACTTATTAGAATTTATTGCTAGAGGAACATTTGAGGTCACCTAGTAAAACCTCCTTCGGTTGATAGGAGAAATTAAGATTCTGAGAGTTTAACTTTTTCAAGTTCGCACAGGTAGGAAGTAATGTCAGAGATCTTTTGATAGCAAATTAATTTCCCCTTTTCTTATTGTCTCCCGTGTTACCTATTTTGCAAGACTTAAATGAGAAGATATTTGAAAAACTCTTTGTAAACCTTATAAATGTCTATTGTCACTATTAAGCATGTGCTTAATAAATATTTTAATGAATTAGTGGATCACTTGTTGTCAGCATAAGATTAAATCACAAGTTCTGGATTACATGTTTCTAAGCTTGATGAAAGTTTCCATGCCGGTATAGATAAGACTTTAATTGTTAGCTTTTAAATTGTATTAGTATGGCCATTAAGTTTTGAATTTCATAATGCTTAGTGGTTGATAATGGCAGATAAAGTGATAGTTTTAGTGCTGGTCCTTGAAACAATTATCATTGAGAAATAGGTGTTATAGCAAAAAGAACATTATTAGGCCTACGATCTCAAGGCAGAAGTTTGACTCTTTTGTCAATTACTAGGCATGCGATTGTGGTCAAATCATTTAACCTCTCCAAGCTTAGATTTCCTTGGCTGTCAAACGCAGATGATAATTCCTGCCTGATTTATCTCACAAGGCTGCTAGGAGAGAATTGTTGGCATGGCTCAGCTTATGCCACCAATTACACAAACCTTATCCTGTTTCTCCCAGTAGCTGTCCTGGTCTCCCCAGTTTCTAGTGCCCTCTTCCCTAAAATAATTTGTATCTATTTTCTATTCACTTGTCTTCATGTACGTAGTCTTCTCTCAATAAAATACAATCACCTTATGGGCAGAGACTTGTTTTTGTAACCTAGTGCCTCTCAAGTAGCAGGTGCTTAATTAAGGTTAAGAGAAAAAAATATGAGCTAAGGAAGGTAGGGATAGTGACAGAATAGAAAGAAAAGTATAACTTAGATTGAGGTCATCCTGTTTTTATCTTTGTATCTTTTTTAGTAGTGCTAAGCACCGTGCTTGGTACATAAGAGGCACCCAAATGAGGTACATAAGAGGCAAATGAATCTACAAATGACAATCAAATGACATAAAATAGGTAAAAGTGCTCTAGAATGGTAAAGTTACAGATGTATTAGTGATGACCATTGTTGTTGTAAAGAATGATTTGGTTCAGATTTGGGAAAGATATTTAAAATATTGTCAAACTTTCCTCTCTTAAAAATACAATTCTTATGAAATGCAGAAATATTTTTCTTCCATAAAAGCAAATCCAATTAAAGTGAAAATTCTTCAACATTCACAATATTGGCCCTCTGGTGAAATGTCAACTTTTGTTAGAATCAGAAAGCAAAAAAGGTAGTCTATAACGAATCCTCTAGTTTAGGCCTTCACTTGAAGAAAAAAAGCAGGGCTGGAAAGCAAGTACAGCAATGAAATTTTATACTTCTGGTGCCACCAGGTCAGAACTTTTGACTTCTAAATGCTTTTAAAAGGTAAGGTTGCATTTTCTCAAAAAATGGCAGTATATCATTAAATCTTAATAAACCCCACCTCTGGAAGGAATAATATGCCAGACTTGAAGTGGCTCATATATAAATCACTGCATAATTCAAATTGGTTTGACACTAGGAGTTTTACAGTCAAATCCTCCAGTTGCAATGGATAGAAACCCTGAGGTATAGTGGCCCTGATATTTGAAATGTGGGTGTCCTGTATATTAGCTATATTGATGATGAATCTATGATCATTATACTTAATATATTCAAATTTCTGTTATTTTAGCTGCCCTCTGATTTTAAGGCAACTAACTCTTACTGATGTCTAATCTTTTTCTCATTCTCTTTTCACACTGGCCTTGATCTTCTGAAGGTCCAAAGCTTAAGTACTATTTCTCTATACTAACATCCCTTGTGATAATGATGGTACTTTTTATTTTGTGGTTGGCCTACTCCTATTGAGAACATTACTCTACCCTCTTGTAACCCTTCCCCTTCCCCCTCTTATGTAACTATTGCTACATTTATTTTTTACCTTCCCTGAGTATCCCTGTAGATTGAATCCCTCCCTATCCCTCATGTATTCCCCTTACCCTGATATTTATTTTTTTAATTAAAAAATTTAAATCAAATTTTCCTTTTTTACAGTGATATTAACAATATTAACAAACACAAATATTTTGACATACAAAAAAACCCCAAGAAGCTTGCATATGAAATTGTAGCTATATCCTTATATTTATGTATTGGTATGTACAAATATAAAAATACAAATAACATTGTAAATGGTACAAATACATAGAGTTCAGTTTTTTTAAAAGAAATATAGATATATCCATCTGTATCTTTACATGTACACGTGCAGATAATACAAACAATACATATACAATTTTCCCAAGATATGTGGTTAAATATAACCATGCTTCTTAAGGACAGAAATGAAACTATTATACTTTATATTCCTTTTACTTTTCTGTTTTAATTTATGCATTTAAAATGTTTTATTGATGTTCTTTTATGAAGTATCAAGTTGGTACAGTAGATAGAACACTAGACCTGGAGTCAGGAAGACCTGAGTTCAAATCCAGCCTCAGACACTAGCTGTGTGACCTGAGGCAAATAACTTGCCCCCGTCTTCTTTAGTTTCCTAATGTGTAAAATGGAAGTAATAATAACTCTCACTTCCCTGGGTTGTTGTGAAGATGAAATTAGATATATTTGTAAAGTGCTTCACAAACCTCAAAGCACCATAAAATGTTATCTAATATTACTAATTTTTTTTTGCATCTATTACTATCTAACCTATTCCCTCACTAGAAAAGTCCTTCCTTTTTCAAATATAGGCAGCACAGAAAAACAAATCAACACATAAGCTATGTCTGAGAAGGCAGATCTCCTTCTATATTTTGAGTCCATCACCTCTCTCTCAAGAGGTGGAACATACATTATAACCTGTCTTTTGAAATCACTATTGTTCTCTGCTTTAATCAGATTTCTGAAATCTTTCCAAGTTGTTTTTCTGCATATTATTAATGTCATCATGTATATTGTTTTCCTAGTCCTGTTTTATTCATCTAAAAAAAACCCTTCAGGAACACAGGGTATTATTTACTGAATTCCTGAATATTATCCTACTGTTCTCAGTCTTTTCTATAAGATTTCAATTGCTTTATGTATCATATATTAATAATAATTATTATGATAACAGCTAGAATGTGTATATATAGCTTTAAGGTTTACAAAGCACTTTACAAATATCTTTTTTGATGCTGACAGAAACTCTGGGAGGTAGGTGCTGTTATTATCTTCATTGTACATTTGAGGAAAATGTGGCAAAGAGAGGTTTAAATGACTTGTGCAGGGTCACACAACTAATAAGTATCTGAGGTAGGATTTTGACTCAGGTCTTTCTGACTCCAGTCCTAGTAAGCTATCCACTTTGTCACGTAGCTGCCTCAATTATTATTACTATTATTCTTTGTGGCTATTATCAATTACTTACCCAAAGACTTTTATACTTAAATGACTATGCTATTAAAAAATAAAAACGTGGTCGGTGATGTACACATCATCTTCATTAGATGAGTTTCTAAAGAGTTTTTTTTAACCACTGCCATTATTTGTTTTACAGAATTTTGAAAAAAAAATTGTCTTGGTTACTGTTGCCCAGAGCATGACTTTCCTTTCAGGCTTCATCAACACTTCTGCTTTTTCTACTTGGATAAATTAATGTATGATTTTGTACCAGAGGTATTTATATGTAGATCATATCCTCCTTTAAGTCTGTAAACTTTATGAAAGCTGGACTATGTCTTACCTCAAACTTTATAACTCTCCTAGGGCTCAGCTCAAAGGAGTTTTTTTTGCATGTAGTAGGAATTAATATTTGTCAAATTTATTAAATTGAATTAGAACCAAGACATTGCAATTTGGCACCTTGGGAGAGAACATGAATTCTCAAAGTTTTGAGTTTATTTTATTTTGGAATTCATGAATAATAGTAGCTTCTAATGTATATTCCTTTCACCTCCTATAATTGATTTTAGGTTATTAATATTATTGGATTTCTTTCTTTTTCATGATTAGAAGCTTGTAACATTTTTTCTCTTCTATTTATATTCCTCTAGGGGAAGATTTTGTAAGCAATTATAGATTAAACCATGATTAATGGATAACAAAAAATTAAGACTATAAAATATAGTATTGCAGAGAAATAGTGTAGTTCAGATTTTTTTCTTTTTTTTACTTTTCATAATTTTAAATGTATTTGATTTGCAAAACATGTTTATAAATTTGTTGAGGCTATGGTTTGCTAATCCCACACCTGACCAGTGGGCTGTCTTTCTTTTTTCTTTTTTCCTTTTTAAAAAATGGTATGTTATTTTTTCCAATTACAGTTAAAGACAGATTATTTACAAATTACATTCATTTAAAAATTTTTTGAGTTCCAAAATTTTCCTTCCTTCACATCTGCCCTCCATAAGATGATTATCAATTTGATATAGGCTATATATTATATAAACCATATTAGCCATATTAGTAATGTTGTGAAAGGAAACACAGACAAAAAACCCCAAGAAAAGCACAGAAAAATTTAAAAAGTTTCCTTAAGTCTGCATTCAGATTTCATCAGTTCTTTCTCTAGGGATGGATAACATTTTTCATCCCAAGTCTTTTGGAGTTCTCTTGGATAATGTACTGCTAAGACCAGCTAGGTCTTTCACAGTTGATCATCATACATTGTTGCTGTTATTATGTACATTGTTCTTTTGGTTCTACTCACTTCACTCTGAATCAGTTCATGTAAGTCTTTCTAGGTGTTTCTGAAATCATCCTGCTTGTCATTTCTTGTAGCACAATAGTATTCCATTGCATTCATATAACACAACTTGTTCAACCATTCCCCAGTTGATGGGCATCCCCTCAATTTCCAGTTCGTTGCCGCCACAAAAAGAGCTGCTATAAATATTTTTGTACAAGTAGGTCTTTTTCCTTTTTTAAAGATCTCTTTGGGATAGAGATCTAGTAGTGGTACTACTGGATCAAAGGGCATGCACAGTTTGTCATTTGGGCATAGTTTCAGATTGGTTGGATAAGTTCACAATCCCACCATTAATGCATTAGTGTCTTGTGCTATGTTTTTCAAACAATGCTTTAGCATTATTTTAACTTTAAGTCATGACTATACTAAGATTTATTCATTTATTCAACAGTACTTACTGTTATGCTGGATGTTGGGGGAAAATAGGAGGTTTATATAACATGTGTGATCTTTGCCTTCATGGAACTTACAATCTAGTAGTTGCCATAAAAGTAGGATGTTGGGGGCAGCTAGGTGGCACAGTGGATAAAGCACCGGCCCTGGATTCAGAAGGACCTGAGTTCAAATCTGGCCTCAGACACTTGACACTTACTAGCTGTGTGACCCTAGGCAAGTCACTTGACCCTCATTGCCCCACAAAAAAGTAGGATGTCCATTAATTTTCTTAAGATTAGTTGAAATGGAGTGACTTTAAGCATGTAGTGGTGAGGAAAAATCAATGCTTTAAGGAGGACATAACTTCAAAGATTATGGCCCAGAAGTGGATGATTGAGAAACAGTAGCAGTCTATAGAATGTATGTTTGTATGTATGTGCACATGTATATATGTATGTATACTCATAACTGGAGACCAAATCTACTCGTGCTGTATGTGTGAGAGGTAGCATGACTTAGTTAAATGAACGCTGAACTTACAGATGAGAGAACTTGGTCCAAATCCCTCTAAGTCCGTTACTGGTTATTACTGCCTTTGGCAAGCCTCTGAGCCTCAGTTCTCTAATTTATAAAGTAGAGATAAGATGTGCTCTTTCAGTACATTGATGGTGAGGGTCGCCATGTCTTCATAACATTTTTCTTTGACCTCATCAGGGTTTGTCATGGTGGGAGCAAACACTCTGATGATGGTGCTTTTCTGAAAGTGGCAATCATATATTATCATTAATCTGTTGTTCACTCCTTTTGGGAGGAATACAAACTTGTTGACTTATTCCCTGCCACTGCAGCCACTACAGAAAAATGTGTATCCAGTTCTGATTTCTGCAAATTGGCCCTCATTTGCCAGCCTTGTTTCACTCAGGGCTGCTATTTGTATGCCATACCTGCTGAGTTCTTTCACAACAAGAGCTGCTCATCTGTCAGGTCTGCTGGATTTCATATTGCTTATGAGTGTGCACATATTCCATGTACCAATGTTGAGTGGAATCATCTTCACAAAAGTTGTTATACATTTTTTGCATGTGTTTCAAGCACAGTGTAGGATCCCCGCCTGTCATGGTGAGCAGGCCAGGGTTAGATTTAGTGAAGCAGATGATTTTGAGGCACCTTTTCTAGCCCCTTCCTCATGCCAGGAGGTGAGAGGTGCAGTCGTTAAAAAAGGCTGTCAAATCCCACTGCTGCTTTAGTCCAGTGAGAAGACTGCCCTAGGGCTTGGGTCACCCACGTATAGTGTTGTGAATACAGTTCCCAGTGTATCCATACTTGTTGCTTTGTTACTTTCCTGTTGCCATCGGACTTCAAGGTAGGTAAAAATGGTAAAATGGTATGGGTGATATCTTTTGACTTGTGCACAAATTGGATTTAAAGGAGGCACCATCGTATGAAGTTGTTAGCCTCACTCTCTCTTCCAGTCATCAAAGTCCTTTGGCAAGACAGAAGTCAAGATGACTGGTCATGGCTTGGGATGTCTAACCAAGCTCTAAATGTCTGCTTCCACAGCCTTCATGACTCATTGAAACAAATTGTTCCCATCTGTCTATTTGGTTGGGAAATCTTCACATGCTTGAGGTAGGCACCCCCTCCTCCAACTCACCAACAGGTTTGAGCCCCGTCTGTTACTCTCAACCTTGTTTAGTCAGTCTGTTTAAAAGGGTGTAGCCACTGTGCATACTACAGCTTCTTGGAGCCGCAGGTGAGAGTTGGGTGGCAGGTGATGAAAAGGGCTTCACTGCCCTCACACTAGAGGTACTAGTTTTCACTGAACACTTGTATACCCCCTGGTACATAGTAATCACTTAATAAATGCTTTTTTATCCATATCCTATTCATATGGAGAAAGTCCCCTAAACAAGCTGACTAGGTCTACTACTACTGTATATTATTGAATTTCAACTGGACCCTCACTGAAATAAGGCTATCTTTTATCCCTCCTTAACTGAGTTTCTACTCTACTCACCATATAATCTATTTCCTCAATACTTCCTTACCTCTCTTCACTACCAACTTTTCATCTAATGAACTATCCTCATATTTCTGGACTAAGAAAATGGAAATACTTCTCTATGAATTCCTCCTCCCATTCTTTATGTGTCAAAACCTCTGAACAAGGTACTTGTAAGTATTGTCTTCATCAATGAGTTCTATGTGACCTGAAGATTCCAGGGAGAGCTTATCTGAGTCAGATTACTCGCCTCTCTGTGTTTCTAAGACCTTGAGCCATCTAGGTTCAAATCCTAGCTTTGCAGCTTATCACTTGTGTCACCTTGGACAAGTCACTTAGCCTTAAGTATGGGCCTTAGTTTCCTCAGTTGTAAAATGGGGGGTTGGACTAGCTTATTTCCATGGTCAATTCCAATTCCAAAACCTATAAGCCATGGTCTTTTTTCTTAACATCAGTACTTTTGTCCACAATTTTTACAGTGCTTAGAGCAACCTCTCTCCTCTTTTCTGCCTATCCAAATATTGCAAATCTTTTAAGGCCTGTTTCATATTCAGGATCCTCTAAAGACAAAACAAAACAAAAAACCTTCCATGAGTATGATAGCCCACACTTATCTCTATTGGACATAAGACTACTTGGACAGGGTTGTTATAAGGAAAGTAATTGTCCTTTTACTAGTGGGGGCAAGAACTTGGTATGAAAAGTGGCACTTAAGATGTTTTGTTTTTGAGGGGAGGTGGGGATTAGTCTCCCTGGCTCATTAAGGTGGGAAGTACAGCAAACACTCATAATTCAATCCAAATACTGGCATGAACTATTATATATTTTTTAATCTGGGCAAGTTCATTCATTCTTAGCCTGGTAACCTCAGGTCTCAGAGGTTCACAATATTGACACTAGACTTTGTGGCAGACACCAAATTAGCTTTTAGCCCATTGCAACTCAGAACTCCTGAACTCAAGTGATCCTCACCCTCCCAATATCAGAAAATACAGGCTTATTTTTGTTGCTGTTTTAACTTGAGCTGAGTCTTGAAAAACAATAGGAGTTCCAAGAGGAAGAAGTGAGGAGTAAGAGCATTCTAGGAATGGAAAACAGTCTTGTGTTAAAGGAAGGTAGGGATGAAATTGAATGCCATAGAACTAAGTAATCTGAGTTTGCCTAAACCATAGAGAATGTGAAAGGGAGAAATTGATTATATATTTGGAAAGACAGGTTGGAGTCAGAGGATAAAATGCTTTAAATTTCAAATGGAAGTGTTATCCTAGAGAGAATTGAAAAGCCACTGGGTGACAGGAAGGATGACAGTATCCTTGATCAAAACAGGGAAGTTAAAACCTGGGTGGAAACAATGAGTTCCATTTTGCTCAAATGGAAATTGAGATAGCTATGGGACACCTAGATAGAAGTTGCTAATAGGCAGCTAGAGATATGGGATTGATGCTAAGGAGAGAGAAGAGGATTAGGTATGTAGATATAGGAGATATTGACAAAAAGATAATCATTAAATTCAAGGGATCTGAACTAACCATGTGAGAGTTGTTGGGAAATAAGGAAAGAGAGCTGAGGAGAGTTTTGGGGTTCACCAAAGGGGAGGGGGCAAGATATGGGAAATGATCCAGAAAAGGTGGATCATACAACTATGAGGCTAATTAAAAAAAGAGTAGAGTCATAAAAACCCGGGGCACTGGCCCTGGATTCAGGAGAACATGAGTTCAAATCTGGCCTCAGAAACTTGATACTTACTAGCTGTGTGACCTTGGGCAAGTCACTTAACCCTCATTGCCCTACAAAACAATGAAACCAAAACAAAACCCAGGGAGGACAGAATAACTGGGATAGCTAAGTATTAAGTGCTACACACAAATCAAGAGCAATGAAGATAAAGAAAAGGACTCTGGATTTAGCACTTAAAAGATCACTATTAACCTTGGTGAAAATGAATTATTGTCTTCTTCATCCATGGAGGCTCATCCATGCAGGGAGGGAACAACAGCAACAATTTTCCTTTCAATTTGCATGGATTGATGCTGAGTGAAATGAGCAGAAACAAGAGAACATTGTACACAGTATCAACAACATTGTGTGATGGTCAACTGTGATAAACAAAACAATGCCAAAAGACTCATGAAGGAAAATGTTCTCCACATACAGAAAAAAGAACTAAGGAGTCTGAATACAGATTGAAGCATATTTTCACTTTTGTTATTGCTTTTTTGTTGTTTCTTCTTGTTTTTTTCCCCACTTTTGTTCTGACTCTTGCAGGCAAAGTTTATAAACTTCTTTGCCTGGCTTATGTCATTTTTTTTTTCCTATAGCAATTAACTAATACAAACGGTGCACTTGTCACTAGATTAGTGAATCAGCGGCTAGTCATTCATTCATTCATTTCCTTAGATGGTGTGACTTTGGGCGGGTCACTTCCTCTTTTGGGACCAGTCATTTTTCATCTGATGGTTAGACCAGAATAATCGCAAAACTCTGTGGCTTTAATATACTAGAATTCTATTTCCATCAACAAAAGGATTTGTTCCTTTTGTTTTCATCCGCTGGAAATAACATTATACATCTGTTTTGTCAGCAAAATTCTGAAATCTAATGGAAGTTTTTTTTCTTTCTACCTTGAAACCACTAAGCACCTTCTGGAAGTCCTTAGACACCTACTCAAAAAGAGCCAACACGAAATAGCAACTTTTATAAAACATTTGAAAGCAATTTGTGGTAAATGATTTAGAACTTTTGCTGTTCCATAATGTGAATCTGTAGCTTCTTCAAGGCAACTTGGAGGAGATAGAGTATGTTGGATTTAGTCAGGAAAATATGAGTTCAAATCCTGCCTCAGAAACTTTACTGGTGTGTAACCTGGGGCAAATACAGGCCTTGTGGGTAAGTCACTTACCTTCTCTATATCTCAATTTCCTTTTCCATAAAATGAGTAGGTTATTAGACTTGACAACCTTTAAATGATTCCTTCTACCTCTAAATCTTTGATTCTATAACCCTCTCTGATATTCCAGTAATAATGGTATGCATTTATACAGTGGCTATGTGCCAGGGACTGCTAATCTGTTAGCACTGTTCCTGTCCCATAGAGGACACTGTTATAATTTGATTATTATGACTATTTTACAGATGAGAAAACTGAGGCAAGAGAGTGTGGTCTGGGGGGAAAAGATGGTTTTGTTGTGGACGTGTTGAGTTGGAAATGTCTATCATCTAAAATGTAACTGTTTCTTAGTGTTAACCATCAGTAAAATAATAGTATGTAAGATGAACATGTACTGCCAACTAAAAACTAGTTGTTATTAGAAGTAGTTTTGCTCAATTGTTTTTGGGTAGTACTTAGAAAATACTGGCCAGTGTGCAGCGAGGGTTCTAAGTCAAGAAAAGTTTGTAACATGAACATTAACAGCAATAGACCCTGCAGATCACAGTCACCACATACAAGTTTCCTTATGGAAAAGACTACAACTCATTGTGGTTTTGGAGCCACCCTCCCAAATAATTACCCCTTGCATTGGTGTAGCTTCTCAGAATTTACAATGTACTTCTTTGTAGAGAATTGCATTTGAGCTTAATGATGATCTTGAGAAGTGAATAGGACAAGCTCTGTTACTCATACTTGACAGGTAAGGACATTGGGGGCTAGATAGGTTAAATACCTAACCCAAGGTCACACGGTTTGGAGGTATAGAGGCAGAATACTGAATTCAGTCTTCTTGCCTTAAATTCAACACTCTTTTTATATATTTCAGCCCACAGATGGTAAGGGAGTCAGACAACTGGCAAGAAGGATATTATAGGGGTCCCTTTGCTGGCACTGGGCATAGGATTCTGTTGCATTGCCCATATTTGGATCCAGGTCACAGTCTCAGGGCGAGGAGGAACACTAGCACACCAGATCTTGTGGCTTCAGGGGAGTGGGAACCTGGTCCCACTCTCAGGGCAGAAAAGAGTGCTTGTGGTCACTCACAGACCAGAGCACAGGCCAGGAGAGTAGTAAATGGACCTCTTTTTAGATCATACCGCCCTGGAAGAACTGAAAGTTTAGAGAATCCCCAGAACTAGCTCTGAAAATAGCTACACAAAAAACCTGAAGCTTGGAACAGTGCCCTCACCACCCCAGAAGCAGAGCCCTACTTTAATAAAAAGTTAAAAGTAAAGAAATAGGCTGAACAAACAACAACAATAAAGATCCTTACTATAGAAAGTTACTATGGTGATAGGGATGATCAAAACACGAACTTGGAAGACTAACAAAGTCAAAACTGCTACATCTAACCCCCCCCCCCCCAAATGTCCATTTGTTTTAGGTTGTGGACAAGCTCAAAAAGGATTTTGAGAGTAAAGTAAGAGCTGTAGAGGAAAAATTGGGAAAAGAAATGAAAGCCATGCACGAAAATAATGAAAAAAGAGTCAATAACTTGGTAAAAGAGGCACAAAAAATACTGAAGTAACTCCTTAAAAAACAGAATAGGCCAAAGAGGTCTAATCCACTGAAGAGAACCCCTTAAAAAAGCAGAATTGGTCAAATGGGAAAAGATATTAAAAAATTCACTGAACAGAAGAACTCTTTAAAAAGCAGAATTAGACTTATGAAAAAAGAGATACAAAAGTTCAATGGGTATTTCTATAACCTATAGGAAAGTAGGAGGGGAAGGAAATAAAAAAGGAGGGGAATTTATATGAGAGGGAAAATTTGGGTGTTTGGGGGAGGTGGTAGTCAAAAGGAAAAAGATTTTGAGCATTGACAGGGTGAAAGGAGAGTAGAATAAATAGTGTGGGGGAAATAGGATGGAGGGAAATACAGTTAGTAATCATAACCATGAAAAAAATTACAGCAGGCATATCTGATAAAGGCCTTATTTCTCGAATACATAGGGAACTGAGTCAAACATAAAACATAAGAGCCATTCCTCAATTGTTAAGTGGTCAAAGGATATTTCAGAAGAAGAAATCAAAGCTATCTATAACCATATAAAAATGCTCTAAATCATTATTGATGAGAGAAATGCAAATTAAAGCAATTCTGAGGTGCCACCATATGCTTATCAGATTGGCTATTATGACAGAAAGGAAGATAACAAATGTTAGAGGGATATGGGAAAATTGAGACACAAATGCACTGTTGGTGGTGTTATGAACTGATTCTACCATTCTGTAGAGCAATTTATAACTATGCCCAAAGAGCTTTAAAATTGTGCATATTCTTTGACCCCACAATACTACTATTAGGTTTGTATCCCAAAGAGATATAAAAAAAGGAAAAGACCTATATGTACAAAAATATTCATAGCAGCTCTTTTTGTGGTGGCAAAGAATTACAAATTGAGAGGACTACCATCTTTTGGGGAATGACTGAACAAGTTGTGGTATATGCTTTTGATGGAATACCATAGTGGTATAAGAAATGTTGAGCAGGATGTTTTCAGAAAAAACCTGCAAAGGCTTATATAAATTGAAGGCTTATATGAACAGAACCCAGAGAATGTTATACACAGTAACTGCTATATTGTATGATGATCAACTGTGAATGACTTAGTTATTCTCAGCAATACAATGATCCAAGATAATTCTGAAGAACTCGAGATGAAAAATGCTATCCATCCCCAGAGAAAGAACTGATGGAGTCTGAATGCATATTGAAGCATACTTTTAAATTTCTTTACTTTTCTTGTTTTTTTGGTCTTTGTTTTCTTTCACAACATGACTAATATGAAATATGTTTCGCATGACTGCACTTGTATATCCTATATCAAATTGCTTGCCTTCTCAATGAGGGGAGTGGAAGGAGAAAGAGAATTTTTAAAAGACAAATGTCAAAAATTGTTTTTATGTGTAATTGGGGGGAAAAATAAGATCCTAAATTTAAAAAAAATTGTGATGTTGTTGAGTTGATTCTCTTGTGTCTGACTTTTCATTACTCAATTTGGGGTTTTCTTGGCAAAGATGTTGGAGTGATTTGTCATTTTCTTTTCCAGATCATTTTACAAATGAGGAAACTGAAGCAAACAGGGTTTTAAGCAAGTTGTTCAGGGTCACATAGCTAGTACGTGTCTGAGGCTGGATTTGAACTCAGGAAGATGAGTCTTCTTGACTCTAGAGCCTGGCATTAGCCACCTAGCAGCCTCAAATTGTTGATAATACTTGTAGTATTATATGTAGTATGGACCTGGAGTCAGGAAGACTTTTAATTCAACTCCAGCCTCAGACACTTGACTAGTTTTGAGATCCTGGGCAACCTCATTCTCCTCAACTAGAAAATGGGAATCATATTATCTACTTCCTAAGGTTTTTGTGGGGATCAGATAAGATAACATTTCTAAAGTGTTTAGCACGGTTTCTGGCACATAGTAGGTGCTTAATAAATACTTCTTCCCTTCCCCTTCTTTTCACTAGTAAGTACCTCACAGTATTATTGTTAGGTTCAATTGATAGAATGTCTGTAACATGCTTTGCAAATGATAAAGCACTATCTAAATGTCTGTTATTATTAGATGGGCATAGGTTTCATATTGTGGAAATTTATTTTGATTTGGGGACCCTACCTTTGGGCTGAGATTAAAAAGCCTTAGGCGCTCAGGGGTTTTTTCTGTGTAAGAGTGGCTAGGGCCCCTCCCCCTCTGATTCAGCTGGGGGAGGGGGGTGGGGCCTCTGAGCTGGGGTAAGCCTTGCAGATGAAAAACCCCAGGGCACACTGTGCCCCTGCCACAGTGGAGAGGCACTTGAAAACCCTCAGGGACGCCAGGGTTTGCTTCGCTCAGTCCCAGCTGCGGGATTGGAAGCACGAGGCCTGGCTGGCCAGCCCTGAATTTCACCTGAGAGCAGGTTTTAAAAAGGTGGGGCTGACAAGACAAAAGGGGTGTCGGTACAAGCAAGGAGAGAGAAGACTCAGGGGGGCTCCAGAGGATAGAGAAAGGAGAGACGCTGAAGTGGGGCAGATGATACAGGAGGCCAGAAGATTAGGAGAAAGGAAGGAGGCCAGAAGATTAAGAAAACAGGAAGGTAGGACAGACAAGGCGGGGACGCTGGAGCACTAGGAGAAAGTAAGGAGAGGTTGCTGAGAGAGAAACACAGGGGTTCAGTAAGGCAGTACAGAGAGGAAAGTTAGACGCTGGGGTGTTGACAAAGTGAAAGGGGCTTGGCATTAGAAGAAAGCAACTGAGCAGTAAAAGCACAAGGGAAGCTGGAGTGGAGTGAAAGTTGGAGAAAGGCAAGAGGTGGCTATGGCCCTAATTGTATTAAAAGCAGGCAGGTTGTCGAATTTGCATTTCTTAACCCTTATCTCTTACATTTATTTTTATAAATAAATTCTGCTTTGGTTATTTAATTAAGAGGCTTCTTAATTGTTTGCTTATCAATTTTGGGAGTAGAGCAGTGTGGAGAAATTTTATAAACGGCTCATATTAAATTAATAGCAGTCAGCTAGCCAGTCAAAAGTCCCCAGATTAGTCTTCCAGTGAGATTAGTCCTCCCAAATTAGGCCTAGTTTAAAATTTCTTACAATATATAACTGTATCTGAAATCACAAAGTATAACCTTGTTACAAACTAATCGTCTTCTATTAGGCTTTTGCTACTTGTTCTATTGGAGTTTTTTTATTCTTTTGCCTCTGCGATGTCTAATAATGTATAATTATGAAATTGTGTAAAAGGTCTTATAGTATACTTAAATATTGATATTTTAATTTCACCTTTGTTTTTTCAGCCACTACCCAAAGCAGTCCTTCACTACAGTGGCAGACACACCTGAAAACCTTCGGCTGAAACAGCAAAGTGAATTACAAAGTCAGGTAATTTCTAAATGATTAATTTAGCATCCCTAATAGTTGATGCTATAAAAGCACCTGTTCAGAGATTTTGTTGATGGTATTTCTAGTGGGTTTTTTTTTGGGGGGGGGTAGTGGCATTCATACTGTCATTCAAGCATGTAAGCATAGTTATAATTACAGCAAATACTATATGATTTGGCATATTAATTATTTTGTATGTAAAAAATGAACTGACAATAATAAAAATAAATGACCATATTAGCAACAACTATGCAGTGACAAAGACATGAAAATCAAAATGAAATAAAAGAAGGGAATGATTTTGCATCAATATTAAAATTAGTGTTTACTTGTTTGAATGATTTGTCATTCAGTGACTTCAAAGCAATTTTCCAAGAATGAATGCTGATTTAATGAATTTTACTGCTGCTGTATTTGCACAAGGTGAACAGGTGACTCCTGGCACTAATTTAGAAGATCTTTTCAATCCATTATAATTGAGGATGAATTGATTATGACATTTATTTTCAGAGACTTGGTTTCTGTCTTCTTGGTTCATAGTGAGTGCTTCTTTAACCCTGTTTCCTTTCAGTTAATTGACAAATTTTGTGTTACCCTCCAACCTTTTGAATATTTCTTGAAGCAAATTATCTCTCTCTCTCTCTCTCTCTCTCTCTCTCTCTCTCTCTCTCTCTCTCTCTCTCTCTCTCTCTCTGTCTCTCTCTCTCTCCCTCCCTCCCTCCCTCCCTTCTTCCCTTCCTCCCCTCCAGGGATTTGCCATCACACTTTCCAGACATATAGATATTTATTTTATTCAAATGTGATTTTGGCCAAATGATTAGCTTGGAAGAGAGATGAAAAGCAGAGGCTGGACTAGAAAGGAAATCAGCCTCTTTGCATATCTTTAGTATTAATTCTCTAGCTTTGTTTATTTTTATTTTATTCATTAACTTATTTATTATTATAAGAGTTAAGATTGAGGTTTTATATTTAGTTCCTAATCAAGCATTTTGGTTGGGAACCTTTCAAAAATACGGCAGTGCACTCTGGTTGAAGTGAATGTTTGGCATCTTTTATAGGCAAGGTCTCATTCCCTTTTTAAGAAACGTAATCTTCACAGCTAATCATTTTGACTATCACAAACAGTTGCCCATCATTTTGCAGACAGGAATTAGATGGAAAGGATCACTTAACTGGGAGTTAGGGGACCAGATTTCTAGCACTGATTTTTAAAAAAATGTATTTTTATTTATTTTGTTAAATATTTCTTAATTATATGTACATTTTTAAACATTCATTGAGTCCCAAATTCTCTCCCTCCTTCCTGCCTCTTCCCTTTCCTTAAGAAGACAAGGGATTTGATATTGATTATACCTGTGAAGTCATGTAAAAAAAATCCAAATTAACCATGTTGCAAAAGAAAACACAGAAAAAAAAAGATAAAGAATTCAATCAGCGTTTAGAGTTCATCAGCTTTATTTCTGAAGGTGGATGGCATTTGTCATCATGGGTCCTTTGGAACATTGTCTTGATCAGAGTAGCTTGTCTTTCACAGTTGGACATCCTTACTATATTGCTGTTACCATGTATAGTAACTGGTTACGTTCATTTCCCTTTGCATAGGTTCTTATGTCTTCCTGTGTTTTTTTTTTGTGTGTGTGTGTGTGTGTGTGTGTGTGTGTGTGTGTGTGTGTGTTTTGGGAAACCATCCTACTTGTCATTTGTTATAACATAATAGTATTCCATCACAATTGCATACCACAACTTGTTCAGCCATTACTCAGTTGATGGGCATCTCCTCAATTTCCAATTCTTTGCCACCCAAAAAACAACTACTATAAATATTTTGTACAAATAGGTCATTTCCCCTTTTCTTTGATCTCTTTGGGATACAGACATAGCAGTGGTATTGCCAGGTCAAAGGGTATACATGTTTTTTAGCCCCTTGGGTATGGTTCCAAATTGTTCTCCAGAATGGCTGGACTATTTTACGGCTACACCTACAGTGAACTGATGTTCTAATTTTCCACATCCACTCCAGAATTTGTCATTTTCTTTTTCTTTCGTATCAGCCAATCTGATAGGTGTGAGGTAATATCTCAGAGTTGTTTTAATTTGCATTTCTCTAATCAGTAGTGATTTAGAGCATTTTTCATGTGGCTGATAGTTTTGATTTATTCTTTTGAAAACTGCCTTTTCATATCTTTTGACCATTTATCAATTGAAGAATGACTTGTTTTTATAACTTTGGCTCAGTTCCCTATATCTTTGAGAAATGAGGCTTTTATCAGAGAAACTTGCTGCAAATTTTTACTCCCAGTTTCTAGTTATGGCTGTATTAGTTTTGTTCGTGTTGAAGCCCTTTAATTTCATGGAATCAAAATTATCTATTTTGCTTCCTATAATCCCCTCCTATCTCTTGTTTGATGATAAACATCTCCCTTATCCATAGATCTGACAGTACATTTTCCCGTACTCTCCTAATTTACTTATATCATTCTTTCTGTCTAAATCATTTTGACCTTATGTTGGTATAAGGTGTGAGATATTGGGCTCTGCCAATTTCTGCTAAACTGATTTCCAGTTTTCCCAGCATGTTTTGTCAAATGGTGAGTTCTTACCCCAAAAGTTTAAATATTTGGGTTTATCAACTTTAGATTGCTGTTACTACTGTGTATTGTGTCCCTAATCTATTTCCCTGATCCATCATTCTGTTTCTTAGCCAGTACCAGATTATTTTGATGCTTCTTTTAAGTCTTATATCTGAAAGTCAGATTTTCTATTTGGCTCTGGTCATTTCATCAGGAATGCTTGAAAGCCCTCTATTTCATTAAGTATCCATCCACTCCCCCTTTGGAGGATTGCACTCAGTTTTGCTGGGTAGACTTTTCTTAGTTACAATCCCATTACTTTTTTTTCCCAAGTATCATATTTCAAGCCCTGTACTTTTTTATAAGTGGTAGCCAGCAAATATTATGTGATCTTAACTATGGTTCTCTGGTACTTGAATCATTTCTTTCTGGCTGCTCTAAGTATTTTTTCTTTGATCTGGGAACCCTACAATTTGCCTATAATATTTATGGTAGTTGATTTTAAATGTCATTTTGGGATGTACCAAGACAAAACCCAGAAGATCATTTTTGAATCTCTTTCAGGTAGTGATTGTTAGATGCTTTCAAGTTTTATTTTATCCCTTGGGGCTAAGATATTGGGTTAGCTTTGTTCATAATTTCTTGAAATATTATGTCTATGCTCTTTCTTTGATCGTGACTTTTAGTTGTCCTTTAATTCTTAAATTATCTTTTCTTGCTCTGTTTCCCAGGTTTGTTGTTTTTCTGATGAGATATTTTAAATTTTCTTCTATTTTTTCATTTTTGACTGTGTTTTATTATTTCTTGGTGTCTCAAAGAATCATTACCTTCCACTTATTCCCAATTTTTAAGGAATTATTTTCTTCAGTGAACTTTTGCGTCTATTTTTACATTTGGTCTACTTTGCTTTTTGAGGAGTTGTTTTCATCAGTGAATTTTTGAATCTCTCTTATCATTAGGCCAATTCTGTTTTGTAATGTATTATTTTCTGCAGTATATTTTATGTCTCTTTTACCAAACTGTTGTCAATATATAATTTTCTTACTTTGCTCTTTCTTTTTTACCTAAGTAAAAAAAAATTATTTTTTAGAAATTCTTGTTGGGCTTGTGTCCAATTCAAGGGGTATTTTTTTTTTTGGGGGGGGGGAGGCTTTGCTTATAGCTGTTTTGACTTCATTACCTGAGTTTTTGTCTTGCTCTTTCCTATTACCACAGTAGCTTTTTTATGGTCAAGTTTTGTTTGTTTGTTTGTTTTGTTTGCTCATTTCCTGCTCAATTTCTTGATTTTGAACTTTTATAGTAATGTTGGGCTCCGTTCCTGCTGTGTGGGACAGGGTATTATCTCAAGCTTCCGGCCTTTTTTGCACTGCTCTTGTTAGAACCAATTTGGGGCATTTGGATGTTTCTGATCTTTCCAAAGTGGTGTGATATGGGGAGAGGTATGGTCACTGCTCTCATGTTTTATACTCTGATCCTTTCCCAGGAAGGGCCATTGACCCTTTGGGATTGCAATAATTATGGTCCCTGATGCCTTGCGACCAAAAGAGATACTGCCCTTAATGGCTATGTTCCCTCTTGACCAAAAGCACTCCACTTAATCTTTGAACTATAACCCAGAAGTGTGACTAGGCTATGTTTAGAACAAAGAGAAATACTCCCCCCCCCCCAAAAAAGAAGACAGTCTTGTTGTGCCTTAGGAAATCTCTTGGAAATGAGCCATTTTCAAGCCAGAATCCAGAGTATTCCCCAACAAAGACAATATTCCACAATTAAATAAAACAGAACTCAAGTGGAAGTTCCCTCAGAAGTCTAGATTCCTCTAATCAGAACAACAATTATGTAAAATGCTGGTGCATCCAGTATCTTAGGAATCATTTTCCTAAACCATATCATCCAATCAGTGGTGGAGATAGGTGATGACTTTAATTAGATTAAAATGTTCAGGCTTCTAAGATCGCTACTACCTTAGTCTATTTTCAGAAGCTTAGAGTTCCTTCTTAAACGGAGATCCAATTTCCGCTCAGAAAGTGCTCAGGGCTGAGGTTGGCATTATTTAAAAAGATTTCAGGGCAGAACATTGTTCAGGAGTTGACAGTTCAAGACTGATAAGGATTTCTCAGATTAGAAGGAAGATGTCAGGGGGGCAGCTAGGTGGCACAGTGGCTAAAGCACCGGCCCTGGATTCAGGAGGACCTGAGTTCAAGTTTGACCTCAGACACTTGACACTTACTAGCTGTGTGACCCTGGGCAAGTCACTTAACCCTCATTGTCCCGCAAAAAACCCCAAACAAACAAAAAAAGAAGGATGATGTCAGACAAAAATACTCTCTAGATATTATTTCTTTTTGGGAGGATATTATTTCTTAATATGTAGGCTAAAGACAAAATGGAAGTAGAGGAGTGAGGCTCAGGATTTTCCTAGTATTCATCCTTTGTTCAAATATTTTACTTGGTTATTAAAATATTGAATCAATTTCAGAAGCAGAATATTAATTCACTTCACATTTATTTCAGGGATCTTATCAAGCTTTGTAGATGTTAGCTCATTAACCTTTGCAACTTCCTTCATCTTCACAATTGCTGTAAGGTAGGAAAATCATGACTGTGATTTTCTTTCTTTTACTAATGGAGCAATTGATGTAAGGCAGTTCAATAGGATATTGATGGTAGAGATGGAACACAACCAATTTTTTTCTCTGTCATGGCCAGGATTCCATGACCTTTCCTTTCTTTATAGCTAGTTTCCTTCATAGTAAGTTGGTATCCTGAGAATGGGGCATGGAGTGGGGTGAGAAGAGAGAGAATTCTCCCCCCCCCCTCACTTTCTTGCACTGATATGATTCACTTGCATCTGTTTCAAAAGCCCAAACAAGATTGGACTTATATAAAACTATATTTGGAAGTTTATCTTTGTTGCCTTCCAGCCTCTCTTTCCAGAATGTTTTATCACCTCACCAGATTTCCAGTCCTCTTTCTCTAGAGTTCTATTTTTTTAAAAAATACAAATATCACACCATTTATTTACATAGGATTGAGGGGACAGCATAGGGATGAGACCTCTGTTCTCTACTATCATAGTCTCCAACTCCAGCTCAAAAAATGACTTTATCACCATTTCCTCCTTCAAACAGGGTTTGCTGTCATAGAGGACAAAAGGAAGAACCAGGGAGGGGGGCAGAAATGAACACAGAGTTAAAAAAAAAAGGCATAGGCTCAGGATACCCAGGCTGAGTTCCCTCATCTCTCTTCTGTTCTATGGCCTCAAAGTACTTTACCAGTATTTGGAGGTTGGGGTGATTATGTATAAATATGTGTGTGCGTGCGCGCGTGTGTGTGGCATGAGGGTATGGTTGCTTTTTCAAAGGGGCATACTAATCCTTATTTAATATCAAGACTTCTGTGTACCAGCTACTCCCATTCCACCTCCAACTGAAAAACCCTCAATTCTCTTTGGGAGAGATGCTTCTGAAACCAGAATATGTTGACCCCCTCTCCTGAAACATCCCTGAGGAACAGGGAAGAAATCCAAGTCCCTTTTGGGACAAATCCTAGTTCCTAGGGGAGGGCAAAAGTCACTGGTCGCTTCAGACCTGGACGAGTCTCAGTGGTCTTGAGTACATGAACAATATCCTTGTTTCTGTATAAGGTGGGGAGGGGTAGGGAGTGTGTGGGAAGTGAATGGGAAGAGTATCAACATTTTGCACTTGGGGGTTATGTAGTCAACAGAGAGCATTGTGGGTATTGAGAATTACCCTCTCTCCCTTCTTATTCTAATCCCTAACTAGGATGTGTAAATGTTTTCTCCTAGATTAACTCTTCTTTTTGAAATCATAAAAGTATTTTATTATTTTCCAGTTACACGTAAAGATAGTTTTCAACATTTGTTTTCATAAAAATTTTAGTTTCAAGTTTTTCTCCCTCTCTCCCTTCCTTCTCCTCCCCAGGACAGAAAGCAATCTGATATAGGTTATATATGTATAATCACATTAAATATATTTCTGCCTTAGTCATGTTGTGAAAGAAGAATGAGAACAAAAGGGAAAAACCTCAAAAATGAAAAAAGAAAAACAAAAGTAGAAACAGTATGGTTCAATCTGCATTCAGAATCCACAGTTCTTTTTTTCTGGATGTGGAGAACATTTTCCATCATGACTTCTTTAGAATTGTCTTGGATCATTGTATTGCTGAGAAGAACTAAGTCTATCACAGTTGCTGTTACTGTGTACAATATTCTGCTGGTTCTGTTCACTTCACTCAGCATCAGTCCTTTTAAGTCTTTCCAGGTTTTTCTGAAATCTGCTTGCTCATCATTTTTTGCAGCACAATAATATTCCATTACATTCATATGCCACAACTTGTTCAGTTATTCTCCAATTGATGGGCATTCCCTTGATTTCCAATTCTTTGCCACTGCAAAGAGCACTGCTATAAATTTTTGTACATGTGGGTCCTTTCCCCTTTTTTATGATCTCTTTGGGATACAGACCTAGTAGTGGTATTACTGGGTCAAAGGGTATGCACAGTTCTATAGCCCTCTGGGCATAGTTCCCAATTGTTCTCCAGAATGGTTGGATCAATTTGCCATTCAACCAACAATGCATCAGTGTTCCAATTTTTCCTCAGCATCTCAAACATTTATTATTTTCATTTTTTGTCATATTAGCCAATCTGATAGGTGTGAGGTACTTCAGAGTTGTTTTAATTTGCATTTCTCTAATCAATAGTGATTTAGAGCATTTTTTCATATGGCAATAGATAGCTTTGATTACTTCATCCTAGATTAACTTTTTGCCTCTGTCTAGCAAACCACAATTTGCCCCTATGGATGCCAACTTTTTCTAGCTTCTGACTCCTTACCTATTTTGATCTGCAAGTGGAATATCCATGGAGTTCCATTCTTAAAGAGGATTGGTTGGATAAGCTGTCATTTATAAGGGTTTTCCCTCTCAGGTGTTATTGTATCTTGATAGCTTTTAAAAAAAACACCCATTAAAAAGCCATCAAACCCTAAAGAAATAGATTTCAATTGTAGAATTTCAGTTACCCCATTGGATAATTTGGTACATATATTGGACTAGATTTCTACTCAAATAGTGGGTTGATTTGTTTCATAGTAATACTAATGATAATGGTGATAATAATAAGAATAATAGCTAGCATTTATATAGTGAAGACTATGTGCCAGGCATTGTGTTAAGCACTTTACTTAGCACTATTATCTCATTTGATCCTTGTAACAACACTGGTAGGGAGGTGTTATTATTATTGTCCTTTTACAATTGAGGAAATAGAAGCAACTTGCCTAAGGTGATATAGCTAATGAGGCTGTGCGAGGCTGGATTTGAACTAAGGTCTATCCTGACTCCAGGTCTAGTGCTTTATCCCTGTACCAACTAGCTACATCACAGCATATCATACGACAGAAACCAAAGTTTTAGGTCATTTGAGAGTGTTCCTTAAAGTAGTCTTTGCTGCTGCTAGAGTTCATGAACAGAATTTGGGGCATTTCATGGTTGTTGTCACTTGGGTCTCATTTTCAAGGCCAGGTTCAGATTTCTGGCCTTTCCAGTAGACTATATATGGTTTAGTAATTAGAATGCTCTAGCATTTCAGTGGACAAACCTTTGATATTTTGTGTAGGAAAATAGGAACCACATTCCTTTCATCTTGATGGACTAACAGTGTAGAAATCCTCCAACTACATGGTTACCAAAGTGGGAAAAAATGAGAAATAAAACAAACTATGTAAAGTTATTGAGATACCTTCAGTCTTATCTAAATAGTTATCTCAACCTTGTAGTTTTTCCTAAAATTTCCTCTTTCACAATTGTAAAAGTATTTGATCACTTCTCTTTGTCCTCTGCTCTTGAACAGGGAATGTCTACTCATTGTGATAACAAACTCTGCCAACTGCATGGCAGATATTCTCCCAGAAGTCTCCATTTTTTTCCCCTTGAATGATTTCCCCCTTTCTCTACCCTTCCCTCTCCTGTGAAACGCATTACTTAAATATCCTAAGTAAGAATGCTAAAAGGCTATATGATCTAAGACATCCTGAAAAGTTATATAAAAAACTAAATCTCCACCCTATGCAGTTGAAGCTGCTATTAGCAATGTTCTTAACATGCTAATACATTTCTTTGCTTTCCTTTTGGCTGCTAATATTCTATATCTCCTTTATGCTTGCTGTATATCTCTCTAGTGCCTTGTGGGCCACCTGCAATTTTGATTCTTCAGAGAATGTCATATTCTCTATGGTCTGTAGCCATATACCAACCAACTTTGGGAGAATATTGCTATTGAAGAAAAGCCTTTAGGGGGAAACTTGGGGTTATAAAAAGAGCTGTGCAATTTCTCTAAAACAACTTTGGTTATATTTGCTAAAGTCTAGATGCAATTCTGTAGATCACATTCATTTATTATATAGACATTTTTGCATGTAGGTATATTCCCAATATTGCTTATAACATTTATTAGGAAGTTAAATATACCCATGTGTGTATAATGTAAATCAAGGCTTGCTAGGAAATCTTAAGCAAAAATAACATTTTTTAAAAAGGGTTTACACTGTCAGCAAAAAAACAACAACAAAGTAAACTGGAAGATAATTTGAAGGCCTTCACCTCTTTGCTCTCTACTTCGCACTGAAAAATAAACAGAGGAATATGATCTTTGCCAAAAAAAAAGAAAAAGAAAAAGAAAAAAAAGTTCTGTAGTAAACTCTTTTTTTTTTTAAGTGAGGCAATTGGGGTTAAGTGACTTGCCCAGGGTCACACAGCTAGTAAGTGTTAAGTGTCTGAGGCCGGATTTGAACTCAGGTAGTCCTGACTCCAGGGCTGGTGCTCTATCCACTGGGTCATCTAGCTGCCCCTGTAATAAACTCTTGATGGGATATTTGCCTAGCCTACCACAATTATAAATGAAATACTTGGAAAAGAAACCATAATTTAATATTTTCTGTCAGTTCAAGTAACAATCAGAGCTGCTACTTCATTGACAGTTCTGTGACACCTTGGTGTTACAAAAGATAGAACCCTAGGCCTGGAGTCAGGAAAACTCAACTTCCTGAGTTCAAATCTGGCCTCAGACATTTACTAGCTGTGTGACCCTGGGCAAGTCATTTAACCTTCAGTTTCCTCATCTGCAAAATAAGCTGGAGAAGGAAATGACAAACCATTCCAGTATTTTTTGCTAAGAAAATCTCAAATGGGGCAGCTAGGTGGTGCAGTGGATAAAGCACCAGCCCTGGATTCAGGAGGACCTGCGTTCAAATCCAGCCTCAGACACTTGACACTAGCTGTGGGATCCTGGGCAAGTCACTTAACCCTCATTGCCCTGCCCCCCCCCCCCCAATAAAAAGAAAATCCCAAATGGGGTCAAAGAGAGTTAGACATGACTCAACAGCAACAGAAACAAAATATGCCCATGATTCCTTCCATTTACACTATATAGGTCTTTTGTGGTCTCCCCCATTAGAATGTGAGTTCCTTGAGGTTGGGGACCATATTTTTGCTTTTCTTTACATCCCCAGGATTTAGTTGAGAGTCTGTTGTTGTTCAGTTGTTTTTCAGTTGTGTCTGACTTTTTGTTACCCTGTTTGGAGTTTTCTTGGCAAAGACATCGAAGAGGTTTGTCATTTCTTTCTCCAGGAAACTGAGACAAATGGGATCAAATGACTTGCTCAGGGTCACACAGCTAGTAAGTGTCTGAGGCTGGATTTGAACTCAAGTGTTCCTGATTACAGACCCAATACTCTACCCACTGTACCACGTAGCTGCCCCCAGATGAGTATTTGGCACATAATAAACACTTAAATGCTCGTTGACTTGACACTTTCTCATGTGTGATTTTTGGCAAAAAACAAAACAAAACAAAAAAACAACAACCCACTTACTGGGCTTTAATCTGTAAAATGTGAAGGGGGAGAGGATGGAATGGTTGAGCTATCTAACCTCTGAGGTCCTTCAAAGCTCTAAATTTATGAACCTGTAGTTCTAAATGACTTACCCAAAGTCACACAGGCAGTAAATGTCAGAGTGGGGATTCAAATCCAAGCCTTCTTTCTTCAAATTGAGCATGTTCTCCATTGTACCAAACTTCCTTTGAAGCTAAAGATGATATTGTTCAATCCTGTTCAACTCTTCATGAACCCATTTGGAGTTTTCTTGGCAAAGAGACTGAAGTGTTTTGCCCTTTCCTTCCCCAGCTCATTTTCCAGATGAGGAAACTGAGGCAAACAGCTAGGAAATGTCTGAGACTGGATTTGAACTCAGGCAGATGAGTCTTTCTGACTCTTAAGACAGATGTTCTATTCTTTACCTCTGCTATTACTTTCTCCTTTATGCAGTTCTGAGGACTGCTGGTTCAAGTTCAAGAAAGAGTGCCTTTCTAAATAGAAAGCCGCAGGTTAATTTTTAAATGGTGACTTTGGGGGGCATTTCTATTGTCCAGTAGGAGAGCTTCAATTAGCCAAGTTTCTACAGGTTTAAATTACATTATGCAACTTACTAAACATCCAACAGACCTTTCCTTCATTTCCCCCCTTCACATAGAGCTTTTTTTTTTTTTTAGTGAGGCAATTGGGGTTAAGTGACTTGCCCTGGGTCACACAGCTAGTAAATGTTAAGTGTCTGAGGCCGGATTGAACTCAGGTACTCCTGACTCCAGGGCCAGTGCTCTATCCATTGCACCACCTAGCTGCCCCCACATAGAGCTTCTTAAGCAAAACCTTTCGAGTTAGGATTCTGCAAGAGCTACTTCATAAACTCAAGATGATGAATTCTGACAGTACTGCTTTATATCTCTGTCTCATTTTCATGGTTTGGCTTTTTTCTTTGGAGGGTTATGAGTAATCAGTGAACCAATCGATAAACATTTATGAAGCACCTACCATGTGCCAGACATTGTGCTAAGCACCAGGGATATAAAAAGAGGCAAAAGACAGTCTCTACCCTTAAGGAGCCAACAATCTATAGCTTTTTCCCTCATTATGTTACTACTTTCGAGATGTCTTAAAGTTGTTCTACCCTCTCTGAAATGAAATTCTTCACTCTTGCATTTTCTCCCTAGCAGCAGTATTTTCTTTTTTCTTTTTGCTGATGCCTCCAAGCTTGAGCTGTCAACTAAGGTAATTCAATGGACTCCTTTAGTTGCTCAAAGCTAGAGTTCTGTGAATCTGTGCAATGCAGTGCCTGTCTCTCTTCCTCTTCATATGAAGAGCTAACTTAAGGCAATCTCATTTCATTAAATGAATGAGTGAGGTGACCAGATAACTCTCCATCATAATCTTCTGAAAGGAGGCACAGTCTTCTCCAAGTGTAAGTAAAGCATCACCCCACAGGGGCACTGGGCAGGGCAAGTTGGTTTTCCCTGTGGCAGGGGATTCAGACACCCCCCCCCCAAAGCCTTTGAATGTGAGTCAAACTAGAGCTTAGGCCCAGTGTTCCTCATTAGTGCACAATAATCTTTCATCTCCTGTAAAGTACCTCTATTATATTATATTTTATTTTTTTGTGGGGCAATAGGGGTTAAGTGACTTGCCTAGGGTCACACAGCTAGTAAGTGTTAAGTGTCTGAGGCCGGATTTGAACTCAGGTACTCCTGACTCCAGGGCTGGTGCTCTATCCACTGCGCCATCTAGCTGCCCCTATTTTATTTTGTCTGAAATAATCTGGCTCAATTTTCATCTTCCTTTGCCCTTGGACTTGACTCAGAGCTTCCGTGAAAATCAAAAGGGGGTCGCTCCATGCAAAGCATACCACTGAGGATGAAAACGAAGCCCATAAACTTGCTTTTAGGATGACAGTTTTGTCAGTGTCTTGTGGTTCATGGAGCACTTTTTAACAACTTATTCCTCAGAATCTTTGGGCTTTGGTCTAAAATGAGAGTTGACCTTTCAAAAAGAATATATGTTGAATTTTTATGTGAGGTATAATTTTTCTTGAGGAGATTGGTCATGATTCTTTAATCACATGGGCTAGCTTTTGATCCTTGGTAAATTAATGAGTAAGACCGGTACTAGGTAGCAGAAATGAGAGGACTATGTATTAGGAAGTATTTAATCAGCCTAGCATAGTCAATCAAGTGTTAAGAGTTGGAGTTAGGAAGGTCAAGGTTTGAATTGTTCATCAGGTATTTAACTTTCTGCAAGTCTGTGATCCAACTTTCCCGTCATATGATTTATCCATAGCATTTGGGTACTTTTGCTAAAATTCATGTTTTTAATGAGGAGAAATGATCATTAACATTTTTTTGTTTTTGTTTTTGTGAGGCAATGGGGGTTGAGACTTGCCCAGGGTCCCACAGCTAGTAAGTGTCAAGTGTCTGAAACCGGATTTGAACTCAGGTACTCCTGAATCCAGGGCCAGTGCTCTATCCCCTGAACCACCTAGCTGCTCCTGATCATTAACATTTTAAAGATATATTACCAATATATAATATTGTTACAAAGTAATCACCCCACTTCAGTTAGGGTGGAACTCGTAACTTTTGCATTTTTTATATAAACACACATATATATTGTTGTTGTTGAGTCATTTCAGTCTTGTCCAACTCTTTGTGACCCACCCCATTTGGGATTTTCTTGGCAAAGATACTGGAGTGGTTTGCTATTTATTTTTCCAGCTCATTATATAGATAAAAAACCCAGACAAACAGCGTGAGGTGACTTGCCTAGGGTCACACAACTAGTAAGTGTCTGAGGCTAAATTTGAACTAAAGAAGAGTTTGATTCCAAGCCCCTTGCTCTATCTACTATACCACCTAGCTGCCCCCCCATTGCCATTAACCCCCATTGCCTCACAAAAACAAAAAATGTTAATGATCATTTCTCCTCATACATACATATATATACATTTACATATATACATACACACATAAATATACACATGTATTCTGAGGTGAGATAATTAAGTTTATTCCATCTAAGTCTATTCCACTGGGCAGCACCATCAACCCACAGCCTAATAAACATTAAAAGTGCATTTGTTTTGCTTATGGCCATTTTAGCCATTTTGTGCATTAATAAACAGACAACTTTTTGCATGTGTTTTCATAAGTGTCCTGCAGTTAAGGATGTAAATTCACAGGAGGTGGGGACTTTATTCGGCTTCCATTGTTTAGTAGACAGCATGAGGCTAAGCAACAGCTAAGATATGATAGGATTTCAGCTTTAGTAGCTGAGTCAAGACTTTTTGGGATACCCTGTGTACTTACATATGCATTTCTTTTTTTTTTCTTTCTTTTTTTTTAGTGAGGCAATTGGGGTTAAGTGACTTGCCCAGGGTCACACAGCTAGTAAGTGCCAAGTGTCCGAGGCCAGACCTGAACTCAGGTACTCCTGACTCCAGGGCCAGTGCTTTATCCACTGTGCCACCTAGCTGCCCCTCTCACATATGCATTTCTAAGTAATTGTAATGTGCCCGATTCTATGATAGGTGCTGGGGTTACAAAAACAAGAATAAAACAACCCTTTCTCTCAGGGAAGCGAAATTCACTGGAGGAATGCAGCATGTACACAGATAATAAAATTATATATATATATATATATATATATGTATGTGTGTGTGTGTGTATTTTGCTTTTATATATATATATATATATACACGTATATATCTACTGAATAAGATGATGTAATGTCAAAAGTCAGAGAGAACTAATAAGAAGGGAAGACTTGGGGCAGGAGGTGGTATTTGAGATGTGCTTTGAATAAACTGGAAAGGAGGAGAATTTATTAAGCGCTTATTACATGACAAGCACTGTGCTAAGCACTGAGACACTCCTTGCTCTAAAAAAAACCACCTCATGTTTTACTTAGGGAAGAAAACACATTAAAAGGATTCAGATTCAGACACATAAAAAGGTCAGATGATCCTTAGGGCTTGGTAGGCAAAGCAGCAGGGAAGACAATCAGGTGTCTTGACTGGACAGATGGTCCCAAACCAATGACTGTTGGAAGAACACAATATACCCAAAGTTTGGAGTAAAGAGGGGCTCTTTGGTTTATTTCTGACAGAAGGATTGTTGTAGATGGTCAGCATTCACCCATGATGGGCCATTCATTGCCTAGTGGGGACTGGGCTATGGGATTTGAGTTGGAGGCAAGGAAGGTCCTGAGCTCCCAGTAATAGATATTGGTGTTTATCCACTTTAAAACTGTTTGTTGGTATAGGGAAGCTGAGGATTGCCACTAGTCTAGGAATATGGGATAAAGGCTATGCAGAAACATATAGTTGGTTGTCAGAATATCAGGTGAAGGGAATAGCTCAAAGGTTAGCTTGACTGGAATGGAGAATACATGAAGGGGAGTATTGAGAAATGAGATTGGAAGGGTAAATGGGAGACAGTTTATGGAGTGCTTCAAAAGCCAGATAGAGGATTTTGTATTTGATTGGGTGGAAATAGAGAGTCACTAAAGATTTCTTAGTAGGAGAGTGTCACCATTGAGTCTATAGTTTAGAACTATAAATTTGGCAGCAGTGTGGAGGTTTGATAGGAGAAAGTAAGGAGATAAATAAGAATGCTATTCTACTAGTAGTATGATAATCCAGGTTGTAATCTTGGGTGCCTGAGAAAATGGTGGTACTCTCTATGGTAATAGAAAAATTAGGCAGAATTGGAGGTTTAGAAGGATGGTGGAATGAGTTCAGTTTTGAACATACTGAGTTTTAGACGACTACAGAATATCTAGTTTGAGATTTCCAATAAACAATTGTCCAATAGGAAGGAGAGGTACATTTACTTTTTTGGGAAGGGGTAGGCAAGTGATACAAAGATGGCTTTGTTGGGAAACACTATTCAAGTGCTGCCTTTGATATAATAACATCTCTCCATTTGACAAACAACACTTTGAGATGGTCAATTACAAAACAGCTGCCAATTTGTTTTGATGGAGTTTCCTCATTGGGAAGTTGCTATACAAGTTAAATCACAGATCTAGACAATAAAAGGCAAAAAATATTACCTACCCTTCCCCTGCCTCCCCCAACCATCAAGACTTGCTAAATTTATCATGGTTAAAAACTTAAATGTTTGTTTAGAGTGAGGTCTTTGCCTCTTGTTCCTTTATATTGCTTTCTTTACCTTAATCCTTGGGTACTCTGAGGCAATTATGTAGAAGAATGGAAGATAGACTTGAATCAGAAAGACCTGAGTTTGAATCTACCACTGAGGCATCAAGTCATCTTTGTGGCATCTGAGACACTAGCTGCATATTTCTTGAACAAATCATTTAGCTTTTCAGCCTCAGTTTCCTCAGCTGTAAAATGTAGATAATATTAATACTACCTACCTCACAGAGCTGTTGTGAGGATCAAATGAGAAAATATGTGTAGAGTTCTTTGAAAGCACTTTGAGTGCTCTATAAATGCTTCTTGTATTTCTGACCCCAACCAATTGGAACTGTATCTTTTGGAGAGAAGTAGAGTCAACTATGGCCTTAAAAGTGGGATTGGGGAAGAAGGAAAGATAATATCAGAGAAGGAAAAGCTCCCAAATGAGTATTAAATAATGAAAGAAAAAGAAAAAACTGTATGAGATAAGGAACTGACTGGCTTATATTCATTTTATGTTCCTTTTTTTCCTTAGTGCTTGAACCCCCTATTCCAAAGCTGTTATGGAAAAATACTGATATTCTACCTTGTGGAAATGGTTCAACATTTAATGATTCCTCAAAGGTGCTGTTTTGTAGGACTGATTGATGCCTGGAAGGTGTGATAATTTGAATCAGGTGCTGCTAAGGAAGCAGAGAGATTGCTTGCCTTGATTGGCTTTTAAAAGAGGGTGATACAAGGCAAGAGGAGAGAGGAAAACTATCTCTAACCTTGAAATGTCTTTGTTTTGTGTTCCACATAAAGTGGATATAGATAAAAATAGGGAATGCTTTAAGTAAATTTTAAAATATGAAGAGACTTGGCTCATTAAACATTCTTTTTTATGGTTGTATAGTGCTGAAACATCTTTGGGTGCTTTTCTTTTTATGAGTTAATGATATTTTATGTTTGGGGGAGACGTCATAAACAGAAAATTTTTGAGAAGATGGTGTTATGGTTAGTCCATATGTATAGCTTCAGCCTGAATGAAAATAGAAGAATGTGAACCAGATAATTGAATAGCAAAAACTACAAAAAAAAAGTTAAAAATCTGTTGCTCATGATAAGAATGTCTTGGAAGAAATCATCTGAACATATACATGTATTTATTCATATGTGAGTCTGCTGCTTATTAGTTGTACCCAATTTTTCAAACTCAGAGAATAATAGAAATTGTAGTGTGATCTATGATGTTTTGCTGTGCATTTTTCTTTGTACTGCCTCAGGTTTGTCTACACAATATGATGTAGTGAAGAATTGAAACAATTTCCTTGATAATTGGGGCCATATGCTATAGATTTATGTATGAAGTGGCCATGTAATTGAGACAACATTGTGGCATTAGTTGTCTGGATATCTGTTTAAAATTTCCATTCCCATGTGTACAAGTGTAAATGCTATCATAATAGCTTTGACATCCTTGTACTACCCTAACCTGACTTTCCTTTATCTCTGGAGCCTTTTCCTGGTCAAATCCTACTAAGTAAGAATGCCTATGTGTGAAGTTTATCAAAATGAGGAGTGCTTGACATCGGTTTGTTTTAAAAAATATTTTGATAACTGTATTTTAATACAACAGATTTCCTTTCTAGTCTATGCATTTCATACTGTGAGAAAATAATGAGTTTTGGGGGGACCCAGAGGCCCCCGACTTGAGGGCCTAACTTGGGAGCCTTGCCTGATCTCTTTCAGAGCCAGCCCAGAGTGAGTAAAGTTGGAGCTAGTTCTCTGAATAGAGACAATAGAGATTAAAACCTTACCTACCTGAAAGCCTTTCCCTTCAGAAGGTCTGTCCTCTGGACTCTGACCTCAACACTACTGCTCATTTTAATATGGACCTCCCTCAAGTCCAATAAACCAATAGATTTGAATGATGCTAGCCAATTAGCTTTGAGCAGTGTGTAAGGGCCACCTCTCCTCTGAACCCCAGGGAACTTATGCTCTCTCACTTGCTCTCTTGGCCTGGGACACTGGAGGAGGCAGCCACACTGACTCTCTTCTCTTTTCTATCTAAGTATGTAGGGATTCTAATTCTGAGCAATGTGCTCTCTCTTTACTAACATTTAATATGCTTTAATGGGGTCAGCTAGATGGTACAGTGGATAAAGCACCGGCCCTGGATTCAGGAAGACCTTAGTTCAAATCTGTCCTCAGACACTTGACACTTATTAGCTGTGTGACCTTGGGCAAGTCACTTAACCCTCATTGCCCTGCAAAAAAAAAAGGCTTTAATAAATGTTTAATGCCAAAGACCAGTGCTATAGCCTATAATTTATAATAAATAGCAATATATTAGAAATGCCAGCTAAATTTCCTAAAACCTAGAACAAAGACAGGCACCCCCATATATCTTCAAATGACACAATACTATGCATCTAAAAACATTATTCTTTGGAATGGTCCATAGGCTTCACCAGATAGCCAAAGGGATATATGATATAGATGTGCATGAAAAGCCATGGTACCAGTCACTATCAACAAAGTCCTTGCGACCAGTCTCCAGAAAAGTTCTTATGTTCTATCCTGGTGTGATGGTGACCCTGGCTTATTGAAGGCTTTCCCAGTGGAGTACAAGCTGTGACCACTGTCTGTCATGTAAAAGCCTTGGGAATAGTCCAACTGATAGACTGATTTTGAGCTAAGAACTAGCCTAGATAAAGATAGCAAGACTAAGTATCTTGGTTTACCATTACACAATGAATGATTTGGTGGAAATACATAAAACAAAGAGACATTTTAAAAATGGTCATCTATCATTTAGTTAGGGTCTGGAACATGGTGGTAAGCATTGTAATGTAGAGGAAGAGATGACTCTTAGAGTTATTTTTGAGAAATAATTGTCAGATTTTAGTGACTTGAGTGACATATAAACAGAAAAAAGTCATGCATAATGAAAGGAAGGTCCTCTGAGGTGGTTAAATACCTAATTAGATCTACCAGAGGCCCAAGAAATTTTAAACTATCTGGGGAAAAACTGTGGATCTTGATGTCAAAAATAGCCCTGATGTGAAAAGGCAAATCTAATGTTCCCCTCACAGATTCTTTGGTTTTAGGCTTCTTAGTCATTTGAATAATTCCACAGATTATTTTAATCAAATATCCTTTGCATCAAAGTACAAAAATATTTATAAGGTCAATAATAAGAAAGTTCAATGTGCAGAGCACTGTGCCAGGTGAATGGGAGTGACCATGATGTACAATTTAGATAAGACTATCTTCCGGTAATTAATTCTGGGTAAATTATCATCAATTTTATCAGTCACGACCTATAAGAAATTGACAAAAGTGGCTCCTTGACCTCTCATAATTTAAAGAGGCCTCATGGCTACTTCTCCAGGTTTTTATGCCTTTTGGACAAGAGGTGATCCATTGAGAAGCAATCAAATCTGATTGGTTATACAAAACCAACCCCAGCCTTGGGTTATCTATTAAAAGAATGCATACCCCCCCACTTTTTTTTTTGCAGGGCAGTGGGAGTTAAGTGACTTGCCCAGGGTCACACAGCTAGTAAGTGTCAAGTGTCTGAGGCTGGATTTGAACTCAGGTTTTCCTGAATCCAGGGCTGGTGCTTTATGCGCTGTTTTACCTAGCAGCCCCCCATGCTCACCCTTTTCAATGGGTGAGCTGAGTGACCCCTCCCTGGAGGAGAGGCCTTTTTATTTAGACAAAAGATCTGTCTCCACCCAAGCTTGAATAGAATCTATGAGCTTCTCCACCCCAGACCAAATTCTGTGCAAAGTTGGATAGACTTGACCATGATTGAGGAGAGTTAATTTAATCTTATCAAGAAGGACTTTGGGTGGCAGCTAGGTGGCACAGTGGATAAAGCACCAGCCCTGGATTCAGGAGGACCTGAGTTCAAATCCGGTCTCAGATAATTGACGCTCACTAGCTATGTGACTCTGGGCAAGTCACTTTACCCTCATTATTCCGCCAAAAAAAAGAAAAGATAAGGAAGGAAGGAAGGAAGGAAGGAAGGAAGGAAGGAAGGAAGGAAGGAAGGAAGGAAGGAAGGAAGGAAGGAAGGAAGGAAGGAAGGAAGGAAGGAAGGAAGAAGAAAGAAAAAGAAGACAGAAAAAAAGGAGGACTTTGGAATGGGGGAATCCAGGACTTTGAAAGAATGGGGGAGTGCTGAATTTTGAGGATATTGGTTACAAATAATCGTTTCTTACATGATGGAATGCCTGCCTGTTCTCAAGGAGTAGTAATAAAACATATTCAATGTTTTAGTCATTTAACAAAAATACTTTGTAAGGTCCATAGTATGGCCCTGGTATGAAGTAGAGATTAAAGTTGGTACAGGGGGAGGAAAAGTGAATGTGGGAAGAACTAAACTTTGTAAAAGTCCAATTATGTGAAAAGAAAGACAGTTAGTAGAAATTGAGATTGAGAGGATTGAAAATTAGAAAGATCACAGAGGTAAAATGGACAGAAGCTAGCAACTGACTGGGTAGGAAAGGAGGAAAGTCAAAGACAATCTCAATATTGCAAACTTAGCAAATGTATGCTTCAGATGGATATCGTAAAGTCAGAATAGGAAATGTTCTAGAGGAAAAGACCTACAGAGATCAGTCTTTAAGGGATATTGAATTTGAGGTGCTGATGGGACAAATAGCTAAAAAGATCCTAAGTGAGTTGGGGAAAGAGGTATGGAGCATAGCCTAATATAATGGAAGGAATCTTGAGCTTGGAATCATGAAGACCTTGGTTCAAATGCTACCTTAAAAATGTGGGAACTTTGTGATTCTGACACCACCTCTGAGGCCTATTGCCCCATCTATGAAATGGAGATAATAATACTCATGGGACCTGCCTTTCCAAATTGCAAGGATTAGGTAAGACACAGTATGTAAAGGATTTTGTACACTTTAAAATGTCAAATAGATGTGCTATTTCCTCCTATTTCTTATCTGCATAGTGGCAGCATAGTTAGTAAAATTTCTAAGAGAGAGAATAGAAAAAAAAAGTTTTTGAGCATCTCATCAGGACTTACCCATATTAATGGGTCATGATAAGGATGGGAGGAAACAAGAAAATAACCAGAGAAGTAGTACATAGAGAGCTTGGAGGAGAAACAAGATCTTGCAGATCTGAAGCCAAGAAAGGAGAAATTATCTAGCAGCACAAGTTGTCCAACTGTATCAAAGGCTATACAGAGAGAGTTCATGGACCATGAAGACAGAGAAGAAAAAAGTAGGTAGCAAGATTGGAGTACAAGGTATGAGGCAGAAACACAGACAAGGAAGATGGTTTGAAAGTAATAAGTAGAATTTACTATATACTTTATTTATTTATTAAAAAAATTTTTTTTGCAGGGAAATGGGGTTTAAGTGACTTGCCCAGGGTCACACAGCTAGTAAGTGTAAAATGTCTGAGCCAGATTTGAACTCAGGTTCTCCTGAATCCAGGGCCGGTGCTTTATCCACTGCGCTACCTAGCTGCCCCTATCATATATTTTAAAAAGAAAGTAAATAGTGTGAAATGAAGAGTCAGAGTTTCATATAGAATTTTTTTGTGTTTTATTATATTGTTAATCTCCCAATAAAAATAAAATAAAAAAAGTGAGTAGCTATAAAATGAAGGCACTGAGAATAGAAACTGACCAATTGTTTCAATTGATTATACATATTATTTAATATTATGCTGATTTCAAATTCTAGATATTTTTTTTAACACATAGGAATTGCTTTTCAGTACCAAAAGGATATCTCTCCCATTTACCATTTGTTTTTAATCTTGTAGAAATAATCTTCACTTTTTGACTTGGGTATTTGAAAAGTTCCAGTGGCTTTTTCTTTTGTAAGAAAAGGCACTTTAAAAATTCATTATTTAAAAAAAAAACTATTGAAAAAGCTATTACTACCTAGGGGTAAAATAAGCTAGGAACATTTTGATCTTCTGTGTGCTTCGAGGTCAACATGTAAATCAAAGAACTGTAGGAGAAAAAAAATCTCAGAATCCATTTGGGTTAGATTTGCTTGGAGATATACAGTAGCTTTGTATACGAAATTGCCACCTACCAGGGCAACATAATCTGCAATGATCTTGTGTCTAAAAGGAAAAACAAAAGTATGGTTAGCTATGACCAAGATCTGATTTTTAAAGAGTATGTTAAAAACAGGAGGTCCTACTGGCATGGTTAGGTATTATGCTAAGCTCTTCATCATTCAGTTATTTAAATAAAGGCTTGACCAGTAATGGGGCTCCTTAATTACCAACTTAAACATTCACTAGGGATTACACTGGCAATAAAGTAGTTGCTAGAGACACTACAAATCTTGTTTGTTTGTCATTTAAATTTTATGCCACAAAGTGCCACTACAGTCTCTGGACTATATTTAAGAATTTTATTGATGCCTTTTGTTTTTACATCACATTCATTAGTCATTCTAGATATACACCCTTCCCTGAACCTGTGCCCAATAAGTCTCCCCTTATAACCAAGAAAACCAGCTATGCAAAATCCTGTGACTACATTTAACAGTGTATGAAGTATACCTTTGGGGGCCTTCCAAAAGAAGGGAATTGCTTCCTCACCCTTTCTCCTGGGACAAGATTGGTCACGATAATCACTCAGTGTTTGGTTTTATTTTAGCATCTTTTTGTCTATGTTATTGTCACTGTGTATATTATTCGTTCTCCTGGTTCTGACTCTTTGCATTGGCTTGCATAGGATTCCTCAAGTTTCTCTGAATTCCACATTTTCTCTTTTACTATGGTAATAATACATACGTTTACCATAATTTGTGCAGCTATTCACCAATCAATGGGCACCTACTTTATTTTTGCTACCACAAATGGGCAGTTATAAATATCTTGGTATATATGGAGTCTTTCCATTATTGACTGTATTGAAAGTATTTAGTCACTGGATTAGTAAGAAAATCATCACCTTTTGTGGTGTATTTTTTGGAAATAGTCTGAAATAATTGACCTCTTATCAAGTGCCTGACACACAGTAGGTGGTTGTTAAATGCTTGTTGACTAAATTTTTGAATGGTTGGACTGAATCACAGATTTACTAAGGATGTTACTATGCCTCCTTTGCAACAGCTGGAACAACATTAGTTGTTTTGGTCTTTGTCGTCTTCACCAGTTTTCTCGATATAACACAATACCTTAAGGTTGTTTTGGTTTGCATTCATTTTATTAATAGTGATTTGGAGGAATATTTAATATGGTTATTAATGGTTTATATTATTAAAAAACCTTACTCAGATCCTTTGTCTATTTATCTATCATGGAATGGCTGTTCCTTATTTATTTTTTGTCTATTCACTATAAATCTTGGATATCAGACTATGATTAATGATATTTAATGAAAAAGTCACCTCCTCCCAGTGAACAGTTTTCTACTTTATTCTTATTGCATTGTTGTTTATGCAAAGGCTTAAAATTTTTTTTTTTTGTAATCAAAATTATCATTTTTTTCCTTTTACAGTAGCCTCTATCCCTTGTTTGGCTAAGCATTTTCTCTGTCATAGTTGGGAAAAATGTATATTTCCATCCTCATTTAAAAAAAAATTGTGATCTTTTGTATTTTGTATTTTGTTACATATTATATTTGTAACTCATTGTAGTATATAGTTTAAGGTGCTGGCTTCAATCTATTTTCTGCTGAACGGCATCTCTGATTTTCTAGCAGTTCTTGTTGAATAGTCTGTCCTCAATAGTCTATGTTCTTGGTTTTATCAGACAATGTGTCACTCAATGGAGTGTTACTTATCTAACCTGTTCTTCCTGTGTTTTTTTTGACCTTGATTGACGTTAATATTGTTGTTTTAGTTGTGACTTGGTATTATTTCTCCAGGAATTGTATATTTGTCAGATATATAGGAGGCATTGCTATAGAAGACAGCCTTTTATCTAACATTTTGTTGTATCAAAACATATGCTTTTCATTCAGTCATATTACATAATACTCTCCAATAATTTCCCTAATGGTGTGAATAAATACAATGAGGATGAATCCTTCTAACCACTATGATCTTAACTGAAAACATCTCCTAAAACAAAGTTCACAGTAAGATGGGAGTTAAATCCTTTCCTGAGCTCAGCAGAGTTTTGAGTTCTTCTGCACATGTATTTGTAATTCTTAATTACGCACAGATCTTTCTCCTGTCTCCTGTCTCCCCTTTTTTTGTTTGGTCTCTCTCCCTCTCTCTCCTTTCTTTCCTCCTTTTTCTTCTCTCTCTTCCCCTTCTCCCTCTTTCCATTCTCCTCTCCCCTTCTCCTTTTCCCCCTCACTTTCTTTCTACCCCCCTTTCCTTCTTCCTCTCTCCTCTTCCCCCTTTTTCTTCTCCTTTCCCCTTCTCCCTCTTGCCCCCTCTCCAACTTGTCATTCTCCAGAGAAAATCTGTAGTTGATTGGTTGACTGCCCTGTAAGCAATGTTTTTGCAGACTTAAAAGCAATAGGTAAATATCAGTGGTTATTGGTATTATTAACAAATAAACTTAGTAGGATCTTTAAACCTTTTGGTCTGTTATATGACCATACAGATGTGGACCAGTGTGTAAGTGGGGGGAGAAATGTGAAATCAATCTAGCAAAGTAGACTGATAAAGATAAGGCATTTATTAAGTGTTTATTATGAACCAGGCAATGTGCTACAGTTGGAGGCAGATTCTGAAAATCTTTAAATGTCAGAGAGAAGTTTATATCTTATCCCTAGGCAGTAGGGAGCTACTAAAGTTTCTTTTTTTTTTCTTTTTTTTTTTTTAGTGAGGCAATTGGGATTAAGTGACTTGCCCAGGGTCACACAGCTAGTAAGTGTTAAGTGTCTGAGGCCGGATTTGAACTCCGGTACTCCTGACTCCAGGGCCGGTGCTCTATCCACTGCGCCATCTAGCTGCCCCTAAAGTTTCTTTTTTAAAGCTCAATTTTATTTTAAAACAAATCAAGCATTTATTTTTTTTCTTCCTCTCCCCATCTCTCCTCCCCCTCCCCCTTCCTCCCCCACCCCACCCTGGGAAAAATACCCTTATAATAATTATGCAGAGTCAAACAAATTCCCATATTGGCCACATCCCAAAATGTGTGTCTCATCCCATCATTTCTCTGTCAGTGGATGGGTGGCATTGTTTTTCATAAATCATGAATCATGGAATCATGATTAATCATTGCACTGATCAGAGTTCTTAAGTTTTTCCAAATTGTTCATTTTTATATTATTGATGTTATAGTAGAAATTTTTCTAGTCATGCTTATTCACCATGTCTAAATCCATATATAGCAACACAGATTTTTCTAAAACTATCTTCATTTCTAACAGCACAATAGTATTATATTACATTCATATAGTATAATTTGTTCGGCTCTTTCCCAATTGATGAGCACCCACTTACTTTCTAGTTCTTTGCCACCACAAAAAGAACTGCTATAGATATTTTTGTACATATTGAACCTTTTTTTCTTTCTCAGATGTTCTTAGTCATATAGGCCTAGTAGTGGTATTGTTGAGCATTGTACGCATAATTTAGTTTAGGGATAGTTCCAAATTGCTTGCCAGATGGCTGTACCAATTCGCATATCTACCAATGATGAATTAATGTGGCTGTTTTTCCACAGCCTCTCCAATATTTGTAATTTTCCTTTGACAAAAAAGAATAAATTTTGCAGGAGCTATAGGAAAACAGGCACACTGATGTTCTGAAGTTTCTTGAATTGGTGACATGGTTAGACTTGTGTTATAGAGATTTCAATTTGACTGTTGCACCAACTCCCCTTTACCTCTAGAACAAAACACATAGCTCTATTTTGGGCATTTAAAATGCTTCACAATCTGGATGCACCTTATCCATTCATATTCAACTTGGTCTTCAAGGCCTAGGATATCTCACCTTCTCCATGAAGCTCTTCCAGATTTCTCTAGCTCACACAAATCTATGGATGCTTTTTATTACTCATACTTCTTGTCAGTCCTGCACAGTTTAGGATTTAAATTGTTCTCAGCTTCATATATACTAACTTTATCTCCTTAGGACAGTTATTAACTCCTTGAGAAAATAGGTTCTGACTAATAGAAAGAATATTGGTTTTAGACTCAGGCCTGAGTTTGATGTCTGGCTCCAATACTTGTTAGTTTGTGATCATGGACAAGTAAATTATTTCCTATTTCTCAGATTTCAGTTTCCACTTCCATCAAGTGAGGGCAATGATACTCCTCCTTATTAGGTTCTTCAGAGGAAAGCACTCTCTGTACATTTTAAAGTATCATAGAATAGGAGTTAACCTTCTTCTTTGTTTCTCCCTATGGTATCTAACAAAATTCAAGTGTTTGGTAAATATCTTTTGATATATTAAGTGGATTAACTGGGAATCATTGTGGATTCAAGATGTGGTTTCACTGGGCACCAGAGCTGCTGTTTTCAGTGCTTTGAAACAGATGCTAATGGATTTTGTTATGTAACAGCCCAGAAAGCACATTTATTTTGCAGGGACGGTGCATTGGGGGGGGGGGGTTGGGGGAGAGGGGAAGGAAGAGGGAGGAAAAGAGAAGGGGGAGGGAGGGGTGGGGCTTTACGACTATTTGGATTTTGCTTCACAGCAACCTGACAGGTTATATTTTCCATCCTGATGAGGCAGGGACATAAATTGCTTTGTCACTATCATTGTTCTCTTCTTTTTCTCCTTTCCCTCCTCTCCCTCTTATAATAATAGTTTGATTCAAAAATTCTTAGCAAGTCAGGCTCTGCTGGTGCTGTCCAATTGCTGACTGCTTTGATTACTCTAGCAATGACAGCAACCAAGCTTTCTATTTTCTTTGTATCCTACTTCAGTGCCTTGCATATAATACACCCTCCCCCAATTATTTAGTGATGGGATGAATCTTCTATTAAGACAGTATGTGAGATCCCATTTCCTTGATTTAGTTTGATTGATTTTTCTTTCCTTGGACCACACTCATAAGCATGATATTGGGGGATTTTATGAAAACTTTGGTCCCACTTCCTCCAGCTCTTCATTTTCTATATTCTGTTTTTTAAAGCCAGTTTTTGATCATTAGGAATCCTGATAGAATTTTGACTACTTTTGAATGAGTAATTTTGATTTTTCCAGCTGATTTTCTTCATTTTTCTCTTTTAAACATGCAGTTTTTGTGTGTGCTGGTATTAACTTGTCAATTCCTTTTCTTCACATTTGTGACTCATTATGATGTGATTGAGTCAGTAAATTTACTATTTTATCAGCGTTATCCATTTGTGGTTATATATTGAATAAAGCACATATTTTCTGAATAATGATTTTTTTCCTGTTTTTCAACATTTCATACTATTCATTTGTTTAATTATGTTTTCTGGACTGCTTTTAGTCCCATTGTTTTTGTCCTTGCTACGTGGTTTTGAGGATAGCAAAAGTAGGAAGGAATTATTGACATTGCAAAAGGATTTCATTTTTTTATGAAAGGATTTATTTTAGGGATCCATTAAATAGTAAGCTTTTCTGATGCATTTGTATGTTATTGAAACTACAAAAATTCATCTTACATAATTTGTAATGAAAAATTAAGGCAGAGAGACATGTTAGGAAGGCTTTGCATTAATCCAGGTATGAGGTTGGTCTGAACTAATGTGATTTCAGTAAGCATGGAAAAGGAAGAGCTGTTAGAAATGTCTGGGTCAGAGAATTCAATTCAATGAAGATTTGCATTCCTATTATGACTTAGATTTTTCACAAAATGGAGATAGTAAAGTTGAGAAGGATTGATAAATGATTAGATCTGGGATGAGAGGAAAGAATTAGAAATGATCCAGAGGTTTGGAGTATAGGTAACCTGGAGGTATTATGATATTTCTGGCATAAATAAGGAAGTCAGGAGGCTGAAGTCATTGGGGGAAAATGATAAGTTAGATTTTAGACATATTGAATTTGAGATGATAGCAGAATATCCAAGTGGAGATATCTAATGAGAAATTGGAAAAATGGCCCCCAAATAAAAAAATGCCTGAAGTCAAACTTGAATTTCAGAACTTAAAAACATCTTCAAGGGGCAGCTAGATGGCGCCGTGGTTAAAGCGCTGGCCCTGGATTCAGGAGTACCTGAGTTCAAATCCAGTCTCAGACACTTAACACTTACTAGCTGTTTGACCCTGGGCAAGTCACTTAACCCCCATTGCCCCACAAAAAAAAATCTTCAAAAATATAAAGACTGATTCTATAGAAAATGTAATATCAAAATTAGACTTTGGCATTTGGAAAGAAACCATTTGTTATTAAAATAAAGATGATTAAGTTCTATATATAAATACTCCCCACTTCTAAGAAGTATCTATCAAAACATGCCCTGAACAATCATAGAAAACACGAACATGGCAGGATTAGGCCATAGTTTTATAGAGCAAAAAGAATGTCTATCACTCCAATCTACTTAGGTAAGATGTTGGAGGCTGCTAAAATGTTTATTCTGATTAGCTTTGTCATTAGTAATTGGATTATAGATTTGCATTGTAGATATGACTTGGAACTTTTTCTATTTAATTTTATTTTTAATAATAAACATTTTTTTTGGAGTTGTAGAAAAATAGGTACACTAATGCATTGTTGATGGAGCTGTGAACTGATCCAGCCATTCTGGAGAGCAGTTTGGAACTATGCCCAAAGGGCTATAAAGCTGTGCATACCCTTTGACCCAGCAATACCACTATTAGGTCTTTTCCCCAAAGAGATCATAGAAAAGGGAAAAGGTTCCACATGTACAAAACTATTTATAGCTGCTTTTTTTGTGGTATCAAGGAACTGGAAATTGAGGGGTTGCCTATCAGTTGGGGAATGGCTGAACAGTTAGTTGTGGTATATGAATGTAATGGAATATTATTGTGCCGTAAGAAATGATGAGCAGGCAGATTTCAGAGAAACCTAGAAGGACTTGCATGAACTGAAGATGAGTGAGATGAGCAGAGCCAGGAGAACATTGTACACAGTATCAACAACATTATGTGTTGATCAACTGTGATAGACTTGATTCTTCTCAGTAATACAATGGTCCAAGATAGTTCCAAAGAACTCATGTTGGAAAATGCTCTCCAAATCCAGAAAAAAACAAAACCAAAAAAGAGCTGTGGAATCTAGATGCAGATCAAACCATACTATTTCTGTTGTTTTTTGTTGTTGTTGTTTCCCCTTTTGCCCTGATTCTTCTTATACAGCATGACTAATGCTGTTTAATGTAATTGGACATATATAACTTATATCAGATCACTCGCTATCTTGGGGAGGGAGGAAGGAGGGAACAGAGGAAAAAAATTTGAAATTAGAAATTCTTTTAAAAACAAATGTTGTATAGTGATTGGAATGACGCCACCTACTGGAGACTTACTATAGGAAAGGTCCACCATGAGTAGAATTCCTCAGAGGGCAAGGCCATGTGGCTTTTCCTTGGCGTCAGGAAGTAACGTTTGCGCATGGGTACTGTCCACCAAGGCTACCAGCCAATCAACTTGAGGAGCCTCCCATTTTCTGGGAGGGGACAGGAAGGAGGAAGGAGGGCCTGCACGGAGAGGGCTCTCTCTTTTTGGTTCCTGACTTTATGGTGGAGGTGGGGGCAGCAGAGGAAGTCACAGGAAAGTTGAGGAAAGATAGGATTGCCATGCTGTTGGAATTCTGTTCTCAATCTTTCTCTTTCTACCTTTCAATAAACCTTTAAAAACCTAAACTCGTTTTTACCAGTGATTTTAGTCAGTTTCCCCCAAAACTGGGGGAACAGATTAGAGCCCACATTTAGAATCTTAAATTACACAGTTGAAAACTATCTAAATGTAGCTTGAAAATAACAAAATATTTATATGGAAAAAAGAAAAAAAATAATAAACATTTATATTTAAAAAGTTTTGAGTTCTAAATTCTATCCTGCATCCCCTCTCTCTTTTCCCCTCTCCCTGAGGTGGTAAGCAATCAGATATAGGTTATACATATACAGTTACGTAAATTACCAAATAAGTAATTTTGTATAAGAAAACTTGAAAAAAGAAAAAATGAAAGAATGTGAAAATAACATGCTTCACTTTGTGTTCAATAATCTTTCTTTGGAGGTGGATAGTATGGTTTATCGTTAGACCTTTGGGATTGTCTTGGATCAATTTATTGCTGAGAATAGGTAAGTCATTCACAGTTCTTCATCAAACAGTATTGCTATCATTGTGTACAACGTTCTCCTTGTCCTGCTCACTTCACTAAACATCAGTTCGTACAAGTCTTTCCAGGTTTTTCTGAAATCATCCCACTTGTCATTTCTTATAGAACAGTAATATTCCATCACCATCATATACCACAGCTTTTTTTTAACCATTTCCCAACTGATGGGCATTCCTTTGATTTCCAATTCTTAGCCACCACATAAAGAGCTGCTATAAAGAGTGTTTTCTTCTATAGAATCCTTGGCAGCAAAGAATGTATGATATTTAGGGAGCTCATGATGATGATCACATTTTGTTGAGATTCATATTTTCTTGACTGAGGCAGGATGTCTTGGTGGGCAAAGAAACAGCCTTCATGCCAGGAAGGACTGGCTGAAGTCCAACCAACCTCTGGTATATACCATGTGCCCATGAGGAACTCTCTTGATCTCTTAGTATTCCAAGCAACTCTACAAGACTCAAAATTACTGGAAGATTGCCAATCTGTAACAGTAGAGGACATTTCCACACTAGGAGTTCCCTGCAAGAAAGTATAATCCAGCCTAGGATAAGGAGAGATTGGGACTAGATCAGTGATTTCATTGATATAGGGAACTCCTGGTTAAGTAAAATACTGAGTTAATCAGTCAACATTTATTAACCCCTGCTATGTGCCAGGCACTGTGTGAAGGGCTGAGCATACAAAAAGAAGCAAAAGACATTCCCTGACCCCAGGGAGATTAAAATCTATTGGGGGATACAAAAGACAAACAAATTTATACAAAGCAAGCTGTTAATTATTTCATATTTATGCAAAAATATGAAATAATTAATAGAGGGGGAAGGCACTAGAGTTATGAAGGATTGGGGAAGGTTTCCAATAAAAGGTGAGGTTTTAGTTCCAATTGCAAGGGACCCAGGAAAGTCTGTAGTTGGAGCAGAGGATGGATAACATTCCAGGCAGGAGGGCAGCCAGAGAGACTGCCCAGAGCCAAGAAATGAAGTGACTTGTTCTTAGAAATAGCCAGGAGGCCTGTGTCATTGGAATGAAGAATACAAGTCGGGGACTAAGGTGTAAGAAGACTGGAACTGGTAGCAGGGAGCTAGATTATGAAGGGCTTTGAATGCCATAGACTTTTGTATTTGCCCTTGTAGTCAATAGAAAGCCACTGGAATTTATTGAGCGTGGGGGGTGACATCAGACCTGCATTTAGGAAAGTCACTTTAGTGGCTGAATGGAGAATGGACTGGAGTGGGGAGAGGCTTAAGGCAGGGAAACCCACTAACAGTTATTACAACAGTCCAGGTGTAAGGTGATGAGACCTGCACTAGAGTGGTGGCAGAGTCAGGGGAGAGAAGGGAGCATAGCTGCAAAGGTGAAATTGACAGGCAGCAGCTGGAATGTGTGTGTGTGTGTGTGTGTGTGTGTGTGTGTGTGTGAGAGGGGGTGAGAAATACTCTACCAGTGAAGGTTGTACCTTCTCTATAATTACAGTGTTAGAGAACTACCTGAGCAATGAAAGCCAGGAGTCTTGCCAGTAACAAGGTTAAACCATAAAACCAGTTAGTTAGAGGCAGGATTTTTACCCAGGTCTTCCTGGTTCTGACCACTCAAGTCCAAACCTGAAAATCTCTTTCTCTCTCTGCCTTTCCCTCTCTCTGTTTCTCTTCCTCCTTCCCTAATAAAGTAAATATATGTATATATATAATATGTAATAATATAATATATATTAAGAATACTAGGTAGCTTTACTTTATTAGTCACAAAGTGACACTGACCTGAGGTGAAAATAGCAGTCTTCAGTATTATCTCATAGTTTCTTCTTTCTTGTTTCTTTTTGTCTCTTGGAATAATAAAGGATTCTATAAATTACCTGCCAAAGTTATTTGTTAGCTTGCCTTGCATTCTATGACCACAGTAGTCTCTGAAGGCTTGGTGGGAGCTTTTGAAGAGATGTGGAGTGAATTAAATACTGCTTACTGGAAGTAAATAGGAAAGGTAAGCCATGTTCACACCTCTTCAATTGCTCTCATCCAGCCTTCAGAGACCCTGATCTGAAGGGGGTTGCTGGGGCCATATCATGCCAGGGGAAGGAAATTATTCCCTGGTTTGCAATGTTACCATAGTTTACAACTATTGTTGCTATATCCTCACATAATCACTTCCCCAAAGGGGAGTGGTAAGTTATATGAGTAAATATGTTGTTGATTCCAGAATGACTACTAATAAAAAAAAATTAAAGGGAGTATTGTGAATTGGTAATTTTCATGGCTCAGTATAATGCCTATTTGCAAAAATAGAATATAAGTAGTGTCATTTGGATGACTTATTTCTGAGAATAATTATGGGAATATTGGGAAAACTTTGGGTAAGGAGTCAAAATTAGAATAAGGGGGACTTATGCTATAGAGGTTGATGGAGTGATAATGGTGCCTCTAGAGAGGCTAACAAAGATCATCACAAGTCACTCAATCACTTCTCATGACCGCTCCTGTCCCTTTAAATGGGTAAGGTATCTCTGGGTGGTTTTGATTTAAAAAAAAAAAAGTAGTTATTACACTTCAGTTACCTGGCAGATTTTTGAGATTTTTCAAGGAGTTAGAAACAACCACCACCAAAATTCCAATAAGACCACCAAAGCAAAGCTATTTAAAGATGCTTTTAGTGACTGTACATTGGAAAATCCCAAAGCACTGCAAATATGATCATTAAGAAACATTAGCTTCTAGCTGCATGAAAATAGTTCAAATCGCATACGAGTTTTTTTTTTAAATTTTTTAAAGCCAGCATTTTAAACAGAGGAAGTCAAACAGAAGTCTTTTGTACCGAGAGACCATTAAAAGATAAACCCCAGTGTTGTGGGAAGGAAGGAAAGGCTTGTACAGGACCCCCTATTACACGGGAAACAAAACTACTTTGGGGAGAAGAAACCTTGCCGAGACAATATCCTGAATAGATTAGAAATTTCCCAGCAATTCTGAAGTGTAAATAAAAGGACCCATTCCATGTTGCAGTGATGGGCAGAAATGACAGCCATGTGTTATCCTCCATCTGCACGGGTCTTCACAGGTGGTATTTCCTCCCTGCATGGTCGACTTTCCTGGAGGCTGTGAAACCCCAACTCAGGCTCTCGTGTGTGAGAACTTTGAGGACACCAGGGACACTGGGTAATGAGGCAGAATGAGTTTTTCTAAGAACGGAGATCATGGAAATGTGTCTGTCCAAGGGAAGCTCATCTTTTGGGGTGGAAACTTTCCTCTTCTTAGATTAGATATGAGACAGTGCATTTTTTACCCCTTGGAAATCATAAAAGGGACAAACAACCATCCCCAGAAAAGCAGTTGGCTGAGGAGACAAGAAGCTAGTATGATGCCAGCAATTTGTAGCTGGCCTTGGCCCCTGTCTCCTCAGGAACAATTATTTTTGCACCAAGGAGTATTTGCAGAAACAGTTCCAAAGGAGCCGTGTCAGCGTTCAACATATGTAAGAACAGTTCACAGATAAATTACCTGGGAAGTGAGATTTTAGACCATTTAATTCAGTTTGTTGTTGTTGTTGTGGGTTTATTTGGAGCATTATGTGAAAATGGTAAGTGATAGAACCAGAAGCCCCTTTTCATTTTTCCTGCATATTTCTGTTTATCTCCTTGATGGATTTGCCTCGCCGTGTTACCAGATCGGTCCCCACTGGTACACCTCCGTCCCCAGCGCTGCCGCGGCTTCTCTCATTATTGCACTGAACGGTGGAGACCGCTCTTCAGTCAGTTTGAGCATTGGGAGCCCCTCCTTCTTGCTTATGTGGCAGCTTTTCTTTTGCACAGAAATGACAGCTACTGTCCAGCACCTTTTGTCTCATTGGCAGAGTGGTCAAGCAGCTACCTTCACAATTGATGCAATTACTAATGTGTTTCCTACGCATGAAGGCAGACTTACGATTCCCTTGCCCCAAGGGACCGTAAACATCATTTTTATGATGTCTGCACTGCAGGCCCTGTCAGCTTGGTGTTCATGTTCTCAGTTACTGGGAGGCCCTGTGATTCAGAGGGGAATAACCATTCCTTTTCAAGTACATTTTTCTTTCTTTCACGTTTCCCTGGCCCAATTTTCAGCTCCAGCTCTGCAGCACAAGGGTTACATTGGCAACCGGCTCCCTCAACAGCTTTTTCAACCCCAGGATGTTGATGCTTAGAGTTGGCTGTCAGGAAAGTTGTTTATAAGGACCATACCTCTTGGCTAATTACTTTCATAAGGTAAAGCAATGGAATAACTGGGAGGAAAAATGGTTTCTTGGAGAAGGGCAAATGAAAAAAATTTTCTTTTGTAGGAGAAAGAAAGTTCAGTCTAAAACCATGTATCCCTTTAATACCTTTAAGCAGAACACTTTCTTACCTAGCAACCTCTCATTGGGATGGGCTTCCCCACCAAAGCATGTAGTGGTTCTTTTGGGTGCTATGGTAATATTCCTCATACCATTGGCAGATTCTGTCCACGATACCCTTTGGAGGTATGCTATCCTACTTTGTTTCCCAATTGTCTAAGTTGGGGGCCCCTCAAAGAGCAGATTTGGCAAAGGTCATCTCTTATAATTGTTTTTTCAAACTTTTGTATTCATACCTTTTTTTCTGGTAAAAAATTGTTATCATTTTCCGCTGCTCAGATACATCAAAATGAGCTATCTATACAAGATTTTAGGGAAATATTTAGTAAGAACAAAAGAAAACTATTACTTATTAGGATATTTGAATATTAGTTCAATTAGTTGATGTCATTAAATAACAATTAGCTTTGCAGTTTGAAAGAATTATTGAAAATCATCCATTTTCTAGGATGCCATTTACATTTATAGCTTTACAAATGAGATAATGGAAAGAACACTGAATTGTTCACCAAAGGGCTCGAGATCTATTTCTAGGTCTGCTAGTAACTACTTATATGACCTCAAGCAAGTTATTTTACCTTTCTAGACCTCAATTTCCTCATCTGTAGATGAGACAACTAATTTCCATTGCTAAGGCCTTTTCAAGCCCTAACAGTCATTATGCTGGTAAATCAGCTAGGGTTTACTCCCAGTACAGAATTTGTTTTCAGTGAGCCCCACTTGCTACAGAACCATTTCACAAAGGCCTAGATAATCAACTGCATGGTTTTAAGCAATGTTGATTTTAATGTATTCCAGTGATTGGTAGATATATTAAGGAGTGTTAACAGAGAGGAATCCTTTGTGCAGTGATTGTAACAAAAATATCTCCCATCATTCCCACATTAGGATTTTATTTAGGTTAACTGATTCCTCTTTAAAATTATAAAAGAGGGGGGCAGCTAGGTGACACAGTGGATAAAGTACTGGCCCTGGATTCAGGAGGACCTGAGTTTAAATCTGGCCTCAGACACCTGACACTTACTTGCTGTGTGACCCTGGACAAGTCACTTAACCCTCATTGCCTTCCCCCTACAAAAAAAAAATTACAAAAGAAAAACTCAACCTATCAGTCCTTTGTTTATACTGTAGTGTAATTGACTTTTTTAAAAAATGTTTTTCTAGATAGCTAGGTGACATATTAGATAAATTGCTGGATGTGTGAGTCAGGAAGACCTGATTTAAAATCCTGCCTCAAATACTTACTAGTATTTCTCAGTCTCAGTTTCCTCGTCTGGAAAATGAGAGATTAGCACTTATGGGTTTCTTGTGAGAATCAAATGGGATAATGCATGTAAAATACTTTGTAAACTTTAAAGCTCTAAACAAGTGCTAGTTGTGATTATTTTAATTGAAGATGAATCACAGTGATAAAACTTCATGGAAAGACGTAGAAATAAAACAGCAGGCATAAGGATGCATTCAAAGGCATAAAAGTACTTAGTATCAAAATTAAACTAATATAATTTCATGTGTTAGAAAATACATGTGACTCTGGGAGTCTTGGCGGTGAAAGGGTGGTATGGTAAGGGTAAAACTGAGATTAGAAGGTGATGGGATTGAAGCATTGCTGTTTGTACTCAGGCAGGGAAGGCCACAAGGGTGAAGTCTGGAGGGAGGGGACCAACCTAAAGGTTTGATATGGAAAGTGATAGTCACACGTTTCCTTCACCTTCAGCAGCTCTGAGGACTAGGTTTTTGTTAGTTTCAGCTTTCTTTCCCAAAGCATCATAGGGCCTTTTGGCAGGAAGTGGGGAGGAACCCTGGATTTTCCATTCCATTCTCCCTCTATCCCTAAAGTCACCTAAAAGGCAGTCATAACTAGGGTGTGATAACTGGGGTTTTGACCCATGGCACCAACTTTAAAAGGGTGGTGAAGCACTTATGGCCCTCCAACAACAGAGAAAAGAACAGTTTGGCACTTAGCAAAAAGGAAAAAAAAAAAGAAAAATGAAAGTTATATATTAGGAAGTTACCAGATGACATAGACAGAAGGGGTCTGAGAATTTCAAGGGGTCCGAACTTGTCGCTTGGAAACAAGAAGATCAGGTGAGGATTCATAGAGGTCATAGAGGTGGCTTCTGAACAAGACCTTTTTTTTTTTTTTGTGGGGCAATGAGGGTTAAGTGACTTGCCCAGGGTCACACGCTAGCAAGTGTCAAGTGTCTGGGGTCAGATTTGAACTAGGGTCCTCCTGAATCCAGGGCTGGTGCTTTTTACATTGCACCACCTAGCTGCCCTAAACCAGACCTTCTTGAAGAAAGAGAGGATAAAGGCCTCTGGTGGGCACTCAGTTTTTTTCTAATTTATCATGATTTGAGAACAAATCTAATCCCTTTCCCCTAACACTGGATTAGAAACTCCTTCCTTGAGGTCAGGAACTTTGGATTTTCATCTTTCTTAGGTGGAATGGGATGATTGAAAATTCAGGACCCCTGTGGAAGTCGCCACTAGCTCTCCTAATTCAACCCATTCAGTTCAGTGCAGTGTGTTCCTCTCCTACCTTTACCTTTCTTTTTCCCTTCTGGGAACAAATGAACAAGTATTTACTAAGCATGTCCTGTGTGCTGTTCCTAAGCACTTTACAATTATTATCTGATTTGATCCTCACAGCAACCCTGGGAAGTAGGTGCTATTGTTAAACCTGTTTTATAGTTGAGGAAACTAAGGCAGATTTGTCTGGTGTTACACAAGTAGTAACAGCTTAAGGACAGATTTGAACTCAAGTTTTCCTGACTCCAGGCCCAGAACTCTGTCTACTGTGTCACCTAACTACCTTCTGGAAGAAGGAAGAGAAGAGGAAAAAGGAGAAGGTTAACTATTTCTGACACTTGGAAATTATTGAAGTCCAACTCTTGGTTTCATAGGTCCTTCTCAAATACATTACCACTCCAGAGATAAAGAGGGATAAAGCAGGGACAGATCAACACTAGGCAATGAAGAAGAATCCGTGACGCCTTGTTACTAATCTATAATGTGTGTAGGGTGGGGGAAGGGAAGAAAAAAAGAGAAAGAAAAAGACAGTTACATGATAATTTTGTTGTATATTTGAAAGGAATAGCAAATTGTGCATTGTAGATTAGCACTTTCATGAACAATCGTCTTTTTAATTGTACTGCATTATGGGAATGCTTGTTTTTGTTCCATAAATTAGAAAATAAACTAAAAAAGTGATTACAAGTATTTTTTTTTAAACAGTAATAGAATATTCCTGGTGGTGAGGGAACCAGTGAGATCCATACCTGGCCTTCAGTTTATAAGTTTTGAGAGTTGTTTTTGTCCCTGAGAGGTTATTTCTGACTTAGCCTGGGTCACATAGCATTAGGTATCAGAGGTGATACCTGAACCAGGATCTTCCTGCCTGTAAGACAAACCCTTTAAGGTACTAGCCATACCATCTTAAACCTTGTAATTACCTAGACTCTCTAGGGGAAGAAAGTTATCACGTGATTATAGATTAAAACTGAAAGGAACGTTAGAGATACTTGAAGCCTATCTCCTCATTTTACTGATATGGAAACTGGCCTTCACAGATTGTGACTGGTTTAGGGTCACAAAGCTAGTAAGTGTCTGAGGCTGGATTTGAATTTAGGTCTTCCTGAAAAAGTTAGATAATTAAGAAAATGGGCATATTCTCCTTTGTTAAACAGAAAACAAAATATTCATAGAACCTCTCACATTGTGCAAGACCACAACCTGAGTAATTTTGAGTTGAAATATCAAATGGATAAAAAAAGCAAGTGACAAAGCCCAATTTGTTCCCTGGATCGATCTTATTTTGGATGACGTACGTTTACAACTTGTGATCCTTTGAGACCAGGAGGGCTAGGTTTGCTTTCATACTAGCTACCAAAAAAGGGTTTGCTGAACAAACTATTAGTTTCACATTAAAGGAAGATGTACAGTTTTAATGCAAACCATTCAAATGATAGCAGCACCTCTTCCTAGACAATTGTTATACTAATTACAATCTCTTCATTAAAGCAGTTTCTCTAAGAAGAACCATGTTAGAACAGTTTGAATTGCTTTAGGGAATTGAAAGTAATCAAACTTCATTTTAATTAAAACTATTCTATAATTTAGGTTTTAATTCATACTTTTCCTGAGCTTGTTCAGATTACGGACACCTTCCAGCATTTCTTTTGGCGCAGTGCAAATTGGTAAATGAGTCCGTTGAAGAAATCGCTAACTCCTACGGTTTGTTTTGTATTTTCGGGTTTCCTTCTCAACAGAAGTTATCCAGTTTAAATACTGGTGTGAAATATGTTCCGTTGTATGGAACGAGGTTCAGTTTAATAGTAGATCTTCCTTGATAGTCTTACAAAACAGAGGCCCAGATGTGTAGACTGGGTACGATTGTTGACAGGGAAGAAAGGAAATTATTTAGAGTTTCTTAATTGCCTGTCTTGCAACAATTTCAGTAGCTATGTGGGGATGTTTTGGATGTTACATCATTCTAGATTAAATGAATGAATGAAATTTTGTTTAGTATGAATTTTTCTTACCCTGATTATGTACTATGGTAAATATTGTGTTTGGGGGGAGCTAGGTGACACGGTGGATGTAATACCAGGGCTGGAGTCAAGAAGACTCATCTTTGTGAGTTCACATCTGGCCTCGCTAGCTGTGTAACCCTGAACAAATTACTTAAAACTGCCTCAGTTTCCCTATTTGTAAAATGAGCTCGGGAACAAAATGGTAAAACACTTCAGTATCTCTGCCAAAAAAAAACCTCAAATGGAGTCACAAAGAGTTGGACGTGACTGAAACGACTGAATGACAACAAAATTTTGTATTCACAGAATTAACAAAACTGGTCAATTACATGTACTCATTAACCTCAGAGCCTGTGAGATATTGACCTCACAAAAAAACTTGAGGACAAATGGTGGCCTTAGATTATTGCAATGGCCTTCTAATTGGTCTCCTTGACTGGAATCTCTCACCACTAATCCATCTGCTATATGGCCCACAGTTTAAGAAGCTTTCTTCTAGCCAAACTAGCCTTCCCTCTGTTCCTCACACACAACACTTCATCACTCATAGCTACATCATTGTCTGGACACCCTCCAGTTTGGAAAGGTCTCCCCCCTCCTCACCTCCACCTCACACAGATTCCCTAAAGCACTACCTTCTGTGTGATGTTTTTCTTCATTCTCCCAATTGCTAGTTGCTTCTCTGCCAAATTACCTTATGTTTAACTACATCATATTAATTTATGTGTTCTCTTTATACTTATTTATATTTAATTGTTGGTTCTCAATAAATGCTAGTTGATTAGATGGGTTCAATTCCTACATAATTAACTGACTAGTCATATGAGCACAGGAAAGTGATGTGGAATTCATTTTCCTTTATCTGTAAAGGAGATACTAACATTATACATTTACTAACATGTACATTTTCTATGGGCAACTAGGTGATGAAGTTGATAGGGTGCTGGGCCTGGAGTCAGGAAGACTCATCTTTCTGAGTTTAAATCTAGGCTGTGATACCAAGCAAGTGAATTAACCCTGTTTGCTTCAGTTTTTTTTTTTTTTTAATCTGTAAAAATGAACTGGAGAAGGAAATGGCCAAGAAAACCCCAAAAAGGGTTACAGAGAGTCAGACGTGACTGAAAAATGATACAATAACATTGTCTATCTCATACTTTATAAATTGCCATATAAGTGAGTTGATGATAATAAAAATAGAAATAACAACAACAACAATAATAAAAACAACTCCTTTAAAGCCAATCTGTCATCTCTTTCATGAGGGGTTGGTTATAAGAAGTAAAACAAAGGAATGCTAGTCAGGAAGATATACAATGGAGATTCTGTATGTTCTGAGACCACCATAATACCTGTGAATGTGTGGAAGCACCTCTGGAACATCAACCTGGTGGGTTGTCATGGTGCCACTCATAGGGTTTTCATTTTGGCCTATGTGATGTAGCTTTTTCATTGAATCTGTATAGATTGAAAGATATCATCATAATTCATTACAATGATCAGGTTGACATGACACCTGCATGTCATATAAAGGCAAGATATTTTGAAATAAACCGAAAATACCAGTTCTCTGGCTTCTGGAAATTCTCTGCAGGTGGTATTGACCAATGAAGAGTACAAAGGAAATGGACAAGATATGAAAGGTTTTATTATGCACCAGAGTTATGTTAAAACAAAACTTATCTGTCATAGTTAAGGACTTCATATCATTTTTTGTCAATGATATCCTCACCTCCAAATTACCCCAAAATACATTGCAGATTAATGTAAGAGAACTGTAATCATTGACTTTATTGTTAAATAAGATTAGATGGGATAAAATGAAAATTAAGGAGTAACTTAAATCTGAAGAAGGAAAAGCTGAAAGTTATTTAAAAAAATCTACATTTATTCAAACTCTAGAAGTACCCTTAATAATGAAGCATATGGCAAAAATTTTGCTAACATCTTGAATGAATTTTGAAAAGGAGACAGACACACTTAGAATGAATTTTTAAAAGCCCCTTTTGATTTGTATGTCATGAAATTAACTAATAGACCACCTATACTCGAACAGAGTACTTTTTAAAAAGGTGGTATCAGCTATAGGAATCATAGATGAACTCATTTTCTCATATTTGAGAATTTAAAAACATTTCAGTACTTGCACATAACAATCTGTGCTATGACCATTGTTATATTTAGGACTACAGAGGGAAAATAGAGCTATCTAGAAATATAAACCCATTACAAAAACGGATTTGCTAAAAAACTATCACCATGTAAGAAGCGTTTTGTGAAAACTGTTGGAGGCCTACAGAAAGACAATGACATTACTTATATCTAATAGAAAGTTTGAATATCATATTACCTGATTAAAGGCAATAAAAGTAGATATACCTAGAATTAAATGCACACGTACATGTGTATGTATGCTCCCTAGGTGTACATATATGCACACATGTACAGTACATGCACATATACCCACATGTGTGTTTATGTAGCTACCTGTGTGTATATATGTGAATGTATGTACACACACAAACACACACACAAACACACACACAAACATTTCCTAAATTACAAAAGAAATTGTAAGGGGCTAAAATTCTAGCTAGTCTGTCTAAAATATCTAATGAGTGGTCGCCAATAAATTATAAGCTTTAGCAAGAGTTTAGACTTTTAAGTATTTATTAAGGAGAATAAGAATTTGGTGAAGAGAGAGAGAGAGAAAGGCCTAGATTCATCTATCTATCAAAGGGAGAGTGCATTTTAGCTCCACTCTCCATGAGAGGCCTCATGAAAGAGAGTGAACCACACCTTCTTAAATCCCACAAGCCTCCTGTGAAAACTGGAAATGTCCTGTCCCCACACACAGCTCCAAGCTAATTGGCTGATAGCTTTGATTGACAGTACCTATGAGCAAATGTCGCTTCCTGATGCCAAGGACCTGACCACATGGCTTGCCCTCAGATGCCTTCTCCTCATGGCAGAGCTTTCCTACAGTAGCTCTCCAGCAGGTGGCATCATTCCAATCGTTACAAAATTAAAGCTATAGGGAAAAGGGCAAAACCCTGTTATCATGTATACTAGTGGAATTTTGTTGAAGATGCTTTTATTGAGTCTGATGAAGATAAGCTTACATCCCAATACTCGTATCCAATGAATAATAATGAGATTAGCTAGCAATTCTATAATACTTTCAAAATGTATGAAGTACTTTACGTCATTTGATATTCCCTGCAACCCTGTGAGGTAGGTGTTATCATTCCCATTTTATAGATGAGGAAACTTGGATTCAGAGATGTTAAATGACTCACCCATGGTTACATACTTAGTTATGGAGGCAAGATTTGAACCCAAGTCTTTCCAGGCTTCAAGTCCAACATTCTTTTTTTTTTTCTTTTTTTTTTTAGGCAATGGGGGTTAAGTGACTTGCCCAGGGTCACACAGCTAGTAAGTGTCAAGTGTCTGAGGCCAGATTTGAACTCAGGGAGTCCTGAATCCAGGGCCGGTGCTTTATCCACTGCGCCACCTAGCCGCCCCCAAGTCCAACATTCTTAACTCAGCATCATGGAGTAGGAATACAAACAAGAAGTTCCCAATTTGAAAGCCAAAGGAGAACTCTTGGGAGGTTGGTGGGGGTTGAGAACCTTTTGAGGATTGACTTGTCTAGTCTTTTTACTGAGCCTTGGGCATTATTAGAGTTTTGTGCATTCTGGACCTGAAAGCATTTAGCCTTATTTTAAAATAATTCAAAATGGTTACTAAGAAATTCAGCACAAAATGGGGAACCCAAACAGAGCCCTACATCTATAATTCTCAGCCTCATAATGCTTGTGGCCACAGGGCTTAAATCATGATGACATGGGTGGGTGTGAGTTCATAATTGAGTTTCTTTTTACATTGCTCCATGGATTAAAAATCTTTCTGCAATGTTACACTTTACTGATGTTGGACAATATTTTTAATGACATTACATGATTCTTTTCCCATAAAACAGAAACAGAAAATATACATGATTACCCTATGTGTTCTATGTATCACACATGTGCATATATATACACATTTGGATGAGAAAAATCATGAAGGTTTTGTGTGTGTGTGTGTAGCTAGCATGTCAAACAGGAGGTACTTATTATGTAGATAGCTTTGAAAAATCACACGTCTTCTGTTTATCTTTATTAAAGGCAGTCACCTGAGACAATTGATGACTTATTTAAATAAATGGTAAACTACCTCCTGGCAGTTGAAATTCTTGGGGCAATCATGTCACCATATCATCTGGAAAATAGGCGTCCTTTCAAGCCTCATTCTGAAAATGTCCAATTCAAAATAGCCTCTGAAAGCCTCTTAGCACTCCAACTTTAAATGGATCCATAACTAGGGCATTAAGTACAAATGTTTCAGTAAAATATTATATATTAGGCTAAAGGAGCAATCATCTTGGTGATAGCTATAGTAATAGTTTTATTGTGGGTAGTATATTTGCAGTGATGGGCAGATCCTAGCTGTTAATAACTTGGTCAACAGAAAAGGGATTTTTAACCATGCATTTTGAATAATATACTAATGCCTTAGTCTTTCATGTTTTATTTTATTTTATTTTATTTTTTTGCAGGGCAGTAAGGGGTTAAGTGACTTGCCCAGGGTCACACAGCTAGTAAGTGTCAAGTGTCTAAGGCCCGATTTGAATTCAGGTCCTCCTGAATCCAGGGCCAGTCCTTTATCCACTGTTCCACCTAGTTGCCCCTTAGTTTTTATTTCATTTCTAATTGGAATGATAGTTTTGTCTGTCAATATGGGACTCCCCAAATAGCAAATCACAAACACCTTTTTTTTTTTTTGACTATGTTTCTCTAAAATGTAAAAAATAAACAACAAGGACTCCTTGTAAATAGAAAGCAGATGCTGTAACATCTCTGTTTCTTCATCTTAATATTTGCCTACAAATTTCAGTTTTTGTGTTGGTCTTCCTTTTTGTTTGCTGAATTAAAAAAAGATAAATCATTCTTCGCCTTTGGATTGGATTGACATAGAAATAATCAAGGGGGAAAGTAACTATGGTCGGTATTTACATTTTTGTAATGAATTATGAACCTTTGATATTCCTCTAACCTGTTCATCATGACCAAGTTTTTGGGTTTCAAGAGTAATGATTGTGAGATTTTTAGATGTACTTGGGGAATTGTGCTATCTTAGACTTTCAAGGGACTTTAGAATCTATAATAACTTAAGAATTATTCAAAATATGCTGCTGTCCCAATATGCTTTGAAAGAGGATTAGATAATAAGGTAAATTTTAATTTGCTTCTGGCTTAACCTCATCAGAAGATTCTTATGAAGAAATACAGACTTTGTGGAATTAGCTGATGTTGAATTAGGAAGGCAGTTGAATGAGGATTCCCTTGAGCAGAGAGGGGCTGTTTTCTTACACTTAGCTCATCAGAGGAAGTTTGGCATTTGCATTCATATCATTTATCTTTTAAAAAAGTGTCAACTCTGTAGTTTTCATTTGATGGCTTCAAATATTTCATTTCCTGTAGGCCATTTGTGGATTGACAGGCCTATTTTTGAATAGACAGACTTCTGCAAATGGGATATAATCTATGTTTTATAAATGTGATATGTGAACATTCAACCAAGACTACACATGTTAGAACTCCACAGGAAGATGTGCAAATGTCTAATATCATTAGTTTCCAATAATCCACATATTCTCCTGAGGGCTTTTTACCACCACTTTCCACAGATAATCCAGAACCCAAATCCCATTTGCTATTTGGAGCAGCTTGGTATTGTAGATGGAGCACTTCATTCCAAGTCAGGAAGATGTGAATTGATGAAGTCCTAGATTGGAATCCTTCCTCACTCATGGCTCTGAGACTGGATTTGAACTGAGGAAGAGTCTTCCTGACTCTACACCAGGCACTCTACCCACTACTGTGCCACCTAGCTACCTACCACAATAGTAAGAGTCCTCTATCTCCGGAATTAGTGTTTTTCCCCTACTGTTCCAAGAAGGCTAATAATAATAATAGTTATTGTTGTTGTCATCAGTTCTGGTAGTCTTGGAGGTGGTAGTAGTTGGTGGTTGTTTTTCAGGACAAGATTCTTTTGTATTTTTGTGCATCATCTTCCATTTTCTATTAACCACACCTATTTCCCGCTCTTTTCCCTACTCCATTACCAAGGATAGTTGAAAGTTGACTATAGATTCTTCAGAAAAATAAGGATTGAGAAGATTGCCACAGGTCTCTTCGTTTAAACTGAAGTTTTCTCACACTCCTAAAATGGTTGTCTTTTTAAGAAATGCTATTTGTCTTTATTTTAATTTTTTTTTTTTTTTTAGTGAGGCAACTGGGGTTAAGTGACTTGTCCAGGGTCACACAGTTAGTAAGTGTCAAGTGTCTGAGGCCGGATTTGAACTCAGGTACTCCTGACTCCAGGGCCAGTGCTCTATCCTTTGCGCCACCTAGCTGCCCCCATTTGTCTTTATTTTAAGTAAACAAGAAAATTTTTATTAGTTTGTTCCTTCACTAATCTCCACTGAACAAATTTTTAAAAATCATCAGTGCTTGGCTGTATAGACCAGCAAAACAGAATTCCTATGTTATTCATGTCTAAAATCTATGTTTCTCTGTGTTAAGCTCAACACCTCTCTACCAAGAGGCAAGTAGCATGCTTCTTCTTTTAGACTCATGGTTCATTATTGAATTGATCAGAGTTCTAAAGTATTTCAAAACTTTTTCTCTATAATATTTTTATCATTGTATAAAATATTTTCCTAGTTCTATTCACTTAGCTCTTTATGATTTTACTTTTCCATGTCATCATTTTTTTTATGGCAAAGTAATATTCCATTACATCCATATGCCACAATTTGTTTAGTAATTCCCCAATGTGTACCCAATTTTGGCCACCATAAGGGAGTTGTGTTTTATTTTAGTCTAGTTCCCTTAGCAGTTCCTTTATAAGCTGACTTTCAGAAAGTATTCTGTCACAAAGTAATGTGTGTAGAATGAGAAAAAAAGAAATGTTACTGCTATTATTATTATTTATCTATTATTATCATTATTATCATTATTGTTATTAGTATTATAGTGCCATGCCTGGAGTTAGGAAGACTCATCTCCTTGAGTTCAAATTTGTCCTCAGACATTTATTAGCTGTCTGACCCTGGGCAAGGCAATTTGCCCTGTTGACCTCAGTTTCCTCATTTGTCAAATGAGCTGGAGAAGGAAAAGCCAAACCACTCCAGGATCTTTGCCAAGAAAACCACAAAGGAGGTCACAAAGAGTCAGATACAACTGAACAACAAAATACTGACAGACATTTCATGACTGCAAAACCAAGAAAATAATTTTTAATAATGTTGATTGTGTAGTTACCTTTTCCATGCTCTTTCTCATCCAAGGCTTGTGCCGCTAATATGCTCCCATGACTCATAGACTGAACTCACAATGTTTTTTTCACTGGTCCTGTGCCCCAACCAATGAGCTAGAAATCTATAGAGGGTGAAGGAGCTATTCAAGACTTTGGTCATAATCCTCAATGTGGAAGTTGCTGGTTTTGACTTGGCAATTTTTAGAGAGAATTTCTTTTTCTTTCTTTCTTTTTTCTTTTCTTTTTCTTCCTCCCTCCTTCCCTTCCTTCCTTCATTCCTTCTTCCCTTCCTTCCTTCCTTCCTTCCTCCCTTTTTTCCCTTCCTCCCTTTTTCCCTTCCTCCATTCCTCCCTTCATCCGTCCTTCCTTCCTTCCTTCCTTCCTTCCTTCCTTCCTTCCTTCCTTCCTTCCTTCCTTCCTTCCTTCCTTCCTTCCTTCCTTCCTTCCTTCCTTCCTTCCTTCCTTCCTTCCTTCCTTCCTTCCTTCCTTCCTTCCTTCCTTCTCTCCCTCCCTCCTTCCTTTAAACCCTGCTTCCCTCCCTCCCTTCTTTCCTCTTTTGTTCTTTCTTATTTT